>NC_135590.1:6078333-6707500 GCF_965152235.1 Eretmochelys imbricata
CGCGGGGCTCCCAAGGATGGAGTGGGGCTCAAGGGCTGGGAGAACTGGAAGCCAATGGAGGAAGGACAGATCCGACGGCGCATCAGCGGCCCCAGCCCAGGGACCTATCGGCCCAGCGGGAGCCCCGTGGCCTAGGACGCTGGCCCGGGGGGTCGACCGAGGGGACGGGACTGACCCCGTGGAGGAGGAATGAGGCATCTTCTCCTGCAGCAACGACTGCAGCAATCCCCACCTTTGGAGAACGCCAGATCAAAGCCGCCCCCCGACCAGCCACTTCAAACCACGGCCCAGGCACCCGAACCCACTGCAAGCCCTGGGAGCCCCCAACCGGCCAAGAAACAAGAGCCCCCTCAAGGAAATGGCCCCTGCAGTCAGGTGGCTGGCGGCACAGGGCACATGGGGGGCGCTCAGCAGAGTGGGCAGAGCGGGGGGGAGGGGGCTGGCTGGGCGGCTCGCTCTGTCCCTGTGCAAGGGAGGCTCAAAGCAACGCGGCCAGCAGTGCCAAGGCCGTCCCGGCACGGCGCCGGCGAGAGAGGAGCGGGGAGAGAGCGTGTGGGCCCACCAGAGCGTGCACCTACTGAGAGATGTAGGTATCTGTACTCGTGGGAGATGCAGCGGGCAAAGCTGGGCACGCCCCAGTACGCCACCCCGTGGGCATTCAGCAGGCACCGGCGGCTGGCGGATCCTAGACAAGAGGGGAAAAGAAGCATGGAGCACCCAGCCTGTGCAGCCCGAGCGCCCCCAGCCCCTGCCCCCACGCCGCCCCCCAGCCCCAGTGCCCAGTGCTCACAGCCCCCACGCCCAGCTCCAGCCCGCAGCCCCAGTGCCCATAGCCCCTGCCCCCCAGCTCCAGAGCCCACAGCCCCAGGCTCAGCTCCAGCCCTCAGCCCCTGCCCCTCAACCCCAGTGCCCACAGCCTTCCAGGCCGAGCTCCAGCCCCAGCAACCACCTGCAGCCCCTGCCCCCCAGTGCCCACAGCTCCCCAGTGCACCAGCAGCCCCTGCCTTCCAGCCTCAGTGTCCACAGCCCCCAGGCCCACATCCAGCCCCAGTGCCCGCAGCCCCCCCCAGAGCCAACGCACACAGATTCCCCCAAGTCCCAGCACCTGCCCCCAAGCTCCCAGCCCTAGCAGCAGCCTGCAGCCACCCAAACCCCACCCAACAAGGTGCCATGGGGAAGCCAGGCCGGGGAATCAGCTCTTCTAGGAAGGCAGCAGAATTACTCAGGGGCCAGCAGCCTTAGCTCAGCTTGTTCTGGGGAGTGCAAGGGGGTCCCGGGGAGCAGGCAGGGTCATGAGAGAAAAGAGCCTGCTGGCAAGTGAATCCCATAGCCCACATGCCTGGCCCCCCTCCCCATTCGGCTCTCAGCCCAGGTGGGAGCTGGGGCAGAGATGGTGCCGCGGCCGCTCACCGGTGGCGTTGGGTGGGCACTTGTTGTAGATGATCTCGCCAGCGGCCGTCTTCTTCCAGGTCATCAGCATGACGTACTCGTCCTTGCACATTTCATGGTAGGCTGCCAAGGGAATGCGAGGGTGAGATGGGCCTCCGGACGGCTGCTCTGCATGGATGGGCCACTAGACTGGTGCGGGGGGAGGGGGGTGCCTGCTGGGCAGGACTAGCAGGTATGTGGCCGGTCAGCTGGTGGGGTGGAGGGAGGACAGGCTTGAGAGAGGGAGCTGGACGGACAGCGGGCGGCTGGAAGGACGGATGCAGAGACAGCGGGTGGGTGGAAGGACAGACGGACAGGTGGAAAGATAGCGGGCGGGTGGAAGGACGGACAGACGCATGGAGGGATAGCGTGCGGGTGGAAGGACAGACAGACAGATGGAGGGACAGAGGGCGGGTGGAAGGATGGACAGAAGGTGGGTAGGTAGAAGGACAGATGGCTACAGGGAGCGCAGGCAGGTGGAAGGACAGACGGACGGGCTGGCTGGGTGTCAGGGCAGGACAGAAGGAGGAGGAGCTGGCTGGACGGAAGGCATCACACCAGCTGGTCAGAGAGAGGCAGAGTCCTTGGGTCCCGAGGCAGGGGGAGCCCGCGTGCCGGGCTGGAGGCTGAGCAGGGGTCGGCAGACTCTCCACCAAGTACCTGGGCACTTCTTCTCGTTGCACGTCTTGACCTCCTCTCCAGAGCCCTCGCACGGGTAACCTTGCATGCCCGTGCCCTGGCACATCCGGAAACGTCTCTGCCAGCCCGTGTCGCACGTCTTGGAGCACAAGCTCCAGTGGTTCCATGGGCCCCACTTGCCGTCGGCTGCGAGGGGGAGCAAGAGATGCATGTTAGGGCCCTGATGCAGGCAGGGCAGGAACCAGACAGACAGACAAGCGAGAGGGACTGCCAGAGACTGGGACACGGCCGCACCAGCCCATAATGACTTTAATCAAATATTCTACAGATTATTAAACCCATTAATCAATCGTTTCAGCTTCATTTCAACCAAACGAGACAAATGTCCCCTTGTGTCCCAGGGTGTCCTCGGCTAATTAGCACCACCCCCGGCATTCCTGTCCTTTCAGTCCCAAAACCCCCGCGCCCCAAGACCCACGCTCCCACCCTCTGCCTGCTGTGACTCAGCAGGGAGGGGGGAGTGTTGACCTGGGAATGTGCCCTGGGGATGGGAGACCTGAGAGCCTGTCACCTGAGCCAGGAGGGGGAGTGGGAGGTAACACCTCTGCCCAGGAATGTGGACGGAGGCTGCAGCAGAGAACCTGCTGGGTGGGTTTAGTTTCAGTTTGGGGCTGGGTGGTGGAACGCAGGGAACCCCAGGGCTGGGGTCTAAGCTCCCTGCTCCCCCAGAAGGACTTGACTGAGGGGTCCTGGGTGTACCCACAAGCTCTGTTTTGGACTGTGTTCCTGTTGTCCAATAAACCTTCTGTTTTACTGGCTGGCTGAGAGTCTCAGTGAATCCCAGGCAGAGGGGTGCAGGGCCTGGACTCCCCCACACTCCGTGACACCTGCCAATCCAGGGGAGCCCAGTCAGAGCCTGCCTGCTCTCCCCAGGACGCCCTCTGCGGGCCCGGCTCCAGCCACCTATGCAGCTCCCCATCCCCCCTGCCTCTCCTCCTGATGCTCCCTGGTTCAGTCCATTGGTTGTACCCCTGCAGGGCCGGGGGGACCTCCACCCCCAATGGGTCAGGGTCCGGTGCCACAGCAGAGTCCAAGGAGACGCCGCTGAGGTTCGAGGCATCGGCCAATGGTGGGTCAGTATCGCTGACAGCCTTGCACAGATGGGGAAACCAAGGCGCGGAGCAGGGAAGCGACGCACCCTGGGACTCTCAGCGAGGGGGGTGGGTTTCGAAGCCAGGCTTCCCGCCTCCTAGCCCAGCGCCCCAGGCTTTGGGTCACGCCGCCCGGCCTCGCCACTGGCACGCAGATCCAGGGGGCGGAGCGTGCAGCCTTCGAGCGGCCCAGAGCGGCAGGTTTGCAGCGCTGCCCGCCGATCTCGGAGCCTTGTGGGGCTCAGCAGCTTGGCTCCGGTCTCCCTCCCCGGCTTGTCTCTCCCCCCTCCGAGCAGCCTGGATGTGCCATGTGACCTGCCAGGAGCCGGCGCCCCCGACCTTTCCATGCAGCTCACGGCAGCCAAGTGACATTTAAAGGTCAGCAGGCACGTGACAGCGGCTGCCCTGGCTTTGCACTGGGCCGAACACCTGCCCTCCCTCCAGCGTTGGGTGCACAGGGCCTGTCTGGACCCACCCAAGGGGCCGGGGCTGACTGGGAATAGGGGGAAGGATCAAGGCCAAGCCAAGAGCATCGTCAGGAGACCTGCCCGCCCCTGTCCCGGGGCCAACTCTCACAGACCGGCTCACCCCGCGCTGGCTGTCAGGTGCAGGCTGGCAGGAAAGGACCATCCTCTGCACCGAAGGGCCACCAAGGTCCGGGAAAGGTCCTTGGCTCCGCTCGGGGTGCACGTGAGCCTATGAGACAGCTGCACCCTGCACTGGTGCCCGCTTGTGCACACTTGCCCAGGCTGCATTTGCACGTACCGACTGCACTGAAGCACACGCAGGCAGACCGCGAGCGTGAAAGCGGGAGAGAACCCTGGGTCTTTGGGGCCGCCTGCTGGACTGACAGCAAACCTCCCCCGGCTAGCGGCACGGCTAAGGGTTAAACCTCTCTGCGCGGGAGCCTGGAGGCTCACGCTGAGCCAGGCCAGCATCTCCTTGGATGTGTCCTTGGTCCTGGCAGCAACTGACCAGCCACGGGGCCCTTCGTCAGGGCATCTGCTGCTGCTGCACGCGCGCACGAGTGGTTCTGGGCGGTTGTGAAGGTTCACGCCTACATGTTCAGCTCCCCACGCTACCGGGCATGCTCGTGCATGGGCGCGTTCCCAGAGCTACGTGCCGAGTCCGTGCACCTGGGCCAGCGGGCTCCTAGTGCCATCGCGAGCGCTCGCACAGACCCTTCCCACCCCCCGCCCCCGTGGGAGCCATGGACCCCTGGCAGGCCCACGATGCCGCCGTGCCATGGGGCTAGCGCTCGAGCCCAGCGGGGAGCCACAACTATCACCAAGCGAGCAGGAGCCCCCAGGAGACGGAGACGGGTGCTCCCCAGCTCTGGACGTACCCTGTCCCCCTGCTCCTCTGCTTTAGCTCTCATAAAAGCTGACCGATTAGCTCTGTGGCGGGGAGAGGCAGCCGGGGCCCATCTGTCACCGTCGCTTGCTGACGGGCAGCTCCATCCCCACTACTTGGGGATTAGCGTTCCCATGGAGCGCAGCTGGTGCCGCAGACGGGTTCACGGGCCCTGTCTGTGGCTCAGTTTAAATGTGTTTACGCCGAGTCTGGGACCCAGCCCAGGGCCTGCCATGGAGCAGAGATGCCAGCTGCTGCGGTGGCCACAGGCTACGAGGGACAGCCGGAGCTGCTGGATGCAGAGATCCCGAAAGAACAGCTGAGACCGGGATCAGAGACCCAGGACAGCAGCGGGCTCGGGGAGCAGGACAGAGCCCATTCTACAGCGAGCACCGCAAAAACCTGGATCCGGGAGACAGGGCACCCTGCACAGAGGGTCAGGCAGCTCCTCCCACTGCACATCAGCAGCGGGGCGGCTCAGTGTGAACAAACCCCCACTCACTGGGCAAACCATGCCAAGCGTGAGGACACATGGACCCCCCCCACCCCTGCACGGCACCGCTGCTCACACACATTGCGACGCCCGGGGATCCTCCAACATGGCACCACCGCTCACACCCACAGTGACGCCTGGGGATCCCTGCACCCCGGCACGGCACCGCTGCTCACACCCACAGCGACACACGGGGATACCCCCACCCCAGCAACGCCGCTCACACTCACCGCAGTGCATGGGGATCTCCTGACGCGGCACCGCTGCTCACACCCACAGCGACACCTGGGGACCCCCCAACACGGCACCGCCGCTCACACCCACAGTGACCCACAGGGACCCCACCCCCAATGTGTCACTGCCACTCACGCACCCCACGATGCACGGGAACCCCCCCCGACAGGGCACTGACACTCACACCCACCAGGATGCACGGGATCCCCCGACACAGCACCTCCACTCACACCCAGGGCAATGCAGGCGGCCCCCCCCAACACAGCACCGCTGCTCACACCCAGCTACCGAAAGGGGGCATTTACCCACCCAGAGGTGCTCCTACTCTCCCGCCAGAGTCCCTGTGCAGGGGTTGGGCCCCAACATGCCAGCACCTGCCACATGTGGACTAGTCTGCACCAAAGCAACGCCCAGCACGGTGTCCCCAGCTTCTCCGAGCTCTGACGCCCTCCCCGTGGCCTGTCCCAGCCACGCCGCGCCCAAGCCCCCTGCCCCCACACAGCGTAAGGAGCGAGCGTGAGCCTTACTTGGGCAGTTGGGGCTGGTGCACTCCCTGGCGTCGGCGTGGGCTCCTTTGCACTCCGCCCAGCCGTGGCCCGAGACGCTGCATTTGCGCGTGCGCTGCTGGGTCCCATTGGAACACGACACCGAGCACCGGCTCCACGAGCCCCACTCCAGCCACTGACCTTCCACTGCCGGGGAAAGCACAGGAGAGAAGGTGGTCAGTGCGAACAGGAGCTGGGGGGACGGGAGGCAGGGGCAATTCCTCTTGGTCCCGGTGTCCAGATCCAGGCACGAACCTCGTCCTCCCCTATCCGGTTATGAGCTTCGGCAAAGTGTGCATCACATCCCGCTCTAGTGGCTGGCCGGTTAGAGGGTAATGGCCTACTACTGCTGCCAGCTAACAGCTGCTCCTAGAGCTGAAACTCTAGCTGCCTGTGTTGTGGTGTTCGAGGTTCTGGGTTCACCTCCTGCCTCCCCGCGGTGGTTACGGTGCTGCCCACTCCGGTGGCTCCTGTTCCCCTGCACGCCAACGGTGCAACAGTTCAGCAGAGCGCTGCCGGGTAACAGCCTGCTGCTCCCGCCGTGGGGTGCCGGTGCTGCCGGCGAGAGAGCCCCAGGCTCCAGCCACGGAGGGTGGGGGGCGCATTGCAGGGGGACTCTCTGCCTTAGCCCCAGGAGTGGTCCCGCTGCAGCGGCTCAGCGGACAGCAGGCCGAGACACACTTCGGCCTGCTCCCACCAGCTTCTTTACAGGAAGCACTGGGGGGGCGGGGGTCTGTGGGCATCCCCAGGGTGACCCCGGGCTGAGACGTGTGAGCAGCATCTCCGCTGCACGGCAGAGCCGAGATGCATCCGGAGAGCGGAAGGATCCTGCCCTGACTATGCCCCCCCACTTCCCCCACACCAGCAGAGCAGGATGAGCCATGAATCCTCCCGCTAGCCCTTAGCAGGGCCCTTACTGGGGTGCAGAGCAGACGCGACTCCTCCCCTCTGCAGCTCCCGGTGGCGCTCCGACCCGGCATGGATCTTTCCCCGGGGCGGGGGGTGTGTGTGTGTGTCCTGCCAGGCCCAGGTGGGAGGGAGCGTTAATGAGCCGCCAGGCAGCACCCGGGAGAGCTCCGAGCCCCGGCAGCCCAGAGCAGCAGGCTGGCTCTGCAGGAGCACCCGCAGGTCATCTAGGCCCCCCGTCCGCCTCCTGAGCACCCAACTCCCAGCCCCTGGCCTGACCCGTGTCCTAAAACCACCACCATGGAAATGCAGCGGATCCGCTCACTGAAACCAGGAAGGAGAGAGAAACTAACCGACGTGGGGCTCGGGGATGGCCCCGCGCGCCAGGGGATGGATCTGGGAGACAGGCCCGGGCGGGGCAGGGTGGAGGCTCAGAAACAAGCGAATACGTTTCCTCCCCATCGCTCTCGATGCACTCCTGGCCCCAGGCCCCTGTTGGGATCACATAGCTATTCGCCCTCCCCACAGGCTGGTACCAGCCTGTCTGGCCCGTCAGCCGCCCAACAGGGCAGCGAAGAGTCAGCTGGCAATCTACTGCCACAAAATCAATAACTGGATGAGAGAGAG
Organism: Eretmochelys imbricata; assembly: GCF_965152235.1. Lineage (NCBI taxonomy): Eukaryota > Metazoa > Chordata > Testudines > Cheloniidae > Eretmochelys > Eretmochelys imbricata. The sequence goes on from NC_135590.1 coordinate 6,085,710, forward strand.
AGAGAGAGAGAGAGAGAAAAAGCGCTTCGGGCCAGATCCGCAGCTGGTGTAGCCATCACCGCTCGACGGCAAGGGGACCCGGCCCACTCGCTCCAGTGGAGCAGGGCCCATCGACCCCAGCTGGGGCAGTTGTTCTTTGCCTCCCCTCATTCCCGTTTCCTCCTGCTGGCTCCTGGTGGGCACCGTGGGGCTCTGGGAGGGTTCCCACCCCGGCATGCCATGCCATCCCCCGCCCTGGGCCACTGCCCAGCTCTGCCCTGGAGGGAATTGCTCGTTAGCCCTGGACACAAAGCTGCTTACAAACGATCCGCCTGCAGGCTGCTGGGTGCTACGTGTCAGCGTCCCCCCCGACAGAGATGAGCGACACCCGCCCACCATGCTGGGTCAAAGGCAGAGCCCGGAGTGACCCACTGCAGCCCAGGTACTGTGGGGCAGCAACCCTCCACCCCTGGGCCTCTGAGCTAGGGAGACACCCTGGAGACATGAACAGCGTTCAGGGGGAAGAGCCCCCACATCCCCGATCTCTCGGGGAGTATCCCAAGGGGCCGTGTCAGGACTCAGCACGGAGGTGGGGGTTCCACAGAAAGGGGGAGCCCCTCGTCCTCTGCTCTCCCCCGGCCAGCGACGGGGCGGGCAGGAGTCACCGCTGACGGAGCTACACGCTGCCCCTCCTTTAAAGCAGCAGGCATAGATGGGGCGGCCACCCGCAGCCTCGCTGGCAATTTCACACCAGCAGCCCCCGCCCGCTGGGGAGCTCTGGCTGCTGAAAGGGAACTGGCAGCCAAGTTCCCTGACGGGACAGGCCCAGAGCCCCCCTATGCCTGGCACCGCTCCCAGAGGGGTCTACTTACAATCTCAGCTGGCCCATTGTATGCTCCTGCCCCTATAGGGCCCCTTCTCCGATACCCCACAGCTCCTCCCCCTTACTCTGCCCTATATGCCCCCTCACCCCATCCCACAACTCCATTCTTGCCCATAGAGCTCTGCGTACCCACATCTCATGCCTCACTACAGCCCCATCACATCACCCTCCTTTGCCCTCACACCTCCCTCCTCCAGCGCCCCAGGGAACAGCTGTGGCCTCCCGGCGCGCACAGGGCCTGTGAGCTAACAAGCCAGGCTGGGGCATAGCACAATATGCCACCCAGACGTCTCACAGTCCTGTCTCAGGAAGACTCTGCTCCCGTTCCTCCTCCCCAGCCCCCGGGGCTCTCCCCCTCCCCACAAGGGGCTGGAATCAAGGCGACCCTCTGGGGACGCTCAGTGTATTTCACGTGCATCCCGCACGCCCACAGAAATGTCACCTGCTGAGCCCGCCGGGGCCCCGGCCGAGCTGCCACATATAGTGAGACGGCTGCGTTTGCTGCTAGCCCCCGGATCACAGGCACTGGCCCCATCGGGAGCTGGACACAGGCCATTCAGCCCCAGAGCTGGGGAACCTGGGCTTTAATGTGGGGGGGGTGTCTGTCTAAGCTGGAGTCACGTATCCCCCTCCCAGTCCCCCCAGCCGCCCCCTTCGCTCGCACTCACACCTCGCTCCCCTGGGTCACCCCCCGCCGGCCTCATTGCGACCAAACTCCCGTCCGAGTCCCCTTCCAACCCGCTGTCCTAGCTCAGGGAAAGGAACAAACGGGCATGCCTCGTCTGCTCCCCAAATCATCCCTCTCCAGCACGACATCTGCATCCCGTGCCACAGCCCTATCAGTCCCCCCGCCCGCCCCTCGTGATCCCCACACACACACACACGTTGCTCCCTGCGCTCCGAGCCTGCGTGCCGGCTAGCGGATAGCTGAGGGGCAGCCGGGGGACGGAAGATGACCTCGGTACCAGTCTCTCTAGGCTGTTCCCAGGGCTCCCAGCCCCGGGGGGAACCTAACGCATAGGACCTCAAAAGGTCTTTGCCTTTGATTTCAGTCCAAGCTGGGAGCCTAAATACCTTTGAGGATCAGAGCCTAAGTGCCCTGAGACCGCCCAGGGACGGGAGCTGCCTTTTCTGAGCGTGGCGTGGGGCTGTCTCCGGGGGCGAGGCCACCTGAGGGCTTCGAGGGATGGCCAGGGAAGGCAGGCAAGCGGGAAAGCCGAGCGGGAAAGCGCGGAGGAGAAGAGCCAAGGAGCGAGTTACTAACCAGGGCAGATTGCGATATTGCAGGGCTTAGTCTGCACCTCGGGGCCCTCGCAGGCCTTCCCGCCGTGCTGCGGAGCTACGCACTGCCGGGTTCTCGTCCTGGCCCCTCGCCCGCAGGTCACGGAGCACAGACTCCACGGGGACCACTCCTCCCACAGGCCGTGCACTGCAATACAGCACACAGCAATCACGCCTCCGGCCCAGCCCGCACGCAGCAGACGGCATGGCGGGGGACGGGGATTGGGGGCGCTCCGTCCCAGGAGTGCAGGCCCGCACCCAAAGCAGCACCCCCACGGCAGAGGGAAGGCCTGAGCTGCTGCACTGAAGACCTGGAAGCACTTGTGAAACGGGGCTCAAATCCCACCATGGCCAGGGAGGCATCACAACCCTCGTTCTACGGGTGGGGAAGCTGAGGCACGGATCAGCGATGTGACTTCTCCAAGGCTACACAGTGAGTCAGTGGCAGTGCTGGGAACAGAACCCAGGAGTCCTGACTCCCACTCCCCTGCTCTGACCACTGGAGCTCTCCTCCCTCCCCGGGACTCAACGATCACAAGAAATGTTCAGAGGGCAAGGGGGCCACAGAGATAGCGGAGGAGCGAGGGTCTGTCTCCCACACAGCCAGGTCAGACTCTCCCCCAGTCCCTAGTCTCAGCCACACCCCCTAGTATAACCTCCTAGCTAGAGCACGTTAACCCAAGGCAGCCTTTTCCTTCGGGCTGGTTCCAAAGGGTGTTTTGGCTGCGGTGGCAGTGAGGTGGGGCCAAGAGTGATTAAAAGATCCCAATGAATGCTCGACATGGTGGGAGATCAGCAGACTCCAAGGCCCAGGGGATCTTTGGGTGATGGCCACCACACCAGGGGGTGAACCGGGGACCTCCTGAGCTAACCGCATGAGCTGCCACAGCAGAAGTCAGGACTCCTGGGTTCTATTCCCAGAGCCGCCACTGACTCGCCATACGTCCTGGGAGGAGTCACTTCACCTCTCCGAGCCTGTTTCTCTCGCTGAGCCTATAACAGACCCACATTCTCTGTGGGCATTGCACAGGGGTGGAGCTGTAAAACGCCCCCCACTGGGTTACAGCGGGCACCTAACGCCCTTCGGGCCTGTCTACACAAGAAACGAGCACTTATCTAACCTCAGGTGTGAACTGAAACCGATTTAGTGCAAGCTCCTGTGCAGACACCCTTAGTCCAGTTTCGCTTAAGTCGATTAGGAACAGGTTTATTTACGCCAAAATAACCTGAAACCAGAACAGCCACACGTGGCTTTGCTCCAGTTTAACTAAAGTGGTTTCAAAGCCTATTTAGATTAATAAAGCCTAAGGCTACAGGGGACCTCTGTGATCCTCTGGTCGGCCTTCCTGTGTAGCACCAGCCAGAGAAGTTCCCTGAAATAAGTTGAGCTAGTGGCACCTTCCCCTGCAGACAAGGCCTTGAAAACCTGAATGTCCGGCTGCAATCTGATGCGTGTGGAGGATCCACGTGGGACCCCACTGGCGACCCCAGGACCCTGCCTAGCTGTGAGAATCCGGTCACAGACTCCGGTGGCAGGACCACACACTAATCGGGCCACAGGATCATGGCCCGCTTCGGACTTATAAAAAAAAAATGGTTATTTTTCAAAATTCCAGTTTCTGATTTTTAAAAATAATTCAGGTTTGTTAAAAATAAAAGAGTCAATAAAGGAACTGAAGGACTTGTGGCACCTTAGAGACGAACAAATTTATTTGAGCATCAGCTTTCGTGAGCTACAGCTCACTTCACCGGACGCATTCAGTGGAAAATCAACATCCGATGAAGTGAGCTGTAGCTCAGGAAAGCTGATGCTCAAATAAATTGGTTCGTCTCTAAGGTGCCACAAGTCCTCCTGTTCTTTTTGCGAATACAGACTAACACGGCTGCTACTCTGAAACAAAGGAACTATTGCACAGGGGGCGAGAGGCGGGATGCTCCTGCTCCTCCGCTGATGTTTATAGGGGTCTTGCCAACCACAGTGAAACCGATGAACCAAGGAGGGGAAAGCAGTGAAACCGACTAGATGCAAAGGGCCAAGTTTCCACTGGTTCAGCACCGGCAGTCAGAGCCCTCGTGCTTTACATTTCCATGGCTCCGCCGGCAGCTTCAACACCTCGCCCATCTTCAAAGCCTTTGCGTAGCATCTTTAGTCCTCAGGGAAGTGAAGTGAGCTGTAGCTCACGAAAGCTCATGCTCAAATAAATTGGTTCGTCTCTAAGGTGCCACAAGTCCTCCTTTTCTTTTTGCGAATACAGACTAACACGGCTGTTACTCTGAAACCTGAGCTTTCTGAGACTCAAACAGCAGTTGGGAGGGATAACCTGAAAGCTCCGGGAAGAGGAGGAGAAGACCGAGCCATCACTGAGCTAAAAGCCTTCAGCCTGGAGAAAAATCTCCTCCTGGCCTAGAGGAGGGGACACAGCCCGCGTCAGCCCGTGGTTGGGGAACGCAGAGGAGAGTTATGACATGACAAGCAGACTCTTTCTGCCCACGCTGTCATTTTATGACAGCCAGGAAGCCCCCAAAGGGGGCCAGTCAGGACCATCAGATTAGACTGAGAGAGAGAATCCAGCTGCAGGGAAGCAAAGGCCCTGATCCTGTAATGACCGTGGCTCCTTGAGCCCACCCGCAGCTCATCCGAGGCCATGGCAATAGGAAGAGGTCAACTCTCAGAGCAGCTCCTACCGCCGCCCCCACACCGCCCTCCTCTTGCTTGTGGGGATTGAGCCCATGACAAGTCTGTTGGGTTTTTTATTCCACTAGCACTTGCAATGAAATGAAGCCAGGCTTGGCAATCAGACTGGGAAGATCAGGAAGGGCCAGAAGGGTAGAAGATGGGGAGGCCCTGTCTGGACTAGGATTCAAGGCGTGGTCTTAGCACTCACCTGCTAACACATATGGCAATCTAGGGTGGATAATAAAAATAACACCGAGCCCTTTTCGGCCCTAGCTCCCATCATTATCCCCACTGTGTCGAGGGGGAAATCGAGGCAGAGAGCTGGGAAGTGACTTGCCCAGGGTCACCCAGCAGCAGAGCTGGGAATAAAATGAAGGTCTCCTACATCTCAGCCCAGGGTTCTACCCACTAGGCCACACATGCCAGGCCGACTGAATTAAAGGCCAGGCTCCCCAGTCCCCAGGCTGTAAGTCAGCCAGTTTAGCACGTGTGAAAGGCTCTCGCTTGTAAGGTCACACCTCAGCCCCTGGCCTGGACAAGGCCCCTGGGCAGGTGGCTGAACAAGGGAAAACACCGATACCACTCACAGGTCTGCAGCAGAACCAGTGTGGTGCCTAGCATCCTTCCCAGCCTTGGAGCCCCAGACCAGCCAAGGCCAGCGACATGCTGGGCCCAGTCCTCTCAGCTGACGTCTGTGGGAGCGGAAGATGCTCAGGACCTGGTCTGGCAATTCAAGGGGCTCCCCGCGCTGCTGGCCACTGAGCCGAGGGGGACCAGATGTCCCGATTTTACAGGGACAGTCCCGATTTTGGGGGCTTTTTCCTATATAGGCACCTATTACCCCCCACCCCCGTCCCGATTTTTTACACTTGCTATCTGAGCCTGAGCCGAGATGGATCACTGAGCTGGCTGGGTGCGTGTCAGGTAGGGAGACTTGCCCCCACTCGGGAGAAGCTGCCCACCTCTCTCTGAGCTCCCAAAGACAACGCCACCCCGGGGGGCGGCTAGGCTAGCCCAGTACGGAGCCAGGGGCTCGGGTGGGTCTGTAGTCGGACGGCCAGCCCGAGCCGCCACGGACACAGGGCTGTTTTTGGCACCTTCGCTCGAGCAGAGCATGCCTGGGCACATCTACCCGAGCAGGGAGTCACCCTCCCGGCTGCTGTGTAGACATGCCCTGAGTGTAACAGCACAAGGCACAGGACCGAGATGTCCCTGGCAGCCAGGGAACCTGCTCCCAACGGGCTGGCCGTGCACAGCCAACGCTCCAAGCTTCACGTGCCGGCTACCTGCGCTCTAACCCCGCAAGCCGGTGCCGGGGACACGGGACCTATAGGCACCGTCCTTCCAGGCCACCGCATGCACCATCTCTATGGGATCCAGGCAGGCGCCGTCCTCCCCCGATTGAATCCCTCCTTCTACCCAGGCAAAGACTCGTTCCCTACCCTAAAATACCTTCCTCCCTGCTGGGGGCCTGTGTGGGGCATTTCCCGCAGCAGAGAGACACCACCTGGCAGGGGATTGCTGAGCGCTTTGGCCGGGTCGCCAGCCCTGGGAGTTTCAGTTCGTGCCCAGGTTCAGCAGGGGAGAATCAGGGCACGCCTGGTCCCTGCCTCACTCGCCACTCGGGGGCTCTGGTTCTGTCCTGTGGGTGAAGGGAGCTCAGCCCCATGGCACTGCCTGAGCCTGCAAGCAAGTGTCGCGATGGTTTTTGTGGGTGCCTGTCTCCACTCGGAGCTGGGCTGAGAACCCACCTAACTCACCGCACCAACGTCATCATCAGGATTATCTGCTTAGCATACCAAGATCCCGGCTGGTCAGCGTAACGTTAGAGATAAATACACCACGCTCACACATGTCAGCGCCTCGTGCGTGAAGCCAAGGTTCAGTCCTACAGAGGTGTCCCCTGGGGGACAGGATATGGGCTACACCCTGCGTCCTGCACGTCTCTTGCTCAGGCCAACGGATTAACTACACTGGTGTAAATGAGAAATCACTTCTCCTTACCACGACAGTCACTCGGGATTCACGGCAGCATGAGCCAGCTCAAAGCCCGGTTCCGCATCCCCTTTGAGAGCTGGATTGGGATCTAACCCCACCCACGCTGCACTGCCCCAGGACAGAATACCCACCCCGCGCCAGCACCTTGTGAGGGGCGGGCCGGGGTCTGGTCTCACATGCCCCAGGTCAAGTGGCTCTCCTGGAGCCAGTGGCGTTTCACCCCTCCCTGACACAGCTGAGATCAGGATCCAGTGGGCGGATCCCAGAGCAGGAAACCAGGCGTAGAAAGGACAGGAGTTTCTCACTTGGCCCTTAAAATGTCCTGCTGCTGCTCCCCCAGGCAGGATGGGAATGGCTCATGAGGAGGCTGGGTCCCCCATGGGAGGGTGGTGTGGGGGCTGGGAGAGAGACCATCACTCCAGCTCAGGAAGGGGGAAAGAGAAGCCTAGGGTTACCCCATCCCTGCCATCCTGATCCCCACAGCTCACCTACCTGGCAAGCTGACGCTCATTGCAGCCTGGGACGGGTGGCTTTGCACATCCTAGCGATACAGCATCTCTGCACCCCCATGGGGCCAGTTTGTGCCAGTGGGTGAGAGGTGGGGGCAGGGGACCCTAGTTATGAAATGGAACCAAGTGCCACAACTCCCCCCTCCACGCTGCCAGCCCCCCTGTACCTGGGCAGGTGGCCGTGTTATTGCATATCCGCGTCTCCCGCAGCAGCCCGCTGCACAGCGTCCCGTAGGGAGACGAGACGCAGGAGCGTGTGCGCACCTGAGAGCCCTGCCCGCACGTCAGGGAGCAGACGCTCCACTGGGACCACTCCTCTGCGGCGGGGTCTCCTGTGGGGAGAGAGGGAGAGACACGCGTTGGCCAACCGGCCTCTTTCAAAACGCAGTGTGCCCCCCAGCTGGACACAGACACGCACACATTGCCCAATTGGCCTGCGGAACTCACTGCAACATGCTGTCATTGAGCTTAGCAGGGTTAAAAATAAAGGGACTGGACATTTATCTGGAGAGTGAGAGGAGCCAGGTTTACACTGGGGAGGCTTAATAAAACAAAGGAGCTTTGGGAAGGAATCAAAGCCCTCCTGCCCCAGGGCTAACCTCTAATGGTTCTAACCTCTAATGGTTCTAACTAATAGGGGTCAGGAGCGAATTTCCCAGGGGGCAGGTTATCCCGGAGCTGCAGGGTTTATTGCACCTTCCTCTGAAGCAGCTGCTGCGGGCCAGTCGGAAGCAGGACACTGGGCCCTGATCGGATCCAGTCTGGCTCCGTTCCTAGGAAAGCTCCATGGCCAGTGGCGGTTGGGCTGGCAGGCCCAGCAGCTGTTTGGCTGCGTGGGCCCAGGGCTCCATTTCTCTTTCTCCCGTGAGCAGGTGTGATATTGACATTTACAACAATCCGACTCTTATTAAGCTTGATGATCCGTTTGAAGTTACTGGACAGGCCAGCAGTAGGGATATCCATTCAAATTAAGAGTGAACGTACGCAGGAGGCCTGGGAAGGGGATTATTATTTGCTGGAGACAGAGAGAGCGGAGATTAGCTGGAACGGGGCTCCCAGCAAGGTGCTCACACACTCAGTCAGAAATTAAAGGGTGGGATAGAATTTTGAGCTGTTATTACCCATTACAGGCTGGGTCCTGCTCTCAGCTCCGCCGGTGTAAATCAGAAGTAACATCACCCAAGCCAGTGGAGTCAGCTAGTGAAAATCAGCATAAATACTGACCTCAAAGGAGCTGCGCAGATTTACACCAAGTGACGATCTGGCCCGCTGACCTCAATGGAGCTAGGCCAACTTACTGGGGATCTGGCCCACTAGATGCAGGGTATCCGGTACACCACCTGATTCGTTCCATAGTACTTGAACGCCAGTGTGTTATCTGGCACGGTTTATTATCGTAGGGTTGCTGGTGAACAGTGGGGCTGTGTCCTTAATTTACTACAACTGTAACAATCCATGGCACCTTGGCAGCATTTTTAATCCATGTATCTCAGTGCCCATCGGCTTGATTATCAGTCGTTTGTTATTGTAGGGTTGCGCGTACGCACCACTTTGTTGTTATGAAGCTCCAAGGCAGGAGCGCTGGGGCCGGCCACACCACTGCAGGGCTGGACGCTGGTTTGTTATTGTCGGGTTGCCAGGGCCGCACACATTCTTGTAGTACTGTAGAGGTTCCCGTCCCAAACCGGGAGCTTTAACTCACCCACAGTTCAGTGCGTGTTCGCGCAGCACCAGGTTCTGTTCAGGTCTCACAGCCAGCGAGACACCCAGACAATAGGATAAGGACCCAATCCTGCTCCCAGGAAAGTCAATAAGTTTGGCTGCTGACTTCCACAGAGACAGGATTGAAAGGGGCAGGGAGGTGTCCGCTATAGGACAGCAGGGCTCTTCTGCGGGCCCAGCGTGTTGGCAGGCATTGATCTCACTGGCAGGGCGGGGGCTCGTTAATGCCAACCTGAGTACAAGGAGGACGAGCAGGAGCCAAGACAGAGGAAGTCCTGCGAGGGAAAGCTGCTCCTGCCCCTACCAAAGCCGGCTGCAAACCCCCCCTTGGATTTCAACAGGGACAGGATCAGGCCCCTACATGGGAGCGATCTCCAAGCCGTGGGCATGGCAGTATCTGAGATCCGCAAGCCAGACTCACTGCACCCTGATCACTCCTGCCGATTCAGGCTCCATCCAACTTGCCAAGCACGGAGCAGCCCACAGCCTATAAATCCGGGAGTGGGCAACAAGAGGCGCTCAAATGACCCCGTTGAATTCGCTAAATAAATATGTTTGAACTAAACAATTAACAGATTTTTTTTTTCACTCCTCTAAGGAAGGTGCAAAGAAAATACAGACATGGAGCAAATTAAGTGGGCGCACGGGCTGGGAACAAAGGAACTCGCTCAATCTCCAGAGATCGCGCAGGGCACCATGTAAATGGAAGCCAGACAGTTGTTTTTAAACTGTCAGGGTTTTCTCCTTAATTAAAACGCACAGAACTATCATCATCCCCGGGCTGATTTATGGGACAGCCCGGTGGAGAACTGGCTTCCCGTCACACGCAGCCTGCTGCAGAGTGCCACTGAGGCTGATCAGTTTGGCCCCTGCTCCATCCCAGAGGTGGCTGCCTTGCAACACTTAGCATTAATGTTCAATGAGCTGTGCAGACATGAGCTAATTATACCTCACCGCAGCCCTGGGAGGGAGGGAAACAGTATCGCCCCTGGGTATTTTTTTGGTTTTACACATGGGGAACTGAGGCAGAGGGGCAGCGGCCCAGATCGTCAAAAGTACTAAGGTGCCTAATTCCCAGAGTGATGTGACAAGGCCACACAGTAAGTCAGTGGCAGAACTGGGATTAGAACTCAGGGCCTCCTGCTTTTTTAGAACCACCAATGGGCCCCAATCAACAACAAGGCCCCATTGTGCTGTACATATTACTATTCATTGTGTTAATTATGGTACTGCCTTGGGACCGTCCAAACTCATTGCGCTAGGCGCTGTACATACGCACAGCGAGACAGTCCCTGCCTGAAAGAGCTTACAATTTAAACAGCCAAAGGGTGGGAGAAAGGGATAGAACATACAAGAAGCCAATGGGAAACCGAGTGCAGAGAGATGAGGTGACTTGGCCAGGTCACTCAGGGAGCCAGTGGCAGAAAAGGGAACTGAAGCCAGGCCTGCTAGAGCCCAGTCCAGTGCCCAGCACAATGGGGCCCTAGTCTCTGCCTGGGACTCCTAGTAATACAAATAAATCATCATCACCATTAACCCCAAACCCCGCCTTGCTATCCTTCAGGGCAGGTTGGGTGGGGCCCTGGCCCTACCGTCTGGCTAGAGAAGTCCCACAGCGCTTGGCTCTGGGCCAAGCCTCGTCCAGGCCCAGCAAGAGCCACCGGCAGCTGCTGCATTTGCTTGGGGGCTGGCGGCACTTAGGGAAGGGCCGATGATGCTGGAACGTCTTCCCCAGCCTGCGGGTAGATTCGTTGCCTCCAGGGGAGGCTGCAAGTCTGTCCATTTCCCCCAGATTTCCTGCAGGAAGCACACACCTGTGTGTGTCCGGACAAGATGGCCCACAGGGACCGGCCAGCATTGTGCAGGGTGTGGTACTTCCCCAAGGAACTCGCGCCCTGGCTACCCGTCTCCCGGTTTAAACGCACCGCCTCACCCACAGAACCTGCCCTCCCAGCACCGTTACCTGTCTGGGCCATATGAACCCCGGGTTCGTCCGCCGACCGCGGCCACTGTGTTTTCACCTTCTGATTCTCTTCCACGTCATCGCCTGAGAGGAGGAGAGGGAGACACTGGTGAGAAAGTGTGTGTGGGGGGTATCTGTGTCCTGGCCTACAGGAGTCTGGGGCTGCTACAGGGGTCTGTGCGGGCTGCTCACGGCAGACCTACACTGGGGGAATCCTCCCCTCCCCAGTCACTTGTGGGACCTTTACGCCATGGGACTGGTGGCCAGAACCCTATTGGTATCCCCATTTTACAGAGAGGGACACAGGAACAGAGAGATTTCCATGATTTGTCCGCGGTCATGCAGTGAACAGGGGGCAGTGCTGGAAAGAGAACCCAGGAGTCCTGACTGCCAGGCCTGTGCTCTCGCCACTAGACCAAAGGCCTATGTGCTTCCCTTAATGGTTCCTGATTCTCTCGCCCTCTTCCCCTGCCGCCAGCTCCTCCCTCCCCCAGCACACAGGCCTCGCTCTCTCAAACAACTCAGGGTGCAGGTGCTGGGCTGGGCAAGGGCAGACAGGCGGGGAGCAGGCGAAGCCACCTCCAGATCTCCGAGGAACCGTTCCTGTCCCCACCCGCAGACCTCGCAGCTTTTGCCCTGGCCAAGGAATTGCACTGACGTGTGAGCCTCTAATACACAGCAGCACACTGCCCTCTGCCTCTGACCGCACTGCCTCACTGCCGGGCACTGCCCCCTGCCGCAGCATCACTGCGCCCGGCCTCTGACCTCACTGCCAGGCACTGCCCCCTGCTGCAGCGTCAATGCCCTCCACCTCTGACCGCACTGCCTCACTGCAAAGCACTGCCCCTGCTGCAGGATCACTGCGCTTGGCCGCTGACCTCACTGCCGGGCACTGCCCCCTGCTGCAGCGTCACTGCCCTCCGCCTCTGACCGCACTGCCTCACTGCAAAACACTGCCCCCTGCTGCAGCATCACTGCACTCTGCCTCTGGCCTCACTGCCGGGCACTGCCCCCTGCTGCAGTGTCACTGCCCTCCGCCTCTGACAGCACTGCCTCACTGCAAAGCACTGCCCTCTGCTGCAGCATCACTGCGCCCGGCCTCTGACCTCACTGCCGGGCACTGCCCCCTGCGGCATTGTCACTTTGCTCAGCCTCTGACTGCACTGCCCACTGCAGGGTGCTGCTCCCCCACTGCAGCGTCACTGCTTTCTGCCTCTGACTGCACTGCCAAACCCTGCCCCCTGCTACTGCATCACTGCGCTCTGCCTCTGACCGCCCCACCCCACTGCAGAGTGTTGCTCCCACACTGCAGCATCACTGCATTCTACCTCCAACCACGCTGCTTCACTGCAGGGCCCTCCCCCCACTACCCAAGGCATGCAGCCTGCATTGCAGTACGCCACCCACTGCCTCGTGTTGCCGTTGAGCAGCATTCACAGCATCCCAGTCCATCACCTCACTGCAGATTCTGCCTGGCACACTCTCGCTCCATCCAGCTCTGAGCTGGCACCAGGGCAGGCCCAAGCAGCGGGGGTTTCCGGACGGACTGGGCTGGGTTAGCCGGGTGCCATGGGTGGAGCCATGGAACAGCAGGGGGGGTGGGCACAGATGCAGCTGCAGAGCTAGAGGCGTGGGGGAGGACGAGGCCTGGAATAGCAGGGGGAGCTGCGGGGCCAGACTGCGATGCATTGGCAAGGTGGTGTTACAGGGTAGGGCAGGTCTGAGATGCACCCACCAAGCCTGACTCTGGGCAACAGAGTTAGTCCCCTGACACTTAGGAGAGCCCATGTTAAAATAAACCTTCCAAGAGAAGGCTGATCTTGCCCCTGCCGAGCGGGGCTCCCTTCCCCCTCGGGGTGATTCGACCCTTTGCACCGTCTAGTTCTTTGCTAAATCCCTTTGAGGATCCCTGCGATTTCATCTGGTTTGCACGCTTCCCTCTGGAGGCCAGGCAGCCGGCAAGGCTCATTTCTGGAACGGGCAGCACCCCCGTGACCTAGAGCCACCGTGCAATGGATTTAAGGAGCTCCCATAAGCACATCCACTCTGGAAAGCAGGCACACCACTGCCCACTTGGCCGGCCTGCTGCATGCTCGTGGACTACTTCACTGCGGTAGCACCGGGAGGCCCACCGGAGAACAGAACTCCTTTGTGCAAGGCGCGGTACACACACACACCCAGCCAGAGATAGGTCCAGCCCTGAAGAGCTTAACAATACACAAAGGGTGGGAGGAGAAGGGGAACCATAGAGAGCAAGACTTGCCCAGGTCAGAGACAGGAAGAGAACCCAGGAGTCCTGAGGCCCAAGCCCTGCCCACTGGGCCATGCTGGGCACATGTGGCAGCCAGACCCTGGGCAGCATCGTCGCAGCCTTTGCAAGGGGCAGGACGAGGATGCCAGCAGCACACAGGGTCTAGTGACAAGAGCTATAGGTGTCGTTCCACACACCGGCGAGCTCACACAGCCCCTGCAATGGGGAGCTGAGCTGATCGCTGACTGGCTCACAGGATTTACTATGCACCAGGGCAAAGCAGATAGCAAATGCTACGGAGGCAGGATGCCCGGGTCCCCTGCTTGGATGCTGGGGGCCCGGGCAGGGCCAGGCAGAACCTGGCCCCAGCTCTGTGGTGTTCCTCCCCCAGCCCCTGTCGGCGAGTTTTGCAATACCAGGCGCGACGTGGCTAGAGGCAGGTGCACAGTCCAAGCACCTTCCTCCTGCCACATCCTTGGGCGCACAGAGCACATGCCAGGAGAGCGCCCACCTGCCGGAGAGAGCCGAGCGCGCGGCGTTTCACAGCCTAGCTAGCACCCTCCTGCAGGACCCACGTCCAGCAGCCGGAGCACAAGAGAGACGGACTGGGGGCTGGCGGGGGGGGATCCACGTGAAAAGCCAGCGAGAGGCACGGCTGATTCCGGCCTCGTGGTGGACAAGGCTGCAGTGGCTGAGGCCCTGGGAGTCTGCGTATCCCCCCCGCCGGCAGAACACAGTGCCCCCGCCCCCCCGCCCCAACCACGCCCTCCAGAGCCGCGGCCAAGCCAGGAGCCTTCCACCACTTCCCTGAGAGAACCACGTCCTGTGGGCCCTGCATCTCCCCAGCAGCTAATGTCACCTGGGGCCTATATTCAGCTAACATTTTCCTTTGCTCAATTTCACCCAGGCCCCCTGTTGCATTCCTCCCTCCCCCGCCCCCAGGGTGCGCACCCTTTCCCCGAGCCCCCTAACAGCTGGGCCTCCCTCCTCCGATCTCAGATCACTGTGAGACTTTGGGCAGCTTCAGGCCTTTAGCTGCGAACAGCCGGGGAGGCTGCCCTCAGAGTATCAGCTCGGGCAGTCTGAGGGAGCCAGGGGTTCCCCTCGCCCAGCAGGGCTGGAGGAAATGGGCCTACTCACGAGGGCTGTGCAGCGGATCCCTGCAGCCGAGCTCCCAGAGAGGCGCCTGTGATGTTACTGACTTGAACTGGGATCGTATAGAACAGTGTTGCAACCAAGATCCTGTAGTGGCGCCAAATCGTGTATAAAGGGGGTCAAACAAGGCGTCTAAGACGAGGTGATGGTTGGCTGGTTCGGATTATGCTGTCTGTTTGCGTGAATCATTTTTGTATTTAAAGATATAAGTATTGGCTCTCTTCTGTCTGTATTCCAAACTAATGCTATGCTTCTGGGGGACACCCCAGACAAGTTGGTATCAGCTCTGCCTAGCCTGCTGGATGGCCCATTAGGGACCATCAGCTACACAACTGACCCACTGAGAGAAGGCAGACTCGCCTGGGGACTCAGCCAGGGGTGCAGGGATCTGCCTATGGACAGAACTCCATGGTGTTTCCAGGCCATGTCAGGGGCAGCTTGTCTTTGGGACAAAGAAAGAGACCACATGGCAAGAGACTATACAAAGCTGCGGCAGCTCCTCCATCTTGTCTTCAGTCCTGCTTCTGACCTCTGGAGGGACTTTGCTACACTGAAGTTTTGAACCAAGGACAGAAAGACCCATCCCAGCTGTGGGTGTTCTCCAGAGACTGGATTTGAACCTGCCGTTTATTCCATCACTGCTACAAGCCTGAACCAAGAACTTTGCCATGACTGTATGTCATTGATCCCACTTAACCAATTCTAGCTCTCATCTGTATCTTTTCCCTTTTATGAATGAACCTTTAGATTTTAGATTCTAAAGGATTGGCAACCGCATGATTTGTGGGTAAGATCTGATTTGGGGCTTGGTCCTTTGGGATCGAGAGAACCCTTTTTCTTTTACTGGGGTATTGGTTTTCATAATCATCTGTCCCCATAACAAGGGACACTGGTGGAGATACTGGGAAACTGGAGTGCCTAAGGGAATTGCTTGTGTGACTTGTAGTTAGCCAGTGGGGTGAGACCAAAGTCTGCTCTGTCTGGCTGGTTTGGTTTGCCTTGGAGGTGGAAAAACCCCAGCCTTGCGCTGTAACTGCCCTGCTTCAAGGAATCGGTCCCGAATTGGCACTCTCCGTTGGGTCCTGCCAGAACCAGCCTCGTTACAGCGTCGCAGCAGAATTCAGCTCCGACTGAGCAGAAGGGATGCGGGTTGGGCTGGGGTGAGCATCTAAAGGGCTCCCATGTTCATCCTCTGTAGATCCCGGACCCCCCAGCTCTTCCCCGCACCGGTCCCCTGCGAGCGAAGGTCAGCAGGCAAGGTGCCAAGCGCTGGGATCCCAGCCTCGTAAATGCCCACCTGCCCCCTCTGCGAGCCCGGCCCCTCACCACCCACCCCCTGTGCCCCGCTGACGCGGCAGCCGAGAAGGGGGCCGCGCCCGCCCCGGTTTGATTTGATGGCGGTGTTCTTCGCTCGCCACCTGACAGATTGCTGCAGTGAGGTGCCACAAATTGATGGCTTGGCTCACCAAAAATAACAAGAGATCCATCAAGGGTGCTTAGCGTGAAATTAACAGGCGTGTGGATGTGCTCATCAAAGACGCATGCCAGCCACAGGAGCGGGGGCACCTTTGACTCCTAGGCCCCCCCCCACCTCTCCCACCCCCCCCCAACTCCTTATCCTTCCCTCACACCCTCCCTCCCCCACCCATAGGACGACAGCGGACATCTTGGGGAAAGAGTCTCCTCTCTGTGCCACGGCTGGTGGATCCCTGCGTCAGCCTAGAGAGGGGGGAGCCCGCAGACAGGACCGCATTCCCAGTGCAGGGCTCCCTAGCACAACTGCTCCCTCGACTGCAGGCCTCAGTGCCGGGAGCTCTGCTGAGCAGACCCCCTGAGCTACACGTGCAACGCCACAAGCTGGCAGCAGTAGTAGGCTGTTATACTCCTTTGTGGAGCAGCCGACGAAGAGTGACGTGGCACTCAGCCAGCATGCAGCATGGTTCTTTCCCAGCAGAGGCCTGCCTGTGTAGCTAATGCCAGGTGTATGGGGGCACACAGAGCCCCCCGGTTTCTCCCCCGGCCGCTCTCTGAGCAGGGTGCTTCCCTCTGTGCAGCCGCAGGGGGCAGGGGGATACTAAAAAGGAGTCCCCCGTGAACACACACGTACACAAAGCGCACACGCAGATGCACAAACACACACGCTCCAAGACATGCACTGATGCATGCATGGACCCACACACACCAACACATACAAACACGCTCAGACACATGTGCAGGCCACCGTACTGGCTCTAACAACCTCCTCCCCTCCCACCCCGAATGGATGCTCTGGGAGGGTTTGCAAGGCCATTCCCTGCACTGCCCAGCCAGCTAATAGGAACCAGGCAGCGCCTGGTGGTTTCACTCGGTGCAGAAAGCTTTGCTGAGCCCCGTCTGTCAAGGGGAGCGTGCAGGGGTGCTCCCCTCCTGTTATCCCATCTGGCCCAGTGCAGGGAGGTTGGGGGAGGCTCTCCGGCAGTGGCTATTGCTTTCTGCTGTGTGCACCTGCCCGTCTGCGGCGCTCCCAGAGCATGGCTCTGTCATTGGCCTGCAGATGCTTCACGCCACCGGAAACAAACAGCAGCGAGCTCCGGCGATGATATTGACCGGCATGAATATCACAGATAACGGTCCTGTGCAGAGACGATTGGAAAGAGGAGGAAACCCCCCCCCTTCCAGAACTCCTGTTAGGCTCCCAGCCGCTGCCAGTGGCCTAGGGCCACCACCCTGGAGAAGCGGGCTTCCAGCAGCGAGACCTTCCCCACAGCACCGCCCTGGCAAGGCCGGCTGGGCGTGGAGTGGTGCCCACTTCCTAGCAGCAGTGCCCCAGCAATGGCAGCTGAGATCAGTGTAACGTGAACTTCCTCCCAGCAGTGCCCTGTGAGAACAGGGCAGCAACAGAGGGCAGAATTGGGAGTGAATCCGTTCCAAAGCCCTCCTCCCCAACCCACACACCCCCACCAAAACTGGACTTGCTAGATGCCCATTGCGGTGCCTGTCCTATACCCACAGGAGAGGGACCCTTGGCCTCCCCCACCCTGCCTCCCCACGGGGCGGATGCTGCTGCTAGGTGGATTAGGCACCCGCCTTGTCAGTATCTCTGCTGTGCATGAAATACACTCAGGCCGCTGACTGTGCTGATACTTATTGGTGCCATAAAGGGACCCAAATTTACTGACTGTTGCTTCCGACTCAATCTACTCCATGCCCCGGCGCGTCCCCTTTGGAAGGGCTCAGGACACACGAGCAGGGAGCGTCCGAAGATCTCCCCAGCTCTGGGGAGTTGGGAGCAGCAGACGGGGGGACTGGAAGGTGGATAAAGCCACCAGCTGAGGGAGAGTCCGACGGGGGGAGTGCCGCTATGCAGAGCCAGCCACCCGCTTCCCCACTGGAAATGATCAGGAGTTATGAACGGTGCAGCGAGTGCCCAGAACAAATAATAAATTCACAGGATATATGAGGGCACTTTCCCCACTTACGTTGAACAAAGAAACCAAATTCAATTTCCTTTGGAAAGTACTAAATCCCGGGCTGTCGCCTTGCAGAGCCTCCCGCGCCAGGGAACCAGCCCCACCTGTCCCCTCCTTCTCAGGTCCCTTCCCTGCCACATCCGACTCTCATTCCCCTTGCTTGGGCTTTTGCCAGCACAGCTCTGTACTTCGGGTCTCTGGCTAATGGTTCTCAGTAGAGCCACCTGTCTCCTCCGCTGTTCTGCCCTCAGAGCCACGGAGTTGGGTCCTGGGAGTGAGGGAGGGGGCTGTGCCAAGGACAACATGGGCAAGAAAGAAAGAAAGAAAGAAAGAAAGATGAGGGAGGAAGACCAACCGAGAGGACCATTCCTCGAGTCATCTGCTGGGGCCCTAATTTCTCCACGGGGTGTGAGTAACAAGCAGAGACTCCCGTGCACACAGGAAGCTGGAAAGCTGGCCCAGAGGAGCTGGCAGGAGGCTCTGGTGCAGGAGCACATGGTGACCCCATGGCAGAGCCTTGCTCCGTGGGCAGCACAAGGCGAGGAGCAGAAGGGACAAGGCCCCACGGGAGACGATTGGGTCCCAAGTTAGGAAACGGCAGCAGATCCTTCCCCAAATCATGAGCGAAATGACCCAGCTGCCTCTGGCAGGGCTGGCATCCCAGCCTGGGAGCAACAATGCAGGCACCTTGCATCGGGGCAGCCAGCACAGAACTGGTCGGCCACAGGCACCGCCATGCTCATGGGCCGGGGGAACTACCAGGGACACCACGGCAGTGAGTCTCTGTCATTTCGATCTAAATAGTTCAACATGCAGGGAAATCACATCCCCAGCTGTGGATCCCCATCCACATCTCGGCTAAGTTCATCCAGCCTCACAAATCTCTTAGGCAGATCCCAGTGGAAACTTGGACTCTTCACATCCTATCTAAAGCAATGGGACTGTTAAACAGCTACTGCGCTGCGCCCCAGAGGTGGCTGCATTTCAGCGGCAGGAGAAGCCACAAGATTTCTCTATAGATTAGAATGGATAGACAGAGGGGAGTTCGAGTCTGCTACCCTGAATTGATGGGGGAGGCGGCGTATTGCAGGGCGGAAGTTGGCCACTGCGTATAAGGAGCTAGAAAACGCCAGGCGGAAGCAAAGGAAGGTAAAAGGGTGCAAAGGGGGAGCGATCCCCCGGGACTCTCCAGCTGCTTTGCCCCGATACACGGAGCAGAACAAACACAACGTGACCGCGATCGTCCACGTTTGCTTAACGGAAACCCCGGCTGGGCAAGGGCTGCAAATACCCTCACGCCACGAATAGCCAGGGCTGCGATTGGAACAGACACGGCAATGCACCCGCAGAGGGCCTCCCCACTGACCTCCGTGCACCCCCCAAGCCTCCCAAAAACTGTCCCCCCAGACTCCCCCAGACACAGGCCCCACAGCCCCCCCGATGAAGTCCCCCAATGCACCCCCATAGAGCTCTTCCCGACTCCAACCGCCCTGCACACTCACCCCCACATGCAGGACCCACATTGAGTGCCAAGCACCCTGCTCCAGCTTGGCTCGCTCTGCTCCCCGCAGGCAGGCCCAGTCCGACGGCTTTCACAACAGGCCCCTTCGTGAAGTGCTGGAGCCAAGAGGTCTCTGCCTGTCCCCCACATTTATCTCCATCTGCCCCCTCCTGGCTTGCTCTGCTTGGTGCTTTCTTTAGTCATCAGCTTCCAGAAAAATCCACTCTTTTCACCTCACAGGGATGTGTGTGATCACTGGACAATCTGCTCCACTGTGCATTTAGCTGTGTGCTGGGAGTACCTCTCCCAGCCCTTCACACCAGCTCTGTGCAGCTCAAAATCTGGGCTCTCCCACCAGCAGAAGTGGGTCCAATGAAAGATCTTACCTCCCCCACTCATCTCTGCTCAGAGGAAGGCAGAGAAGCACTTCATGCTGACACCAGAGTGATCCCCATAAGAAAGAGGGGAGAGGGCAAGTCAAACACACACCCTGGGCTCCCCTCACCCTCCCCACGGGCTAACGCTCCCCCAGGAAGGAGGGGGACTGAAGACAGAGAAGAGCTGGCAAGCTGCCCAGCTGCTAATGGCCTGTTCTCTTGGGCACCCGGAGATACTAAGACCCGGGGCCCCACCGCTCTGATCATCTAGCCTGGCTACCCAGGTGACACAGGCCAGAGCAATTCACCCGGCGACTCCTGCCGCCCCGGCAATGACCCTCCGCAGTGATGTACGCGATGGACAAAGCCGAGCGCGGCTGGCCAGCCTAGCGGGAGATCTGCCTGTCGCCTAATCCAGCCTGTCGTCGGGGTATCTGAGCCTCTCCTGCCCAGCACTGCAGGTATCCTCACATCCCCTCTGAGACAAGCCAGTATCATCACCTCCTCTTTTACTGATGGGGAAACTGAGGCAGGCATCGAGCCAGGAATTGAACCCGGTCACACGGGTCCCAGCCCACGGCCTTGCCCGCATGGCCATTCTTCCACCACCAGTACCGTGGCTTTGGCACCTTCCCAGGGATTGCACCAAGCCCACCCCATCAGGATACGTCTCCCTTTGGTCTGTTCCATCCGATCATCCACCCCCCAGGCCCGGCTGCCACCTGCCCAAATCTCACATGCTTCCCTTCTTGTTCATCGCCCTTCCGAAGCCAGTTCCTGGCAGCGTGGCGGTTGCCATGGCTACCCGACAGCTTTCAGCCACCTCTCGGCAGCGCTGCGGTCTCCCACGTGGGTGGTGGGACTGGGGGGGCGGGGCGGGAGGACAACTGCAACCAGCTCCTTCCAGCGGGCTCGGCGGGATAGCGCCCAGCAGGATTCGCACTCAGCGCTCTGCCCCCCACAGCATGCGGGCCCCGCAGGCGCAGGGGGAAGTTTGGTCTCCCCAACCGAGACGCAGGGCTTCGCGTCCCAGGCTGCTGGGAGAGCATGGCCCACCTGTGAGCCTGGACCAACAGAGGAGGCGGCTGCAGGCGGGACCAGTCCGGCATCCTCTCCATCACACCTCGCCGCCTGCCCCTTCTACGCCTCCGGATTGGCGCCTCCCCATTTCAGCAGCAAGTGAACCTGAAAATTCAGAGCAAATCCGAAGCAGAATGCGCCGCGCTGGCTCCGAGACGGAGCCGCCAGAAACACACCGGTCCGTGTGGCTGGGTGGCTAAACTAGACACTGGCCCAGGCTCGCTCCAGGGAGCCCTGGCCCGGGAGCCCTCCAGGGTTAGCAAACCCAGCTCCGTTCTGCCTGGTTCAGCTTCCACCCAGGGCACTGCTGGGCTTCAGTTCCCATGGGGACTTTCCAGCGGCCCCAACCTCTGTGCAGATCTTTGCCAATCGGGGCTGCTGTACAGGGCAGGGCTGGGGTCCCTTGGCAGCCCCTTCCCCCCGCCGGTGATGCTTCTTTTGCAAGCACCAGTGTTTTCTCACCGTGGCACAGATCCTGACTGTGCTCTGGAGGGAGGCAGCCGTGAACAGCTCCAGGCGTGGTCACAGCTAAAATCCCCCTCCCCACCCCCAATCTCACACTCACACTCGCCCACAGCCTCTGGGCTGGCACGGAATTTGCCAGGCTCCTAGGGATGATAAAGCTCCGTGCAAACGTGGGCAGCGCACGGATGCCGGAAGGAAGCGTGTGTTTATGCATGTGCATTCACAGCAGAGTAAGCGAGCGGGGGGGTGGGGGTGCACGCCCACGTGCAGGGAAGGCTGGCAGAGTTCACATGCAAGCGTGTCTTTGTGCTTGCCCAGGAAATGAAGGCCTGCAGCAGATCCTCCACCGAGGGCCTTCTGCCCTGACACAACAGCCCAGACCCATCCGGGGACGGGGCATAACCCAGGAACGACTCCGCTCACCACCGAGCACCGCCCCACAGCTCTCTGAGCCAGTTTCAACCCCCTGCCCTGCACTGAGCTCCGGAGGAGCCAGGCCTGGTCCCGTCGGGAGCAAGCAGGCCGGGGGGAATGTGTGGCTCTAGCTCCCTGGGGGAGGCCTGATGAGATCACGGCTGGGCCTCTGCCAATGCTGAATAAAAGGCCCAGCATTCAGCCCCACAGCCCAGCCTGCCATGGAGAACCTGAAAGGCAAACAGGGGGCTATTCTTAGCAGTGTCTCCATGAAGCCAGGACTTGGGGGGATGCCAGGTGTGAGTCCCGGCTGGGGCAGGCTAGGGCCCCCCCCGCAACCCACCATCTTCAGCGAAAGCCGCGCTCGGGAACATCAACAACTCTGTCCTCTCGTCTGCCGCGATGCTCGCTGCTTCTCCAGCCAGGAACAGGCAGGCTTCCCGCTGCAGGGCACTGGAGTGAGGCCGGCTTCTCTGTCGCCAGCTGTGGCCTCACACGCATGCACACAAACTCATCACAACCACACACACACACCCCCCCTTTTGACACGCTTGCTGACACTCTAACAACAAGTTGGAGGTTTATCAGACCTAGCACATCAGTAGCTGTTCTCTCCCCAGATTAACCCGCGTCTCTTGTCAGTTCCTGGATGCGCTGCCCCCTGCTCTCTGATTGTGCATAAAGAAGATCCTGTGCATTTGTGTTTGTGTCCAGGTGTGTGCCTAATGCACAAAAACACACACAGCCGTGAGTGTCTGAGTGTGCATGAGACCGTGCACGAGC
Organism: Eretmochelys imbricata; assembly: GCF_965152235.1. Classification (NCBI taxonomy): domain Eukaryota; kingdom Metazoa; phylum Chordata; order Testudines; family Cheloniidae; genus Eretmochelys; species Eretmochelys imbricata. The sequence continues at coordinate 6,108,197 of NC_135590.1, forward strand.
ATACAGCCATGAAAGGAAAGTGCAGAAGGCAGAGGAGAATACGCACAAGCACATGGGAATACAAATACCTGCAGCAGCAAGCCAAAGAACACCCGTGGGAAAGCTGGAATGTGAGCGACAACGCGCACAAGCATGCAGCTACGCAAGGTTGAAGAACGTGCACGAGAGTGAGGGAGCCACAGCATGCACAAGTGTGCAAATGTGAAAAACGATGCATTGCGTGCCAGTGCGCAAGAGTGAAGGATGTCTGGGTCAGCGTGCCATGCCACGCACAGGTGTGCTAATGTGAAAGACGGTGTGCAATTGTGTGAGAAAGAAGAGTGCGTGTGAGCGTGCAAGAATGTGAGGGTGAGATCAAGCACACACGCGTACACGAGCGAGCGGGAACGTGCGGCGCTCCTAGAAAGGTGGGAGCCCTGATCCATCCATAAGCTCTGTATGGCAGAGGGGCTGCTGAGCTGCGTGAGAAGGGAGGACAGGGTCACAAACCGGGGATTCAGGACAGACGTGCGAGGGAGGCAGTGGCACTAAATGCCAATGCCCAGCGATATGCCAGTCCAGTAGTGGCCCAAATCCGGCAGCTGATCCCGCGAGCAAAGCTGATGGGGCCGGGCGCCACATGCCGGCATCCCAGCCTGGCCCAGGCCGTCGTACGCTCTGTGGCGCGAGCTGTCGACACGCTCCCAAAGCCCAGGCTGTCTCCAGCAAGCCCTGCCAACCCTGCCCATGATCATCCTGCCAATAAAATGAATTACCCCTGCGACTTCATCTCTACAGTAACATTTTACATCCAGGTGCCTTGTGGGTTTAATTGAATGTCAAACATAATTTGGCGAAGTTCAGGCAACTGCCCTTCCAGAACAATCACCGCTCGGGCACACACAGAGACACAGGAGCCTGCTCAGAGCAGCAGCCTCGGAGATCCCCAGGGGGCACGAGGGGGCCTGGCGCACGACACGGGCGATTGAGCCAGGCAGCTCTGCTGGGCACCCCTCCCCTCGAGGCCGCCCACTTGCAGCTGGCTCAGGACAGCGCTGGCTGCTGGGGAGCTGGCCTGCAGTGAGTTTGGAGGGGGTCTCTGCCCATATGGCCGTACCACGAAAGCCGTCACCCCGACAGGCCTGGGCTGGCAGCGAGAGACCAAGGACAGACTGCACCCTGGAGATGCCCACTGCACTCCAGCGTACCCTGGGATCCGGAGAGCTCCAGCCTGCTAAACATGGCCCATGCTGCATGTTACCGCTTGTATTACGGCAGCAGCCACAGCCTCAGCACAGAGCAGGGCCCCACTGTGCACAAACACACAGCGAGAGACAGCCCCTGTCCCACTCCTGTGATCTACACAGACAAGACAAGCAAGGGATGGCAGAAAGGGCATAGCCTCCCTCCCCAGATGCAGAAACTGAACCCCGAGAAATTCAGCAAACATTTCTATCCATACATATGTAAAAAACCCTGCTTACAAATAAACATGGATATTCTCCATCAAAATTATCAACACACGCAGGCAGAATGCTGCCCAAGCCAGCTACCCAACAGGCCGGTCGAGAGCACACTAGCCTCTTCCAGCAGGGAACCACAGGGCACCTCTAAGCTGCAAAAAAGTCATAAACAAACTCGGGGCAGCAAGTCTCAGAGCCTGGGGCAATTGACTCAGGCTTGTGCTACAGGGCCAAATCGAGTAGCGTAGACGTTCCTGCTTGGTCTGGAGCCTGGACACTGAGACACCCCACCTTGCCGGCTTTCGGAGCCCAGCAGGAACGTCTCCACCGACGTTTAGCTCTGTAGCGCAAGCCCGAGTCAGGTGATCCGGGCTCGGAGACCCACAGGGGTTGTTTTTGGCTGGGGTTTTTTTTTTGTTTTTTTTTTTTTTGCACTGTAGACATGCCCCTAGACAACAGGGCATCAGCGCCCACTCTTGGAAACCCACACTGTCCCAGGGCTGCCCGAAGCCAACCGTGGCATTACTACGCAGACAGCCTACGGCCCCCAGTACTCACACACAGAGGGCAAGGCAGCGTGCTCCCAGGACACACAGGGGGCGCCGGCTCTCCCAAGCCCTGCGGGGACCTGTCCCCATCCCGTGGGCTCTGCAGGGCTCCAAGCGCGAATCCCCCCAGGGAAAGCATCTGCGCCAGGCAGCAGGCTCCTAGCCTTCCGTCTAAATCTACATTTGAAAAAAGCACACCAAGATCTCCCGTGGAAGGAAGCGGTTTATAACCACGTGGCTGGAGGAGAGCAGGAATTATTCGGAGGGATTTGCCCAGGAAGACGTTTAGCTCCCAGTGGAAACACTGAAGCCCAGTAAAGAGTAGCCAGTAACGCTACAGGCCTGAGCCGATGAGGATAGCAGGAAGCAGCGCCCCAGATAAGGATATGTCACTGCCAAACTGCTCCGACACCCGTCCCGCCAGCCCTGGCACCTGGGGGAACATCTGGCCGGCTGCGATGGCCCACTGGGGGGCTACTCCTGGCCACAGCTCCCAATTCCAGTACCAAGGCAATTCGGATCTCGTACTGTTTGATTTACACAATGCTGCCGCTGCCCTCCAAACACACAGAGCCCTCAGCGGCCCAATGGTCCCCATTTGGAGGAAGTGACCCAGAAATATGGACTAGCGCCTACCCCTTAAAGCAAGGGGCACGAGTAAGCTGAGTGCATAAGCCAGCAGGGATGCCTCTCTGGTTACTGGCCACAGGTCAGAGGGCTCCAGGGCCCAAAGGGCCGATCCACCAGCCAGCTGTCACTGAAGAGCCTGGCAGGGGAAACAAAGAGCCAAGAGTCTGAAGAGCAAGGTCGCAAGGCAAACAAAACTCCGGCAGCATCTCAAACGGACATTTGTTCATGTCAAGAAACCACAGCATAGTTCGTCATTCATGTCAGTCAAGGGAGGACCAGGGCCAGAAGAGCAGGGGGCACTGTGGGTCTGGACTGAGATGCCCTGGAGGAGCTGCCCCAGACTGGCTCGAAGGGTGGGGGCCGTGGCAGATGCTGACTGGCCCTGGGAGAGGCGACCGTAAGCCCCCCCTCACACTTCTCTAGGAGTGGCTCAAAGCAGCAGCAGCCCACAGCATGGGCCACCCAGCCCCACTCTGCCGGGGCCGTGAGAACCAGCCCAGCCATCGGGCAGGGAGGCTCTGACGCTTTAATTTCACTTTAGGTTCATGAGATTCTACAACAAGCAAATGGCCTCATTCCTCCCGGTTAATAGCCCACAGAGCTCTGCCGTGCACCTGTCTATCCGGCCTGGAATAACAGGCACCTGGCCTGCTGCAGTCAGGCGTAACTGGTCACAGGAATGGGTCATTTTACCTGTCAATTGTTCGCTGCATCTCCGCCAGTGCGGGATGACAGGGCCTCCTGCCCCAGGCGCTCCAGTCATCGCGGCAGCCGCAGGAAGCTGGGGAGAAGCCCCCAGCCTCAGGAGGGAGCACAGGGGCTGCGCTAACTGGCTGGGGACGTGGGGCAGGACCAGCAGGGAAAGGCACCCCAAGTACCTACTTTCCCATTGCTGGGGGAAGAGGGGGAGGAGGAGAAATCGCCATGGCCTGAATTCACCCATCCCAGGGGTAAGTTGAGGTGGGGGGGCAGAATCCTGGGGCCTGACCAAAGCCCTTGGATTCCCGTCTTTCCATCGACTCCAGTGAATGGTGCAGCCACCGGCTGGGTGCAGGGCTGGATCCCCCCGCCCACTGCCCTCCAGTGCGCACCACCTCTTCACCCCCGCCCACCCCCACCCCAGTTGCTTTTCCATGCCTTCTCTCGGTGCGTCAGATGATGCCCCGGATCCACCCCCGTGATGGGAGTGCAGGAGAGACAGGCAAAACTCCAGCCCTATCTATGGGCGCAGCTGCCCCCTTGTGCCTTTCACTCTCTCCTCCTTGCAGCGCCAGCCTCAAGCCTCCAGCAAAGGCAGCTGGGAGGGACCGTTGTGATGGGGATGAGAGATCCAAGGCCTGGGATTTAGGAGAGGCTGCTGGGAGTCCCTTGGAGGCTGATGGGTCTGGGCTGGGCCCTGAAGTCCATTCTGTCCCCTGATGGACTTAGCACCCCACTGCACTTGGCCTTTCCCCTTCCACAGCGCCCTGGGGGACGCGCACGGAGCCATCTGCACCCAAGAGAAACGCCTCGGAGCCGGGAAACTGCAGCGGGCCAAGAAAGCTGGCAGGACGCTGCAAGTTGACGTGCTCAATTCTTCCCAGCCATCAAACCTTTCCCCTTCGCCAGCCTGAAGCCAGGCAGCTCGGCACTGCCAGAGTGCACGGTTGTCGCCGGGGGCCCTCTGGGCAGGCTCACGATACCCCAATGTACCCCAAAGCTGCCAGGTCCCATCACGCGACAACCTCACAACCCAGCAGCGCATCGGGAAGCAACACATTGCGCCCGGCTTGCGCTGCAGCGGCTCCCTTGCACACACACCCTGCACACATCTGCTCCGGGCGCCGGGGGCGGAGACTGGAACCGGAGTCGAGCTGGATTCCTTCCAGGCCAACCGGCAACATGAACTCCCAGCAAACACAAGGGCAGGATGCTAACAGACCGAAGTCCATTGTGGGCATCGCTAGGACGGACTGGAGCTGAGCGCTCTGGTTATAAACCAACTCCACTAGCTCCTCGTCTCCGCTCAGCACAGACTGGAGCCAGACGGGTCGCTAGCCGGATGCACTAGCCCGCGGCTGTAATCACTAGAGATGACCACTAATGTGCACGAGCGCCGCTGCCCTCTCCTGGATGGCATTAGAACTGCCCACGCTGGGCAACCTGCCCCCCAGAGGGCTAACAGGGGAAGTAGATTGTCGGTGGCAGAAGGGGCCAAATTCCATCCCCCTCTCAGCACCCAACGATCAAATGGAGCCCGAGCCGGCTGTGGCTCCCTTCCTCTGAACCCCCCGCCCCCCTCCAGGCCCCGGCGCCCCCTTACCGTATTTAATCTCCGGGGCGTATAAATCGTTCGCATTCCCAGAATGCAGCTCGGTCATGCAGCACTGGCTGCTGCTCGCGGCGGCCGGGGTGCCGGCTGGTGGCAGGGCATTGGAGAGGGTCTCGTTTGGCCGGGACGCCGGCGAGGCCTCGGCCTGGCAGCTGCAGCCCGCCTGGGTGAGGCCACAGCGCTGCCCCCCCTGCTCCCGCAGCTGCAAGCACTCCTCGAACCAGCGGCACAGCACCCCGCAGGTGAACTGGCTGGAGTTGTTGTTGTTGATGAGCAGAACCTCCACGAAGCGGAACTGCAGGGCGTCGGGGGCCAGCAGCCGCGGCGCTGCCTCCGGCTCGGCAGCCAGGCACAGCTGCACGAAGTTCTTATCGAAGTGCAGGAAGGTGATGGGGCTGGCGCCCTGGCACAGCTCCAGCCGGGCCTCCCCTTCCTCCTCCCCGTCCTCTGGGCCCCGCAGGGGCAGCCCCGCGTCGCCCTGCGGGCCGCAGGTGTAGTTGGCGAGGTAATGGTCGAGTGGCAGCACCATGGGGGAGAAGTGGGCGCACACCTGCTCCTCCCGGTTGAACTTGAGGTACAGGGAGTACTTGGTGGGGTCAGGGTTCTCCAGGGTCCACGAGCAGCCGGTGGTGATGGTGGGGAAGAGGTCCTTGAGCGAGAACGAGCCGTAGAGAACCCCGGAGGCCAGAGCTGAGCAGGCGCTGGGAGCTGGGTCGAAGCCCCGCGTTAGCCACAAGAGAGACGATATCACAGACAGTAAGAGGGGACCAGCAGGGGTCATCCTATGTCATTTGCCCTGCAGGAGAGAGAGACAGACAGACAGACAGAGCCTTACTGAGCTGCAGCAGAGGGAGGGGCTGTTATTACAGCAGAGTGCCAGGGCTCCGGAGTTAGGACATTCTCTTCCAAGTGCCGTAAAATCCACATCCTTACCCGTATCGCCTTGAAACTTGGCATGCCTCATGGGCACATGCAGTAGGGCTAGTGATCTAAATTTGGGGTCATTTGAGCAAGGGATTCCTGAGATACCTACCCCCCCTCAAATATATACATTACGGTAGCCTGAGCCTACAGCTATGCTAGATGTTGTACAGGCCGGTAACAAAGGGGATTGGCCCTGCCCAGGGCACGGAGCATCTGCCCCGCTGGCGGGTAGAGCAGACAGACAGGCGGGGGGAGGACAAGGGAGAACTGGGCAGGGGAGCAGCAGAGCATCCATTCCTGACCAATGCCAGGCAGCAGCATCTTGCGGGCGTCGCTGCAACGGTGGGATTTAAGGAGTTTAAGGGGGCGGAGCTTTATGACTCTTGAGGGGGGTGATTCCCATCCAAGGCCCCCCAAGTCCCTCCATCCCAGTCTCCGTCTCCCACTCAAGTCACACACCCTGCCATCCCCCACCCATGAATCCTGCAGCTTACGCCGTAGCGGGGGGTGCGAGAGAGCTGGGGAACAAGGGGGTGCCCCACAGCTGACCCTTCGCCCACAGGCTGGCCAGGGAGCACGGAGCTAACGAGGGCACCTGGCACTGACAACAGGTGCGAACTGGGGGCTTCCTAGGGGCTGAGGATAATAAAGACTGCTCCAGGGACACAGGGTTCTAGCCATGACTCGGCAGGGAGCGGGCGGCGAGGTTAGAACAGGACACCTGGGTTCCAGTTCCAGCTCCAGCCTGACTCACTGGGTGGACTCTGGAAGTCGGTTCCCATCTTAGAGCCGGCCTCACCGTTTCCCCACCTGCAACGGGGCGAACGCCACAGGGCGCCTGGGAGGCTCCGCTCGTGTTTGCCAAGCCCCCGGTTAACCCTTCGCGGGAGGAGGGTGGAGAACAGCCGTGCTTTCCTCTGAGAGCGGGAGAGCGCCGGCCGTATTTCCTCAGCGCTAATCCCAAACCACAAACCAACCCCCCCGTGGCTTGGCCAGGCGCCCGCTGCCGAAGGGCCGGCGTCTCCCTGCAGCTCCCAGCCAGGCACAACTGACACAGATCCCTTTCTCCAGCGGGCTTAGCCTCTGCTCACTTGGCCACCAGCCTCCACAGGTCCTGCTTTACCAGCTCACAGATCATCCCATCTGAGCCTCTGACAAGCACAGGCCAGAGAGCCCCGGCCGCTTTCCACTGCTCGGTGCCGGCCCCAGCGGCTCTTTCGGCTCCTCCCGGGGCAGGGACACAGGGATAATTCGCAATTTATGCCCACCTGCTGGCATGGTTTGTAATGTGGTCGCGCCAGGCCCTCGGGCTGCAGGGGGGCTAGGAAGCAGAGATTCTCCATGCCGGGAGAGACTCTGAGACTGGGATGGAGGGACTTGGGGGGGCCTTGGATGGGAATCACCCCCCCCAAGAATCCCAACAGAAATCCCAGTGACGCTGCTTTCTGGAGAGACGCCGCGGGCAGCGCCAGGGCCTCCTGGGGCCCTGTCCACCCACAGTACCCGCAGCTCGTGCTCTAGGCAGCCCGCAGCCAGCAGAACGAGGCGAGGGAGCTTCCTTCACACAGATTCGCTCAGGGGTGTTCCGGCTTTCCCCGCTCTCCACACCAGCCTCCTGGAGCTGCCAGTGCCCTTCCGGGGCTGTGAGCACCACCCGCCGGCCCACAGGCCAAGAGGCAACTAATGGGAGTGACCAGCACGTCAGGGGCTCGGGAAGGTCCCAGCTTGACAGCCCAGCAAACAAAGTGCTCCTGCCCAGAGTGGGTGCTGGTAGCTCAGGCTCCCGCTGGGTCCCCAGGGCCGTTGTGCCCCTGGCATGGAGGCAGGCAGTGCCAGATGCCCAGCGGGCTGCGTTACAGCGGCACTGGGCCCCGGCGCCTCGTCGCCCTCAGCTTCCCATCCATCTCCCATAGTGAGGGGACACACTCGTTACCATCTGTGCCCGGCGGGTCCTTGTGAGCTCAGCCAAGGAGATGGACCCAGCACTGGAGCCAGACTCACCCCTGTCCAGGGCTGCCTGTGTGAGCCCGGGGCCATTCCCCGAGGTGTAAGCTAGGCCCGAGAGCTGAGCCCAGGCACCGGAAGGCAACGCTGATCCCTTTGAAGCCAGGAGGGTTGGGGGAGGTGTGACAAAGCGGGACTTGTTCTTAATGTTTCCTCTGAATACTGTAGGGGTGCCTCAGTTTCCCCTAGGCATTTCTTAAGTCTCTAGGGGGTGGGATAAGGGGGTGTAATTGTTGCAGAGCAAAGGGCCAGTGTACATAAGTGGCCAACACTCTGTCCCCTGGCCACTGATGGCCTGGCCCTTCCCCCCTGCAAGGTGAGAGCTAAAGGGTTGGAGAACAAAGGAATCCGGTGACCTCCTGGCACAGGAAAGGAACAAAGCCCAGAGGAAGAGGGGCTGGAGGGTGAGTCAGTTTGGGGCTGGCTGGGGACGAGGAGTGAAGTGCAGACGTGGTTGTCTGGCTCACTGCCCCCCTCCAAAAAATGGACCCAACTGAGGGGTCCTGTTCTCTGTACCTACAAGCTCTGTTTTAGACCGTGTTCCTGTCATCTAATAAACCCGTTTTACTGGCTGGCTGAGAGTCATGTCTGACTGCGGAGTTGGGGGGCAGCACCCTCTGGCTTCCCCAGGACCCCGCCTGGGTGGACTCGCTGTGGGAAGCGCACAGCGGGGCAGAGGATGCTGAATGCTCCCAGGTCAGACCCAGGAAGGTGGCAGCCATGTGAGCTGTTTGCCCTGCAGACAGGCTGCTCCCAGAGAGGAGGAGACCTCACCAGGGTCCTGCCTGGCTTCGTAGGGAGCAGCTCCAGAGCATCACCCGGGGACCCGTGACAGCCCCTGCTGGCAGGGAAGCCACAGCCCAGCTCAGGGTCACAGACAGGCCCGTAGCTGTGTGAGTGTCTGAGTGAGTGACGGGGCGGGGGGAATCCAGGGGACGCGCCTGCAGAGCCAGTCCCCCCAGCAGAGCAGGGGCAGCTGGCATCAGCCCAGACACTGAGCCTTGCCAGAGACGTGCGCAGGCCGGGTGGGCAGGGAAAGCCCCTCGGCGCCCCCAGACCTAGAAACAATGGCCAGGGGCTCCCCGAGGCTCGGAGCACAAGGCCGCAGGGCTCTCCTCCCAGGCCAGGGGAAATCTGCAATCACGGCCCAGCGGCCACTCCAGATAGGCTGTGGAGCGACAGGATCCCTGCGGCGGGGGTGCCGTGCGCCATGCTCTGCACATGGGCACCGCCAAGCAGGGGCGCTGCGTGAGGGGGCTGGGCAGGGACACAGGGCTGGTGCTTCGGCTGGCTCTCTGGAGGTGCAGGGATCGTCTGTCTAGGGGGGCGAACGGGGGGGTGACGGTCGCCAGCTTGGCCAGCCCCGGGGATCAGCCTGGCCACCCAGCCCCAGTACCTATCACACACACGCGTGTTCCACCACCGCAAAGCCTCTTGCCCAGGCACAAGGACAGCATGTGGACACGTGCGCACACCGAGAGGATCGAGGGCCCTGCCGGGCGTGTCAGCCCAGGTGAGCACTCACAGAGGCCCACGCGATCAGACAACGACGCGGTCACCTGCCACCTGGCCCTGGCTCCGTGCGGGGACTCGGGGAGCCCAGTGCAGATCCCCATCACGCAGGGCGAGGCATGGGTAAGGATGGGCCTCCCCGGCTGAGAGACGAGGCGCCCCATAGGCTACCAGATGCTGGAGAGAGGGGAGGGCAAAGAAAAGACTGAAAAGGACTAACGGACATGAATGCCCCACTGCCAGGCCTGCACCAGCCTCTCCCTCCCAGGGCCCCGCACACAGCCCCTCCCCCTCAGCACCCTTCTCCCCCAAGGGCCCGTCACTCGCTACAGCCCCACAACAGAACCAAGCACATCTGGCTCTTCATTCTGTTTGTCCCTCTTCCCATTGCTGTGAATTCCCATGCTGCCTGGGCCCCAGGCCACTGCTTACTTCCCCTCCCATGCAGATACCCCCCTGCCCCATGCCTGCCCCACTCGCCCCCTCGGCATCCGATCACAGCAAGCACACGCACAAGCATTCCACGTCTCCCAGCACAATCGTGACAGCTGCTTCCTTCCCCACGCCCTGGTGTTTCCGCCTGCTTCCTCCCCCCGACCCCGCCACCAGCCCAGGCAGGATCCGTCCCTGGTCCGGATGAGCAGCGCCATGGCTGGTGGGAAAGGAGGGGAGTCAGGCCAGCTGACTGAAACGGGAGGAAAACAAGCCTCTCGGAGCACCCAAAAGGTTTACCGAGCTGGCATCTCCAATCTGTCCTGCTGCCACTCCCACTGTGCCAAAGCAAGGCTCCTCTCGCCGTCACCCCACTGAGGAGATGGATGGCGTGCCCACCTCTAAACGGCGCACAGATACCGTGCGACGCTGCCCACGGCAACAGCTGGGCATAGCGCCAGGCCGCAGCAATGGAGCCTTCTTGTTATTTCTTCTTATTTGTTACAGGCTTTGAACGCAGCAGATGGCTCTCTCAGCGCTTTGCAAATGCATGTGAGCCAAGTGCCCACGGCCCTGCGTGGGAGGGGTCCTGAGCGCCCTTTCACAGGTGGGGAAACTGAGGCACAGAGCAGGGCGTGACTCACCCAAAGTCACACAGGGAATCAGCATAGATCTGGGAATAGAACGCAGGACTCCTGGCTCCCAGATCCCTGCTATAACCACTTAACCATACTAGCCACTAGACTGAGCTCTCTCGCCGAGCCAGGAAGAGAACCCAGGAGTCCTGCCTCCCTGCCCCCTGCTGGAGCAGAGCGCCTGCCGTGAAAAGCACATGTCAGCACTGCCTTGGGCCGCCCACCTCCCCTAGGGCCATGGATTTCCCTTCCTTAATGTGAGCACAGGAACCAGAACCTGAAACCAGCCCTGGTCGTTAGCAGCCCAATGTCATTACCATCTGGCATCTCCAGTGCCCTTCTGTCTGGGTCTCGGCACCATTTGGAACATCATCAGAGGGCACCTAGAGCTGGCCAGCCCCCCTGCTGGCAGCCAAAGCTCAAGCGGGTTGCAAAGAACTCCCCCAGGCACGGGGAAGGGATGAGTCACCGCCACAGCCCCCCGCTGTCTGCAGGAATTCACAGGGGCTCCGAGAATGACTGGAGCTTCCCCACTCATCTCCCAGAGGGGAAACTTACCTTGGGATCTCTGCTCTGCATCTCCTGGAGGGTCCCAAAAGAGGTTGGGACATTCACAGCCCTTCCCCCCAAACTCAGCTTCCCCAGCCCGGAGGCAGGACCGAATCAGAGGCTGCCCGATGCTTGCCTGACGCAGAACCACCCCAGCCCATGCCATGGCAGAGCCCGATGCTGTTTTCTCCTTTCCCGTGAATTGTTTAGATAATGGCATACAGAGAACACTTATTAAGTCTGCGGATGATACCAAGCTGGGAGGGGTTGCAAGTCCTTTGGAGGATAGGATTAAAATTCAAAATGGTGTGAAGTAAATAGGATGAAATTCAATAAGGACAAAGCAAAGTACTCCATTCAGGAAGGAATAATCCGCTGCACACAAACAAAATGGGAAATGATGGCCTAGGAAGGAGTCCTGCGGAAACGGATCTGGGGGGCCATAGTGGACCACAAGCTAAATATGAATCAACAGTGTAATACTGTTGCAAAAAAAGCAAACATCATTCTGGGATGTATTAGCAGGAGTGTTGTAAGACATGAGAAGTAATTCTTTTGCTCTACTCCATGCTGATTAGCCCTCAGCTGGAGTATTGTGTCCAGTTCTGGGTGCCACATTTCAGGAAAGATGTGGACAAATGGGAGAAAGTCCAGAGAAGAGCAACACAAATGATTAAAGGTCTAGAAAACAGGACCTAGATTGAAGAAGATTGAAAAAACTGGGTTTGTTGAGTCTGGAGCAGAGAAGACCGAGGGGGGACATGAGAACAGTTTTCAAGTGCATAAAAGGTTGTTACAGGGAGGGAGGAGGGAGAAGAATTGTTCTCGTTAACCTCTGAGGGTAGGACAAGAAGCAATGGGCTTAAATTGCAGCCAGGGTGGTTTAGGTTGGTCATTAGGAAAAACTTCCCAACTGTCAGGGTGGTTAAGCACTGGAATAAATTGCCCAGGGAGGTTGTGGAGTTTCCACCATTGGAGATTTTCAAGAGCAGGTTAGACAAGCACCTGTCAGGGACGGTCTAGATAATTAGTCCTGCCACGAGTGCAGGGGACTGGACTAGAGACCTCTCGAGGTCCCCTCCAGTCCTATGATTCTATGATCCAAGGGCACCGTACAGGACCCAGGGATCGCAGGGATGGTATAAATGGCCACGGGGAGAGGATCCTGATTGGCTGATTTAAGATCTAGTACAAGAGGCAGTGCCCTGGAGAATTGGGCACATAGTGCCAGCTCCACGCTATCCCACTGCCCACACAACAGGCCTCAACGCAGCGCTGGAGGGCCCAGCCGTCTCCTCTGCTGAGCTTGGTTAGCACCAGCCAGGCTGCTGGCATCTCTCACCAACCGGGGTCAGCTCTGAACTGGGAGGTTAACAGGCTTCATAGCCCCTAAACCACCCGGCGTCTTCACCAGAGCCGCCTGGCACAGGCTACAGCAGCAAGGCCCTGGGGGAAGGGAGGGAGCGAGCCGGGCGAGCGCTGAGAATCAGAGACCAAAGGCATGTCCCCCTGCTAAATACGGAACACAGGGGCAGCGTCTGCTTGGCAAAGGAACAAGCCAGGACCTGGGATGCAGTCACGTGGCACCCTTTCCTCCCCCCGGACCCAACAGGTACTGGGTCAGCAAGACAGTTCTGGGTCAGAACGTCCTCAGTGTCTGGGGCCACGGCGACGTGAGTCGCGTACGTGGACACCCCCACCCTGCACACACACACACACACACACTGCCCCTGCCTGCAAACGCACTGTGTGCACACCCTCGCCACCCGCTCCCGTGCACACACCTGCATTCACACACACAGCCACGGAAGGACAGCAGAAAGCCCCCTCCCCACAGCCCTGGCTTTGCTCCGAATTGCTGCACACGACATAATCGCCGCAGCCTTTTAAACGCTCACAGGGCGCTATAAGGATGGACGGCTTCAGCCAGGGTTTCGCCGGCTCCATCAGACGCTCCCCGGGAGAATGCTCAGGAATTAATGCAATCCGCTGGCTGCGTCTCTCCAGCCCCCCTCGATCCCTTCCCCTGCCCTTCTGCAAAGATCACAGGCAACAGGTAATTTGGGGCGAGAAGCAAGTGAGCGAGTGCCCCCACCCCGTTCAGCAATGTAACGAACGAGGGCAAGAGCCCTTTTAATTAACAGCTGACTCTGGCGCAGGGATCAGGGAGGCCGTGACGAGCTTGTTATCCTGAGCTGCGCTTCACGAGCCGCCACAGCCGTGCAGGAGGAAACGGATACACGCATCCCCCTCGCCATCCCAGCAACCTTGCTACTGCTAGGTCGTTGGTTCAAATCCGGCCCAGGGCAGCCGGGTTACTGGTGAGCGGCCCACGTGCAATGAATCTGCTAGGTCTCAGTCCCGTTCACACCTCGCCTTGATGAGCTAGAGAGATCTGAACTCCCAGCAGCGAGGCGCTCAGATACTGCAGTGACAGGCCCCCGGGGGAGTTGCAGGGAGCCAACAGGCTGTTCCCAGTGCCTGAGCCCCCTCCCCATGGGAGGGCAGGTAGGGGATTCCAACTCCTCTCGCTGGAGTGGAGGCAGGGGGGGAAACGTAGCCAGTATCCCTACCGGTCTCGGGGAGATAGCCACACCAGGCTTTTGATAAGCTAGGGGGAGAACAGACCAAATGCTACCGACTCTCCTATTTTCCACATCCTATCCCAAGTGAGCACAGCAGGGACTGACGGATCGGTGGCTTAACGGAGGAAACCTTCTACCAAAGGCACTGGGGCCAAGACAGCGTGGGGGGCTCTCTGGAGGCAGGAGGACACCTCATCAGAGCGGGAGTCTGCGAGTACACTGAGGCTCCTGCGGGCACCTGTTGTACATTAACGAGGAACCAACGGATCATTAAAAACATATTTCTTGGGAATGATCCTAGAGCTGCAGCTGCTTCGCCTCAAACGGGATTTTAATAACTCATTAATAAAATAACAGATGGCAGCTGCCTTATTAAATCAGGGCGGAAGCCTCGCTTTTAAGAGGGGCTTTGCATCTGCGACGTGAGCTGGGCTGACCTCGGAGCCGAAGGAGGCTGCAGCATTAGCCCATGCGTGACCTGAGACGCAGCCAGAGTAGTGGGGAGAACGCGAAAGGTGGGAGATTTGGGAGGGAGAGGATCTGTGTGGGGAGGTCAGGGCAAGGCTGGGTTGAAAGTCACACCGGTGCGAGGATTCATGCGAGCACAGCGCACCCAGAGCAGAGAACAGGGACCTTTTCCAGGGTCCGATCTCACAAGAACCACCAGCGCGAGCCCGACGTTGCGAAAGATGCCAGCTCTCTGGCGGCACGACACACCTGCCGGTAACGTCCAGCTGGAGACGCTCTGGCTGCTGCAAGGGGGTGAGGGCAGGAACAGGGAAGCTAGCGAGCTTGCTGCAGCATTGTGGTTGGCAGCGCCAAGGCCTCAAAGCTAGCCACAGTCAAAGGAACTGTGGGGGGGCTGGAAACCGCTGCCAAGCCCGGGGCCTGGAGCAGAGGATGCTGGAGTCCCCAGCTCGCGGGTAGATGGGAAGGTGCTGGATCTGACTGGAGGTGGGAGGAATATGTCCCGGAAGGTTGACTGGTTTGGCGAAGCTTTGCAGAAGGATGCGAGGCTCGTGGCTTCACGGCAGAACTGGTGGGCAGGATGGGGAGCAAAAACAACACATGGTTTTGCAGAATCTGGGTAGCTGGGGACTCTTCCTGCAAGGTGCTGACCCCATCAGCGCCTGGTGATTTCAAAAGGAGAGGGGGCCACACAGCACCACACAGGATAGGGCTGGGGAGCTGCAAAAACACTAGCAGGGAAGTCCAGATCTGGGTCCCAAGAGATCCAAGCCCCCCTAGAAGAGAGGAAACAGACTTACTGGTTACATGACCCTAGGGAACGCATCTATCAAGGTCTCGCCAGCAGCAGCCGCATGAATCCCAGAGGAGTTCTGCTTTGGAGGCCCGGACTGCGCCTTTCCCCGCCCATCCTTTGAATTCAGGAAGCTCAGCAGCTCCCCACAAGACAGGGTCCCTGCATGGGGAAAGAGGATCCTGGTCTCCATGGTACAATGCTTGGGGTCAGGGTGCTACCAAAGCTCTGGTAACTCACTCATGTCCGCAGACCTTCCTGCTGGGCAACAGCGTTACCACAGCTGGACACATGGGGAAACTGAGGCATGGACGGGCAACGTGATTCCCTCAAGGTCACAGACAAGCTCAGTGGCAAGAGAACTCAAGAACCCCTTTGATACACATGTCCGTGCACCCATCCAAACTCAACCCCAGCCCCCACCGTTTGAGACCTAAGCCCCAGGCAGCGACTGGAGGCTTACAGGCCTAAGTGAAATGAGCTAACGAGTGCGTGGCACAGAAATACTATTATGAATTATTTGCACTGCCGGAGCACATCGCGGCGCTAGTCCCTGGCCAGGAGCATGCAGTGCTAAGCTTTGTACAAACACAGCACACAGACGGTCCCTGCCTCAAAGAGAACAGACCCCCGGAGTCCTGACACACGGCACACGGCTCTAACGACCCCATAGTAACTTCTAGGGAGAGTCACAGAAACCACGGGTCCTGACCCGCAGCCCGAGATGCCAGCCACGAGATTGCACCGTCTTCCAGAGAGCAACAGAACCCAGCCGGCCTGACACCCAGCCTCCTACCCACACTCCTGCGGAGCCAGGGGTTCAGCCGGGCAAGACAGAGCCCCCATCCGCCCTGACGCACATTCTCGTCAGCCTCCACGCAGCTCCGACTCCAACTTCGCCGCTGCGCTTTCCACAGGAACAAAACCCTTTTGCTCGCCAGCGTCATCCTCGCGCCAGCCAGGAATGGGGTAGAAGTCGGCGCCACCTCCAGGGACCAAATCAACTCCGTTCCCTCGCGTGCTCTCCGGAACCATTGCTGGGTGGGCAGATGCCAACCGGCCCTTGCCACCTCCTCCTCCCCACCCACCTGCCAGGCCTATTTCTTGGCCTCGCAGCCCGTTTGCCCAGGCCAGTCGTCTGCTAGCTCCTCCCTCCCAGCTGGACCCTGGGGGCAGTGCCCCTGGGGGGACAGGGACACAGTTGCAGTCAGTACCCCTTGCCGGGCCATTGGGATGAGAAAGACACCTCCCCCAGGGAGGAAACACTGGAATAAAAGCTCCACGAGCCGCATTGTAAGGGTCGGTCACTGGTGCCAGCCATCCCAACGGAGGAGCGAACCTGTCCCGGGCTCCCCACCCTCGCCCAAGGGACCCCACTGAAGTGACCTCTGGTTCAGCCAGTGACTGGACCCCTGCGGGACGGGGCTTGTTCCGCAGCAGCCTTGGCGCCGGGATTGTAGCCGATCAATGGTGGCTGCGGGTCCCAGCGAGCGCACGGCTGAAGCCAGGACGTTCCGTCGTGTCTTGGGGCGCGTGCTGCAGCGTGATGAGGGCCCCGTGACCCCTGCCTTGTAACAGGAGGACGCTGCATCACGCTACCCCTGCACTGCATCGTCCCGCCGGCTTCGCAAGGCCCTGCCGTGTAAGCGGCCGTGCCACGAGGCTGCTCCCCCACGCCGCGCTGCCAGAGGAGACTCACCATGGCGTGATGCTGGCGCCCCGGGAGAGGAGAAGGCCACGCCACACGATGCCACGCCCATCACAGATCATGCCTTTGCCCCACCAGGCAATGGCCGGGCAGGCCCCTGGTGGCTGGGGTTTTGGGCGAGAGCAACTCAGGGATAGACAGAACCCAGGCTGAGCCTTGGAGCCTCCTGTCCCGGTCGTGCCGTAGGCAGAGGGAACCTCAATGCGAGAGCTGACGAGGCAGTGATGTAGCCAGCTCCTCGTCTGACAGGCAGGCCGGTGCTCGGCCCCGCGAGCGTGGGGAAAAGTGCTCCCTCGGGAGCATGATTCTCCAGCTTCCCGGCTCTTCCTTTTCATTAGTTCCAGCAGAGCGAGCCCTGGACGTTTATTCTTCCTGACGGCTCCGTATTGGCACTGCCAGGGCCAATTCCCCAGGCCCCGCGCAAGGCCCAGGACTGGGCAGGGTCCCGGTGCAGGAGGCAGTGGGCCCCGCCCCCATCACCATGGGGGAGGGTGGGCAGAAGGGGGAGCCAGCCACGCTAGAACCGCTGGGAGGGTTCACCAGGAGGGTCGCTTGAGAGCAGCAGCTGGAGATCTACCAAGCGCCCCTCCCCAGGGGACCATGTGCACAAGTCCTGGCACTGTGCACACGCAGCTGCCTGGAGTGGGCAGGGGGGTCAGCAGGGGGCGCTCTCCTCTTCAAGTTAGTGCTGATCCAATACTCCAGAAGAGCAGTAGGGGGCGCTGTGCAGATGGAGGCATCATCCATCCAGGAAACACGCCGAAGCTCTGGGCTCTGGTGTGGATGTTGGAAGCCCTGTGGCTCCTCACGGAGCAGCACAAATGACTGCCCCCAGGCTGCATGCAAGGTGGGGGGCTGCAGGCAGAACCCACAGGAAGGGAGACAGGCCGGGAGGACACACAGAAGGAGGCAGGAGCAGATATTAACTGAGCCACTAACCCAAACCTGGCCCATGCCTGACCTCTGCAAGGAGAAGACTGCAGCCTGGCTCCTCCTCGATGCCGCGTGGCCTGGCGTACCCTGGCCAAGGGCATGGCACAGAACAAACCAGCCGGGAACAAATTCCTCTCCCACGTCTGGTGTCTCAGCTGGGAAAGCGGCACGAGACGCCCGCAGTGAGCCGGTGCCCCTCCTGCGCCAGCTGTGAGTCACTCTCCCGGCCCTTGCTGCCATCTGGCAGGACTAGAGACCGGCAGCAGGGCCTGGCTGACCGTGCCTTGGCCGCTGGGGCTGAGATCGGGACCGGGGGGAGATCACGCTGTCTGAGGCTCAGCCCAGACAAGGCAGAGATGGTCCAGGGAGGGAGGGGGCAGGTGGGGGGCGGGGGGAAGAAGTGAGGCATTCAGGCAGGAGGGCTCCACGCTGGATTTTATTTCTCTGGAGACCCACGGTGGGCACCTTATAAATGGAAAAATAACCCAGCTCTCGAGCAAGGGCCTCTTGCTGGCTAGCGTCTCTCCTCATTCGGCGGTTGTCAGCCCAAGCCGACACGTGACACTTGGCAAAGCAGACCAGCTTCGACTGCAGGGATTGAGAGACTGAGCCCAGTACAAACAACAGCCTGGGGTCAAGTCCCCGCCTCCAGAGCCGGGATTCGAACCCAGGTCTCCCAAATTCCAGGGGAGAGGCCCAGGCACTGGGCGAAAGCTTTTCAGGCAGAGCCTCCTCCTTAGCTTTGCGAATCAAGCCTGGAAAGTTTTTGTGTGGCAGACTCAAAAGGGTTCATTTCCACGGTCCTGAAACGTTCGCTTTTTCGTTTCAGCCACACCAGCTGGGTGACAGTGACACGAGTCGGTGAAAGGATTCAGCCAAAACCAACGTGCATTTTGCAGCGCAAAAATAAAGAAATAAATAAAAGGTTTTGGCCCAAAAACCCTGTGCCCAGCTCTAGCGAGGAGCAGAGTGTAAGAGCCCACGCAGAACACACCACACCACACACAAAACCGACCACCCTCACCCAACCACACATCCCCCCACACACTAGCCTAAGTACCCTTCTACAACCTCCCCCCCCATGCACACCCGTGGGCACGCACTCCTGTGTATACTCCAACACATACACCCAGTGCAACACAACGTGGACAGCCCGCTCTCTGTCTGCGGCCAACACGAGCCTGCAGGAAGCACTCTACCATTACTTTTGGAACATCAGTTCACAGCTGGGTTGGCCACAGTACTTTATTTAAAAGGCAGAATTTACTTTGACAATTTATGATTGGCAGCTCCCCCTGTTTTAGGAGGAGAAAGCTAATCCTTCCCAGCCCAGGCCGAATCAAAGCTCACAGAGTTCTCACTTGGAAGTACCAGTGAAGGAGAAGCCCTGGAGAGGCGCCAGCCTCATTTGCCAAATGCACAGCATCTACCCTCTGCACAAGGCATGCTGGGAACTTGAACCCACAGCCACTAATATGAGGGGCAGGAAGGGCCATGCCCCCAGGCCACCCATGACTAAGGGCTTGGTCACATGGGGAATCTTACTAGCATAGCTCTAGTGCAAGGAACTATTCTGGAATATCTCCCCATGCGGACGCTCTACACCAAAATTATTACAGTACAGCATAATTATTATACAGTAGTTACTTGTAACCCACTGATGGTGATCTCCAAGGAGAGGGGAGGAAAAATCCTTTTGCATTTGATCTCGCTCTGCAGTTGCCAGCTCCTGCGATATCTGGCATGTTTCTTCAAACCCCAGCTCCTGGACCCCCGGGATCGCATCAGAATCTCAATTTGCATTTACGAAACAAAAGCAAACAAAAGTTTGAAATGTGTGTATTTCAAACTGAGTAATGCTTTGGGTACCTCCAGCCGACTGCACAAGCTGATGGGGAGATAGGTGGGCAGGAAGCTGGATTTAGATTGTCGACTCTTTGGGGCATTGTCCATACCATTTACTGTATGTCCGTATAGTGAGCTTTGAGGGACTGGCACGTCGCAGGGTCCCAGAGCCTGGGCAATGACACGCAATGACACAGCCCCGCAGCCTGAGCCCTGCGAGCCCCAAGTCGGCTGGCATGGGCCAGCTGCAGGTGTCTAGTTGCTGTGTAGCCATACCCCAAGCCAGCTGCGGCCTCTAGGCAATACTCCAATGTCAATAACAGCCGGTAGGAGGGGCCTCAGCAGGATTTGCACATTTTTGCCCACACATGCACACCCACCCCTGCATGCCTTCTCCCCGCCCCCCAACGTACTAAGGAGAGTACAATTGCAGAAGAGGAGACCTCAGTTTTGTGGGTGAAAGCTGCCCCCGCAATTTAATTGGGTTGCAAAGTCCTGCGCTCGCATCTTCTGCCACCAAACAGAGGGTGCCAGTCGGGTGGCTGGAGATGTGATCCCTTGCATCTGCAATTCAACCCTCAAGATTCAACAGCCACCCCTCCTTCTCAAGGCCCCCCCCACTTTCCCTTAAGACGCTACCTCTCCGGACCAGCCATGAGCAGCAGACAAGGGAGCGGGAGCCCAGCCTGGCCTGACTGTGAAAGCATCTGCTTTGCAGCGATAATGGGAAGGTCACTCACAGGGCGGAATGTGGGGCACCGGAAACTCATTTTCTGTTTACAGGTGTAAAGAATCCATTGAGGACCTGGGGCCCCCGGCAGGATGGCTGCCCATCCCCACTCCGTGGAGCGGCAGAGAGAAGCAAGTCAGACGGGGACACGCTATGCACTTTGCCGAGGCCTCCCCGGGCCTCAATACTGCATAGAAGCATTTCCGCACCCTGGCGGGACACAAGATGCAGCCTCCTCCCCTCGCCCCAACGCCCTTTCCCACAATAATACAGCGTGAAGCAGCACAGAGCCACCCTCCGAAAGTACCCAACAGCCACACTCCTGACCCTGCCTTGATACAGCCGCTGTCAGCCACTAAGTGCCTTGCGCACTGTGCCGGCTGCCGTACGCGTCACCCATCACGGAAATGCAGCGACCTCTGGGGTGGGACGTGGCAGCTCTAACACCACACAGCAACGCTACCCAACCGTTTAGGACAGGAAGGGAGAGGAAAATGGCATCTCTTTGAAACCACGCCGGCCATTTTGACAACCAGGGTGTAGTTATCCAAACGGGCCATCATGGTTAACGCCCCCCGCTCCTGCCAAATGCATCCCGGGCTCTTTAAATCATCTCATCGTAACCTTGGTTTTCGGTCTCTCCCAAAACTACAGCGTGGTATCGCCGAACAATGGGCTGGGTGACCGGGGTCAGCGATAACTCAGAGGAGAGCGCCCCCTGCTGACTCACCCACGCCCCTCCCCTGCGGCACAGCGCCCCCTTGCACCACACTGGGGCACGGTGCTTCAGACTGACTCAGAGGAGAGGGCAAACCCTTGCCAAGCCACTCACGCCATCCTCGCTGCAGCTGGTTCTCCCTGATCTAAACCCTCCGAGACTGCTCAGCGTGTAACCTCGGAGGAAACTGCAGCTGGAGGTGCAATAGCAGCAGGTAAAGCACAGACAAAGGTCAAAGATCAGAGAGCCCCGGCAGGGCAGCTGGACATCACCCTGCCCAGAGAGACGATGCCCGATCCACACCCAGGGCCCTGGTAAGGAGCCTACAAGGCAGCAGGGGAAGCAGAGGATATCTGAAGCCCCAGGCTGCTCATTATTTCTGGGGTTTCCTTTGCAGCCCCACAGCACGTACACAGTGACACTGGAGGGGTCACCAGCAGGCGCCCGAGCCATGGAGGGCACAACTGGAAGGGGGAGGGGAGCAGCAGCCAGGGCTGGATAATACGTGGCTGGAAGGGGGAGGGCTTTAGCAGCCGATGCCGTGAACTGTAACGAGAGACTGTCCCATTAGTGGGGATGACAGGCCGCTGGGGAAATCAGCTCCACAGTGGCCTGGAGATCTGGCCAAGAGCCTTGGCAGGAGGGATCCGTGCACTGTAGGGAGGGAGGCCTGTCCCTTTAAGGCGTCCAAAATGAAGGGACAGCTAAAAGGCCACCCAAACCCCTTCCCCAGAGGAAACCGACCGGCAATCAACTTAGATGCTGCATGAACATTCCCAGTCACTTCCAAACGCTCTACATGGGCCAGAATCAGGCCAGGCGTAAGTGGACACAAGTCTGCCAACCTCCAGGAGCCAGACCCCCCTTGCTGGTGTAAATCAGGGGTAGCACCAATCATTTCACTAAAAGAAAAGGAGTACTTGTGGCACCTTAGAGACTAACCAATTTATTTTTGAGCATAAGCTTTCGTGAGCTACAGTTCACTTCATCAGATGCATCTGATGAAGTGAGCTGTAGCTCACGAAAGCTTATGCTCAAATAAATTGGTTAGTCTCTAAGGTGCCACAAGTCCTCCTTTTCTTTTTGCGAATACAGACTAACACGGCTGTTACTCTGAAACCAATCATTTCACTGGCGTTACACTGATTGACCCTAGCTGAGGATCCTAATCAGGCCATATGGGTAAAGAGCGTCTGCCCATTTGAGACTCTCTCTCCAGACTGTGTGGCATGCCATCTATTAACCCAGCCCAGCCTGCAGACTGACCAGAGCAGCAACGATCTGAAACTGCTGCCAACCTTCCTGACCTTCGACATCCCCATAGCACGAAAATTGATGCTCTCTCTGTCCCCCCCGATGGTGTGAAGCTGAGTGGCTCAGACGGCCACCAAACCTGGCTCCTTTCTGGAATCAGGAGGAATTCCCAAACACTGGTGGCTCCTCGCTGGCTGCCTCGCGATCGCAATTCATGTCAGATCTTTCATTCTGCTTCTGTCCCTCTCGTTTCCCATTGCGCTATAGAGCCAGTTTAGGGTTTGGGGGGGGTTAATTAAAAACCACATTTAAAAAGCCAAGAAAGCGATTGTGTAAAACTGGCTTCCTGGGGATCCTGCTTTTATCCTTGTGCTCTGGCAATTTCAGAGCAAATCTGTGGCACACGGCTTGCAGATCAAAAAGGTGATTTTTTTTTTGTTGCTGTCGCAAACTCAGCCGGACGCCTGGATTCTTTCTACCGCCTAGGACGTCGCCACTGACAAAGGCTCGGCCATCAGAAGTCGGCTGCTCCTCCCTCGATGATGCGCAAAGCGAATGCCCAAAAACTGGGCTGGGAGCATTGCAGCACACACAGGAAGACCAGGTTGCCGGCCCAGAGTTTATTAATTATTTGTATTCGCAAAAGATCTAGACATTCCAGCTGGGATCAAGGCCCCACGGTGCTGAACACAGAATATCCAACCCAGATAAGAGGTGTGGGCTCCTCACTGTTACCCCAGCCGCCTCTTTCAATCCTGGGTGCCAACAGTCGGTACTGAGGCACTGGGCCGGATTTACCAGCCGCACATTGCACTGAAGGTGCCGTGCAGGTCCAGCACTTCGGAAAGCCTGGCCATCGGCTTCAGGGCCTCCAGACAGCACCCGACTGCCACATGTCTGAAGCTCATGGGCCAGTGCAACCGGTAGCTAGCGCAGGACTTGACGGCACAGGGGAACATGTACGCTGGGGGGAAGGTTCTTGTTTGACATCGATGGGGCTGCCTGGGTGAAACGGATGGGCTGGATGTGGCCCCTTCAACGCCCCTTCGCCGTGGGGCGGTGTCCCTCCCACGCCCAGCCTGCAGCCTCCGTTCTAGGGGGGTACATGGCTGAGGTTTGACCCAATACAACCTATCAGCAGCCTCACCTTCCGTTCGCGGATCTGTCCCATGGAGATGGCAGGTCCCAGCAGGCAGTGCGCTGCGAGCCCGGCTGGCCAGAATCATGACAAATCATTAAAAGCCTCGCTTCTAATCCCCACCCTCCAGCTCTGCTACACGACCCCCGGCCTGTGTATCGTAAAGGACGGTGGTAAAGTGCCCATTAAAACCTTGTGCCCTTGTGCAGCACCCAGGATCTCGGCGGCTGCCCCTCTTTAAACCCATTTCGTAGAAACCAAGGCACCCAGGACAGTGATTTGCCCAAGATCATGCCGCAGCTCAGTGGCAGAGCCGAGCGCAGCCCCCAGGAGCCCTGACGTGCCGTCCCCTCCGCTAGACCATGAAAAGTTACTCGCCCAGACACCGGACATCCCACACAAAACGCAAGAGTCACCTCCACGCACACCAAGTCTCCCCTCGCCAGGGCACTGCACTTGGCGGCTGGGCAGGCTGCACACAGGGTGGGTGCAGAGAAGGGGCTGCCCGCCACGTTGCGACGGGAGAGGCAGCTGTCGCAGGGCTTGGCAAAGGGACCTACCCGTCAGCTGGTGCAGAATTTGAACCTCCCGGCCGTGGCCCAATGCAGCGCCCGCCTCCGGAGTCTGCAGGCACCACCGAGCGACCGGCTGCGTTCGTCTCAATGAGGCGTTCGCGCCAGCCCGCCCCAGGTTCACCGCTGCAGGTCTAGGGCTCCACAAATCACAGCCCGGCAGGAGCTAAATACCCTCCCCCACTTCCAACCCCCTGCAAGCGCCAAGCATTGAGGGAGGAGCGGGAGGTTTGTCGGGGCATGGCTGGGCATGTGTCTCTCTCCCCTCAGCCCTGGACGCTAGGGGTGAAATTCAGCCCCACGCAGGGGGCAGCACCAGGGCTAGGCCCAAGGGACCTCGCCCTAGTAGGGCTTATGTGGGCAGTAAGAGGTGCATAGGCCTCATGCTGGCCCTGTGCCTAGGGTGAATCCTTTCCTCAGAGTCTGCGGCAAAGCCACCAAGGCCCCTGCATGCTAAGGCCTCGGTGAGATGAGAAGCCGTCTGGGCCCTCTCCAGAAACACAGCAAGGATCACGGCACATATGGCCTGCAGTGGCCAGCGCCATCCACCTTGTCAGCACTCAGCTCGGAGGAGAACTGGGTGGGTCGCCTCGGGGCCAGCAATTCAGGAGGGAGCTCTCTGCCCCGGAGAGTCCCTGCTGCTGACCCCAGTGCCCCACTACCTTGCCGAGGGGCACTCGACGGCATGGAGCGGGACTTGTCATTGCCTTACATCGGTACTACAAATGCCTCAGAGCAGTGCTGGGAAGACGCCGTACAGCTGGAGGCATCGTCTTCTGGATGAGACACAAACCAGGAGTCCTGACTACTCCAGGACGTTAAAGCTACCACTGCATTCCCCCCAAGCATCAGCGTGCCCCGGCCAAACTCCTAATTCTAGCTGTCTACGTTGTCCTTGCCGAAGCTCTGCATCATGCATGCCCCCTTCCCTAAAATCCTGGAGGGAAACGCAACCTTCCAGGGGATGAATTAGGAGGCAAGATGCCAAACTGGAATCTCAGCAGCAAGGGAAAAAGATCAGGGCATGCTTCTGTTTACACACAAGTCTCTTAACTATCACACCCATATTGCACTTACATTGGTGTAAATCCAGAGTAACGCTACTGACATTGGCAGAGGTTCAGCAGCATAAACATAATCAGAATCTGGCCCCTGATCTTTTAATTGCATAGTATAATGATCTTCAGTGACCTAGTATCTTACCTCCCAATGGAAGCCAAAGCTCTTTTCAGACTAAGGAATTTCATCACCTGCTCCTGAAATGCAGCCATCTCTGGGGTGGAACGCAACAGCTGTTTTATAGCCACACACGGATGCTAACTGGGGTTTTAGGGATAGAAAGAGTCTATCCACCTGAAACTGCCTGGTGGTTTTAGGGAGCCACAATGTAATTACCTAGGAGGGTGAAAACCCCAACGGTGGCAAAAAGTGCCAGGGGATCTTTAACGACCACAAGTGGTCAGGCTGACCCTATAAATCTCATCTTTAAACAAAAATAAACCACAATTCTAGCAGCGTCACGCAGGGCTGACTCAGACAGAAGAATGCATCATCAAAATATCTGTCATGCAGGTGCATTAACTCTCCAGAGATCTCCTTCCAGGAGGAGAGAAACCCAGCCCTTCTGAAACCAGTTAAAGTCTCTGGGGTTCATCTCTCTTGAGGGAAGGTGTTAAATACCTGCCTCACACATGATTATTCCCAGCTGCAGCACGGGAAGCACAGAAGACAGCTTCTTCCGGCTCAGCCTGCACAGAGGTTCCCCAATGCTTCCCAACAAGAGATGACGCCTTCATTCCATGTAGGGGCAGTTGTGACTACAGAGGCCTCAGTCAGGATTCGTTATTCACGAGGTTTTTGGGGGAAAAAAATATAAAACATCTATAGGAAACCCGAAGTTAACTCAGCAGCAATTAACCTTCAGCTTGCTGGGATTCCCCCAACCCTAGGGACTCGGATCAGGCTGCGCATGGAGCCTCTGGGTTCATTTCGATTTTTCTGGACTAAGGCCGCATTCAGCACTCTGGGTGCTTCTGACAGTCTTTGAAAAAACACAGGTACAAACAAACAGACCCATCAAAATCAAATCACGTCGATATAGAAAAGTTAATTAGCCCCCCACACCTCCAGGCTGCCCCACTGTCATTCCCCAGCACTCCTTATGTCACAAAGAGTTTGTCAAGGAGGAAGGCTCTGCAGTGTTTCCTGAAGACAGACAGATTTCCAATTCCCCCTGTCTCCTCCGGAGGTTCATTCCACGGCCGGATGCCCTGGAACGAGGACGTTTTGTGCCCAGCTTTCATGCCCTTAATCCCGTGCTATAAACGTCTGCCCAAAGTGAAGACTAACAGAAATGCATCCAGGATGTTTTCCTTTAAAAAGGCCAGGGGGAACAATTCAAGGAGACCCCACCAATGTGAAAGTCTGGAAACTGTGTGTGTCTCCTCTTGTTACCAGTGACTCCAGAGAGAGGGGAGAAACTGGGTAGAGCAAATCTCTCTCCAGGTTGTTTACTTGTGCACCAGACAAGTCAGATTCACTGCACAGGCCCCACATCTGCAAACACATACGTAACTTTACATGAGCGAGTTGCCCCAATGAGCTCAAGGACACAACTCGTGCTACAGGCCCGCATGTTGACACCCTTTGTCCGACCAAAGTCAACGGGACCATTTGAGTAAAACGCTACTTATGGTATCAGAAACTCCCCTATTTGCAGGATCGGGTCAGAGCCAGCTAGAAAGGGAGACCTGGATAACTAAAAAGGCCCATATAAACATCTCCACAGGGAGCAGAAAAACCCTTATAATAAAAATTAAGGATTTAAAAAAAAAAAAAAATCGGGACAGACTGTACCCAACAGGTTGAGTCAGACACTGGGGTTTTTTTCTCTCCCAAACTGACTCATCTAAAAAAAATCCCAACACTTATTTCGACAGTGACCCTTGAAAGCAGACATTGTCCTGCAGCGACTGCGATCCAAACACCGTATAATTATTAATAATAATGATTTTATATTGTGGGAGTGCCTAGGACCGAGTCACGGACCAGGTCCCCTTTGTGCTAGGCGCAGAGCAAACGCAGAACGCAAAGATTGCCTCTGCCCCAAAGACCGACAGCCCCAAGGACTCAGCCGAGGCCTTTCCAAAGATTTCAGTGGGAGATGTATTGGATCTTATAGGCAGCAGAGGGGACCCTGAAAGTGAAAGGGACCTGCAACAAGAAGTGCGACTCCCTGGGTGTTTGGAAAGCACCTGGCACCCTCATCCTGGCTGTCCAAAGGTAACAGGAGGAGAACAAAGCTGTTCCCTCTGGCCCATACATACCGGCCCTCCCTACAGGGCTGCGTTTCCAAACCCCCGATTTCCCCTCCCTCCAGCACAATTTTAAAAAACCCCTTGTCATGGAGTGTGGGGGAGTCCAGGCCCTGCACCCCTCTTCCTGGGATTCACTGAGACTCTCAGCCAGCCAGTAAAACAGAAGGTTTATTGGACAACAGGAACACAGTCCAAAACAGAGCTTGTGGGTACAACCAGGACCCCTCAGTCAAGTCCTTCTGGGGGAGCAGGGAGCTTAGACCCCAGCCCTGGGGTTCCCTGCGTTCCTCTACCCAGCCCGCAACTGAAAACTAAACCCCACCAGCAGGTTCCCTTCTGCAGCCTCTGTCCACACTCCTGGGCAGAGGTGTTACCTCCCTTCCCCTCCTGGCTCAGGTTACAGGCTCTCAGGTCTCCCATCCCCAGGGCATATTCCCAGGTCAACACTCCCCCCTCCCTGCTGCATCACTTCGTCACACCCCTGTCCGATTGTGTGACGACCACAGACGGACCTAACTACTCTTTGCTGCTGGCATCAGACCAACAATCGGAAAGAGCCTCTGTATGATGTAATTACTGCTCCTGGCCCTGGTGAACCAAATCCATCTCTAGTGTGACTCCATTGAAACCACCGGCAAACCTGGCCCGGTGTCTCGAATTCTCATAGCCTGAAGCCATGCCCAGATCTGCAACATCCCTCCTGGGGAGAGTGTGTGTTCACATGGTAGGGAACAACACCTGCTGTGGGGGTTCCAGCAGGAACCATAGGCTCTCCATGGTGCCTGGAGACAAGTGCTTGCTTCCCCTCTCTCTCTCTTTTTCATCCCTTCCTCTCTCACTCCCCCACTCCCTCTGGCTTCCCAGGCATGCTGCCACCACCCTTCCTGAGCAATGCATCCCGGCAGTGAAGCCAAGCGGTAATTAATGGCGCTGTTTTGCCAATCACTGGATCAGACTCGCTACCACTGGCAAGCACAGGGCCTTTTTATTTATTTTACTTAACGGCTGTTGGTAAAACTCCACTCCGAGCGCAAGGCCTGGAGCCGGAGCGACGAAATCCCCTCCAGGCTTAAGGACAACGCTCTGCCAGAGAACACTCCGTTCATCCCTGCCTCCCGCCCGGTGCAATTTACAGGTGGGGGGCAGGGGGTCCATCTAACCAAGAGTCCGTAGCAGGAATACAGGCTAGCAGGAACTGTATAAAGTGGCTATTCTCTTTGCTATGCAGGAGCCTGATAACCTCTCTCTTTCTGTGTCTCCAAAACATCCCTCCCTTGGTTATCTTCCCAGCCTTCTTCGTCACTACAGGAGCTCAGGCCAAGGCACTGAGGAATTGATCCAAAGCCCACAGAAGCTGATGGAAAGAGTCCCATTGACTGTAGGCCCCGGAACAGCGGAACCTGCTCGCTGCATCAGTCATTCCCAAGCTACTTCGCTAACCCTAACCCCAACCATGCCTGGAGCTGACCAACACCCAAGCTGAGCTGCAGAAGAGAAAAGAGTCCACAGCACTCCTCGGATTGGATATTTTGTAGATGGCTCCGTGTTCCACATCCCAGTTTGGTCACAGCACTGGCCAAAAGCCCCTCTGATGAACTATTCGGTGGCCTGCATGAAACAAGCTACACCCAGCTGCTCGGTCAAGTTCTGACAGGACATCGAGAAAGCAGAAGGGGACAAAGGGACAAGATGGTAAGGCTCTGGCTCTGCCCATAGCCTGCTGAGTAACCGTTGGCAAGTCACTTTGTCGCTCTGTGCCTCAGTTTCCCCACCTGTAAAATGGGCGTAATGATGGGACTGACATCCTTTGTAAAGTGCTACTGATCCGAAGTACTCTGTAAGAGGTAGGTGTTATTACTATTAATAAGCTGACAGCTCAGATGCAGTCCTGTTCCCATTAGATGTCTGGCGGCTAATATGAAATGGGTTTGCTAGGCCTCAATCCACATTCCCCATGATGAGATGTCTGCATCAGAAAAAACACCACCACACAAGGCCAAGGGCCAAACGGGATCCAAAGGCTGCACCATCCTCCCACCCTGAATGGGGTCCCCCGCAGGGAGGAGTTGGGGAGGAAGGCCAGGGTTGCAGAAGCTCCTCACTACTTTTAGGAATTAACCCCTAAAACCATCAGTCGGGCAGAGGGGGAGAGACACCATCCAGGACTAACACCTCCCCACCCCCAGCTCCTCTCTGATCATTCTCATCACCCCAAAATCGCACCATCAAGGTCATGCCTCACCAGGGGCTCGAAACCCTCATTTTCTTTGCAGGTTTCTCCTGGGGCCAGATGCCAAGGCAATGGGCACGTGCCCACTGCATACACAGGTAGATGCTGAGAATAAGCCACACAAAACCCAACCACCTTGTCAGCCCCCGGCTCATGCCCAGCTCAGGGAAACGAGCACACGCATGCATCTTAGGACAACACCCCACTGGGCCGTGAGGGGAGACAAATCACAGAGCCAGAGGTCTGCTGCCGCCAGCCTCCAGTCAAACCCGCCCAAGCCAATCACAGCTGCCCTTCTGGGACAAGGGTAGGAAAGCCAGCCAGCTAAGTCCCTGGTGGCTCGGGTATCCCCTCACAGCAGGGTTACGAACCACATTCATAATCCGGGCCACACGCTCCGTCGCATCGCACGGGCTTCTGTGAGCATCACAGCGCTGGGCGCGGAAGCCATGCTCCATGCGACCACATTGGGAGATGCTGCCTGCCAGGCTGGATTCTGGCTGCGCTTCATGTCCACCCCACTCCTCCGGATCTCTGCACCCCCCATCCCCATCGATTCCGGATGCACAGATGGCGCATTTCTGCCAAGATGTTGCTACAGTCAAGAGGGGGAGGGTTGGTTTAAAATATTCACACACCCACCCCGAACCTTTCACCGATGGGGTTTCAGCCTCCCATGCCCTGCCACTGCTTAACTGGGCTGCACGATCCACAGGGCAGAGCATAATTAATTCCACATCCCCTTATCGGTGCAGAGTGAAATGATCTACTAAGAAGCACCAGACAGGAGTCCGAAGATGTGAGTAATGATCTGCCTTTGCCTACGGCAGTGCCCCCCTTCGGGCAGAATTCCCCCTCCCCACCCCGCGTGGAGGGGACGTCCTCTCCAAGAGCAACAGCGAGGTGCACAAGTGTCCTTTCCCTGACTGCACAATTACACTGCACGTCCCAAGACATGTCAGTGACTCCAGTGAGCTCGCAGAGGGCTGGGAAGCACTGGCGCAGAGAGCATTCAAATCTGACCTAGAAAACCAAAGGGTCGCTCAGGCAAGACGTTAGTAAGCGTCCCTGCCGCAAAGCAAGCGGGAGCAGTGAGCTGTCACGGTCCTTGCCCTCTGACCACAGGCATGGTTCGGGCTGGAAGGAATACAAGCATCTGACGCTGCAACAAGTTACTGTCTTTAAACCAAACCGTGATCGATCTGCGCACAGGTCCAACTGCTCTCTGCTCCCAGCCGCTCCTGGAAAGAGAACTCCCTCTCCGCTACCCATCCCTGCCCCCCCTTTACACTGCTCACACAAATCCAACACACACGTATGCACGGACACGCACACCGTGCATACACACCTGACAACATGCCCATGGTGCCCAGAGAAACGGATCAAGCCTTGCAGACCCAGTGCTCACAAACCCAGGAATGCACCCCCACAACACATGCACCAGCCAGATCTAGCCAGGCACTCGCACCCTCATGCTAGTGCAAAGGGACCCAAGCACACCTGCCACATCCAATAGAAAGGCCGTATGCCCATTCTACAATACACACACTCAGATACACCTACACCCTGGTGCTAGGACAGACCCTGCAAAGCACACTTACACACTACAGCAGTGCAAACAGCCCCAGCAACGCACCTGCCTGCCAATGCCTACGCACCCAGTACCCTAAGTGCACGAGAGCAGAACCCACAAATCCAACCTACCGGCCTCAAAAGACACAGACCCCGCATGGCAAAGCCATTACCTGCCAACAGAGAAGGAGCTGCACGCGCTAATTCAACCCTGGCTGGAATCGACTGCATCTCAAGGAGCGTTTCAACCCCTACATCAGGGCTGACCTTGTCCCGTCTTGTGCCAGGGCATTAAGAGCAATTCCAGCACACTTTCAGCCTCACTCCAACTCACGTCTACACACATGCAGTGGGACATGGGTGCCGCACACCTTTCCCCCACCGCCCCCGCCGTACAAGCACGAGCATCCAGGGCACTCCCGATCCAAGCTGTGTCAAAACCCCGACCTCTCTTATTCTGGCTGACGTGCCACGGATTGTTCATCTGGATCGGGAGCCTTTACACCCCCACCCCCACCCCCACACTCCCATGTGTCTTGCTTTCAAAACAGAAATGCATCCGATTGATACGTGTAACCAGAGCCCTTCCAGATGGGCAAGTCTGGGCAGCAAGAAAGAAAATAAATACCCACGCAGCGCTGAGGGTGCCATCTCTCGGGGCGCCCCTAGCAGGAGCCAGAGAACCCTTTTCGCAAGAAAATTCGCCCAACGCCTTTTCACGGTAGTTTTTTTTTTTTTTTTTTGGGCTGTAGAGAATTGAGAGTCGATTTAACGGACAGAGCCTGGGAAGCTCAGGAGTCCCTCTCTCCGCCTCTCTATTTCCCATCTTCTTGAAAGTCGGCCCCCGATCGGAAACCTAAAACCCCCCACGTGCAAAGAGATGGTCAAGCATCCCCCCAGCTTCCTCGGAGGAGGAGGAGGCCGGTGTGTCGCTTCCAGCCAACTCCACTCCTGTGGCCGCTCAATCCAATTCAAACTTCCCCACCTCACTAGGCAGCCATCGGCCCTCCGTGGAAAGGGGGTGAGGGGGGGGAGGATACTGTCGCTGAGCCCCATAAGCAAGAATCCTGCCTGGTCTCCCGGCCCCACCGGCGTTTCCAACCTTCGCTGAAGGAAATCACAGCCCGGCCGAACACGCAGACTATGAAGATGCGTCCACAAAATGCCACCCCGGGGCAGGTCTCCGCGTGCTTCGCCACGCCGATTCCCCTCCCGCTGCGTTTGCACGAAGAGATCGATCCCCCCCCCCGCCCCCCACAAGTCATTACAAATAAAAAGCAGTCTTGTGTTTTCGCATTGCATGAAACCCGGGGCGGGGGGCAGGGGAAGGGGAAGGCGGCTTGCTGCTGCAAAGCGGACGGGGAAGCAAAGACCTGAGCACGGATGCATCACTCCGGTCCGCGGGAAACGCAGCAGAGACAGCGAGGAAGAAGACCCGAGCCAGTTGCAAGCTTCGCCTTCCCAGACAAGCGGGGAGGGGGGAGAGGGGGGGCACACCAGGGGAGCATTTATTACCCGCAGCCCCCTCCTCTAAACCGATCGGCCCGCCCTGCCACGAAGCAGAGCTGCGAACGGCCCCCGCTCAAGGGAGCCCACTGGCCACGCTGCAGTTTGGTGTTTGTAACCGGCACAGGACCCATCAACCCAACTCGGTCCAGGGCGCGGGGGGCTTTTGGAAGTAAACTCGGGGCGCCCGCTCTCTGCATCCCAGCGAGTCCTTCCACCCCCCTGCCCCCCCCCGCGCCCGGGGAAGGGCTGGAGGTGGAGAGGAGCCGGAGGGGGGGGGGTTAATTCCGCAATAAATTACAGCAGCCTCTAATTGCCATCATTTTCCCAGTTGAGTAGTAGGCGTGATGGCGGACGCCCGCTGTCTGGGGGGTGGGTTTTTTTTGGGGGGGGGGGAAGAGGCGCACAGTTTGGTGGCATGCCACCGAGCATTAACTCTTCGCCGCCCGCTGCCCGGCTTTCTGGGGGCCCCGCTCACCTGGTCTCTGCTAGCAGTAGTTTAAGCCCTTGCAAGACGAGGGGCCCGAGCCGCTGAAGTTTGCCATCCCTGAGAGCCAGCCTGTGCCTGCAAAACGGGGGCGGGGGGAGGGAAGGGGGGGAGGGAGAAGGTCCCTGTTTAGGAGGGCTCCGTGCGCTGCAGCTGCTCGCTCCGATCTTCACCCCCCCCCCGCAGTGTGAAATGAGGGGGGGCCCCGCAATTAGCAAAAACAAAACAGCAAACCCCTTCTCCGGACAGGGGTCCCCCTTCTTCTCCGGACGGGGGGGGTCCCCCCCCCCCTCGCCGCAACTACTGCCCGCGCGTCCCCGCCTCCCCGGGGGCTCCCCGCGGCAGGAGGCGGCGCCCGCAGCCGGCGCCCAGAGCCCGCCCGCGGCGGGGTTGCATCCTCAGGGGCGGGCAGGCTCCGGGTCCCGGCCCGGCTGCGCCCCTGGCCCCGGCTCCCTGCGGCAGGGCTGGGTCGGCGCGCGGGCACGGGCGGCCTCGGCAGCTCGCGCCGGGCCCGGGGCTGGGGAGCTTGCGCGGAACAGAAGAAAAAAACCCGGGCGGGGGGGGCTGTGGGGGGGGGGCGAGTCCCAGGCTTTAAGGAGGCCCCGGGCAGCTCACGGCAGAGCCGGGGGGGGCCCCGGGCGCAGGGGGGGGCGGCGAGGCTGGGCGCAGCGGGGAGATGCCTGCGCCTGGCTGGGGCCGCTTGGCTCGCTCCGCTCCGCCCCTTCCCCTGCTCCCGGGCTGCTCCCTGCCCGGCCGAGGGAGCAGCGGGATTTAAGGTGACCCTGGCATGTTGGCTGCAGGGGGGCGAGGGGGGAAGGGGGGGTCCTTTCCCCATCCCTCCCCAGCCTGGTCCCTGACAGGTTCTGCCCCTAGCGGGGCGGGGGGGGGGGGTCACGGGCGCCGCCGTGTTGCGGGAGCCGCGGGGGTGCGCCCAGGGGTGTGGGCATAGCCAGGGGTGCGCCGCGCACAGGTGGGCGGCGGTACCCGCGCAAAAGTGGGCACGGAGCTGCGCCTGACGGGGGGAGAGGTTTGTGGGGCACGGGTGTGTTGTGGAGGGGGGGGGCACGGTGGTAGCGTGTGCACAGCTCGGTGTGTCTAGGCATGAGCCTTTGCGTGGCCAGGTGTGTTGGTGAAGACGTGCTGGGGGCGTGGAGGGGGGACGGGGGGTGTAAGTGTGTTGACTGCCCAGATCAACACAGGCAGGTTGTGTATGGGCACGGGGGGGCTGGAGCCTGTGTCGATACGCAAGTAGAGAGCACGCAGGACACACGTGCCCCTAGTGTGTTTTTTGGGGGGGGGAGCTGTGGGGCACAGATGTGTTGACGTGAGCTGCGTACCCTTGAGCAGATGTGAAATGTGCAGCGTGGGTGTCCTGAGAGCTCAGACGGGCACACCGGTGTTGTATCACGGGTGTAGGCGTGCACGGGTGACATGTGTGCCCAGATTGGGTGTGTCCATGCCTGGAGATGTGTGCCCGTGTGCTGAACATCTCCACGTGCATCCGGGTGAGGTCTAGGTGCACATTTGTGTTGTGCGACCGTTCCAAATGCATTCGCCCGACAAAGACACGGCCCGGCAGCGGGGATGCTGACAAGGGTCACAGAGTTCTGGCTGTCTGGAACGAGCCTGGACTCGGGCGGCCTGTTTCTATGAGGGTGCCAGGAAGTGTTCCTGGGCCAGTCAGCACAGAGCAACAGAGATCACATTGCAACCAGGCCCAAGAGCCTCCCCGCATCTCCCATAAGCATCAACAGTGTCACAGGGGAGCAGCCTGGCTTTAAACTAGACTGATTCCCATTCCTTAGCCCCAGCCAGATCCCCATCATCTCCAGGGACTTCTTCAGCTGGCAGCTTCCCAGCCCTCCCTCTCCTCTGCTGGGGTTGCTACCCAGCCGATGCTCTTCAAACCCCGTTGATTGTTCGTGGCGCAGAAGCAGGGTGGTTTTGCTGTGTGGGCAATTCTCCACCAGGGGATTGGAACAGCTTTCATTTGTGACGTCGGCCCAACAGCAAGGGGTCACTCAGACGGCCAGGGCAGGGGAAACGCTCAATAATTTCACAGGCAGGGGGAGGATGCACAATAAAACCGCATTTCCTTTGTAGTACATCACACCCCGTCCACCTATATTAAGGCATGGTGTACAGAAACAGCTGGGATTTCTGGGCACTGCTGCCCTCTACTGGAGAATATCCAAACTGATCAATAGTATCATGGTCCCTGTACTGTTTACGGTTAATGGAAAGTCAACTGACAAGAGACAGGCTGGGTCAGTGGTTAGAGTGCTAGCCGGGGACTATGATTCTTTTCTTCTTCCACCAGCTTCCTGTGTGATCTTGAGCTAGTCAGGCCCTGAGCCCCGGCTCCCCAAGGGGATAACTCTACTTCTCCATTTCACAAGGTGCAATCAACCTGCATTAAAGATTTGAATCCACATTGGTGGGTTTCTCTAACTTAACATTTTGACAGGGAGAGGCTCTTGGCCTATTGTCCAAACTCCCACCCAGAGCCCCAGAGGACAGGCTGCATCTGGTTCCCCCCACACACCCCCGGACCTGTCCAGCTTGGGTAGCCCTACCCAGAGTTCAGTCTTTCTCAACATCTGCACAATGTGCCCAGTCGTTCGATGGCGTCAGCATCAGTCAGGTGAAGAGCCTGGAGCCCGCCGTAGAAATAAGTCAGCGGGCACTCAGCAGGGATATGTGACAGTCTGGCATTGACCGCAGCTGCATTGTGGGTCGTTCGAAAAACCCCATTTAAAGAGATTGGCTGCACAGCTGTCCTGCCCTGTTCAGAGATGACACCAGGTGCCTTGGCAGATCAGAAGCTGGTGGACGGATGGTTGGGTCAGTGACGAGAGTGTGATTAACGACTGTCGTCGCTGGCCAGTCATTGCGCTAAGCACATTCCCCCGTCATGCCCTGTGATGGCATAAAGGGCGTCTAGAAGACAGGCGAGCCGGCAGGTGGTTGAAGAGGTCTGCGTACAAAGGCCAGGTTACTATTCTCGCAGATCCTGGCCAGCAGCATGACAGAGGCCCACATAGCTCAGGATCGCGAGGGGACACAAGCCTGACAAAGGTGCAGGCCGCAGGGAAGGAACAGTTGTGAGGTGTTTAAGCCCTGGGAGGCAGCTAACTATGATGAACAGAATGGGGGGAGGAGGGTTATCCTTCCCTTTGCATTGATGAGAAAGTCATTAGGATGGGAAATACCCCATAACAAATAGTCCCAAATACAGTTAATTGCAATTAATATAATTGTAAGAGGGAATATCCCAGAAGAAATACGCTCTCACTCAGATAATTGCAGCTTGCCTTCGCCATTAATAATCCCTCAGTCAAGGTACAAGGGTCTTTGTTCATTTGATGCACTCTCTGTACTGAAAAAACACCAGCCATCCAAAAGCAAGTGTCGTGAAACCACAGCAGACAATGCCTGTGATTGAACAGTGTCGTCTGTGTGTGCTGGGAGCTGACGGCCTGGCCTGGTGGATTGGCATTCGTGTCCCTGTTCCACGCTCACGTTCACCCCCTTAGCACCCTGCGTGATCTCACGGCCTGGTCCTACGAAGGGCAGAGCACCCTCACCTCTTACTGACTGTGGTGCAAGGCCAGGGTGCTCAGCTCCATTCAGGATCAGGCCCTCACACCATGTATTCCTGGAGGGAAGTCCTGAGCCTTTGGGCAGCAGGATAGCACAAAGCCTTCGCTTTTGCCTCTGGCACAATGCCCCGCGTGTACATAGAAATACAGCACAAGAAGAGACCAGGGACCAAATTCCCTGTTGGTGCAAACTGGCACATGGAAGTCAATGGACCTGGTCCAGCTTGCACCAGCAAAGAATTGGGTTCCAGATCTCAGGCTCCTCCCTTCAGTTCTGAAACACAGAGGCTAATTCCTGCCTCCTGGCACTACCCCGCCCCATCCCCCCCCAGCCAGGCAGAGGAAGGGATCTGTGGCTTTTGGAGCAGGAAGGGCCCAGCAGTATCCTCACTATTGCCAGGAGAACGGGGTGCTTGCTCCAGAGCCACAGCTTGGTTCCGGAACCATTGCAAACCCCTTTCCTAGGACCAGCCCTGGAGGGAATTCCACACTGCTGGCAGGTCAACTGCAGAGCCCAATATCCTCTCCTCCTCCAGAGCAAGGGAAGCACAGGCCCTAGGGAAATCACCCCCACCACCTCCTCCTGGCCTCTCTGCCTATAGCCTGACTGGAGTGACTGCTTGATGGGGACACTGCGGAGTGCGGCCTGAGACCCCACAAACTCATTTCCTAGGAGCCACTGGTCACGCAGCTCGTTAGACGGCAACGGCTTTCAATGGCTAGGACCTGCCAGGCTGCATCAGATGCGTGAGCCCACCTAGCTCAGTGTCTTGCCTTCGACTTTGAGCAGCACCAGGAAATTCCCCAGGAAGGAATATCCCCTGCCTGGAGGGAGAGCTTCTCTCACCCTCTGGGCTCCATCCTGACAAAGCCGCGGCTTGGATTCCCACCAGTGACCTCGAGAGGAAAGGCTCAGTGACCTCCTCCCAGACCCCGTCAACTCATCCATTCCCCTCCCCTCCGAAAATTAAAGTTCTCAGCAGCATATGATGAACAAATTAATGCAAATTGTAAGGTACCATACAGCCAGTGTAACCAGTGTGGCACAAAGGGCATAATTAAAGCAGCTGCAGAGATTATGAAAGTTGTAACACTGGGGCTTTGTGGGACTAATGGAAATTAGACCTGTCCATTAAGGCAGTAATAACTAGCCAGGTTTACATGGGTCTCCTCGGTGCCTGGGCATTTATTATTTATTTTATTGTTTATTCATTGCACTCGTTCCTAAAGCACCCATCACCGTCTGACGCGAGCTCTCCGAGCTGAAACAGACCGATGCAAACTTGAGATGTAGCAGCTTCCCCTTGATGCTGCTGGTTTGAAGGGCTTTTTGCCCCCAGCCCGCTTTGTTCCCCCATCACCACCCAAATTCCATGCAATACTCTGCTATTAACACATGCTGCTTACTTGCCATCCAGGCTCACTCAGACAGAAGGAGAGGGCCAGGATTTTCAGCACCAGAGCTGGTCGGAATTTTTTGGACATCAGAAAATGCTGATTTGTTGAAACCCAGCCTCGTCACGGGAACGTTCTAGATTCAATCCCACTTCTGTGGAGAAGGCTTCGCAGGTCCAGGATGGAATTTCTGATTAAAACCAGAGAGAGACCAATCAACAGCCCAGCGGTCACTACACTCGCCTGGCACGTTGGATAGCCAAGTTCAAGTTGCTGTTCCGAATCATACAAAGCAGGGACTTGGACCTGGGTTTCTAACTTAGCAGGTGAGCGTCCGGCCCGCTGGGCTATTGGTTATTCTGGGGCTGGAATCTCTCTGGTTTTTCCTGACAGCTTTCAGAATATATTGGTTTCCTCCCTGTGCAAACCAGTTTTTTTCAAAATCTGAGAAATTTCCAAGGGATTGGAACCCCATTTCTCCCCCTCTTCCCCCCACAACTCTGTTCAGCACCCAGGAAAGGGCAAGGGTTTCCAAAGAGCTTGGCACACTGGATACCAAGTTCTTTTTGAAAATCCAAACCTTGTTTAGCTGCCTGCCTCCGTGGAAGCTAAGCTGATGGAAATCCGGGCTTGTTGGCCTAGGTCCACAAAGGTAGGTAGGCTCCTAACTTCCACTGATGACCTACCTTTGCGGATCTGGGACTCAACCCCCTTTTAGACACTGCAATAAGCAGCCAGATTTTCAGAAGAGCTTAGCACCTAACAAAATGGGGTCTCAATCTCCGATAGGACGTCTCTGGGCTCTACTGCAGGTCACGTAACGATAAAGGAGCAGGCCCCAAGAATCTCTCCACCTGCTAATAATTGCAACCTCCCCTTCGAATCTCTTTTCATAAACTTTGCTCCGAAGAGCAGGGGCAAAGAAACAAAAGCAGCAATAAAAGGGAGATTTGGTTTGCAAGATTATCTGTTTTAATGGAAAAAGGTAATAAGGACCCAATGAAGGTGTCTGTGTGAGGCACCTTAAAGAAATTTACGATGCCTGGTCACTACCACTGCCCGGCCTGTTGGTGCATACAAATTGGTGCATCTCCTCCATGCAGCGCTCTACACTATGGGCCACCAGTCAGCTGAAAGGCGATTTAAGGCTTTGTTTTTCCAGTGGGGGGGAAATATGAAGGGAAACAAAGGAGTTTAAGTGCAGCGTGCACATTAAACAGAGGAGCAGTAATATGAAAATGCCCTAGAATAAATTTCAATTTATGGGTTTGTCAAGGATCAAGGAACACTGCTGCGGTTCTCAATCCAACAGCAGTATCCCCAGTGGTTCCAGAATAACATAAATACCATCATTTAAGCCAGGAAAGTACATTTCAGCAGGGGGGGGTTTATTTCCTTTCCAAGTGCCGCACGATCTGAAGAACTGGCCGCCAGTGACGGTGCCGCCCTCTGTGCTGAAGGGGAAAGAAACAAACAGCGCAAGAACAGGGCTGAAGGGAATTATTCATGCCTCCGGGCCAGATCCTCTGCTGGTGGAAATCAGCAACGCTCTGCTGAAGCCAGCGCTTCTCCCTGGCATTAAACTCAGAGCTCTGCCGATTTACATCGGCGGGGAGACTGGACCTCTCCGTTTAAGTTGTAGGCCTGCTTAGCTAGGATAAAATATCAACCATGACATACATTTCTACAGCACCTTTCACCCCAGCACTTCCCAAGTGGTTTGCCTCACTCAAGGGGTCAGCTTGCTGAGCGCGTGGCTGGCTATGAAAAGAATAATAACGCACATAGCAATAACAGCATGTGTGTTGCAGGCCCTACAGCATGGAGAATCTAAAGTGTTTGGAAAATTTTTGAACAAATAGACACACAAATGTACAGAGGAGTCCCGTAACCCACTACTGGAGTGCACTCCTCTGGCATGAAGGCGGGCAGCTGATTTGTTTTTTCCAGTTCCAGTGCCAATTCAGTAAAGCACATGCTTAAGGTCCATTGATGTCAATGGGACTTAAACACATGCTTAAAATTAAGCATGCGGTTTAGTTCTTCCCTGAAGTGTGGCCTAAGAGCACATGGCAATGCTACAAGAGAATACGGTATGCAAATGAATCTGCATATGGAGACACGGTGCAATTACTCCAATTGCAAGAAGTCCTGGACCCCAGGCTTGCACTCCTGCTCTTGCAAACAGGGCCTCCAGTCTCCTGAATTATTTCCCGTGGACAGGACTTGTTTTACGTCTCATCGGAAAGGCTGCCCCTCCCACATTACAGCCTCCCACCTTGCGTCTTCCCTCCTCCCCCCCGGATCGTTTGTTCCACCCCGACTCAGAGGGGAGGGCGCCTTCTCCTGAATCACCACAGCTGCTCGCCTCTCCTGACCAATTTCACACGGTCTCAACAGGGCAGTGCCGGGAAATTGGCACTTCAGATCTTAAATGAAGATCTGGGACCGTGAAACGGGCTAATGCAGATGGACACGGGGGCAGTTACGCTACAGTCTGCGTCGTGCCTTACTGGGCTGGAACGGGCTCAAGTGACAGAGCTATCGGTAGCAAATTCCCTCTAGCATTGCCGAGGCTTCCTCGGTGCCAGAGAGATTGCAGCTAACCGGGGCGACGCAGCGACAGGCCACAGAGATGACTAACACGCTGGCAATTCTTAGCAAGCAGGGGAGATTAAAAGAATGAGATATCTATAGCGTGGCCAAAGGATGGCTTGGCAGGGGAAGAGCATTTGACGGGTGCAAACAGGATGGAGGGGATTTTTTTTTCCCCAGGTGTTCCCAGTGAGGATGAGCCATGCGGGGGGGGGGGGGGAAATTAGGCTAGAAGTTCAGGATCAGGCCCTTAGTAAGACCCAGCAGCATCCCCTTCTTGATCTGTTTGTTACTTTTTGGGCCCAATGCTGGGCCACTGAAGGCCTCGGAAAAGGCACAGGGCGGCAACCCTGGGCATGTCTGTTACTCATCCTCACTCTCGCAGTGGGTCCGGCCTTTTCCATACCAGGATCCCTCTCCCACCAGCCAGGACACCCCCCAAAATCCCATTTAGCAATACAGGCAGGGCAGGGGGGGTCCCAACTCCCCCAGTCCTTGTTTGCAACCCCAGGGTTCATGACTCCTGATTTAGAATCCCTGCAGACTTCAGTGGAAGCTGGATTTCACCCCTAGTGCCTCGGTGTCTGGCAATGGATCATTTTGCCGCCACAACAATTCCTCCCCCGAGCAACGCTGAGCCCGCTCCCCAGTATACAGGGCCCCATCTTTCCAAACCCAAGTGGCTTGTCTATCAAAGCGAGAACGTTTCTTCAAGCTCGAGGGAAAAGGAGCTATTTCGCCTAACGGACCGTGGGGGGTGGGACACAGCAGAGACACCAGGTGTGAACACGGAGGGAGTTTATCAAAAGTGACAGAAGCCTTATTCAAGCATGGGTCAGAGCTGCCGCTATTAAAGGCAATCGGGGGGCAGTGCAGGCTAACAAATACCTACTGTGCTGTCCAGGAAGGTGCAGATAATAGCTAGAGGGGGAGGACGGTCTACTGGTTCGGGCACTGGCCAGAGACCTGGGTTCAATTCCCTGCTGTGCAACAGGTGCCCTGTCTGGCCTTGAGTAGATCATGTCATCCCATTGTGCCTCAGTTTCCCCATTTGGAAAGTGGAGATAATGGCACTGTTCTCCCTCCCAAAGCCTGCAGTGCTAAGGTCCCAGGGCCATGTAAATAGCTATGATCGCTGGCAGCGGGAAGGGGGGGATTTATGGCGCCGTGCTCTCGGCTGGGTGTGGGTAGATTGTTATCCCAAGGGGCGCCCAGCTTCACCCATCACCTTTGCTCCCGCTTGTCACGGTTCATTTGCCTCAATTCCCTGGAGCCGTCAGGTTGCAGCTCCGGCAGGGCGTGCATGGAAATCCGCTGCCGCTGGATTATCCGGCCCGCCGTTAGGGCAGCGGGGACAGCACTCCATCCCTGGCACGCTCTCTGCAGATGCTGACTCACTGCAAGTGGCTAATGGGAGCAAACAGAAATGGATCCCCCCTCTTCACTGCGACGCTCCTGGCATCTGCGTGAGTTCAGCACAGGCGCCTGGCAGCAGTCTACCTTAGAGCTTCTCCCTGGGACGCAGGACTTAATTAAAGAGGAAGCTACAACAGACGGGCTTTATAACACCCAAGAGCCAGGCGCTTTATTCCATGGGTCCCAATACGCTCGCTGCACAGTGCATAGGCTGCTACAACCTAGTTAGACCCCAGACAGCACGCGCCATTCAAGGGTTTAAGAACATCTCCCTGTCTTGGGTTGCGTGCTGTGGTAGCCGTCTTTTAATCGTGTGTTTAGCTGTGCCGCTCTGGTTCCCTCTGTGAAGCTCGGGGGCTTGTCTCTTTTCCACCCGCTGAAGTTGGTCCAATACAACACGTTACCTCACTTGCCTTCTCTCTCTCATATCGCCATCTCTCATCTGAGGATCATGGACTATTTTACCAACCTCAGCTTCGCCACAGCACCCCCAGGGAGCAGGATGGTGTTATCACCCCATTTTACAGGCAGG
The DNA here is from genome assembly GCF_965152235.1 of Eretmochelys imbricata. Lineage (NCBI taxonomy): Eukaryota > Metazoa > Chordata > Testudines > Cheloniidae > Eretmochelys > Eretmochelys imbricata. Next base: position 6,150,580 of record NC_135590.1, read on the forward strand.
AAAACCGAAGCACGGAGAGAGGAGTGACTCCCCAAAGCCCTGCACAACAAGTCAGTGGCAGAGGGAACCCAGGAGTCTTGATACCCATTTCTCTACTCTAACACCCTAGCAACCACCTCCCTTTTTATTCTCCCCCAGAGCCTTTTCTCATTCCCCTGCTTCTCTCTCTTCATCTTGTCCCTGAGCCCACAACACACCTATTTCCAGCGGTCCAAAATGCAACAACAGGCCAAGAGCTCCTAGCCTCTAAGGGAAGAAATCCAACCTCGCATCTGGACATCTGAGCCTTCCTCTCGCCCGTGCTATGAACGAATCGTTCGAATAAAGAACACGCCTGCAATACAAGCCACTGCTCCAGAGCCGGAAATGTTGCATAAATATTCATCTCAATTAATATACATGAAGGCTGGAGCAAGCGCCACTTAAGCCTTCGGTGGGAAGTGTTATCTTTTCAGCTCTGAAGCTGTACATTTAAGGCAGAAATCCAACAGATTTTCAAAGCAATAAACCAAAGCTTTAGCTGCTCTAATGTTTGGGGGGAGCAGCCTTTCCCATTCCCCACCACCCCAGAGCTCACCACTGAGGGAAGGTGCACCTTCAAGCCTCCAACTAAAGGGATTTCTTTCAGAGAAACCTTCCTGTGACCATTTTCCAGGGACACCAAAACCCAGATTCTCTCCAGCTCTGTTCCAGGCAGCGTCGAACCGGGACGGGCCCGCTTTGGCTGCCAGCTGGGACAGAGAGTCGCAATACAATCCACAGCGCCGGTTTGCTCAATCGCAAGGTTGCCCAGTGATTTCCTTAGGAAACCCCCTTGTTGTCAGCGTGGGGGGTGTATCTCCGGCTAGTGGCTGGATCACAGGATGCGTCTATGGGCCTGATTCTCTTTGGCCCAGCGCCTCATCGTCATTCCCACCTGGGCAAAGCGGGCATAAAACACTACCTGCTCACCAAGCAGGGGTGTAAATCTAGATTGCCTACGCGTGCCGTGTACTAACTGGCCACCTGGGCCCTGCTACCATGCACTAAAACCTCCTTCGCATACCTTGACCTACTCCCGTCAAATCAGGCAAGAGTCAATTCTTTCTTTCCAAGGCAGACAACGTCAGTGTGAGTCTCCGAGGTGAGCCCTGTGACCCTGTGTATCTAGGCATCCTTGGGGCCCTTGCTGATTTAGTATCCAAACATCTCATTGCTCATCGGCCCTGCTGTAGCTATGCCATAACCTTGCAGTGTAGACGCAGTTAAAAGAGGGTTTTCCATCGATGCAGGAACCCCACCTCCCCAAGCAACGGTAGCTACATTGACACAAGCATTCTTCTGCGGACATAATTGTGTCTACACTGGGGTTTAAGTTGGCATAGCTCCAGTGGTCAGAGGTGTGGGTTTTTCATACCCCTGACGGATGCAGCTTTGTCAACCTACTTTTTAAGTATAGACCAGGCCCAAGGGAAATTAATCCAAATTAAATACAGGTATGAATTCAAAGTGGATTAGTGAAACTGCATTAAACCCCTGTGTGGAGTATCTCATGCAGATTGAAGTGCCCTTAATTTAGTTTATCGTCTTACTTTATTTCCAAATTCTGAATAAGTGTCCACACAGGGGTTTAATGTGGTTTCACTAATCCATTTAAGTTCATTTGAATTAATTTTCCTGAGTGCCCCCATGTAAACAAGCCCAGAGGGACTTACCCAATGAGATATGTGGCAGAGCTCAGAACTGAAATCAGGTCTCTGACATTAACACCCTTGCTGGGTACTTCCTTTGCAATGCGTTGGTAGCCCAGAGGTGGCACATCTGGCTCTGGGATCCCCTGCCTGGAGTGGGCCCCGAGCTGCGTCTCTGCTCGCATGGAAATGCCACGTCTGTTAGGGTTTAGAATTCAGGAGTCAGTGGGATCATGCAGGATGTGAGTCAAAGCGCAGTCTCACCCATGGGCTTTAACATGGTAGCTAGTTGAGGGGAGGGAGGTGTGAAAAGCCCAGGCCTGACGCAGAAATGCACCCCTGCAGCACGGCAGCAGTGTCACTCAGCCAGCAACCAAAATCCCAAACAAAAACGCTTGACATTTCAACATCCCTCGCAGCCCCCTTTGATAAACGGAGAACCGAACTAGCAACTTAACCGGGGGACCATCGCTGGGGAATCTAACAGCTCGGAGGTGCCATTAGCTCTGCGAGGGGCTGCCTGTGCCCTGCGATGCAGCGCCCGGGAAAAGGAAGGAGTCCCTGTTCGTAGAACCCTCCTCGGTCTCACGCCAGCCAACCGCCCAGCCCCAGGCCGGCGCACTCCCTGCCTCTTGCCTGGCTGCGTCATTCACGCCTGTGCAAAGTGGCTGTAAACGGCGTGCGTGCAGAGCTGTGACGGGGGAGCGTTTCACACCCACGCTGCACAGGCTTGACCGCCGCACACGCACATCCCCAGTGCCCGGCGGGGAGAGCTGCCGGCTCCTTGGCCCCAGAAAACCTGCCTGGAGGCACTTTGGCCTTCAGCGTAGACTGCATGGCTGGCCTTTCACCTCTCCCCTGCCACCTCATCTGGCACAGGCCTCCTTGATGCCCTTTCCCTGAAACTGCCAGCCAGAATGGCTTCCTCTGCTCCCTGCAAGCTCCCCTCCCCCTCCTCTTATTTACCTCTAATTGCATTACAGGATCAAAGAGCCTGGAGTGGAGGAGACAGAGGCGTATAGAGAGAGCTGGTCCCCCAGGAGGAGCAGAGTGGGGACAGCAGATATAAAAGCGGCACTCCACTCGATTGTGATTGTCGTCAAAGGCTGTTTCAGCTCCAGAGAGCACTTCTTGGAAAGACACTACAAGAACCAAAGTCCTTTTAGGCTGTAACAGCCCCCAGAGAGGGAGGCGTGTGGAAGCTTGGATTTGGTTTTCATCTAGCACTCTCTGCAGCTCAGGCCTAATGTGTTTGCAAAAGCACTTACCGCCCCCTGAAATGGGAACCATAGAGACCTGAGCAAGGAGAGGCTGGCCCGGTCGGTGTTATTCCCATTGCCAGGCCTTGGCTTTTCTGAATTTCCTGTAGGTGACTTGGGAAGGTGGCCTCGGGCTGACATTTAAGGCTTGTAATTAAACAGTGTAGAATTTGTAGTAGAAACATTCCCACGAGCCTCCTTCAATCCGACAATCGGGCTCAGTAAAGGGGTAACTGAGGAAAGTTCCCTGGCCTGTGTTATACAGGGGTCAGACTCGATGGTCAGAATGGTCTTTTGCAGCCTTAGACTCCAGGAACAAAGACCACTGTGTTTCCACTAAAGGCCCCTCACTCCTGAAAAGTTTCCAACCCAAATGTTGCAAAAGTTACTCCAAGCAGAAGCGGAGAAGGCTGGTCTTGTGGTTAAGGCACTGGGCTCAGAGTCAGGGGTCTTGGCTCAATTCCTGCTTCTTCCACGTGCTTGGGGTGAGTCACTTCATGGCTCTGTGCCTCCGTTTCCCCACCTGTAAAGCAGGCGTAATGCTCTCACAGCTGGCCAAGAGAAATGCGCCCATTTGCTGATATTCTGGTAGCACGTAGGCCCAGATCCTCAAAGGTGTTTAGGCACTTAATTCCCCATGATTTCAATGGGCATTAGGCAGCTAACCTTTGTGGATCTGGGCCCTAGAAACCCCCTAGCTGAGTTCAGGCCCCATTGTGCCAGGCGCTGTAACGACATATAGTAAGAGATGGTCCCTGCCCCAGCTTGCAATCTAAACAGACCAGACAGCTAAAGGATGGGAGAAATGGCTGAAATACACCTGCAGAAGACTGGGGACAGTGACTTGCCCAGGGTCACACAGGGAAGCAGTGGCAGAGCCAGGAACCGAATGCAGATCTCCTGGATCCCAGTGCTCTAGCTACAGGGAGCTTTCAGGGTGTGTACAGCTACGAATGCACCAGCGCTCTCCCTCGAGGCCCAACCCATTTGGCTGGCTGGACTTGCCGGGCACTGGGAGATGTTAAGGCAAGAGGCTAAGCCACGCAGACTGCGCCTCTCTTGCTGGCTGATGCGCTTCTGGCCATGCACAGCCTCCCTCGAGGCCTTCAGCTGCCTCCCTGGAGCTCCCTTCCTCTGACCTTGTTAATAACTCAGTGATCCGAGCCGGGGCGGGGATGATCCGACTTGCAAATGGCCATAAATAAAGAGGCAGTCGGAGCATCTCGCAGGTGTGAGAACAGAGCCTCTGGAGACGGGCACGAGGAGGCAGCCAGCGAGGGGAGAGGGAAAGGACACCCGGAAGGATGGGGGAGCCTAGGTCAATGCAGTCAGGTGCTGAGGGGGACCGAGGCGAGTGTGACTGGGCAGCAGACTGCTGCCGGCGGGGGACGGGGATGGGACGGGGGACACAATGGGCACGGTGGATGGGGTCACAGCAGATGGGCACTGAGGGGAAGCGGGCTGAATGTGCGAGCAGGAGGGGGACTGGGTGTGGGAAATGAGACAATGGACGGACAATGGGGCACAGTGGACAGGCACTAGGGGGTAATGGGGAACAGTACATAGATGCTAGGGGGGCCATGATGGGGCACAGAGGATGGGCACTGAAGGGGGGGGTTACGCAGGGGCAATTCTCTGGGGGACCAGGGGAGGCTGACAAAGCACAGCGGATAGGTGTTGATGGGCACCCAGGAACCTCAGATGATTATCTTGGGAAGATCCCCCAATCCCCCCATCCCACTCCTGCTCTGCCATGGCCCTCCCTCGGCCTCCCGTCGCCTGGCATTGGAGGTGCTGCCCAGCCCACTGGCCCCGCGTGGAGCTAAAATCCATAACCCTAGGAGGGTTTGTGGGCAGCCTTGGCACCCGGCACATCACCATGGAGACATCCCCACCCTTCGCACAGTGCTTCATCACCGTGACGACCGCCTGCAGGGCGTAGAGGGGTGCTGGGAGCAGGGCAAACAGTCGGGGGTTCGGGGAGCCCCACCAGCACGGCCAGAGAGTCCGGCAGCTCTCCATTCCAGCCACGGCATGGTGGATAAAATCAATGAGAGCAGCTAAGGGCAAGGGGCCCTGGGCAGGCATCCTGGCTTGGCTAAAGAGCACGGCCAGCCTTCGTTAGGCCAGGCCAATGGCAGGACAATAGAGACCCTCAGCACAAGGAGGAGGGAAGGGCGGGAGAGACAGGAGCATTTCCTGGAGTCAGTGCACACTTCAGCACTCCCTGTTCCCCCGCCCCGCAAGAGAGACTGATCCCAGAATGAAGCTAAACAGACGTGACAGGGGATCCCTTTCCCCTCCTCGAAGCAGGCCCCACCCAAGCACTGCCCCAGGGAGATGCACACAGCCCCTCCCTCCCCCCGGCTCCCCCCCGGTCACGTCCTCCATGGGCTAGCGCCCTGCACCCAAGAGACACGGATGGGGAAAGAGACAGCTGGCTCTGATGCACATTTTAAGGCAGAGGGGGCTCTGGGTACGGGCGGTGCAGAGACAGCCTCTTCCTGGGTACCAGCCCATCCCAGAAGTGCAGAGACAGATGCCTCCCAGAGTGGGGCGCGGGGGCTCATTGTGGGTAAGAGGCACAGAAACGTCCCCCTACCCAGACAGGGTGGGGGCCTCCTAAGAACGGCCATACTGGGTCAGACTCTTCTAACAGTGTCCAATGCCAGGTGCTTTAGAGGAAACAAACAGAACAGGTCATCAAGTGATCTATCCCCTGTGGTCCACTCCCAGCTTCTGGCGGTTGGAGGTTTAGGGACACCCAGAGCCTGGCACTGCATCCCTGACCATCTTGGTTAATAGCCATTGATGGACCTATCCTCCATCCACTTATCTAATTCTTTTTTGACCCCAGCTCTATGTTTGGCCTTCACAACATCCCTTGGCAAGGAGTTCCATGGGTTGACTGTGCATGGTGCGAGAACTTCCTTCTGCTTGTTTTAAACCTGCCACCTACTAATGGTGCCCAGCTGGCAGCGTGCCCCATTTCCATCCCGTGGGATTCTGGTGGGGAGGCGCGAGGAGACAGCACCCGCCAGTGCGGGACAGAGCAAACAAAGCACCAACCATGGAAAATTCCACTCTGGAAAGGGTCCCCCGCCCTCTCGGCGCCAGGCATGGAGAAGGGGGGATGCCCTAGCTCAGAAAGAAGGAATGCCTGGCGGTATTTCACACTCCATCAGAAGCCCAGACATTAAATAGCTCCACCCCCTCAAAGGGCAATGCCTTCCTACAGTAACAAGACCATTGCAAACCACGCATTGGAGCAAATGTGCACGCAGCTTATTAGGTTCCCTGAAAATACAGGCAACCCTAATTCAAACACATTTTAGTGATAAAATGACATTGACTCCGAGTAATTAAAAATCATTTCCATATTCAAAGAGGCTGATTGAGGAGAAATGGCTTCGTCTTAATTGCTTGACGGGGAAATTATCAACTCTCCACTTTAGCAGCCTAGCAAACAGCTCTTCGCTCACTGGTGTATGCTGAATTCAAGGAGGAGGAGGGGAAGGTCGGGGCTGGGGAATGAGAGAGGGTGGAGGGGGAATCGGGGAAGATGGAGAGGTGGGGAGCTGCAGGGGCGGAGGTGTAAATGGAAAGCAGCAATGGGTCTGAAAATGAAACTTACCTTCCCACTCAGGCGGACTGAATTAGAGCAGGAATCCCTCCTGAGTGGGAAGGGATCAGAGCTACCAGAGCCTACAGGAAAACTGAACTAACGGCATCAGCCACGGCTAATCTCGCGCACAGCCAATGCCATGTGCAGACCTGATCCACAGCCCTGGCTAGCCACGGCCACAGCTAACACCAGCGTGGGCCTGATCCAAGGCTCAGCAAGTCTTCCCACTGACTGTCTATGGAATTTATCTGCCCCCCCATTATTGCAGGAGATGACCGTCTTTAACATAGTTACCCTGCCAATGCCCTGTGAGGCAGGGCAGTACTACTATCCCGGTTTTACACATGGGGAACTGAGGTACAGGGAGGCTAAATGACTTGCCCATGGTCACCAGGAAGTCTGTTGCAGAGCAGAGAATCGAACCCATGTCTGCCTAGTGCCCTAACCACTGGACCATCCTTCCTCTTCAGATCTCATCTGGCTTTGGAGCAGGGAACTATGCCTTTCTAACGGTGCCCAGTTTAACCAGCAATATTAAATCAATACTCAGGTGTCACACAGGGCTTTTCCGGTATGGATCCAAGAGCATTCTGTAGGGAGTTCTGAGTGGTACCCTCAGACGGAGGCACACAAAAGGGGCAAGTGGCCAAATTACAACCCCACTGACGTGTCAGTTGCCCAGCCGAAAGTCAGCCCTGAACAGAACCCTGGGCTGCACACAACACTCCCAACAGAGATCAGATGGTTTGTACCCAAAATGTTAGTTTTACATAAGGAAAAAAAAAACCCAGCCATCACAGAATCGAAGACCAACAGCATCACTTGTGCCATTTTAATGACAGCAGTCTCCAGCCAATGGTTTCCCCACACCACATTTCAAGAAGAGCAGACGGTTTCTGCAAACATTTCATTATGTCCAAAACTTCCGTTTCTCATCAAAAAGAAGATCTGCTGAAATATGTTTGACCAGCCGGGGTTATCGCACGACCCTGGGCCGATCTGAACAGAAGGGAATGGTTACCCACCAGCTCCAGCTGCTGCAACAAAGCCCACGAGTTCTGCACAGCTGTGCCGTCTTTGTCCTTTGCACGTAGAACAGCACTGATGGAGCACTCCACAGCCCTGTCCAGGGAGCAGTAATGTCTTCACGCCCATAGGGCTGCTTTGCAGTGTGAATAATTCCATGCCGGGGCGGAATTATGGCTTTTTCTTTGTCTTTTTTTAAATGTGGCAGATAAAAGGATTCTGGAGCCTCCGGCTGACACAGTTCTATTCTCTCTCCTCTCTTTAATTATACCGATGCCTCTTAACGAACCACTCTGAAGCACCAGGGCAGGCCTCAAGAATCAGCCAGCTTCCCGCAAGCAACAATGGGTGCAAGTGGATTCCAAAGGGTTGGGGCAAAGGCATGAGAGGGAAGGGAAACAGGGAACACAATGGATTCACTCACGAGCGGAGTCCCGGATCCAGGGTTGGAAGCAGGACGCTCTCTTCAATCACATGGTAACATCTGGCCATTTCCCAGAGGACAGAACCCTTCCTGCAGGAGCAGGGGGTGTGCCAGAGTGAGGTACATTGGCAGAGCTGTGGGGAAGTCCAGGTCTGGGATACCAGAGAGGGCTGTAGTTAGGATTGGGGCGTCTTTTGGCAGAGCGGTGCGGGGAGTCCCAGGACTGGAACAGCAGGAGAGGGTCACAGTGCCTACCAGCCGCTGCAGGAGATCAGACTCAGACTAAGACCAGAAGGGACCATCATGATCTAGTCTGATCTCCTTCAGGCCACAGAATCTCACACACTCGCCCATTCCTGCAATCGGCCCAGAACCTCCAGCTGAGTTACTGACGTCTTCAAATCTCAATTTAAAGACTTCAAAGTTACCGTGAATCCACCAGTGACTCTAGTTCAAACCAGCAAGTGACCCATGGCCCACATTGCAGAGCAAGGTGAAACCCCCCCAGGCTCTCTGCCAATCTGACCTGGGGGGAAATTCCTCCCCAACCCCAAATACAGCGATCAGTTAGACCCTGAGCACATGAGCGAGACCCAGCAGCCAGACACTTGGGAAAGAATTCGCTGTAGTAACTCAGAGCCCTCCCCAATAGCGTCCCATCCCTGGCCAGTGGAGGTATTTGCTAAAAGCAGTCACAGACAGGCCATATGCAGTTGTAGGCAGTCTCATCATCCAATTCCCTCCATAAACAATTGCCGCCAAGAATAGAAGCATACAGACTAGCCTAGGAGCCCACGCACAGACTCAGGCTAGCCAAGGTGTGCAAAGGAGGATAAACGCAGCCTTTATTATCCAGCACTGCCAGCCCCAAATATTCAAAACCATGGCCTGGTTGGCTTAAAAATTATGAGTGGTGGGTTGTGGCTATTGGTCATTGGATTTTGGAGCCTTTTAGGATCACATTTGCAAGCTTTTCTCTGCACCCGCGAGGGCTAGAAACTTATTCTATCTTTTTTTAAAACAAAAGCTGAGATTCTGCCCCCTAAATCCCGTGACTCCAGCAGCTGGGGCTTTCAGAAAAACACCAACTATCACGAGACTGGTTTGACTCAGCAATGCTGATTCTAGAGTATCCTTTCTACTCTTACCTCCAGCCCGTTTTTGCCTTCAGGTCCCTATCCTGCTCCTGGGGAAGTCCCTGGCCAGACTCCTGGTTACTGAAATGAACGTGGGACCCTGCCCTTAAAACAGCAGCTGTCCACTCTGTTCTGCACCCGCCCAGTGGCTGAGAGACTAGAGTCTCTTTGCCTGGCTGCAGAGCTATGGCTGTGCACCTTGGGCTTGATTTCCCCATTGGAATATCCTAAGGAGCTGATCAAGTGAGGGGCTCCCGCTGATGAACTCAGGGTGCTCAGCACCTTGCAGGATCAAGCCCTGCCCATGACCTGGCTGAGATTTAGGTGCAAAGATTCAGACAACCGTGGAGCCCTGATCCTAATACCCAAACCTTCCCCCCAACCCGATGTCCCTCTCCTTCCTCCCCTGGGACAGCAGGCCGCCCACGCACCCTGCACCTCATGCCATGGAGATGGCAATCATCAAGACTCTCCTTCCTGGGGGTACCTGGCGCTCGCTTCCAGCAGCAGGAGCCGAGGGAGCTCATTTCCGTGCTTCACTGCCCTTGAAACAGATTAGGGAAATGGCGTCGCTTTGATTTCATTGATTTATTTTTTGCACATATCAGGATCAAGTTTTATTTCTGAGTTTCCCATGAGTGTGGGGTGCGGGGGGGGGCATAACATGGGGTTCCTCCCCCACACACATGCACCATGCACCATGCACCAGGAGGACAGGGAGGGTGACCTGGGGCACGCGCACACAGCGGGGAGGATAAAACCAGCAAAGCCCCACTTAGCTCACAGCCTAGGTGTGTCCCACTGGCCACGGGTGCATCCACAATCTGCCAGACCCTCCCTGATTCTCACCCCCCACACACACACACACACACGACAACAGGTTGCTATGGCCCTGCCCACAAAGAGCTGAGACAAACCACAGGAACAAGGAGAGCGACCGGCCTGCAATCAGACAGCAACGGACAACAAACGCGGCCGTCTGCGTGGGTGCCAGGCGAGGCCCGGGGGCTGACGTCGCTCTCCAGTGCCTGTCTGGTTTGATGTCCAGTAATTAAAGAGGCGAAGCGAGCGGAGGGGGGGGGGGGGATAAAGAACAAGACAACACAACGTCCGTGGTCTCCAGCTGGCTCCGGAAGCCACCATCCCAAACCATTGCAAATCAGTTATGTCAGCTCTAACTAGGGTTTCCTGATTTCCATTTGGTTCCACTCCAGCCCCACCCAGGCCTGCTTGTAAAGAGTGAGTGCAGCAGTGCAGGGAAAGCAAAACTTCAGGAACAGAGATTAAAACCAGCAGCATCTTCCTCAACTCATCATTGGGCCGAGACCTCAAAGACTTCTGCTACCAGAGACAGCCCGGATCACGCCTACGGATCCAAACACTCCCAACCCAAAGGCATTGGGCAGCTGAGGTTCCAAGCTGGATCCTGCCATTAGAATGAGCCAAACCTCCCTTCCCACCAAGCTAAACTTCTCTTCTTCAAAAACCTTCACTAATTTCAGACCCGGCTCCAAGCCCAAGGCCCAGAGAAAGGAGATTCCATGGGGGTGGGGGGACTCCAGACCCCGAATCTTGTCATGCTTGCGCCTTCCTATGTGGATGCTGGGTGGGTGGATACTTCCCAGCCGTTCAAGGCAAGCGCCAGAAGTAGCCAGCTGATAAGTGCTCTGGAGTTGCTTCGTTTTAAGATCCTGGGAATTGCCCAGTGAGTCAGCCCATCAGCCCAGCAAAATCTGACTGTGGCTGGCTGCCTGCGCTGTAGAAGGCAGAGCCCCGGCCCCGTTCTGCAACGGGCGAGGAATCCTTCTGCTTTTCCATACATATGAGTACAGTGCAATTGCAGAGTCCACGCAGTCTCATTCCTGCCCCCCTGAAAGCCTAGACATGCCCCCACAACAGCAAAATCTCCCCGGGACAAATCCGAATCCAAGTCGGTCCAACAGCTCACCTGGGAAGTGGTTCTTCGCCTCGAATGGGTGAGCTGTGCAGTGCGTTCCCACGCCCAGCCTCGGCTACGGCCCAGCTCTGAGCAGGGCAGTGCATTTCCCAGCCGCCTTGCCGGGAAGGTTGAGCCAGTGTCATTGCTCAGGTGCCGTGCTCACTTCCCGGGCATTGCTAACGAGGAAGCATGTGCCGGAACCCCAGAAGCCCTCCAGAGGCCGGAGTGCAGGTGGGGGATGCACGTGGGTCTGTGCCCAATTGTACAGGGCTGGCTGCACGTGCAGGAGGAGCAAGAGGGCAGCAATGGAAGCCAAGGAGAAGCCCAGCAGTGAGGCGAGGGGGGGAGAAGAGAGGTGCGAGGCTGGGAGTCCTATTCACGCACAGCGTGGACAATAGCTGCCCGTGCCTTCTGCAGCTCTGTCCAACCTGGCCCCGCTCCTGACCTGTAGTAACTCTCATCTAGAACTGACCCATCCAGCTGGGCCCGCTGCCTGGTGGGCTTAGCAGGGCCCTGGCGGGGGATGAGTGGGGAGACTTCCTGGGCCTTGCAGGGCTAGTAAACTCACATTGGAGCTGCACCCTTGATGTCAATGGCTCCAGGATCCCGCCACCGTCAATGAATGGAGATGCCCAATAGAACGCCAGAGCACAAGTGATAAGTGGTGGCCTGCAGGTAATGTAGCCATGTAGAGCCACCACCCAGCTTAGACAACCTGCTTTACAGTGAGAGACTCAAGGAGCTCAGTCTATTTAGCTTCACAAAGAGAAGGTTACGGGGTGACTTGGTTACAGGCTACAATGACCTTCCAGGGGAACAGAGGAAGGTCCAACACAATCCAACGGCTGGGAGTTGAAGCTAGACACATTCGGAGGGGAAATAAGGCATACAGAGTAATTCACCCTTGCAACAATTAACAAATTATCCTGCCCAGGCATTACGAACCTGAGCACCAGTCCACTCCCAGCAAAACCCCACACTCCCCTCTCCTCGCAGAGCGGACGTGGCTGAGAACTTTTAGCACCCAGCTCTGAAAAACAGACACGCAACCGCTATTAATGTTGAACAGAGCCAACACATCCGATTCCTCATGCAGCGTACCGAAAAGGTGTGTCTACACAGGCCGCTGTCCGGGCACGAGGAGGCCTGACATCAGTGGGCTCAATGCTTCAAAAGGTTCTGAGGACAAACAAACTTGCGAAAGGAAAAATCTCCAGTGAAAACCGCTCTGATATTTTTCCTGGGTAGAAATTAAGCATTTGAAAAAAATCAAAGAGGTCCGGTAGCGTGGAAAGCCAGAAAGAGCCTGGATCAGTCCTGTTACACTGGGACCGAACTGGTAAGATGGGCTGGAAAGAGAATTCTCTTGGGTATGGACCACAGATGACATTTGCCAGGTCTACCTTCAAGGCCAGTGGGCAGCCATTGAGTTTCCGCTCACGGGTTTTGTAGCTATGGTTAGTTTTGTAACTACAGGTACAATAATTAACACAATGGGGCCCCTACTAAAGAATACCCCACCGTTGTCTAGAGAAGGTAGTCTATAGTGATAAAATGGTCAGCTGGTAGCCTGGCAGTGTGGGTTTGATTCCTGGCTTTGCCCTAGACTCTTTCTGTGAGCTCAGGTGAAGAACAGCCTCTCTGTCCCTCCCTTCTCCATCAGCTCCTTTCTCCCACCCTGTGTCTGTCTGATCTAGCTAGACTGTGAGCTCTCTGGAACAGGGACTGTGTCTTGCGTGAATGTACAGTGCCTAGCCCAATACAGCCCACATCTCGGCTGGGGCCTGCTGGCACTCCTCTAGGAGAAATAACGTACAGCAGCTACCATTGAAAAATAAAAGCATATACCGGGGGGATTTCAAAAGGACTAAGCGGCTGCGGAGCAGAAGTCAATGGGATTTGTGCTCATGACACGGACCTCCTTTGTGATACCTCCCTCTCCTTTAGCACTTAGTAGATCTCAAAGCACTTTACAAAGAGGCCAGTATGACGCGCACAAAGCCCACCGGACTCATGCTCCTAAATCACTTTGGGGCTTTTTGACAATTCCACCCATTCGTAGCTAACCGAAATATCCACCGCCAGCTTTGAGACCCAGATCGCTCCTTGCTTAGAGCTAGAATTTCCTATTCTGTGTGCGTGAGATCGCTTTCGATCCGTGCCTTGGTGGAGCAGAGGACACTGTGCCAGTCCCAGTTATTGCCATTACACAGCTCCTGATCCAGTGAATTACTTCTAGGTCAGATCATTTGAATGTAACCCTTGTAGCTGAGCTCGTCAGGTTCCCATTTATGTGTAACTCAGATTTGAGCAACATGCCGCTGAGCAGGGAATGCAAAAATAAAAAATCTGACCTACCTTACAACTGTTATCAGCCAACCTTGCGAAATCCAACTCAGCTGCACTGGGATGAGGATCAGAAGTGGGAAGGTGCAGGGGGCTGCACAAGACAGCCCACCCCCAGGGCCACAGAAATCATGTCCCAGGCACCGCAAAAATCATGCAATTTATTTTTAATGTCGCTGGGGTTGTTTTTCTTTCTCTTCTGATTTTTGAGCCTTTAAGGTTCATGTTTTCAAAGTTTTTCTCTGCAGCCATGGGCGCTAATAATCTTTGTTTTGAATGGAACTGAGATGCTGACCTAATGGCATCGTTCCGGGATCTGGGGCTTTACGACACCAAACATCACAGGAAACCCAATAAAACCATGAGAGTTGGTGTCACAGGGTGTGGTCCCTTAAGAGGAAAGAGGCCAGTGCACCTGTGACTGCTCAGCCAACCCCTGCCCCCCTAATTAGGCTTAGAAGAGGGCCCCTGGGCCCTAGAGAGGGTGGGTCCCTGAAGGAGTGTCTGACCGAGTGGGTGAGTGAGGGGATTGCCAAGTGTGAGCTACCAGTGATCAGGAGACTGGAGAAGATCTCTGGGGAAACCTGCACAGAGCAAAAAACTTGTCAGGCCCTCCCTGGAAAGAGGAAAGTGCCTGCTAACGCTGAACCAGAGAGCTGAAGCCAGAGGATCACAGACGGCTGAAGGATGGGGATGAGGCACAATGAGATGCTGGGTGGGGCTTGTTATGATTTATATGCAAGGGATTTTTGTAATAAGCTAACCCTACCCTAACCCTATCCATCCATCCATACACACACACACACACACACACAAAGGTCTTAAGCACCATTTCTGGGTACTCTGAAGGGGAAACTGAGGCAGGTGTTCCTGTCATGCTGCAGCCTGCCACCGAAGGGCGCCCCAGGCTGGGCTGCCGTATGATCATGGGCAATTCTGATAGCTCAGTACAGCCCTTCTGAGATTTCTGATCTCCATATCCCTGGTCCGCCTTCCTCCGAGCCTTTGAAATTATTAGGGTGCTGGAGCATATGACTTATGGGGAGAGGCTGAGGGAACTGGGGTTAGTCAGTCTGCAGAAGAGAAGAGTGAGGGGGGATTTGTTAGCTGCTTTCAACTACCTGAAGGGGGGTTCCAAAGAGGATGGAGCTCGGCTGTTCTCAGTGGTTGCAGATGACAGAACAAGGAGTAATGGTCTCAAGTTGCAGTGGTGGAGGTCTAGGTTGGATATTAGGAAAAGCTTTTTCACTAGGAGGGTGGTGAAGCTCTGGAATGGGCTACCTAGGGAGGTGAGGGCATCTCCATCCTTAGAGGTTTTTAAGGCCCGGCTTGACAAAGTTGTGTTAGTTGGTGTTAGTCCTGCTTTGAGCAGGGGGTCGGACTAAATGACCTCCTGAGGTCCCTTCCAACCCTGATATTCTATGATTCTATGATTCATACTTCTTGTCCATTTAGAGGGTCAAGTTCTCTCGAGCAAGAACTGTCATGCGTACAGCTCCTAGCACAATGGGGCCCGGATTTTGACTACGGCCTGTGAGCATGGCTGTAAGAAATGCCATTCTGTCACCTTCCAGCAGCACAAAATTCAAACAGCGGGGAAAAGAAAACAAAATATTATTCAAGACCCAGTCTAATTCTGAGGAATTATAAAAACATAATTGGAGAAACTATTGCTGCGTGTTCATGACAGAATACGATCATTGTATTTGCCTCCCACGTTCCAGATGGATGCCTGAGCACCGCCGCCGAAGTAGGAGTGAGTCTGTACAGTGTGAGTGTGAAAGAGAAAGGGAGGCCAGGGATGTGTGTGCGGAGAAATTGAATTTTTTATCTGTTTCTATGTAGATTGTGTTTATTCATGTCTCCTCTCCAGCATCTCCCGGTATCTTTTACAAAATTACTTTCCTCCTTTGCCCTAATTTTGTTTGTACAGATAGCAGCTGCTTTCTTCCATTTCAGCATAAAAAAAAATATCATCTTAAATGATGTGCTATACAGCCCCGGTTGAAGTTTTAGCAGCTACCCAACCACCATTAGCCTTTTGCTCTCTCCCGCCTGGCTGCATTTCCATCAGACAGAGCTAATGTTTCCTGCCTCCCCTTGCAGAAGAGGTGGCTGACACGTTAGCCAGAGTTTGCCGAGGGTTGTAGGTGGGTCGCAAGAACAGCCCCAAGGTCATTAGGAAAGGGATGCATCACACACACAGACAGACTCTTGGTGGCTATCAGTAGGCCAAGTGACTGGAGATTGCAGGTGTCTCTGTTTCTAGTTGCCCAACTTGAGATGCCTTAAAGGTCCCTGATTTTCCAGTGGATGGAGGCTCTGCACTTTCCGGGCCCCTTTAAGTGTCTCCGGTTGGGCATCGCTCCCCACTTTTAAGGATTTTGGCCATCGGGGATGGGCCGAGAAGTTGTCTCTCTCTAGGGCCCAGGTTCTCAAGCCAGGGGTCAGGACCCCGGGGAGCAGGATCATAAAGAGGTTTCCACCACCCTGGATGGGAGGAAAGGTCATGAAGCTTTTGGTTGCAATGGGGTATGGGAGAGCTCAGGGAGAACATCTCTGCTTGGGATTTAGCCACTGCTAGCCAGTAACCCATGCAGCTGCATAACCGCAAAATCTGAGTGGAACCACCCTTGGGTGCTTGCTTGGAACTGGGACAGGCTCAGCTGGAGCTGTCAGGGTTCCTTCCCCACTCTGAACTCTAGGGTACAAATGTGGGGACTCACATGAAAGATCCCCAAAGCTTATTCTTACCAGCTTAGGTTAAAAACCTTCCCAAGGTACAAACTTTACCTTGTCCTTGAACCGTAGGCTGCCACCACCAAGCGTTTAAACAAAGAACAGGGAAAAAGCCCACTTGGAGACATCTTCCCCCAAAATATCCCCCCAAGCCCTACACCCCCTTTCCTGGGGAGGGCTTGATAAGAATCCTCACCAATTTGTACAGGTGAACATAGATCCAAACCCTTGGGTCTTAAGAACAATGAAAAATCAATTAGGTTCTTAAAAGAAGAATTTTAATTAGAGAAAAGAATCACCTCGGTAAAATCAGGATGGAAAATACTTTACAGGGTATTCAGATTCAAAACACAGAGGATCCCCCTCTGGGCAAAACCCTAAAGTTACAGAAAACAGGAGTAAACCTCCCTCTTAAGAGAGGGAAAATTCACATAAAACAAAAGATAAACTGATCCACCTTTCCTGGCTTACCTAGACTGGTTGCAATACTGGAGACTTTGATTAGGATGGGTTGGAGAAGATGGATTTCTGTCTGGCCTCTCTCAGTCCCAAGAGAGACCAATCACGTAAACAAAGAGCACAAACAAAAACTCCCCCTCCCCCCCAAGATTTGAAAGTATCTTCTCCCCTTATTGGTCCTTTGGGTCAGGTGCCCGCCAGGTAAGCTGAGCTTCTTAACCCTTTACAGGTAACAGGATTCAGAGTAACAGCCGTGTTAGTCTGTATTCGCAAAAAGAAAAGGAGTACTTGTGGCACCTTAGAGACTAACCAATTTATTTGAGCATGAGCTTTTGTGAGCTACAGCTCACTTCATCGGATGCATACTGTGGATGTTGCCTCTGGCCAGGAGGGATTTTATAGCACTGAATACTGAAAGGTGGTTACCCTTCCCTTTTTATTTATGGCAAGAGCGAACGCAGCTTTCCTTGCCTATGCTTGGAGTTTGCACTGATGGCTGTTAGGGTGACCGCCGCTGGCTGAACTGGGACTGGTTCTGGGTCCAAACAAGGCCCATGCGTACTCCATAAAGAGAGCGGCCATGGGTACCTTCGGGCAGTCAGCCAGGAAACAGCAACACCAAGCTGCCAGGGCTGTAACGTCCACATAAGCCTTGTGCATTGGGATGACAGGCATCCAGGGGCGAAGCTAATGCTATCCCCGGTGCCTTTCCCTGAAGCTGGGCGGTGATCGCATGAGAACTCCGACGCTAAGGAGGGCAAAGCCAGGATTGTAGTGGATGAGAGACCAGAGTCTTAGGGTAGAAGCTTCTCCTTAACTCAAAGCACTAGGGCCCAGATCCTCAAATGTATCAGGGTTCCCAACTCCCCTGGGTTTCCATGGGAGTTAGGCACCTAGATACCTCTGAGGATCTGTACCTAAGACTCCCTGGCGATGGAAGAAAGAGCTTCATTCGTGCTGAGTCTACGCTGCACAGGAGCCACTCCACATTCCCGGCCCCTGGCCTCAGCCTGCGCTGGGCTCAGTGTGAAACCAGCGACAGAGGCTCTCCCGGAGTCTGGTGGGGAGCTGGGGAGGGGATGTGCTCCCAAGGCATTTCCGAGCCCTCCAAAGGAAATGCTGGGGGGGAGAGCGCTGACTCAGAAGGTCGTGATCTTACCAAAGGGAATGCGCCGGGGGGTGCTGTGGGCCTAGCCCGGCACAGGACACGGAAAGCTGAGGTCCTCAATGTTTTTGGCCATTTATAGGGAGCATTTTCATGCGAGTTAGTGATGTTATAAACCCAGTGGTCCTGGCCTAGTTCCAGCTCAGGCAATTCCAGCCTGGTGTGAGTACTTTTCCCTGGATCCAATGTTCTTCATGTCCCGTCACGGCTTGGTGTGTAGAGTTCACACCTGCTGCTATGCAGCACCACTGTTCTACCCCAGAGGTGTCCGCTTTCCAGCACAGCAATAGAAGACCTGATCCGCAAATATCCCTTCCTTCGCGCCAAGGTTTCACAAGGCTTAGCTAATATTTATTAAGTGCTCTGGCCCCCTTCCATGAATGGAGCCGGCAGTGTGCAGAATACCAATCAGTGCGTTTTCAAAGCTGTTCCTAGAAACTCCCGTCATTGCGTCCCTCTCTCCAGTGCTGTGAGTGCAGCTGGGCTGCAGGCTGACATTTGGGGAGCAGTTCAGGGCAGAATCTGATTGAGCCGCAAACGATTCCAGCCCCTTGGGGATCGAAATCTCCTGGCGTTTCAATGTCACAAAGGCCGGACTAAAACTGGATCCAGCCCCATTCCTCGATGGTTATGATCAAAAGGGACCATGTGATCATCTTGTCTGAGCTCCTGCTTAACGCAGGCCAGGGGGGTCCTCAGAGATTCCTGCACCGAGCCCAACGCCTCGTGGGTGAAGCTGATATTTTAGACCGACAGCCATTCTGAATTGAAAGGCTCCCACCTCATCATTTGGGAACCTGCTCTAGTAGTGACTCTCCCTCTTAAATAATGCGAGTCTTTCTTTAGCTTCAGGTTGGCCGATTTATAGAGCGGGCCAGAAAACAAGAATTCCGTGCAATGAAAAATTCTGAGCTTTCAAAATTTACTTTCGTTCTGACGTGGAATGAAAATGAGACCTTTTGTGCAAAAACAAAACAACAACAACAACCCAAGAGCAAGAGACACCCACCCCAGAATAGCTGATCGCCCCTGAGGCAGAGGACTCACCGGGGAGGTGAAAGACCCAGTTTCAAATCCCTGCTCTGCCCCATCTGGGCGTAAACCTGCGTCTCCCACATCCAAGGTAAATGCCCAGACTGCTGGGCAATAGAGTTGGTTTCTCTCTCTCTGCCCCCAGGAATATTTAATTATTTACACAAAGTGGACCAGCTCCGGCGAATCGGCATTTCCCGACAAAAAAACGTTTCATTAAAAAATTCTCAATCATCTTGAGTGCTTTCTTCCAGCCCTTCTTCCCAGGCTGGCGTCCTTCAGCCTCAAATGTATGGGACAAATACCCCCTCCTCTACACTGCCTGTAACCAGTTCTCCCACCAGGTGCTGTCTCTCACAAGCCCTTGGCACCTCCCTTTAGCCCCTGCCTCCCTCCCCCCCCCCCCCCGACCGCCACCCTGCTTGCACTGCTGTTAGCCCCCTGCCTTGGGGAACGGCTGTTCTGAACGCCGTGTTCTTAAATGAAATCGCATCATGTTCGGGAAACGCAAAGGCCTGGCCTGATTGATTTTGCTCTAGGGGCCTCTATTAAAAATGTATGGAATTACTCATGCAAAATCCCTTTTACACATGGGGCCTGGGCGAGGAGATTAAAATCCCGTCGTTTGTCACTCACTTCCCCTCTGTTTATGATTCACTCCTTTATTTCTGTGAGCAAATCGGCATTGGGTCTGTGTTTGACTCCTTACGTGTCACGCAGGGTTTCTCATCTTATTCCAGGGGGAGTGGACGTTCGAGATGACATGGCTCCGAGCTACTCTCATCTCTGCCACTGACCTGCTCTGGGACCTCAGGCAAATCATTTCATCGCTCCGTGCCTCAATTTCCCCATATGATGCAAGGATAATGATACACACCTTGTGGAAGGGAGGTGCTGCAAGGTTTAATTGATTAAATGGCTTGACATTCTTGCTTGGAAGGGAAAGGCTTGGATTCACTTCACCTTGCTTCAATTCCTCTCTGCCACAGCCTTCCAGCATGACCCTGGCCATGTCACTTAACCACTTTGTGCCACACCCATCTATAATGCTTCCCCTCTCCCAACCTTTGTACAGCTTGTCTTGTCAGGATTTTCTCCCACTGTGTGTTTGTACAGCACCTACCCCAAGGGGCCCCAATCTCAGCAGGGGCGCCTAAAGGCTACAGAAATACAAGAACAGGCTCTAAAAATGCAATGTAGCAGCATTACATATTGCATCAATGGGGTTATTTTTACATGGAGGAAGGAGGACTGGATCGTGTCAAGTTTCTCTAGCTCCTGGCTTTAAAACCCTGCCAGCTTTTAATGTAATTTCCCTCTGCACTAGTTCCCCTGAGCACCTTGTAGAGCCCATAAAGCAAATTTCCCAAGTCTGATCAGGTCAATGGCTTCCCATCAGAGATATTGGCCACGTTCCCAAAATGGCTACTGTCTTGTAACAGACTTCGCCCGCTCACGCCCATCCGCCTTGCTGCTGCCCAACGGACGTCGACACTTTTACCAGCTGCCCCTTCCGGTTACCACAGCGCGAATCCAGAGCAACTCCATTGACAACACAGGGTCTTATCCAGAGCCCGATGGAATCCAGAAGAGTCTTTATATTCCAGTAGTGCCCAGAGGCCCAGCTGAGATCTGGGCACCATTGTGCCAGCTGCTGTAAAAACACCGTGAGAGCCTCTGCCCCGGAGAGAGTCCCAATCTAAACAGAGCCGACAGGGATCCAGCGTTGCCAACTCTCGTGGTATTTGGTTTTGATCTTCAAGTCTCAGGCTTCTGCAGTCCTGGGGTTATGTCCTATTTTTACATGCAAGGCAAGATTTTAAGTGTCTGTTTTTAACCTTCGTGGTGGCAGAAAAAAACCCGGAAAAAGTGCACCGGAAGGTTTGAAAAACAGAAGGCATATTTTTAAAAAAATTAGCATTTTTAAAGTCTCAAGGGTTTTAAGCCAATCGCCATTTCGAGGGATCCTGGGGTGTGATTTTGGCTCATTTGGGATTGGCTTACTTCATCTCTCAATGCCCTGGGCCCCTGCCTAAGGTCACACAGGGAGTCCGTGGTGGAGCCCCGGGCTCCGAATCCAGCACTTTACCAAGACCAACTCTTCCTCTCAAGCCAGTCAGGCACCCAAAACCGAGGAAGCAGCCAGTGGGCAGACTTGTGCGTACAGATGCCCGGATGGCCACAATGCCTTTGTCTCACGACTTGAGGCTTGCTGCGCTTTGGCCAGGATTTCAACAACACTGTGTTAGTGTAGCAAATACAGGCTCTCAAACGTACGGCCAAATGGCTGTCCCACCAACGGGTGGGCTTTTCTTGCCATTGATTTCAATGGGACCGCAGGATGTGGCTGGAGTTCTAAGTACAAATCCGGTTCTTGGTTAGATACCGTTCCACAACATTGGCCAGTAATTGCAGCTCCCATTCAACCTGCTCTGCAGCTTAAGAACCAATGCATTATTTCTTTACCCCATAATGACACGGCAACCCTGGCAGATTCCCCTGACGCCGCTGCATGGCACTTAACATGTAATTAAACAGCCGTCCCTTCCCATACCGGAGAACTTCACTGTGACAGCTGCCCACCTGTAGCTCCAGGCCTGCAGTTCTTATCTCCCCTCTGAGAAAGACTGCAGGATGGCGAGCACCTGACCAGCCAGGAGATGCTGAGGGCCTCTGGGTGGCAGGGGGTTTAGCTAATAATTAGCCTTAGGGAGAGCACAGATTGTTTTCCTTCACTGCCAGCTCACTCTCTGGGCTGAAATGGTCATTCTGCCCAGTAACTATTTCTCTGATTTTAATGAGCACCGTTCTGGGTTGCACCCTAGGGGACACTTAAGGCCCTAACGTTCTAATGGCCAGACCAGGGCAGTGGGGTGGAGAGGTAGCCAGCAGCACATGGGCGGGGGCGTGTGCGGGGGACAAGATCTGGTCTCTCTCAGCTGCCCCAGCCCTGTTTCATAGACACAGCCAACCTCCAAGTACACTTAGGGTAATTAGCCAGGAGAGCTGCGCTCCCCTGGGACGCACTGGGACTAGGATAGCAGGGGAAAGGTTAATTTGAAATGCTGTTTCTCACTCACTCAGCAACAGCTGGACTTGTTTAGAGGGAGGGTAGAGATCCAGGGCTCGAATTTCTCCCAGCTCAGCAGAAAAAGCCAGAGTACCATGTAAATTTCATGCTTTAATAACCCAGGTGAGAGCTACGTCACCTCGAGAAAAGCAGGAAGCGCATCAGCTCAGCCTCTTGAGGGGACTGCAGAGCTGGTGGATTTGCAATGAACTCGGATGTGGCTGGGAACATACATCAGAACGGCCAGACTGGGTCCGACCAAAGGTCCATCCAGCCCAGCATCCTGCCTTCAGACAGTGGCCAATGCCAGGTGCTTTAGAGGGAATGAACAGAACAGGGAATCATCAAGTGATCCATCCCTTTTCCTTGTACGGCTGAGTTGGGATCGGCCCTCCTCCTATGCTGGACCTGAGATGCCAGTGGACGCTCACTGTGGTCTTTGGACTGGCAGTTCTGTTCTCAGCTGTGCAACCACTTGACCTGTCTATGCCTCAGTTTCTCCTCCCACCTTTTGTCCATGTAGAACAATCTCTTCAGGGCAAGGGACCGTCTCTTGGTGTCTTTTACAGCACCTACCACAATGGGGTAAACAGACACAGACAGCTGAAGTAACTTACCCGGGATCGAATCAGTTGCAGAGCCGGGAATAGAACCCAGGAGTACAGAGCCTCACTTTCTTCTCCAGTCACCAGGCAGCACTGCCTTTTAAAGCAGCAGTACAATCAGCTACAATACTCGTGGCTAAGAATGGGAAAACGAGCACCAGCTTCATGATCAGGTGTGTTAATGGTTATAAACCACCTTCAGATCTTTGGGGAAGTACAAACAATCAGCCGCATTACCATGGTGCTCGTCATACCCACTCGACACCAAAAATAATTAGAACTGGGCAGGAAAGAGTTTTCCAGCTCTGGGAGAAATTGAGATTTTTTTAAAAAATATTCCTGTCCCAAATGGGGACAAAAAGCCAAAGTCTCAAAAGTTTTTGCCATCGGGACATCCAAAAACAGGTTTGGATTGGGGTCAATCGAATCATTTCATTTTGATTTCAATCTTCAATTTTTTTAACTCTAAATGAACTCAAATTTCTAAACAAAAATTGTTTTGACCCCATTTTTTTTTTTTCATTTTAAAAATGTCAAAACAGTTCAAAACACGGTTTACTGACCAGTTCAAAAAAAATTTCCCAAAACTTTTTGGAAGTGGGAAATTCACCCAAAGCAACCCTCTCCCCTAGCAACTCCCCCCCCGACCCTTGGCCCCAGGAACCCCTCACGGTTTGGCAAAGAGGCCTCTTCCACCAAAATGGGTCACCAAAAACTTCCCAACCCGCTCTCATAGTACGTCGCTATCCTGTAGCATCTTCCATCCAAGCACCTCAAAGCACTGTACGGACACTAACTCACCTTCCCAGCCCCCTTGCAGGACAGGCACAGGTGAGCCTCCTCTTCCAGAGTTGGCCGAGGTCACCAGCTAGTCAGCAGCAGACTGGAAGAGAAGCCAGGTTCGGGTCCCAACCTCCTCATCTTCCTGAGAAAATCCATTGCAAGTCAGCACTGATTAAAATATCCATTTATTTAAAACATTCGCTGTCTCTTAGCCCTCAGCCTTTGCCAGACAGAGCTCTCCCGGTTGGAGATGCTAAGATTTATTGGTTTGTCTGCATGTATACTGCTGCCTTCGACTGGAAAAATGACAGGCCCACTCAGGTGTAACATTTCACTCAGCCAGCTGCAGCTAGCCGAGGTGATTTTCCTGCCTGCGCCAGGTATTATTGGCTACACTGGGTTTGACCCATAAACCCCAGGGCTAAAATTCTGGCCTTTATCTCGGTCACTTACAAAAAACATTTGATCAGGAGCAAAGGTTGCCGACGCATAGCGGCACCTTCTGCTCTCCCTCTCTGCCCAGAATGTAGGGACTCAAATGTTACAAAGCTAGGAAACGCTCAGTTAAGGGCTCACCCCCCACCCCTGGAAAGAACGCTACAGACAAGGGGCACAACCCAAATCCCCCACAACTGATGCAGCCTCCATGCACTTTCTGCACAGCCCCCTTAACCCTGCACCCTCCCGGCTGCCAGCAACTTGCCACAGTTGGTTTTTCAGGAGCGTGGAACATTTGCTGGAACTGCAGTCCGCTCGTTGTAGAAAATCCCCTAACAGGGCTGGTGCAGCTGGGAGCACGGAGGAGACAGAGCGAGCTCAACATGAGCTTTTAACCCTTCTGGCTTTCTTTACAAAACCCTAGTGTGACAGAGCGGTGGAGGAATCGTGACAGGCCTGCTGGAATGGCTGAGTGAGAAGGGAAACTTCTTGCAGAGAACAAATCCCTTGGAGCATCACCGTGCAATCGGGAGAGCCATTCAGAACCTGGAACATGCATCCCATGGGAAATTAGGACATAACACAATTTGTTTCCATTCCCAGTCGGAAATTCATCTTTTTTCACAAAATGAAAAAAAAAATCTGGAAAGTTTGGAATTGGAAACTTCAAAGCAAAAAGTGTCAAAGATTTTATTTTTTTTTCTTAACACAACAAAACTATTCAAGCTGCCAAACTGGAAAACACCATCTCAGTGAAGTCATTGCAAAACAACACCGTTAGTTTTGATTCCTCTGATCGGGAACAGTGACATGTTTTGTGGAAATAGAAATTTTCCTGCAGAAAAGGTCACTTTCAGCAAAGCCACGTTTTCTGATAGGGAAGCTGAAAACAAATTCAGCCAGCTCTAGGGACTAGCGTGTGGGTCCAGGCACAGGAGACCAAGGTGGAATGGGGATCTTTGAGCCAATTGGCAGAAAAAAACACCCCCTTTCCACCAAAACTTTCCATGTTAACCCACAGATGACATCAGGGTAAGAAGCCACGTGGCCTGGGAGGCCAGCTAATGGTGCTTGGGGGAGGTATATTGATCAATGTCCCCTTTTGTTCACTTCTCCATCTCCAGCCTCACTGAAGAAGAGACAACGGGGAAGGCAGGAGGAGCTGTGGGACCCTGCACAGCATGAAATAAGTTGCTCAAGGCAGAATATGAAATGAAAGCACCCCATCCAGTGCATAGAAGCTCAAATTCCCATGCATCACAACGTGGCGGGAAGGCGTGGCGGGGAGCTGCTCCCTCCATCAATCAGAAGCCTGGAATCCGAGGGGACATTTGCACAGTCGTCCCCGTTCTTAGAGGTCGCACCAAGGGGAGGCGGGTAGTGCAGCAGCGCAGAATCTAACAGAGGGGCGATCGCTCCAAAACAGACCCCCCTGCCCTCCCTGCTTTTGCAAAGGAGAAGCACGACCAACCAGGAAAAGAGGCAGAGGACGGCACTAGTCAAGCACCCTGAGAAAAGGATGAGGGAGTGCTGGGGCCTGCGGAAAGGCTGAGAACAAACAGGCCATGTGAGCGCTGCATTGGCTCCTGGCGATTAATCTGTGTCCTGGGCAGGGAGCAGTCCCGCCGCACAGCCCCGGAACGCTTTAGAAACTGGACATTTTCCACTTACTGAAAGAAGGAGGAGCTGGGAAAGGGTTGGAACATGGGAAGGAACTTTGATATTATTCTGGGTGTAGGCAAGCACCAGATTCAGTTGCAATGGTGTAATGCCATCAAAGGCAGCGGAGTTATTCCGGATTTACACCAGGGCGATGGCAAGTAAAGTTTAGGCCTATGTGTAGGTCCCTGAATTGGGCACAATGCACCTGTGTCTGTTCTGGGGAGCGAGGAAGGGGATGTGGTTTGATTCTGGCTCTCACGCTGGTGTAAATCAGGAGTAATGCCGCTAAAGCCAACCTGCCTGATTCCGATCCCACTTAATTCGTTTTGCATCATTGTCCTAGGCTGCTCCCCATTTGCACCAGCATGGCGCACATCGGCTCCCTTAACTACAATGGAGACGCTCCTGGCTTACACCTGGGGTGAGAGGTGAATCAGACCCAGCAGTAAATGTGGGTAGGTGGGCTCCTTTCTTCCAACTTGCAGATGGCTTAAATCAGAAGAAACTCCCCGGAACTCACTGACGTAAAACAAGTACAAAGTGAGAGAAGAACTGGGCCCTTTGAATACCTACCACATTTACAGTGAGTGTCTCCTGCTGCCACCTAATGGAGGTACTCCTTTAGCTCCAATGCACTCTGGGGCCGGCGGTGGAACAGAGCCTGGGGGTGCCAGAGCAGAGCTCGGGAAGGGGTGCCCCACGCAGCATGTCTCAGTAACTCTCTCCCCTCCCGTTCCCTGCCCCGTATAGCCGAGCTGCTCCTCAGTGCTGCCGACGGAGCCGGCCCTTCTCTTTAGCTCACAGAATAAAGGCCCAATTTGGCTTCCAGGCGGGTAATCAATCCCCACTTCTTTCAATGGCCCTGCCACTCAGGGAGAGCTACTCCAGGCCCTGCACCCTTTTAAGGCCATTTTTAAAGCCCCTCTACCGCTCCTGCCACGATGGACGGGGCCATGGAGCTCCCGGCCCGGGGCTGCGGGGACTGATTCAAGGCAGTGTGTGTAGGAACTGGGTCCAGCTCCGACAAGCCTGGAGCGGGATGGCCGTCTCTCCAGGCTGGGAGGGGAAGACCAAGGAGTCCACACGGGAAGGAGGAAGGGGCAGCATTTGAGAAGATCCAGGGAGAAGCTCAGGAGCTGGGGGGCTGCTTAAGAAGCTGGGGAGGTGAGTTTTGGTCGATCCAGGTCACTGCTCCTGTGGGGACGCAGCACTGAGCAAACAGGGCTTTGCCCTGTTTAGGAAACCCCGGGGTTCCCGGCTGAGGCTGTTCCTAGAACCCCGCAGAGCCAGACCCCTCAGAGCCCCCTGCCTTCCTAGTGCCTGACATGGATTTTTCACCCTTACCCCCAAATCAACCCACCTCTTTCACTCCCACTCCACTCACCCACCCCTTCCTGTGTGTAAACACACACACACACACAGCTAACTGCCTCTGCCAGTGTACACACACACACACACAAACACACGCACGCACGCTTAGAGCCCTGCTACGTTCAAGAGCTTCGCCTCTCTCCTGGGATACATTTCAAATGCTCACCTCTCCCCACTGAATCCTATCTCCTGCCTTTCCCATGTTGTGAATAAACAGGCAGCCAGCATCTGATGGTTATGAACCTGGGAGAATTTCATTTCACATTCCCTCTATTTCCTCCCTGCCTTATCTCTCTCCGGGCAGCAGAGTTGCCTGGAACAATGGTGAACACAGAACCTCTGCTGCTCAATAAAACATTAAAAAATAAAAGTGGGGGGGGACATCTTTTTTTCCTCCCTTCACAGAAATTTATCAGCCGGGAGACAGACAAGCCAGGGCCTTTTTCTTCCAAGCTATCGGCTGGTTTTGCATCTGCTCTCCGACGGGACGTCTGATGATTCAGACATTTTACGCATCAAATAAACAGTTGTTTGATTTATAGGCATATGAAAGCCCTGCTGGGAGATGACTGACACTTGCCAAAGTGGGAAGTTAACTAGCCACAGAATGGGAGAACATCTCTCCCGTTGTCTTCAACAACTGGGTCTATTTAGCATGGACAAGGCTTTCAGTTTTACAAGATGAAGTGTTGACCATTTTACTCATCTTTGTCCCTCAGAAAGCCTCAGCTGGCGTAAATCAGCACCATTCCAATGACTTCAATGGCGCTCCGCCAATTTACGCCATATGAAACTCTGGCTCCCATTTCCAATGAGCCCCTCTGCCTCCTACACGTCCCTATCTGTAGCTTTCAGCCTTCAGCAGTTATTCACCCACTGCATCCGCAGCCTACGAACTACCGAGCTGGGTGGGTTTGTGTTCAATCCCTGGCTTTGACATTTAAATCCTGACAGGGCTTTGTTCCCAATCCGCCCCCTCGCTTACATTTCCTTTGTATTGGTTTTACCATAAAAATAATATAACCTTGTTCCAGAAAGACGCGAGATACAGGCAGGCGGCTTAAAACCCGAGACTGCTTCTTTCTTACTGTTGTGTAACAGAGTCCAGCCCTATGGCCTCCCCATCTGATCACAGGGCTGGGAGCCAGGAACGCCTGGCTCCTAGTCCCAGGGCTGATGCTAGTTTCCCTCCGTGGCCTTGGGCAAATCACACCACTGGGCCTCAGTTTTCCAAACCTATAAAACAGAACTAAGACTTAGGTTTCTATCTCATCAGAGAGTTTAATTAGTTAACCTGTAATTAGTTGACTAATTAATTTGGAAAGTGCTTTGAAGACAGAGATGAAAAGTCGGGGATAGCTGTCGCATACCCCATCGCTGCATTGATCTGCAGACCGATATCACAGCAATGCAGCTTTGGGCTACCGATGCAGGCATGAGTTGGAATCGCATTGGACCATTATACCTGGGTTGCGTGGCAAGAAGCACTGGACCATGCAAGTGCCAGCTGCTGGAGTGGGTATCTCCGAGCACCCAAAAGCTGTGGCATCGATCTAAGCTCCACTCCGTGATGGCTTATCCAGAGAACCAGGTGCCCGCTGCTGAGATCAAAACGCAGCTAGTGCTGGCCACTGTACCCGGTACGGCCTCTCGACGGGGCTCGGTATTCCACCGTTACACTGCCACGCGGCAGCCCTCCATGGCACAGCCGCCGCCAGGCACCAGCCAGACCCTGTGGGACCTCAGGCCCCGAGGAAGCCTCTTGGATCCGCTCCTGTTCGATGGCTCCCTCTGTTGGCGAGGTTGAGAACGGCGGCGGAAGCAGTTGGACACCTGGATCCTATATTCTAGACTTGGGCTCCGTGGGCAAGTCACTTAACTGCTCCATGGACCCGTTTGCCCGCCTGGAAAACGGGAGGGCAGCCATGTTCGCAGAGGTGAGTCGCAAGGCTACTTAGCCTCTCTCCTGTCACCAGGCTCAATGAGGGTTTATCGGGTGCTTTGAGAACCGCCGCCCGAAGACACTAGGCGGGGTTATTATTACTTTGCTCACTGGTTAGAGGCCTGCGGCGGCTCCCGGTTCAAATCCCACCACCGCCTTTGGATGCTCCAATAGGCAGGAACCAACCGTTCCACAATCAGGCCTGAGAGCTCCATTCCTGAGGCTTAAATCCTCAAACTCGCTTCTGACGTGAGTCTGGGAAGGTGGAGTCCCTACCAGATTTCAGGGGGTTAAAAAAAAACAAATTGATTTTATATCGGCTTATTCTGTTGTGATGGGCTGCCTTGCACACGTGGATTTCCTGTGGGCCTGGCGCATTCAGCTCTTTCCTGCTAGGCTGTGGCTCCAGCCAGACCGACGCTGTGTTGTGCTCTCTGAACAGCACCAGGGGTAGACGGGGGAGCAATCCCTGCACACCTGTACAGCACAAAGGGGATCCCGACCCTAATCAGGACTCCAGAGTGTTAGGGGTAACAGCAATAAATAAAATAATAAACTGACCAGCAACCACCTAGTGAATAATACACTGGATTGGAACTCAAGAGAACTCGATTCTATTCCCAGCTCTGGCACTAGCCTGCTGGGTAACCTTAGGCCACTCATGTTCACTCTGTGCCTCAGTTTCCCCCTCTGTAAGATGGAGCTGACAATACTGATTTCCTTGGTAAAGCATTTGAGACATGAGGAAGAACATTATGTAAGAGCTCAGGATTATAAATTATGATCGTAACGCAAGTCTGGATGCTAACAAAGAATCTCCTTTGGCTCCGGTGGCAGGGAAGGGCCTGCACCGCTGGAGCGGGAGGAGCTGAACTCCATCCTTCACTGCCCCTGCGAAGGGTGATGTCCCAAGTGGCCACAGGACAGTTACAACACTCACCCAGGAGCCGGGAGCCAAGGGGGAGGTTTGGGTTGGAGGCAGCATTGGGAAGATCAAGGCAATGTGTGAGCTGGTGGTGATCGAGGGGAGATGCCTGCCGGGATCCAGTGGAGCCCCAGTAAGAGGGTAGGAGCATCAGACTCTCCTGCCGTGATTGGCAGTTTGCTGCTGTTTGAGCAGTTGGCTTCCAACCCCCTTTCCTGATTTTTCTCCCAGGAGAGGGTCGGGGGAGGAGGAAATACAATCAGTCACATTTCCCTGCCTCTGATAAGCCAAATGCACGGCCCACCTCTCTTGCAGGTAGGCCAGACTCCCCAAGGGTGTAAACTCTGTGGGCTGTGTGGGGTCACACCAGGGATGGACCCGGCTGCAGGTCGGACAGTCAGCGTTTGGCAGGGAATTTGTTACGTTAATTCCATGCCACCCATGCCCAGCCAGCCCCAGGCCCAGCTGTTAGCTCTCTCCAGTCCCTGACAGCACCCCGACTCTGGCTACTTTGCAGCATCCATCCTTGGGGGGGCGAAGGACATACGGCGATTGACACCCCGCACTCTGTTCTCTCAGCTGTCACGTGTGATGCCGGGATGCAGCGAACCTGGATGGTGGCTTCTCCGGCCAGTCTGCAACCCAGGAGAGGAGGAGGCTGTTTGGAGAGTAGGGGAAAACCCCACCTAGAAAGGAAGCTCCCTGCATCCAAGAGGCAGCAAGTGGTCTCAGTGGCTGATGTGAATGACCAATGTGGGGGCCCAGTTTCCAATAGCTCCACGGGCCCCGTCCCCTCTGCCCAAGTGTGGCCAGTGGGGAAAGGCTCAGAGAGGCTAAGGGCTACTTTTGAGGCCCCATCCCTGAAGCCTGGAGGTAGGGACAGGCCCAAACTGAAGCTTCCTAGACTCCTGGGTGGGAGAACAGGAGTTTGGCCCCCAGGCTCTGATTCTGCTCACTATGAATGCGCACCAGATCTGAGTCTCACACAGCGCACCCACCATGGGCCAGCAGTAGGGTTTGAACTCTGGGCAATACAGCCCAGGCCCCTACCACGTGACCTAAAGGAATAACTTCCTTTAGCTGCCAGCAGTAGTAGGCTGTTCACCTCTAGGTGGACCAGCATCTAGGAAGGGGATACGTCACACATTGCACATCAGACATGTGAATTCCTAGCCTGGGACATCCCGACTTGGAAATTATCTGTCCATGCTGCAACTACAATCCCAGCTGCCAACAAGCCAGGGCAATGCCCTCTGAAGTGTTTAGGGCCCCTGGCAGGCCACCTCCCATCGCGAGCCATCATCTCCCAGAGGGGCACATGCAAACATCGGGCAGAGACGGCTGAGCCAGGCTGCCCATGCTTGAAGAAATCTGGTGAGGGAGGGCCCTCAATGAGTGAATTAATTATCGAGCAGACATGGAGATTTTATAGCTCGGAGCTGTCACATCAACAGTGTTTTGTCAACGGAGATGACGACTGGTAGAATTATTATTGCAGTGTTGGGACTGAAAAGACTTGGAGGGAGAGGAAAGGCTACAAATGGAAAAGGAGGAGATAGTGGAGAACAAGATAAGTGTTTTTGTTGCTAAATGGGAGCTGGCACAGGGACAGAATCTAAACTATTAGAAGACAATGCACAGTACAGTACTAGCAGCTTTGAATAATCCATTTAATTAGCAAACAGTACAAAGGAAGCCCCTTCTGTGCTCTAAAAACAGAACAACTTTAAGTTCTGCGGGGATCGCGCATCTGCTCAACAGAGAGCGCTCACCAAGCTGCGTACAATGGGGATGCGGGACTCAGCTGTGGGCCTGCGTGAAACTCAGTAGGGAGGTTAGAGGGCCATGGACCACTCTGCCAAAAAGGATGCAGAAAACGAATGGCACCGCGGGGAGATTCCCGGTGCTCATGGCTGGCCCAGCACCAGACCAGAGCCTTAAGACCAACTCTCAGCTCTCCTCTTCCTGCACTTGGAGCAGGGTTGGAGGTTAAGGTGATAAGCCACCTACGCACTCAGGGCCTTTTTAGGGCCCCATCTTTTCTCCAGCGTCAGAGCAGCCTCAGGGCTGCTCTAACTTACACTCTGCTTCCCGTGGCCCCTGGGAAGCAGCAAACAGCTGTAGAGCAGTGTGCTCCAGCCACACCCCTCTCTCCTACCCCCTTCCTCCTCTGCTGGGGCATTGGGAGAAAGGCCAGTGCCCTAACAGCCAGGGAGATAGCATGCCATGGGGCTTAGTGGAAGACAAAATCAGGCCCCACCACCAGAACCCCCAAAAAGTCAGCCCTTGGCCCAAAGATCTTACAGTCTCTCAGCGTACGACCCTGCCTAGAGTTCAGGCTGCTGCGGTTTCACTGCTCGGGGACCCGAGTTAGCTAGATTGAAGCAACCTTGGGTATGCCTACCTGAGTGGTGCTGGCAGCCCAGACATGCCCGGAAACGAGGGGTAGGAGAAAGGAAGCATCATTAGCCCTAACTGACAGATGGAGAGTCTGGGCAGAAGGCGATGAAGTGATTCACTGGGAGCCAGGCAGTGAGTCTGTGGCAGACCAGGGGCTTGAATGTACTTTTTTGAGCCCGGGCCCAGGGCTTTACCCACAGTTCCATCCCCTCTCTCAAGCACCTGTCACACTGGATGCTTTGCTGTCAAGAGGCAGCGCATACTGTATTTCCCCTCCAGCCAAAGCCCCACACCTCCAGCCACATTCGTGGAGCGCTTTATTTCTGCAGGGACCAATTCGCGGGTCCCAAGGCCCATTCTTCTCTGAGCAGCATAGAAACACACTAGCGCTGGGAGGAGACTGCATGAGAAAACAGTTTTATTGCACAGATTAAGGACTAATCTTCAAGAAAGCAACTCTTCTCTCTCTTTGGCAGGGATAATTGGGGTTAATGCTTCAGAAATTAAAAGGACGTTAGGTAGTTTAGCCTCAAATTTGGCAAGATCTGGCATTAGCGGGAGCTTTTCATTATTTTCTCTAACTTTAGCCGGTATTGCTTTTTTAAACATTCTCCGCTGGCACCAGAAACTCAAATCCCACAAAAATCTCTCCAAGCGTTTGAGGATAGGGCCAGTCTCTGTGTGTGTGTGTTCAGCATTTAGCACAATGGGGCTATTATAAAGAGTAATACCCAGCTCTTATGGCTCAGGTTTTCTCAGAAGATCTCAAACCGCTGCACAAAGGCGGTCAGTCTGATTGTTTTAAGATGGGGAAACTGAGGCACAGAGGGGCAGTGACATACCCAAGGTCACCCAGCAGGCCAGTGACAGAGATGGGAATAGAACCCAGATCTCTCCTGAGTCCAGTTCATCTACCCATTATCTCCCTTCCCACTGCCTCCCTAATCCTAATTGGGCTGGTGAATGAGAATAATGCCTCTCTGCTATTACTATCATGCCAGTTGCCTCAAGAGAACACGAGTAGAGGGGAAATGAGGGCCTATATTGATAGCGAGCATCCTGATAAAGCGCTGGGACACCAAAGTGCGGGGTGCACTATTAAATGTCCCAAGGGAACAAGGAAGTGAAATTGACTATATAAACATTAAAAATGAAACTGACCAGCCCAGTTTCACATCCCAGGAGGCATGAAGAGCCACAAGGGAACAGGCACGGTTAGCAAAGAGGAAACCAAGTGTTTGCAATTATTTCCATTCTCACGGCCCCGGGTATCACCATGAGCAGGGGAGGGACTTTTAAGCTGGTGGGCCCAGAACAGGGCACAAGACCTGCTCTGGTTTACTGTGGCATGTAATGCCCCCCTTTAAGAACATTATTCTATGAGTGATTAGCCTGAGCACAGAGTGCTCCAGCTCCACCCCTGTGTGCGGAGGCCGGTCAGCTTTACACGGCCCCAGGATTCCTCTATTCCAGCCTCTTCCGCTCACCAGCACCACTGATCAACAGGGGTCTGTGTGCTGCAGGGGAAATCCCCCTGGAATCACTCTCTGTCCCAGCTGGGGCATTGCCCCATCGCAGTGAGATTAACGCTTCCTGCTTCTCTATAGGCCTATCCCAGGGCTGGGCTGTCTAAGGAACAGCTCATCTCTCCAGAAATGTATCTCATCTCATTCCCGACACGCTGCTGCTCTTGGGCTACCCATGCCCTCGTAATTAAAGCTCCCTGTAACACTCAGAAGCCTTTGTGGTCTCCAGCTGTGGAAGCCCAATTCCCCTAGTAGCTGCTGGTGGCCAATAAAGCCAAAAACCCAGAGAGAGAGAGAGAGTGTAAACAGAGCATTAGGGCACTCAGCAAGTGCATGAGTCATGTCTGCATTTCTCTCTCAGATTCTGCCTGGCTCTCTCTTTACCCTGAACCACCCCAGGGCATACACCAGATGGTTTAAGGGATATTGGATGATCACTGAATGGTAGGACCTGCTGAAATGTTTATAGTGAACAGTGGACTGACAGGAGGTTTGAGGGCCTTTGGGGGGCACACACTTGCTTCCCTGCCCCCCCCCCCACCACCACACTCTCCCATTTTCACGTTATTTCTAATGGATGTCACCGCTGGATTTTCTCTCCCTCACCTTCCTCCCTGAATGCAAACCCACCAGGTGAACAGTTGGACCGAATCGTGAGCGAGCCGGTTCCAAACCCAGCCAAAAGCCAGTTGAGGCCGCTGGACTTGTGACTATATGTTTAGGCCATTGGTATCCAGGAGCAGGGCTTAGAGGTTGCAGCTGAATGCTGTTGACAGAAAGGCTTATGTAAATTATTAATAATAATCGTTTGCACTTCAAATAGCACCTTTTAGCCGATGATCTCAGAGCTTTACAAACATTAATTAATTAAGTACAAAACAGCAAGGAAGCTGATCGAAGGCAAGTCCCTGGCTGTTCGTTATTGTTGAGGCTGAAATGGGGGAAGGAAATGGTTTCTTTCCATTAAACAGGGATGTTCAAAACACCGTACAGTCCCCTGTCTGCGTCCTGCATTTGCCATCTCTCCCCTCCCTTCCTCAGTCCGTGAGGTTACCCACACGACCAGTTCGATCGCACACTAGTGTAGATCAGCAAAACCCCACGGAAGTCACTGGTGCTTAGTCCAATTGGCACCAGCCGAGGGTCTGGCTCATAGAATTCAGATATAGTGACAGAGTGTCTCAGGAAGGAAAGTTACATGGTCATCAGCTAAGAAGTGGAAGGTGGGGGATATTTCAGGGCCTTATGGGATACATTTGCTGGGAGTTTTGGCATCGCTGTATAGTTTCAACAGGTAAAAGAGACTCCAGAGATCTGTCTTTCTCCTTCACGCTACTGGAGAATAACTTCATGAAGTGAAAAGAAAAGGAGTACTTGTGGCACCTTAGAGACTAACCAATTTATTTGAGCATGAGCTTTCGTGAGCTACAGCTCACTTCATCAGATGAAGTATCTGATGAAGTGAGCTGTAGCTCACGAAAGCTCATGCTCAAATAAATTGGTTAGTCTCTAAGGTGCCACAAGTACTCCTTTTCTTTTTGCGAATACAGACTAACACGGCTGTTACTCTGAAACCTGTCTTCATGAAGTGACTAGCCAACAGGGGGCACTATTGTGCCAGCAAAACACACCTGTCCTGTGCCTTATCGGCCTGCCGAGTGGGAGAGGGTGTGTGGGACACAACCCATAATACTCAACAGGAGGAAGATGCTTGAAAAGGAGGAAGTGTAGCAAAGCCACCGTGGCTCAGGGTGCTGCAAGCGACATCAGGGCCTGCCACGGGTTATAGCAGCTGGGTTACGCGGCTGAATTAAAGGCTGTGTGCACCAAGACATCCCATCGCTCTCAGCAGGAAGGACAGCTCTCCTCTACAGGCCCAAAGACCACTGACGTCGATGGGCTGAACCTGCACCACGGTCATTCTGCGCCCTGTAGTGGCCATTGCAACGGGGGCACATGTTGCCCCCACCCCGCCACACAGGGGAGGTACAAAACTGCCTCTTCGCCATCTCTGCCCCAGTGCCAGCAGAGCGGGTGAGTCGGGCTCCTGGCTTGCAAGGAACCACTATCTTATACACCTAGCTAGGGGGTTGTTTGGGGGGATACAGTACCCCTTTCCACAGCCCCAGCCAGGTTGGCACAGTTAGGTGCCCTAGGCAGTATCAGACCACCTGGCCTTGAACAAGGCTTCTCGTCCCCTCCCTGCTCCATGTGGCCTGGGCTGTCCGTCTTCCACCCGGTCAGCCTGTGCTGTGAATTGGGAACCTCGAGACTAGAAAGGTGGGGACCATCGAAGGGCACGCAGAGCGGAACAGTACAAATCAAAGGGCCAAAGCACAATTTAGCAGCAGGCAATATTAAACACTCCATGATGTGAAGGGGTGGGGGAGAGGAGACCCGCTACCTACCTTCAACCCCTCCAAGGGTGTAGACCAGAGTGTGGGGAGAGTGTCCGGGGGTTAGAACCCAATTGGGAGAACACTGAGCAATCTGAGCCTCGCTTGCCGATGATGTCCTACTGTGCTGTGAAAGTCTCCCAAGGCAATTGAGGGGAGCCCCATGGCGTGATCTGCCTAATACTAGATTGGACAGCTCATTAGAGAAAACCTACTACCTAAGGGGATGGCTACAGTTTGAGACAGCTTGAGAAGATATCTGTGCTAGCTAGCATGTGGAGAACACAGCCACAGTGGCACAAGGGGCTGGCTGCCCCGAGTACGTGCCTAGCATCTCGGAGGGGTAAGTAGTCCGAGAAACCAGCCTGGCCCACTGCAGCTACGTGCTCTGTTGAGTGCACCAACTTGACCAGAGCTAGCGCGAGTATGTCTCCTTGAGCAGGGAATTACATCCGCAGCTTGAAGCACAGAGCACTCTAGGTTGTCCCTGGGAAACACCTCACGGAGATGAATAGATTTATCATCACATCTCCCACGAAGTGGGGAGTCACTAACCCCATGTTACAGATGGGGAGCCAGGGCACCAAGAGACTTGCCCAAGGTCACACTGTCCGGGGTAGAGCTGGGAATCAAAGCCAGATCTCCAGAGTCCAAGGGACAAGGGGGAATCCAGTGGATAGAGTGTACTTAGATTTTCAGAATGCCTTTGACAAGGTCCCTCACCAAAGACTCTTAAGCAAAGGCAGCTGTCAGTGACCCAGTGCTGGAGCCCAGCCTCACAGCCACTGAGGCCCCTTTAGGAAGAGTGGGACCACTTGGGGGTCTGGCCCACTGAAGGGGTTTCTCCAACGGGCTGTTTAACACTGGGGCTCCATGTTACAGATCATAGAATCATAGAATATCAGGGTTGGAAGGGACCTCAGGAGGTCATCTAGTCCAACCCCCCGCTCAAAGCAGGACCAATCCCCAGTTTTTTTTTTTTTTTGCCCTGATCCCTAAATGGCCCCCTCAAGGATTGAACTCACAACCCTGGGTTTAGCAGGCCAGTGCTCAAACCACTGAGCTATCCCTCCCCCCAATCATGTGGCTCCGTGACAAGTGTCCACACTAGAGTTTAATGCAGTAATCCACTTTAATAGATTTAATTTTCCCGATGGTCCCTGTGGGGACAAGCTCTGAAATAACTATTTAAGCTCATTTCATTTCTGATCGTACGGCAAAGGGTTATGGCACGAAGCAGAGCACGCAAATAAAGACGGATGCTTGTAAAATAAGAGGCGTGATGCTGGCAGGCCAGATGCCAGCTCGTGCCCAGGTTGCAGGCGATAGCTAAGATCTGGCAGCCTCCATGCTGGAGGCCAGACCAGGTCACCTGCATGTTAGTTTTGCTCAAACTAGGTATTAGTCTGATAAGAACATATCTAGTGCTTAGACTCTACGAAACGCACGTCTAACTTGCTGCATGCCCTAATCTCACTTGTAATGTCGGCATTCCAGGCCATAGGAAAACATGCAAGTTTTGCCTTATAACTTTAAAAATGTTTTCCCTGAGTTTGTGAACTCAGGCATGGGAATCATCTCCCCCGTCCCCCAGCCCATCCAGAAGAACTATCAAACTCAGATGGGCCATCAAGAATCACCCCAATCCAAAGGATTGGTTAATGGTCCTATTGCACCTGGGAAATGCAACCAGCAAAGAAACTTGGCCTGTGGGCTTGGAAGCTGAATGAAGGAAATAAAACAAGTCTCAGGACAATTTTCCATCTTTTTGGGTGTTTGAACTCTGAAGAGACTGAACTGAAGCCAGAAATCCCCGGGCCTGCCTCCCCGGACTGCCCTGAAAGACACTTTGAATTGACAGATCACTACAACTCTGTCACTCTTAGGATTTAGATGGTAACTCATTGGTGTGTGTGTGTTCGCTTGCTTTAACCTGTGAATGATTCCATTTCTGTTTCCTAGTTAATAAACCTTTAGGTGGTTTGTTACAGGAGTGGCTACAGGCATTGTCTTTGGTGTAAGACCTAGAGTACCAATTGACTGGTCTCTTGGAACTAGAAACAACCTGAATGTGGTGTAGTTTGGGGAACTGGCATAAACTATCCTGGTATAAGCACAGTTATACCAGTGTAAGCCTGTAAGTGTGTCCACCCTAGGGCTTATACTGGTATAGCTATATCGATAAAAACAATCATCCCCCGAACAGATAGCTATACTGGTCTAACCCTTCCAGTTTAGTCTAGGCCTCAGAGGCCACTGCTGCAGTGGTGTTCACAGCCCTCATATAAGGTTTCTCCAGACACAAAGAGCAAGCATGTACTTGACTTCTTCTAGGTAAGAACAAAATAAGGATGAACCGAAGGAAAGTCTCCAGAAGAGAGCACAGTGTGTGTCTCTTCCCTCTAACAGTCGGCTCTGGAGAGAAGCCACAGTGGCCTTGCCCACCTGCAGAAAGCCCAGTGCTCAGAGACTTAAGGCCCCAGCATACGGAAAGTCTTAGTAGCTCTGTGCAGATACACGCAACCAACAGAGTCCTGCTAGGAGGAGCCTCCATGCTGGCCCTAATAGGACAGGCTGCAACAATGAGCTTTGACACCCGTGTGTCAAAACATCCCACTGGCTCCCACTAGGGACATGCGATGGGGAGAAAAAAACAACAGTCATGGGAGAGTTTACCAGGCTGCTTAGCTGCCGGAGGCCTGGCGGGGGTCCCGGCTGCTCATCAACATGCACTTCTTGTTGTTCCCTAAAGCTCCGAGGCTGCTGATAAAGTCTCTCTCTTTCTCGCCCGGAAATCTCCAAGAATCCCTCAGGAAATCGCTAATCCTGGCTGAGCTGGGAGCTGATTACGCGCCTTGCTTTTGTCAGCAGGCGATAACAACCCTGATGGAAACCAAATCCATTTTTCCTGTCCCTCTCCCACTCGCTCATCCACACGTGCTCCCCCCTCCATCCGCAGCAGGCCCCACTGAGGGCTCCCGGCATTAGAGCTCCCACCCACCCGCTCAGCACTGCAGGGCTGCTCCGGCTTTTGATTCCCCTGGCTTTCGGGATGCACGGCCCCAGCCCATTACTGCAGCATTTTGCCATGACAGGACCTTCATT
The DNA here is from genome assembly GCF_965152235.1 of Eretmochelys imbricata. Classification (NCBI taxonomy): domain Eukaryota; kingdom Metazoa; phylum Chordata; order Testudines; family Cheloniidae; genus Eretmochelys; species Eretmochelys imbricata. The sequence continues at coordinate 6,189,623 of NC_135590.1, forward strand.
CCTGATGCGGAGAGATGGGTTTTTTACTCCCCAGCCTGCTGTGCTCTCGGAGCACCCCTGAGCAATCGTAACATCGAGCCTAACGTTAATCCCATCCCCAGCAACTCGCCCAGCTCCACTCCGCACTCCCATTCCTCAAGGATGCTTTCAGCGGCCTCCTTCAATTAGGAAGATAAAGAACAAAGACCAGAAGAATGGCCAGACGGGGTCAGACCAAAGGTCCATCTAGGCCAATATCCTGTCTTCCTACAGTGGTCAATGCCAGATGCCCCACAGGGAATGAACAGAACAGGGAATCACCAAGTGATCCATCCTCTGTCACCCTTTCCCAGCTTCTGGCAAACAGAGACTAGGGACACCATCCCTGCCCAGGCAAGCTGGAGAGTGGTTCCCCCATCCTCTATCCCAAACAAGCCACTGCCCACTAAGTATCCCACTGCCCTCCACGGATACAAAATCTGTGCTTTCTAGTAACACCCCGAGTCCCTTGCACCCGGTGCAGGGCCCCTGGCGCAGATGACTCATAGACTCATAGACTTTAAGGTCAGAAGGGACCATTATGATCGTCTAGTCCGACCTCCTGCACGACGCAGGCCACAGAATCTCACCCACCCACTCCTGTAACAAACCCCTGACCTTTGTCTGAGCTATTGAAGTCCTCAAATCATGGTTTAAAGACTTCAAGGTGCAGAGAATCCTCCAGCAAGTGACCCGTGCCCCACGCTGCAGAGGAAGGTGAAAACCCCCCACGGCCTCTGCCAATCTGCCCTGAAGGAATATTCCTTCCCGATCCCAAATATGGCGATCAGCTAAACCCTGAGCATGTGGGAAAGACTCACCAGCCAGACACCCAGGAAAAATTCTCTATAGTAACTCAGATCCCACCCTATCTAGTGTTCCATCACAGGCCATTGGGCATATTTACCACTAATAGTCAAAGATCAATTAATTGCCAAAATTATCATAGAATCATAGAATCATAGAATAACAGAGTTGGAAGGGACCTCTGGAGGCCATCTAGTCCAACCCCCTGCCCAGAGCAGGACCAATCCCAACTAAATCATCCCAGCCAGGGCTTTGTCAAGCCTGACCTTAAAAACTTCTAAGGAAGGGGATTCCACCACCTCCCTAGGTAATGCATTCCAGTGTTTCACCACCCTCCTAGTGAAAAAGTTTTTCCTAATATCCAACCTAAACCTCCCCCACTGCAACTTGAGACCATTACTCCTTGTCCTGTCATCTGCTATCACTGAGAATAGTCTAGATCCATCCTCTTTGGATCCACCTTTCAGGTAGTTAAAAGCAGCTATGAAATCCCCCCTCATTCTTCTCTTCCATAGACTATACAATCCCAGTTCCCTCAGCCTCTCCTCATAACTCATGTGTTCCAGTCCCCTAATCATTTTTGTTGCCCTTCGCTGGACTCTCTCCAATTTCTCCACATCCTTCTTGTAGTGTGGAGCCCAAAACTGGACACAGTACTCCAGATGAGGCCTCACCAATGTCGAATAGAGGGGAACGATCACGTCCCTCGATCTGCTGGCAATGCCCCTACTTATACACCCCAAAATGCCATTGGCCTTCTTGGCAACAAGGGCACCCTGTTGACTCATATCCAGCTTCTCGTCCACTGTCACCCCTAGGTCCTTCTCTGCAGAACTGCTGCCTAGCCATTTGGTCCCTAGTCTGTAGCGGTTCATTGGATTCTTCGGTCCTAAGTGCAGGACTCTGCACTTGTCCTTGTTGAACCTCATCAGATTTCTTTTGGCCCAATCCTCCAATTTGTCTAGGTCCCTCTGTATCCTATCCCTACCCTCCAGCGTATCTACCACTCCTCCCAGTTTAGTGTCATCCGCAAACTTGCTGAGGGTGCAATCCACACCATCCTCCAGATCATTAATGAAGATATTGAACAAAACCGGCCCCAGGACCGACCCTTGGGGCACTCCGCTAGATACCGGCTGCCAACTAGACATGGAGCCATTGATCACCATGTCTAAATTAGGCTATTCCATCATACCATCCCCTCCATAAACTTATCAAGCTTAGTCTTGAAGCCAGATATGTCTTTTGCCCCCACTGCTCCCTTTGGAAGGCTATTCCAGAACTTCACTCCTCTGATGGTTCGAAACCTTCAAGTCTAAGCTTCCTGATGGCCAGTTTATATCCATTTGTTCTTGTGTCCACATTGGTACTGAGCTTAAATAATTCCTCTCCCTCCCTGGTATTTATCCCTCTGATATATTTATAGAGAGCAATCATATCTCCCCTCAACCTTCTTTTGGTTAGGCTAAACAAGCCAAGCTCTTTGAGTCTCCTTTCATAAGACAGGTTTTCCATTCCATGGATCATCCTAGTAGCCCTTCTCTGTACCTGTTCCAGTTTGAATTCATCCTTCTTAAACGTGGGAGACCAGAAATGCACTCAATATTCCAGACGAGGCCTCACCAGTGCCTTGTATAACGGTACTAAAACCTCCTTATCCCTACTGGAAATACCTCGCCTGATGCATCCCAAGACCGCATTATCTTTTTTCATGGCCATATCACATTGGCGGCTCATAGTCATCCTGTGATCAACCAATACTCCGAGGTCCTTCTCCTCCTCTGTTACTTCCAAGTGATGCATCTCCAGTTTATAACAAAAATTCTTGTTATTCATCCCTAAATGCGTGACCTTGCACTTTTCACTACTAAATTTCATCCTATGACTATTACTCCAGTTTACCAGGTCATCCAGATCCTCCTGTCGGATATCCCGGTCCCTCTCTGTATTGGCAATACCTCCCAGCTTCGTGTCATCCGCAAACTTTATTAGCACACTCCCACTTTTTGTGCCAAGGTCAGTAATAAAAAGATTAAATAAGATTGGTCCCAAAACTGATCCCTGAGGAACTCCACAAGTAACCTTCTTCCAGCCTGACAGTTCACCTTTCAGTGTGACCCATTGTAGTTTCCCCTTTAACCAGTTCCTTATCCACCTTTCAATTTTCATATTGATGAGCCACTCCAATTCCATCCAGCAGATGCCAACTGTGAAGAATGAAGGAATTATGGATAGTATTTTTATAGGACTCTTGGGTTATTTGTGTGATATTAAAAATAATACCGAGTTCTTACACAGGGCATTTCATCAGTAGAGTGCAGCGTGTTTTACAACGGTCAGTATCTTTATTCCCATTTCACAGATGAGGAAACTGAGGCACAGCACAGGGCAGCGACTTGCCCACAGTCATTCAGAAGACCAGTGGCTGAGCTGGGAAAAGAACAGATGTCATGAGTTGTAGTCCAGTGTTCTCTCCACTAGGCCACATTGCCTCCCCTTGAACCTGCTTGACTGCCAGGAGTTACATCAAAAGAAGCTTTGAAGAGGGAAGCAAAGAGGAACCAAAACAATGGCAAGATAAGGCTCCTTAAGGGAACAATGGGGGGAAGCTATTAACTGGGGCATGGTTGATGCTTCCCTAGAATCAAAGGGAATTCTACCCTGTAAAGATGGTGGCCGGGGGAAGGAGGCGGTGTGCCCCGGAAGGCTCAGCAAGAGCCGATAGGCAAGCAAGGAGACACACAGACTATGCTGTAAGCAGGCCAGTCTGCTTCTCCAGCCAGAGATGGAGGTGACTGGGCTAGATGAAACACACCAAAGCTTCAAGGAAAGAGTAAGAGTGAGGAGAGGTGAAATATGCGTCTAGACCTGTATTATTTTTACCCTTTGCTCCGCATGCTTTGTACCTTTGGGTGAATGAACGAATAATGCTTTGTTCTGAACATGCTGTTTGTGTGTCACCACAAACTTGTATTGTAACAGGCTCCTGAAGGGAAACTCACTGGTGCCACACCCAGTTACCCCAGTTGGGAACAAGAGGGGCTGCTGCCCAGAAATCCCGCGCTGGGGTGGTTAACTGCGTGGTTCTGCCCAGAGAGGGGTGAGAGTACTGAGGACGATATTCTAAGATGCGGCTCACCTGGTTGCCAGGACAGCAGCAATCCACATACCTGGGGACGCTGGCCACTTCGCTAGAGTCTTACGCTACTCCTCGCTCTGCTGCCCTTTGCATTTTATTACCCTAGGGCAGCTTCTCATTCAGCAGAGCCAGCCCCAGGTTTCCTAGGTCTTGGTACTTACCAATCCCAACCGAGATCAAGGCCTCGTTGTGCTGGGTGCTGCATGTACTCTGAGGCCTGGCCTACACTAGAAAGCTTTACCAGCAAAACTCTTCTGGGTTGCCACAGCCTGACGCAGGTCCCCGTGTGACTGTGTGTCCTGCCAAGCCAACCCTCTACTGCTGCCAGCACATTGTTTTATTTGTCCCCTTTTCCGAGGAACCAAGCCCCCTGTCAGTACAGTTCCATCGCCACAGGGCCAGTGACAGCTGTGCACCTACCGCTCCCAGTGAGAGCAGTCCTCCAGCAACCACAGAATCATAGACTATCGGGGCTGGAAGGGACCTCAGGAGGTCATCTAGTCCAACCCCCTGCTCAAAGCAGGACCAATTTTTGCCCCGATCCCTAAATGGCCCCCTCAAGGATTGAACTCACAACCCTGGGTTTAGCAGGCCAATGCTCAAATCACTGAGCTCTCCCTCCCACCCCAATGCAACGTCCCCTTCAGCAGGGACCTGTCTGGTAAAAGTTTTGAACTCTGCTGCCCAGAAGTCCAGTGACCTCCCATTGAAAATGCCCTGCCCCAAAGAGCTTGCAGCCTCAACAGGCGGGTAGGGGAAGTGGGCATAGCACGCAGCAGGTCAGCGCCGGGCCTGGAATAGAACCCGAAAGTTCTCCTGACTCCCAGCACGGTGCCCTCTCCACTGGACCTGGCGGTCGCACATGGCATCGGAGCCGCGGCACCTCCCCAAGCAGACCCAGGGCCAGTGACGGCCCGCGGGCAAGTGGCATCCCCTGCTGGCCACAAGTGGACGCGCCTGCACCGGGTACAAGCACCAGAGAAAGGTAGGCCAGTCGCAATCTGACAACAATGAAGAGAAAGATTGGCTGGGGGCGGGGGGGGGGAGAAGTAATGTCTCACTGGGCAATTGGCTTCTAGGCCCAGCAGAAAACCATCCCTGGAGGGGGGAGACGAGAGGTGGTGGAATTATTTTCCTAAGTGTCGTTTAGACACAAAGTGAATAGCTCGGGCTTCATTTCCCACCCCGAGCCGTCCCCGTCCCTCTCATTTCTGAGGCCCGATATAAGCTCTATCTCCAATCCTACGTAAAACAACTCACGGCCTTCCCACTTAGAAAGCTGATTCTCTCACTCCCCTGCCCAGCACTGGCTTTAAATAGCCTTATTTAAATGCAGATTTCACTGTCTCCAAGCTGCAGCCCTGGTACTACGCACAGGGCAGGCTCACCGGGAGCTGGGGGAGACCAGGGATGTGAGCAGATAGGCCGCAGATTGGTGACGGGGCGGGCAGCTCGGTTTGTGCCGGTACCTCTGGCCCCTCTGCTCCCCCGACCCCTTACATGAAGCGAGGATGAGAACTCGGCTCTGCCTTCTGGGATCACAGCTGTTAGTGCAGGGATCCAGGGGCCGGCCTGCTGCAAAGGGGAGCGTGTCCCACAACCCACGTTGGTCAAGCCAACTCCACACACCCAAGCCGCCGGTGGCTGGAGCCAACCCACTCACGCAGCTGCCTTGAGCCCCGTGCTGCCCACGCTGAGACCCACTTTGGCCTGGCTGGCGCCCCAGAGCCTGCCACGCGATACCCTGAGCGTCACGCCCGCTGGTCGAGGCCCTGCCTGAGGGTACCCGTCCATGGCAGAGTAACGCCGGTGGCGCACGGCTCTGACACACAGGTCCCGACGGTGAGGGTGGGAACCAGTTCCCAGCACCCTAGTTTACCTTTCTCCCCTGCCTGGCATTGCCCACACTCCGGTGGGCTGGGACCAGCCTCCCAGCCGTGCTGGGCTGACCCGCACCCACACTGTGTGCTCTGGTCGGGCGATGTCTCCCAGTCGCCAGCCAGTGACACCGGGGGAGTCGGTTAGAGAGGCGACAGCTTTTCTAACTGCGAGATCAACAAGGGCCACGCACCCTGGAGAGAACCTCCACAGGCTGCCCCCCAGCAAAGGAAAAACTGCCCCCCGCCAAGCCATCACCCTGGCCTGCCAAGTATATTCACCTCCCCAGCTGCCAGAACCTGACCCCTACGTTACCACTGAGCCCTGGGAGCAGGCAGGCAAAGCGGACCCACAAGGACACACTCAAGGCCGATGGGCGGTAAAGTTCACAACCCGCAGGCGACTCCACAGTGGGCAGGCAGAGCCCACGCCACGCACCGAGAGGGGCCTCCAGTCCCGGCCAGCAGCCGCTTGGGACGGGCCACTTCGAGATATGGCGAGTGCCCCGGCAAGCAGCCGCGGGTCTGCAGCACGTGCTGCGGAAGCGGGGCAGGGTGGGATGCGAAGGCATCAAAACTGCTAGCCCGGTGGTGGCCTGCTAAACCCAGGGTTGTGAGTTCAATCCTTGAGGGGGCCATTTGGGATCTGGGGCAAAAATTGGGGATTCATCCAGCTTTGAGCAGGGGGTTGGACTAGATGACCTCCTGAGGTCCCTTCCAACCGTGGTATTCTGTGATTCTGTGAGAAAAAGGGGCCAGCACATCCATTACAAACCCCACCCCGAAGGGGCCAAGCAGCCACTTGCCCTTCCCGCCCCCAACTGAAAGCTTCCCCAGAGGAAAAAAATATCCATCCGTCATCTAACATGGACAATGCAGCCAATCCCTGCCTGGACAACGCCGGTTCTCAGAACACAGCTGGTTTATAGCTCAGAGAGAAGCTGGAGTGCGTTTGCTTACCTTAGCCAGGATCCCACAGCTTCAACAGAAATCTAAATAGCCCCCCACCCTTCGGGGCATCAGGTGCTTGAACCTACATTGATATAGGGAGGAGTAGGAGGCGGAGCTAAAGACATAGCTCCACCCACAACAGCCCTGGGCCTGCCCATTCCTAGAGAGAGGGCAAGAGGCCACTTCGATTGCTTCTCTCGTCCTGTGTCAGTATGGAGTCAGTCTAATACCACCGCTGCTGAATTCACCATGGCTGCTTGTTGCAGACGGGGCTAGGCAGGAAGCTCTTACATATGCACTTTGAAAATAGATGTCTTGAGAAGGGGGGGGAAGGGCTGGCTTTGCTTTTGACGTTTCTTATTTAATGAGTTTTTGATTAAAGATAGATCACAAACGTGACCTCAGTGTCTGGGCTCACAGGTCTCCAAAGAACTGAGCTATCTGACCCAGTCACGGAGTTGGAAGATGGGGTGGGTGTGCAGGTGGGATATTTGCCTCTGAATGTCTCCAGAGTTTGAGGTGGTTTGGGTCCGAATGGTTTGCCTTAAAAATGTTTTTTGAATAAAATCCTAGGCACCCAGCAATCACACCCACGCCCGGTTCCTGCTGACTGCAGGCCTTTCTGTTTTCTCTGGTCTGGGCATTGTTCCTATAGCATGCCCACCACCATTGTATCAGAGCACCCGGTCCTGTAGCTCCCAAATCACTTTGGTCTGTAACCTCCACTACCCCTGCCCGTCCGGACAGATAAGGTCTCATCTGCCTTTTCTTCCAGCTTAGAATGGCTGATCTGAAATCTCCAGTCCCCAGAGCGTGCTCTTTAAATGGTTTTTTCCACTGCTCCCAATGCCCATCTCCATCAGAAAACCACGAGGGTTGCGTATTGCGCCCTGACCAAGGATTTGGTGCCAGTCTTAAAACTATGAGGAGCAGCAGGCTGGCCTTGTGGGTAAAGCGCTGGGCTAGCACCTAGGAAATCCAGGTTCAGTTCCTAGCTATCCTATAGGCTCCTTGGGTGAGTCACTTCCCTAGAGTCTTGGGGTCTCAGCACCCCATTTATAAAAGGGAGATAAGATGAAGTGAGCTGTAGCTCATGAAAGCTTATGCTCAAATAAATTGGTTAGTCTCTAAGGTGCCACAAGTACTCCTTTTCCTTTTGCGAGCCCTTCCTTTGTGAGCCTTGTCTATGTCAGTGGCCATGGGTTTGGGGCAGAGGCTCTTCCTGGCCAGGGCCTGGTACAGTTAACTCTGCTGATCCGTACTGTAATGCCAATAATGAGATGGAAGCTCTCACCAGACCAGTGCAGGCTGGATATTGGTGAAATGCCCCAGGGGCAGGTACGTGTAAGCACCAAGTACTTTGATCTTGGGAGAGATTTATCAAGGTGTTTAGGCCCTTGCAGGTGCAGACATGTGACGAGGGGGATTTACTAAAGCACCTGAACAGGTAAGGTACCTGACTCCCACTGTCAGGTGGGCATGAAAGGGCTTTTGTCAATCTCACGAGGCACCTGCTGCATCTTTAGGCCCTGACATACAGTTGCAGAGCTGCCCTCTAGGTCCTGCTGCTGCTGGACTTACTGCCTGAGATTTCCCAAGCCTTTGGCAGCACTAAACTCCCCGCGCAGCCGGAGTTGAAATGCAATCGAACGCTGTCCCCACCGAAGGCCAGGTCGGCTGAACGAAGACGTTTCCCGCACCCTAAACCAGAAGATGCTTCAGAAGCAGCTGAGGCCTCTTGTGCTGATCCCTTCAAAGACGAGAGCTCCCAGAAGGAGGTCGCAAGGGAGGAAACAAGATGGTCTCTGTATAAGGTTAGGGTTCTGCAGTTTTACTGCACACGGTTCCCCAGGGCGAGGGGATTAATGCGTATTCGCAGAGAGGGGGGCAAGGGAGGAACAGATGGCTCTGCCTGGCATCAAGATCAAAGGGTCTGGTTGAGGACACATCCTGGAGGTAATGTAATCTCCTCTGTGCTACCGGCTGGGTCACTGAACCTGGGACCTCTAGTTTTAAAAGCACAAACCTTGACTGTCCAAGCTAACAGACCCACCTCTGTTAGGCAAGGCTAAGATCAGCCCCGATGCACAGCCCTGGCGCCAGTGCGGGAGGACAGAGCATCACCCTGAGCCGGGCGGTGGGTTCCATTTCCTTATCATAGGAGTCTCTGGACACTTTACCAGTTACATGGGGTCTGACGCACACACCCACCTCTGCAATCAATGGAGGGCGTTCTATTGATTCACAGGGCGCTGGATCAGGCCCATGGGCTGCCGTATCCGGAGGACGGAGCTAGGGAGTGGGGCCCACCTCAGCGTGGCCAGGGGAGAGCTCTCCAGCTTCAGCGTTGACATCCCTGAGCCTCAGAGGGGCTTGTCTGTGTTTCTATTAACCTTTCTTATCTGACTCTCACAGCGTGTCAGTGGGCAGCAAAGGACACCTGCTCTGCGCTCTCCCCTCCCAACTGACGGGCGCTGGTGAGATAAGCCAGGCTGCGTGGGAAGAGGGGGCTTAGTTGTTTGCCTGGGTTTCTATGTGCATACGAGCCGCGTACGGGCGTGTGCACGCTGTTCATAGGTCTGGGCACGGGGGCGTGCGTGTGTTTGGAGGGACGTAGCTGTACATGCATATTGTACGTGTGTGTGTGTGTGTGTGTATAAGGGTTTGTAGTGTGTATGCATACGTGTGTGGAGGTTCGTGAGCACGTGCAAATGTGCAGGCGTGTGTAATCATGTGCAGTTTGTACACCTGCATGCGTGTGAGGGTTTTGTAAGTGTGCAGGTGTTCATGACAAGGTGTGTAGCATGTATACATGTGTGCGTGTGTGAACATAACTACACATCACCTCCCAACATGACATGGCCCAACATTTACTTTTAAATTCCAAGGCATTTTTCTGCCGTAGGAGCCGCAGATCAAGGGAAGCCAGTCACCATGGAGCTAAGATGATGGGGCAGAGCCGCCAAAGCCCTGAGGCTGAAGAGCCAGTGGTCAGCAAGGAACATGGGAGGCATCGGGGAGGGTGTACGGGCATGAGGGAGAAGAGCCAAAATGACTGTGCCCCTGCCAGAAATATAAACTCCCAAGGGCCAGCGCGTGGGAATCTTTGCAAGAGGGAGCAGAGCCCCCAGAACTGACAGGTGCTGCCACTGGCAGAAATGCAGCCATCGCAATTTTTAATGGGGGGATGGGGTGGAAACAATAGATTTGAAAGAGTCCCCAGAAGGTCTCCCAGAGGAACCTTTGCTGGCTTTTCAGAGCACTTAATTCCTTCTCTGTCTCTCCACCTCCTTGAGATCAGCCAGAGACTTGTGACAGCATTTCTGAAATATCCCCCTCCTTTCCAGAACAAAATAAAATCAGCCACAGTGCTGTCAAGGTTTGGGGGTATTTTAAGATCCAAAACGTGACCTTCCTTATTTGAATCTATATTCTAAAGAGCCACTTGTTTTCTTTCCTTAAAAAGAAATCCATCAAGAATTTGCAAGCTCTTATTCTCCACTTTTTTTTTTTTTTTTTTGGTGGGACCCACAGAAAGCCTATGGTCTAGGCTCCCCCTGCTGGCCCTGAGGCAGCAGTTCTACAGGCCAGTAAATATGACATGCTGACTTGCGATCACTCTGCCCTCTAGTGGTGGGCCAAGGCATCTACAACAGCCTGCTGCTTACAGCTAACAGAATCCTACCGCACACAAGAAAGAAACTTTTGTGGTTCGTGCTCAAGTTCCTGGGGTCTTACCCGCAGCGACCAACACTTTGGCTTTGCTTATTGTTCGCTGCACACAGCCATCGCTGTTTGGGCACAAGAAAGCACTCTGTGGTTGCTGTGAAAGGAAACCACTCCGCATGCTCATTTCACACCTCTATGAAATATGCTCGCTCCCACTGGCTTCAGAGGAGGATTCTGAGCATGGACAGCAGGATCAGGTCCAAAGCCAGTGTTTTACAGGAACTTCTGGGAATAAGTTCCTCAGTGTCCTTCTGATCTGTGAGATGAGCCTGGTGACTAACACAACTCACTAATCCAGGAAACACTGTTTCTTATTCCCCTCTGCGCTGCCCGGGTGCTGTGCCCTTGCATTTCTTAGTCTTCAGTATCCTTTGTAGGAAGGGGACTGGGAAGAAAGCTTTGTTCTGCTGAAATTAAGCAGGCAGCTGGACAAGCCCAAGCTGTGTTGACCTATTCGGCTGCTTAATTCTATTTTAGCATCTCTTTGGCTATTTTTAACCCCAGCAGAAATTCGACAGAAGGGCAAAGGCAGTGAACGGGCAAGGAACATCCATGCAATGTGGGGCAGGAGGGGGGAACATCTGGTCTTGGGCACAGCATCTGGAAGAATTTGGAGGGCTACCATCGCAGTACATGTCGGAGGCCATGGAGATTAGCAAGGCGGAGGGTTATGGAAAATCCCCTCCACTAGGAATTTAACTTTCCACTGTCTGTGCTGTATTAATGCATTTTAGAATGGGAATGCATTGATTTGGCAGTTCTGTTTTCTCTCGTGTTTAATCCCTTCTTCTCTTTTATGTGAAGGAATGGAGCAACAATATACTAAAGGACAGTATAACGAACAAACAAACGGGCAGAGATTCTGCAGAAGTAACTAGTGGTTTGGAGTGTCCGGCTTCAGGCATTTTAAAGGGACCTGATTTTCAGAAAAAGCCTCTGAAAATCAAGCCTGTTTTAATTGTCAAGTTGGACACAGAGACGCTGAGATTTGGGTGACCAGACAGCAAGTGTGAAAAATCGGGACAGGGAGTGGGGGTAGGGGATAATAGGCGCCTATATAAGACAAAGCCCCAAATATCGGGACCGTCCCTATAAAATCGGGACATCTGGTCACTCTGGCTGAGATCCGCGGCCCCCCACTGCCCCCCTCTCACCCCGATCACTTGTCACTTTCGAAAATTGTGGCCTAACGTTGGAGCCGGATTTGCCAAACAAAAATAAAATGAAATAAAATTTTAAAAAAGGGTGTGATGGGCACTGACCCTTTTGAAAATCGGGGCATACGTGTCACTCCTGGGTGCTGAACTCTGGAAAATCTGGTCCAGCCGTGACAGTAAAATAATACCAACATCTCACGTTTATGGTGCCCTTCATCCCACAGGATCCCAAAGCACTTTGCAACCTAGAGAGACATGGTATCCAGGTCCCTCAGCACTGAAATGCAGCTACTCTGAAAGCACCAAGGCAGCTGCTTTAATGGCACACTGCAACAGCTCAGGGCAGGAGGTGAACAAACCAGGGCATCCGACCAGAACCGCGAGAGACGCCTTGGGAGGCAGAGGGTAGCAGAAATGCATATTCATCGCAATACACAGCAAACATCGAAAACACGGTAGTAACGAATCTAGCTAATTATTAGGACAAAATATGTTCAATTTGATGTTTGAGGTTTTCTTCTTCCTGTTACACCAGGGATGCGAGAAGGAAGGGGGGTGGGGATAGAAGAAGGAGCAGAGGAGAGAACAGACCGGCATATGTCAGAAAAATTCTTGTACCGGAGAACATCACAGGACTATGAATACCCGACTTCACAGGCAGAATGTGCATTCTGTATGGAAGACGAGGCCCTACCAAAAACACAGGCGGCGAAGGGAGGGGTCGAGGGATGGAGAATTGCCCTTGTTCTGTGTGTATTCAATAGCATCCATCCATCTTAATGAGTTTCCCTGAGAACAGCACAACCTTCCACCAGCCTGTTGATTTCTCATGCATGCTGCCCCCCCCCCACCATTCATTTTTGCAGTGTAGCGGGGGGATCTTTAAAAGAAAATAAAACCCGAAGGCACCAGATCTAAGCGGCCAGCTTATAGACAGCAAATAGCCTCCAGTGGATATTCAGCCCCTTTGTGCGTGGAGCACAGAGCACGCACTTGCAGAAGCTGGCTGCCCCTCCCCGGGGTGGGTTGCTATTCTGAAGAATAGCACTGGGCTCCTGCCCTGCCTGCCGGGACAGGAGAACCTCAAGCTGCTTCTTCTCAATGGCAGTTAAGGAGCCGAAACTGAGTTGGGAAAATGACAACTGAGTTTAAGTAAGAGCTGAGCTAGAGGAATGTGCTGGGTGTCCACCCAACTCAAGCGATGAGGCCCAAGCTGTCAGCCCAGATCTGATCGCCCCCGAGCTTTGGGAAAGTTGGAGCCAGATTTCAGAACCCAGCATGGACTGGTCCCAGAACCACGCTAAACTTCACTGAAGTTCAGCATTGCTTAAGCACTCAGCCAGTCAGACACCCAGTCAGCAGCATTACATCACCAGAACAACCTCTCACTGAGCGATCAGACCCCAAGGGCAGGGCCACCCACCATTTCAAAAAGTAACCCTTTTGTGGGTGTCATGAACCCCACAGTCATGACGGACCCGCTCACGCCTGTACATTTATCACCAGATACAGATTCAGGACCAGCTCCTGAGCTGATGGAAAGAGGTGCAGCTACCTTGACCTCAAGGCCAGGTGTACACTTCAGTGGAGAACACACACAGTTCACCGCCGCTGAAGATCTGTTCCCTAGCACATTGTATCATGAGTAACAGAGCTGGTCTGGGATGTTTCAATGACATGTTTTTTTCACTGTAAAATTCTGATTTGTCAAAACCAAAACGGTTCGTGAAACAAGCTCGGTTTCCACCAATTTGAAAAAAGTTTGGGGGAACCAATGCTTTGAAATTGTCACATTTTGTTTTGACGTTTTTGAACTGAAACAATTTCCAAGTCGAAACAACTTTTCATTTCGAAATTTCAGCTAATTAAACTAAACCTAGGTTTCAAAAAGGAGGCGAGGAAGTTGAAATCAAAATGAAACATTTCAAAATGATCAAAATAAACCCTCTTGATTGACCCAAACTGAAAATGCTTTCTGGGGTTTTTTTTGTGGGACAAGAAAACCACTTCCTACTGGGGCATGGCCACTAGGTAACTCGAGGGGATGGAAGACCACGAGTGTCGATGAAGCCCCCTCGCACTAGGCCCAAGTGTCCTTGGCCCCCCCGCCTGGAGGCACTCGCAGCAGTTATGCTGAGGATCTGCAACAATATGTTGCAGAGTCAGACTGCCTGAAACTAAACAAGGCCAAACAGAGCAGATATGGAAGAAAAATGCTGAATAAAGCAGCTTTATGTATAGTTTAACAAATGATACAAAAAACAAGGGAACTAGCTGGTAACTGGATTGGCTGGCTATATGGATACTTAGGGCAGCTTGCTATTGGATAAGTATGCTGGGAAAAAGGATGTATAAAAGCCTGTGTAACTTCCTGCTCTGTGTGCAGGATTTGAGATTCTATTCTCCCTGTACCTTTTTGAAGCTTCAAATAAACTTTTCTGCTTCTCCACCCCATTGTGATTATTGGGTGAAGCACACCGGGTAGCGAACCAACCTCCGCTATTGTTTTGCCTCTCAGCACTGGGTGCCGGCAACACTGCCTAGCTTTAATTCCTAACCTTTGGAGAGGTGGCCACATGCCTGGGACTCACAATCTTAATAGGAGACCAGGCCTCTACTGCAGGAAGTTTCCTATCTCGACCTGACCCAGACCTTGAGGAAGCTCTGATCCAGATCGCATTTCAGTTGCCTGGAGCCTTGTCCAATGTAGACCCAAATGGAACCTTTCAGACGCGTATCACGCAGTGGGGGCAGCCCTGAATTTGGGCCGTGTGGTTACACTTTACTGAGGTCATCGCTAAAAGCCTTCTCTGAAGGAGGGATTGGAAGGGAGAGGTGAGGGCCATTCCAAGCATCAGGGAGTCATGGAAGACAGGAGGGGAAGAAGGAGACAAAGGAAGGTGACAAGGACGGAGAGGACCTGCTCCAGTTCTGAGTATCTGTGTGGAGAAGTTGATCGTGCCACCAGCATTCGGGGAATTTGATCCATTCCACGGTCAGGCTTTCCAACAGCACTGGCTTTTTGTGACAAAAAGGGAGAGACTTGTTTGCCCTTGGGCACGACTGGGGATTCGCCTGAGCTGGAGAAGCACCATTCTGGCAGCCAACCCAGCACCGGGAGTGAGCTGCTGCTACATCTGAGCCGTTAACCTCTGCCCCTGGAGCCCAGGGTCTCTGGTGCTGCTGTGATGAGAGCAGAGTGAAGGCCAGAGGAGTGGGAGAGAGATGGGCATGGAGACGAGAGAATTTGTGATTTACTTGCTGGTGTTGTTGGTGACCTGAATATTTGTTTGAAACCTGAAGTGCAATTCGTGCTGGTGGAAAGACGCCCCGCTGCCAGCCCTGGATCTTGACGTCCTCTCTCTAGCTCAGGTCAGCCAAACCCTTCGGCATGGGCCTCTCTTTCAGCACAAGCTGCATTGAACTTAATGGGGACCTCAATGTCCAGAGCAGTTACAACACAGACAGGTCCAGACACATATTGCCCCACCAATGGCTATTGCCCCTCGACCTGGAGGTCCAAAGGGGTGAATTCAGCTTCAGGACCTACTCAGTCAAGGAGAGATTTTCAAAAGCACCCAAGGTTTTCCCTGGGATGTACCCTCCTAAATCCCTTATGCACGCTTGGAAATAACCCCCTCTCGCTAAGGATTCCACTGCTGCAAGATGTGTTGGTGTCTCTCTACCACGAGGACACCCATCCACTAGGAACTGCTCTGAGATCCACCATACTCCTCTCAGGTAGGTCAGCAAGCAGCCTCAGGGTGGTGACAACTTGCTCCCTACCTAAAATCAGGCATCACATTGAATCTCCCAGCACCCTGGCAGGCAAAGGGAGCTGCAACGGGGCTCCAGCTGTCTGCAGACATGTTCCGGCTGGCCTGGGGAAAGCTTCTTCAGTGGACTGTCCTTTGACTTGGGGCTAATTGGAGTAAAGGGGTTGGGAAAGGCATGTTAGTTCCACACACAATGGATTTATCCAAGGGGGTTTTAATTGTGTGTGGAGGGGGGAAGGGGTAGTTCCCCAAATGAGTGTAATTTGAACATCTGTTCCTCTGCTGCTTTAAATTGGCTCTTTCGATGCTGGTGTTAAAGCCTGCACTAAATCGCACAGCGCTCTGAGGAAGGAGGCAGGGGGGTGAGCATTTTAATAACGGGGAGAAAGGATGAATTCTTTAGATCAGGATGCCTGTTGTCCAGTTTTGGCTACACCAGTTTGGGCCTGAGCTTGAAAAAGGATCCATAGCAGCTAATAATAATTAAGGACAATGTTACTTATTCATTATTATTATTATCGCCCAGCGGCTCCAGGCAGAGAGCTGGACGCTCTACACACACTTATTGCAAAAGACAGGTCCTTGCCCCTAAAGCCTTTACCACACAGGGGGCAAATCCTGCAGCCTTTACTCACAAAATAAACCCCACTGGCTCCAGGGCCCCTACTTGCTCCCGGTTGTGCCAGGACTCACGGCTGCTGCGACGCTTGTCAGCTGCACTCTGTATTACACGGCTTTGGCAAAGCAGGCACCAAGCTAGAGGGGCCGATGTGCACTCAAGTACAGATGCTGCCCGACAGGAAGCAATCGCCAAGCAGCAGCAAGCAGCAAGAGGGGCGGTTGCGGCTGGGCAGGGCATGAGACAGGTGAAATCGCATTTGGGATTTCGCAGATCTTTAGAATGTCCCAGTTTTCCTGCAAAGAAATAACAGCCCGGCCAAACTGCATCCTCAGTGTCTCTTTAATACCCGAGGCCCTGCCTTTCCCAATTACTATTGTTATTCGTTCTGTGGCTCTCTTAAGCCCCAGAAGTGCCTATGGAAAATGGCTTAATGATGACAGCCAGGCAGGTGGCCTGGTAGTGATTATTTCATGTCTCTTCTGGACTCATCACATGTGTATCAAGCAACTTACCGAGCCCCCAAAGAGCACTCTTAGCTCATTTATGGACTTCTCACTCCACATTTTAAAAACCCAGCTACGCACCATTTAGCATTCCCCCTCCCACAGCGCTTTTGTGTTTGTACATCCACCTGTCATGCCTTGGCTAGACTGGAAGTTCCAGCTAGTGTTCTTAATTGGGGTTAAAATAGCCGTGAAGACCTGGCAAGTAGGTTTGAACTCCGGTTAGCCGCTTGAGTTGAAGCCTGTGGGTCTACCCTCCCAAGTAAACCTGGGCTCAGACTCAGGTGTAAACCCAAGCCCCGCTCCCATTCACACACAAATCTGTCTGACGTGGACCTGCAGACCCACCCAGGACCTGAGCCTGTATGCCATTGTGATGCAGGTCCATCCTCAGGCATTTTGCAGTCTGGACACAGCTCAAACCCAGGTCTCCAGACTTGCCTCAGGAGAGTCCACCAATGCTATCCCACAGTGCCCTGTGCCTGTCTTTCCCAGCCCTAATGGAAACAACCTTCTAGCTCAAAATACAGCTACTCAGCATTTAACCCTTCCTTTCCCCACAAACTCCTCACGTGCCATAGCTATGGCCAGCACTAACAAGAACTCCTCCAGCAAGCATGCTGCTAGCTGGCCCGAGGAACACAGCCGGATTCCGGTTAATCTCTGATGCGAGGCAAACAAGTCAGGCAACTTCCGCCAGAGCACAAGCGATGATCTTGGTTACACAGCTATACTGCAGCAGCTGGCGGTGCTGGGGATCAACCAGACCAGCGATCAATGCAGAGAGCAAATCACGCGACGCGGGGCTGAGTACCAGAAGGATGCTAACAGCCAGCCCGCTGCTCCTTTTACAAAGAATCTCAACGAACCAGGTTTACTAGGCAGTGTAGAATCACAGAATCATAGAATATCAGGGTTGGAAGGGACCTCAGGAGGTCATCTAGGCCAACCCCCTGCTCAAAGCAGGACCAATCCCCAACTAAATCATCCCAGCCAGGGCTTTGTCAAGCCGGGCCTTAAAAACCTCTAAGGAAGGAGATGCTACCATCCCCCTAGGTAACACATTCCAGTGCTTCACCACCCTCCTAGTGAAATAGTGTTTCCTAATATCCAACCTAAACCTCCCCTACTGCAACTTGAGACCATTGCTCCTCGTTCTGTCATCTGCCACCACTGAGAACAGCCGAGCTCCATCCTCTTTGGAACCACCTCTCAGGTAGTTGAAAGCAGCTATCAAATCCCCCCTCGTTCTTCTCCTCTGCAGAGTAAATAACCCCAGTTCCCTCAGCCTCTCCTCGTCAGTCATGTGCTCCAGCCCCCTAATCCTTTTCATTGCCCTCCGCTGGACTCTCTCCAATTTCTCCACATCCCTTCTGCAGTGGGGGGACCAAAACTGGACGCAATTCTCCAGTGTGTCCTCACCAGTGCCAAATAGAGGGGAATGATCACTTCCCTCGATCTGCTGGCAATGCTCCTACTAACGCAGCCCAATATGCCGTTGGCCGTCTTGGCAACAAGGGCACACTGCTGACTCACGTCCAGCTTCTCGTCCACTGTAGATGCACCCTCTGTTGGAGCCCGGGGTTGACGCCAGCTGCCACCCCCAAGTTAAAAGGTGAGTCCCTGTGTCTTTGCTGCTCTTTTAACGCACGCTAAGAACACACAGTTTACTGCACTGTAGCTATACCCTGAATTGAGATCTCATATTGCCATTACAATACAAATAACAATTAACACACACACCACGCTACACACAGTGCCAAAGCACCAGGGTGCCGGAGAACAGAATAAACCCAGATGCAATATAAAAATCACACCCTCTTCAAACGGAAACACGTTTGAACAAGCAAGGAAGGGAACAGTGATAAATACACAGCGAGTGGGGGCTCTGAAAACGCCTGCGGGGGGGCTGAAGAGAACAAGCGGTCAGGGGCTTTTTAGAAAAGCAGAGGGAGGGAACGAGATGGATTTGGGGCGGGGGAGTTCCATGCCACTGGACCCGCAGCAGCCAACACGCACCTGCCCGCTGACTTCAGCCAGGAGTGTCGGGTTCAGAGACCAGCCAAGTCATGGCTAGTGACCTCGACGGCAGGGCAGGAACCCAGGTGAAAAAAAACAGGGAGGGGACGAGTGGAGATTGCGGGTGTACCGTGCACACTCCCCGCATGGCTGGAGAACACAGTCCAGGTGTCAAACCTGCCTCGGCCTAGGCTAGATGCCATGCTGAGGGTCGTAGTCAGAGCAGAGACCACGCCAGGGTTTCTGTCCCATGTCCCGGCCTCCTCCCACATGTGCTGACCTGCACTGCACCACCGCTTCTCTTCTCCACGACTCAGCAGCACCTCCCCTGCCCCCTGCCACCCGGCCCAGGTGACAGACAGAGCGGACATCTGCACTGAGGACTCTTTGCCCGCCATTTGGAGCCACGCCAACCAAACAACCCAGCAATTCGCCAGTGGTTTGTTCACTAGGGGAAACCAACATCTGCCACTTGGGCGAACCATTTATCGTCGCTCTTTGTCTTACTGCCACACCTAGCCGCCCAGATTGAAATCACGGCCCCACTGG
Organism: Eretmochelys imbricata; assembly: GCF_965152235.1. NCBI lineage: Eukaryota > Metazoa > Chordata > Testudines > Cheloniidae > Eretmochelys > Eretmochelys imbricata. Next base: position 6,208,770 of record NC_135590.1, read on the forward strand.
GCAAACCCAGCTCTCGAGACAGACCAGGCCCCAGAGGGCTCACGAGCTAAGTAGACAAGACAGAAAGAAATTCATTGTGCAGATGGGGAAACTGAGGCACGGAGCAACTCACCAGCTTGCCCAAGGTCACCCAAGGAGAGGGTGACAGAGCAGGGAATCGAAGCCCAATCTCTTGTGTCCCAGGCCACCCTTTGAAACAAGGTCACCCTTCAGCAGGGCAGCTGAGCTAAAAGGGAAAGGACAAAGGGGAGCAAAGCCAATGAGGCAGCTCCCAGCTCCAGGGATGCACCAGGCTACAGAGCCCCAACCGAACACACGGCCGTGGCTTGTCCTCCAGTGGCAGATGCTGCTGCTGTCAGCATGTCACCCGCTCTTTCTAATCCGACTGAGGGGGTGGAGGAGAGGGCATATCCAGGGGAGGACAAGGTGGGCTGCCTAGACTTCCGAGAGTTGATTTTCCCCCAAGCAGACAGGCTTATTAATGACAAGAATTTCCAGTGTGGCAATAAAGTTAGAGCTTCATTTCCTCGCCAGGGTGCCATGGCAACCTCGCACGACTTTGTTTAATTACAAAGACAGATCGCAGCCCTTGGAGCTGTTGGCTCCCCAGGGCCTGCCCGATGGGGAGAGGGAGAGAAAATAGGAGTCACTCCCAGCTTGCGAGGAATAACGGCTCCAGAGGGAGGGAAAGGCTGCAAATCCCCTTCCTGTGCCGTGGAGGAACTTGCTGTCCTAAGTTTGCAGGATAACTAGAGGCTGCGGAAGACGGTCCCACAGCCAGCCTCTATGCTGATGGTCAGCACTAGTTCACCATTCTGAGTGGGACGGGAATTGCGCTCTCCGAGCAGACCATTGGTCTATCCAGCCCAGTGTCCTGCCTCCAGTAATGGCTAAAAGCTGATGCTTCGGAGGAAAGTGAGATCTCCCCCCCTTCTCGTAATGCATCTGGCCACACAATACCATACATGGCGATGTGTTCCTCCTGACCCACATGGTGATCAGCTGGCGCCCTGGAGCATGAGAGTGGTTCACCGTACCAGGAAGGGTGGGGTCTTCTGGTGACCCCGCCCTGTTAGCAGCTGTTGGAACCCAGCATGGAAGTGCTGATGGGTTCCTGCCGACTCATGGCAGCAGGTGCAGCTCATTAATCCTCACCTGGGGTACAAGGAAGGTGCCAGCCACACCCTGGGCTGGAGGAACTAGGATCTGGGCAGAAATTCTGCAGGGAAACCCTAGGCACAGCTACACTTGCGGGAGGAAGCATAGGCTGAGCTTTATGCTGCCTCGTTGTTATTTCAGCGGCTGCTAACAAAGAGCTCCCGGACGACGGGGGGCTTGGGTGCTCGCCCAGAGTGTAGGTGGTCTGATCTAGAGGCAGAGTAAGGAAGTCTCAGCCTGTTTGCATTTAGCCTCCTCTTGGCTTGTAGCAACATTACCGAGTTCCATGCCACTTCCTATATGGGTAGGTCTTGCCCATGAGACTTTCGAGCCTAGCTCCCCTCTGCGTGTTGATTGCACTTTGCATAACAGCAGGGGGATTGCCCCCAAGGACTCCGCTCCACACTTCCCATCTTCCCAGCCTCTAGGTGAGGTGCAGCTTGCCCCCCTCCCACCCCAGAGGAGGCTGCATTTCGGTGCGGCTTTGAGATGAAAGGTGGCTTGGAAACGTGTGGTATCATTGCTATAATACCCATGTTATTACCACTCATGAAATGATCCAGCCTTGTTACAAAACCAGCTACCCGGATTTCTGCTGGAGGATCCCCTCTGGCCGTGAATATCACAGGCTTGCGGCACAAGCTGCAGGGGCGATGCTGATCTCAGTCACCCCCGTGCAAATCGGGAGCCATTCCACTGAAGTCAACGGCGTGACTCTGGATTTACACCAGTGCAGCTAAGAACAGAGTCTAAGGAATTCCCTTTTACTCGGTGCAAACTTACCAGCCCTTAATTCCATCAACTGGTTTTTTGCTCGGAGCAACCGAGACAGATGCTAGTTCTGAATCACACCTATTCACCCCGGCCAAGTTTGGGCCTACCTCCAAACTCAACGGTAAGTCCATAACTAGCATTGAGAGGCTGACTGCATTTAGGCACTCTGAAAACTCGGTAAACTCCCCCCACTCCCCACACACACACCCCTTCCTCCGTCTAGATCTTCCACACGGCCTGCTGGATAAAACCAGAGGCTAGATTCTGTTCTCAGCCACACTGGGGTAAATCCAGCATAACTCCATCAAAGCCAGTGAGGTTAATCCCAAATTTACAGTGGTGTAAAGGACAGGGCTGCCCAGGGGATTCAGGGGGCCTAGGGTCTTCGGCAGTGGGGGTCCTTCTGCTCCGGGTCTTCGGGGAACTTCGCCAAAGACATAGAGCGGAAGGACCCGCGCTGCCGAATTGCCGCTGAAGACCCGGAGTGGAAGAAGCGGCAGTGGGTCCTTCACTCCGGGTGTGTTTGGCGGCCCTGAAGGACCCCCGCCGCCGAAGTGCCACCGAAAACTCTCTTGGGGGCCCCTGTGGGGCCCGGGGCCTGGGGCAAATTGCCCCACTTGCCCCTCCCCCTCTGGGCGGCCCTGGTAAAGGAGAGCAGCATCACACCCTGGCAGCGCCCATGTGGGCGAGGGTGGGTGTGATTGGCGTTGGTAGGGAAAATCCTGCACATTTTTAACAAGCTTTCACACATGCCACAAAGAAGCCGAACGGAACAACATTTTGCAGCACAGTTTGCCAGTTTCCAACTCGATAATCATTTCTCAAACCTCCAGGCCACCGTGTTTTCAACTTTGCCATTTGCAAGAGAATTAGCAGGGGAGGAAAAATGCTTCTTTTCTTCCACAGGTTGCGGGTGGGCAGCAACCATTACATCAGGGAGCCATTTAGCTGTGGGATTAAGGCAACTGGATAATCTCTTTTAAATTGTCAGCGCTTAACAAACAGTAAATACAAATAGCAGGCAAACGCTGGGCCCCGTCACTGTGATGAAGGATAGGGGAGGGTGGCCACCAGAAGGATCAGTTTAAAATCAACAATGAAGACAGTGAGATTTAAACTCTCTGGGGATCCAATCACGTTGACTTTTCCCCTCAGTGGAGGAGGAGAAAAAACAAACACAAGCTGGACTCTGACAGCCTGGATGGTTTTCTGCTGCTCTGATGGCCAGGAAAGTTTATTTGGCAGCAAATTAATCATTAATGATTATAAACACTTATCCTCCCCTAGAGTCACTGACCCCATCCTTGTGTCTAGCTAGAACCTACCGTGAGATGGCCTGATGGAGCTAGGCCATGTATTGTTGGTGGAGAATTTAATATCCTTATTGATCCACCCGGCAATCCAAAGCAACACAGACTCTCCTCCTGAAGCCCAATGGGTAATTAAGTGTTCACTGTCTGAGCTCTGTCTCTCAGGCCCGTCCGACGGATGGAAAGAATTCACTTTTCATTCTGCACCACGCGAGGCCCATTCTGGAACCGATTATTCTTGTGCATCTCAGAAGCCATTCTAAGGAGTTTAATCACCGGTCCTGTAAAATCCCCAGACACGATCTGCTTCTGCAGAAGCCCATTTCTGTGACACTTCCCCTCCCTGCACAATTGCAAGGAAGGGGGAGAGTTAACCCTTTCCTGCCCCAGAAAGGCCCTAGACTCTGTGCCCAGAAGGCAACGGTTTATTGATGCACCTGCTACAGATAGGAGGCACCACTCCCAGCCACCTTCGTGCACCATGGACAAGAAAGGCTCAGCTCCCATTCAGAACAATGGAGGATCTCGACCCTACCCCGCCCTCACCGTGAGAACAGTAGCTGCTGGGAGCTGGGCTCTTTTGAACATCTAGTCCCACATCTCAGGGGCTTGAGCGGGGGCCGTGGAGCCTTCCTGCCCCAGCAAACAGGTCCAAATCCAGCGCAAGGTGTGAAATGAGCAGGGGAAGGCGGGGAAGGGGCCTCGTCCTAGCTCCCAGACCACAAGTGTTCCCATTGCAAACCCCACCATCTCTGCTGAACACTGGCACCACCAGCAGGGAGGCCAAGGGGTGGGTTGACATGGGGACTGGCTCCAGCCGGGTGGACCCAGCAGCTCCTGCCACGTTGGTGGGGTGGGGTGAGGGTGGCCGGGCCACACCGGCTCTGTAGTTGAAGAGGCCTTCGGTCTCCAGGCTGTTGAGCCAGCACTGAATTCCCATTCAAAGGGAAGAGAGGGAGGGGAAGAGGCATGGCTGGGACTGTTGGACTCTCAGCGGCTCCCTCTCTTGGCTGGGCTGTGGTGCAAAGGGCGATACAGACATGACTCTGCGGAGCGAAGGCTGATGGCTTTGGATGCACAGGTCACTGAGTTCTGTTCCCAGTGACACCCCATGTGTCTCTCCATGGCCCACATCTCATGTGTGCATCCTCGGGTCACATGCTCCATGTCTCGCATGTGCATCCTCATGTCACAAGTCCCATGTGTGCATCCTTGTGTCACATGCTCCATGTCTCACATGTGCATCCCCATGTCACATGTCTCACGTGTGCATCCTCGTGCCACATGTGCTTCCCCATGTCACGTGCTCCGTGCATACTTACCCCATGTCCCACAGGTGCCCATGGCCCCTCTGGGTGACTGCTGCCATGGATCACTACAGGGAGCCGAGTTCGCCCCAGGAGCTGGCTTTAAGCCCGGGTGAGCAGTGTGGGGTAGAGTGCCCCAGTACCCGTCTGTTCTCTCACCTGCCCCTCGCCTGGCAGAGCCGGGTAAAATGCCAGTGAAACCCACCAGCCATTCTTGAGGGATAGCCGCCAGCCCAGAGGCTGAAGGAAGCAGATAACTGGGGCACCAACAGGACTGCCCCAGGCGAGAGGGATCAGACCCATCCAGCTCCACAGGCTGCCCACTTGTTCTCAGTTCCGTCTCCACCTGTTCTCAGTATTCCTGGCCGTGCCTCAGCACCTGCCTCTGCAGCTCTTCTGCCACCTTGGGCCCTCACCTCTGCCCCTTGGCCTGCCTAGCGCCATCCTGCAGCACAGCTCAGAGCAGCGGCCAGCTGAGCAGGAGGGAAGAGGGTGGGACAGGCTGACATCGAGTCGGGAGCGCTGGCTGGGAACCAAATCCTCCCACCCGACCTCGAGTGCTCTGGATGCAGAAGGGGGCTGACAAGGTGAGAGATGGAGGAATCCGATCCGAATGCCTTTGGAGAAAGGCAATTTAACCAAATTTTAGAAAGAGAGAGGAATAAACAAGCTCTTCAGAAAGGGAGGGGGAAAAAACCCAGCCCAGTGCACACAGAGCGGGGACTCAAAGGTCATCTGTGGCTGTGAATTTTAATTTCCACACAGGAATTTTGTTCGTTGGTTAATAGCTGTTGGATGAAAAGGGAGATATTCCTGGAGCCGGCTGAGAGAAGGGGCTAAAGACACATTTGAATTTCAAGGACAAGCTGTTTGCAGAATAAACCAGAGAGAGAATAACCTCCAGCGGTGAGGGGCTGCACAGAGTTGCAGAACACCCTTGCTCCCGCCTGGTCTCTCTCCTCCCACAGCGGCTGCTCATGGGATGGGCAAAGCAGATGCAGAACGCACTGGAGCCGCTGCACGGGGAAGCTGAAATGGCCTTTTCCGTTCTCCAGGGCTGGCACAGGATGCCCAGTGGTGTCATGGAAAGACAGAGAGTCACCCGTCAGCAGGGGTGCAGCGTGGCCCGTCCCAGGAATGCTCTGGATGAGATGTCCTCTCTGACAACGGTGTTTCTTCTGTCGTGGCTTCCACCCATCGCCAGGGAGCTGCTTGGACTCTGGTGGGCACTGCCGCTGCACTCTGGGCAGCATGCCCGTGGTCCTGAGGTGCCCAATTGATCAATGTCTAAATCCACTTTGGGGAGTACCCCAGGGGATGCCCCTGCAACCATCATCTATTTAAATAGTTAGAGTCCTAGGACCCATATACCCAGGCCCAGTGCGCTGCCTAACAGAACAGGGATAGATAGAGGCCATCTATCTGTCAAGGTCAAACACCTTCTTTCTCTCTCTCCACTCTGTTTTTCAAAGGAGGTAGAAATGCTGTCAGTAAAAATATGCCCTGGTGACAGGTAAGGGGGAGAGCCTGGCTCAGACGGGCTAGGCTGGAGACCTGAAGCTGATAAGCCCTTCCCTCGGGTTTGGATGAACAACTGCCAGATCTCTGGGGTGATCTGGATTTAATGGTGTGAAATTGGGGGCGGCTGGCTTCATGCACACACACACACAGGATGGGTCCAGGTCATTATCCCAGAGGGGAGAATTTCCCCACCCTGCCACCCCTGGGGATGGTTGAAATCTGGATCTAGGTCTAAACGTTGCAGCTTGACACCAGCCTCTCTCTCTCTCTGACACACGTATACACCCAGATACCCGTATGCCGAGAGACATACACACAGAGATGGCTCACAGGCACATACAGACATACACATACAAGCTGATACATACATACAGAGATACACCCCATCACGCCTCCCCCTACACCTACACAGAGCTATACACACAGGCACAAATAAAGAAATGCACACGTGCAAATAGAGACACACGCAGACCTGTACTCCGAATTTCACAGCTACACACATTCGAACACAAACAGAGACACACACTGGTGGGATCAGGTCTGAACCACCCTGGCTATTAACTCCAAACGACCTGAGGCTTCACCCCAGTGATACACACACACACACACACTGCTGCCCACACACATCTGTGAGTGCTGGGCTCTGAGCACGCAGCTCAGCCTGCCCCGGGCGAGTTCCCAGCTTGCATTAGCTGAGCGCGCGGAGCAATAGCTGACCTCATCCTGGGGAAGCGAAGGGAGGGCAGGGATGCTGCTTTTTATTGCTGCTCTCGTAATTTTACACCCCCCATCTCAGGGACCGAGGCTAAAACACCACTCAGGCCAAAGGGCGTCAGCCTCCGGTAGCCAGGCCCTGGGCTGGGATAAGCCACGTGTGCTCTGTGTGCGGGGGCAGCTCAAGGAATGGGCAGCAGCCCAGAGCTTTTGCCTCTGGCATTGCAGGGGCAGAGCTCGGGAGGCATGAACACCCACCCAAGCTGCAGCACCGGGAAGAGCTGGAAGGGAAGGAAACAGGGGGAGTTTCTTGCGGGGAGGGGACAGATGAGAGGGCCCCGCTCTGGGAAGAGCAGCAGGAGCTGCAGAAGGCGAAGGAGGGGACTGAATAACCTAGTCCCCCCTTTGGCAGTTCTCATGCCGCCTCCAAACTCACGAGCCTCGTGCAAAATATGCTTGGTCTAGATGGAACCCAGGGCACCAAATCCAGGGGCCCAGGACAGCCCCGTCCCCCACCCTTTGGAGAGGGGGAGGCAGCCAGCAGGGAGCTTTCTAAAGCCCCTTTCTCAGCAGCCTGAGTTGTGAGCAGAGCCCCGGGGAGGAGGGTCTCCTATGTGCAATCCTCCCCACTCTGCCCCCAGAGACAGGAGCTGGGACGTTTGGAGGCTGCTCACAGTTGCGGCCTGGGGCAAAATAACCGTTTTGTTTGATGAGGTGGGTCATGGCGGGTCAGGCTCATCTGAGCAGTTTCAGGATTCAGCCATCACTGGGCTCAGGGGCGGGCGTGGGACGCGGGGAAGCAGAGATGCCAGGTTCTCGGCTCACTGCAGCTGCTGCCTCCAGCCCAAGGAAGGCCAAGGGGACGTACGGTTGGAGAGAGGCCCAGCTGCTGGTTGTGGACACAGGGAGTGCTGAGTTCTACTCCCGGATCCGGCACTAACTCGGGTCTCGTCCAAAGGCGAGAGTCGGGCCCCGCGCGCAGGCAGGGAAACGTGATTTGCTTCGGTGGAGCTTACCCCATTTCCAAGCAGGAATAAGCTCTGCATGCACAAACTGCAGCTTCCCTTGTTTGTCCCAGTGTGGCTACCTGAGTGGCGGGCCACCGCTGGCTGAATCCTGCCAAGGTCACACAGGGAGTCTCAGACCAGTGCATTCACCACAAGCCCAACTTTCTCATTGTGCCTCAGTTTCTCCAGCTGCAAGGTGGGGATTGTAAGCTCCTTGGGGCAGGGACTGTCTGTTAGGCGAGGCACCTCTCTTGGCTGGGGCCTCAGTAACACAAATGATCCTCACTAACTAACTGGGTTAGAGAAGCAGAATGGGGATCCCAGCAACAACTGCACCATAACTGATTTCAGGGCAGGTTACAGACGATTCTGCCCCCCCCCCACACACACCCCCACGACCGTCTTCTTGCTCATGCAATCAGTGTCCGGGGAGCGCTCTCAGGGCTGGTTTAATGAAGTCGCCTTGCATCGAACAGTTTGTGCGTGTGGCTACATTCAGATTGTCGCTGGCCGACGTCAGCGCCCCATTCCTGTGACGCAGTCACACCCCTTCCCCGAACGGCGTAGAGCCGCGGCACCCTACTGAGGTCCATCCAGCTCACGAGTACCCCAACAGTCCTCCAGCAGCTGTCCCACAATGCCCCCTTCTTTCCGACAGTGACCGCTCTGGTCAGAGTTTTAAACTACATTGCTGAGGGGTCACAGAGACCAGAAGCCCCTCCCCCACTCCCTAAACACTCCACCCTGCGTGTTTTTGAAATGCCTTTTCCTGATTGCCCACCTTGGCAAGCACACGGAGCAGCTCCCCTTTGTGGTGTACCTCCGCTCCGTGCACGCAGATGGGTACGAGACACACTTGTTTGATCTCCTGGGCCTGTGGGCAGAAGAAGGCTGAACAGACAGAGCGACGGCCCAGCCGTAGTAATGCGGACATCTACGAGCAGATTGCACAAGGGATGGGGCAACGGGGGTACAACCGGGAGCAGCATCAACCGTGTGCAAGCGGAGGAACTTCGCCAAGGAGACCACGAGGCCAGGGAGCACAGCAGATCTAGTGCTGCACCGCAGCCCTGGTGCTTCTACAACAAGCTGCATGCCACACTCGGCAAAGAACCCCCCCCAGCACCCCGGAGGAGGAGCCGGAGACATGAACAGCGGAGGAGAAGGAAGTGGGAGATGCACCGGGCTGGACTTGTTAACATCCAGGGTTGCCAACTCTGACTAAAGCTATTCTGGGAGTTCCCCCCCACCCCAACATGACATAATGTTATTTTCTTAAAATATCCTATTAAAATCTCCTGGGTGGCTTTCAATGGTCGCCGGGAGATCGATGCCAATTCCGGGAGACTCCAGGCCAATCCTGGAGGGTTGGCAACCCTGCTAACGTCTCAAGGTCCCTTCCAGTTGTACATTTCTATTATAACAACCCAGTCAGGCCAGGAGTCGGAAGAGCTGTTTGAGACTCCGCCACAGTCTAGCCAGTCCCGCCAGGCGAGCACAGATGGGCCTGGGGAAGGCGGGTGAGTACGGGCATGCGTTTTCCCTTACAACGTTTACATTTGTAGGTGGTGCCAGGCTCATCCCCCAGTTAGCAAGACAAAGGTGGTGACTTTTCCTTGTGTTCCTGCTATGAGAAGAGTAGCAATATACCCAGCCGCGGTAGAGCTGCCATCTGGTTTTCATTCCCCGGTGGGGGTAGGCAGGGAAGGCTGTGTGGAGCAGTTTATTTATCTACATAAGAATGTCCCTGGTATCCTGCGGAGAGCTCTCGATGAAGCTTCCATGGAGGTACTCTGCAATCCTCTGCCAAGGGTCTAGAGATGGCTGCCTTATTTCTTCCTCCGCGGTAAGACACTTTCCCGTGCCAGTCCACCACAAATTCGGCTGGCAACGTAGCAGTAAACAGGCTAGTGGCGTACAGGCCCGGGCAGCTTTGGGATGCCAGGAGCAGCTGTGTTCTCTGTGCTTTTGTGACCCTCAGAAGTAAAATAGCTTAAAACCCCCACCACCTGTGGAAAATGGTGCCAATATTCAGTGTCATTGCCCTGCACACGTACCCATGGAATTGGGACCAAAATTTTATCAGTTTGTGCCACAGAAAATCCTTTCCCCCAGCGAACCATGTTCACCAGGGGTGGGGCGGGAGAGCAGTGCCAAGATGAAGATGCCAAGAAGTATTTCTTACCAAAGTGTTTACTGGAATAAGGGAAGGGGGTTTTGAAACGTAAATTTCCCTTGTGACTGAATTTCAGTGGTACACCTGTCAGGTTTTATCAGCAGCTTCCGGTATGGTGGCCTTGCGGGGTGTCCCTGCACACTCGCAGAATGCCTGACCCTGATGAGATGGAGAACTCCATGGCTGCTGGTCCCTAAACCCCCCAACATACCATGTGGCAGCATGGGCGGGTGTGTCAATACCCCATCTACTCCACACCGGGAGACAGCAAGGAAAACCACATCTTCACCTGCACTGACCTGTGAAGACCACCGCTGGTTTGTGTAGCCACAACACATGACATTTGTGCAGTGAAATGGACAGAAATGTTTCCCTCCTTTATCATTTTAAATTTTCACTCTGTTAAGTTATGTTAACAATGTGTATAACATTGCCCGGGGGGGTTGGTTTGTTTGGCTTTGGTTTTTTACACATTGATTTTCTGCACTGTTTTTTTCCCACTCAGTAAGTGTTCTGTTTTTGGACAATCAAATTATCTTTCTTAGTTCACACAAACACTGCAGAATGCAGAGCAGTTATCAAAGCAAACAGTAGCTGTAATTGCACACCAAGTATCACGGAATGCATAGCTTGAAAAAAATACCCAGCCATGTCTAAAAACGTGCTGCATGCACTACCCAAGTCCCAGCAGCACCCAAAGATCCAGGCTCAGAGGACACTTCAGCACACAACACTTCTGTGGCTGACCATTAAAGTGCTTTTTCAAAGCCTCCCTCAGCCAAATAGCTCCGTGTTGAAATCTTGTATCTGGCTGTTCAAAGGCAGCAGACAGCCACTCCACCCTGGCAGCAGCTTGCACCCCTTTGCCTCACACATATTATGCAGGACACAAAAGGCAGCTATAACTGCTGGGATATTTTTGTCACTGAGATCCAAGCGAGGGAGTAAACACCACCAGCATCCCTTCAATCTATTGAAAGCCATTCAACTGTCATTCTAAACCCCCTGAGCTGATAGCTGAATTAGCTTGGTGCTCTTTGGATGGCTAGTGTACAGCCTCATGAGCCAGGGGGCAAGGGGCTGGCTGGGTCCTCCAGGATCACTACTGGCATTTCTATATCACCAGTGGTAATCTGCCAATTGGGAAAGAATATCCCTGCTTGCAGCTCTCTGAACAGTCCTGTGTTCTCAAATATGCAAGTGTCATGCACCTTCCCTGACCAGCCCACACTGATATCGGTGAAGCATCCCCAATGATCCACCAACACTTAGCTAACCACAGAGAGGTAGCCCTTTTTGTTGATGTACTCTGCGGGAGGGTGCGCTGGTGCCGAACAGGGACATGGGTGCTGTTTATCGCCCCACTGCAGTTTAGGAACCCCATAGCTGCAAATCCACACATTTCTGAGCATCACACTCTTGCGTAACAGGAGACGATTAATCGCCATGCGCACTTGCCCCCACTGTGGGTTTTCCAACTCCAAAAGTATTTTCCACTGACCGGTAGCAAACCAGAGTGAGATCTCCCCTTGGATAGGTGGAAGACCTACCCCCTTACTTATTACACTGTAATCTATGGTACCATTTGAGGCCCAAACGCCTTTCCGTCGCTTTGTCCTGGAGACCTCTCAGAAAACAGAATATCTTTCGGAACTGACAATATACCTCAGATCCCAGCGGTTGCCCTCTTCACATAGTCAACCTCTAAGATAAGGAAAAGGCAAGTGGCATGATCATCTATGGTTTAAACAGCATTTGACCTTTTTATCTTTATTATAAGAATTTTAGCATTGTATAATTTTAGATTTCGCTCTAAGTTTCATTGTAACACTTCTTGTTTTCTTCCCAAGGCTGCGATCACCACATGCTTCTCCACTCTCAGTGCAGCTCTCATTCTGGCAGCCCTGTGCTGGAGAGATGGGGCAAGCTCAGCACACAGGTCCAGGAACGTGGCCTTTTGCATCCAAAAGTCTTGCAGCCACTACTCGTTGTCCCAAAACCTGCATTAAGATGCAATCCCACCACTCAGTGCTCGTTCCCTGGGCCCAGAAGCAATGCTCCACCCTCTGCAGCTACTCCGTGAATGCCAACCATCACCATGGATTGTTTTTCGCTATGTCTCTCAGAAAACTGTCCTCCAAGAAACCCTCATGTCTCCCCATTGCTGGTGTATTTCCAGCAGCTCTGCAAACACAGGAGAACCGCGCGTCCTGTATTTGCAACATTCATAAGACTAGTCCGAGCTCTGGGGGCTCCAGGCTTCTGTCAGAGATGGCAGACTAGGGAACATGCTGCGCGGGTTTGTGGGATTTTTTTTTAAAAAAGACGTGACAAATATAGGATATGTATGGCATTATGGGATGGAGAAAGTTGCATGCTGGGAACTTGACCCCTACCTCCCAGAGATCCCTGGGCGAGTCATTACCCTCACACAACAAAACATTGCAGAAACGTCCCAAAGGGCCTTGTGCTGGATGGCGGCATGGGGCATGCTCGGATACTTGCCCCAGTGCACTGCACTTCACATTGACACAAGCCCTCCTGGGGAGCACGCCCAGGGCTGACGCAAGCAGCCAAGCAGGCATCTGCCCGAGCGATATACAACTGTCAGCGGCGGGACGCTGACGTAACTTGCGTCAATCATAGGTACGGCCTGGAAAAGCAGTAGGGGAAGAAGGGTCCCAAGCACCCACACTGCTGATCTTGCTAAGCCAGCTGCCTTCCTCAGGGGCCCAGAGCAGCAATTCCTCGACTGGCCGGTTATTAATATCCCAGCAGGAGGGACACACACCGCTGCCTGCAGCTGTCAGTACCTGTCCCTGTCTGCAGCTTTGCCTGCAGCTGTCACTTGGCCAAGGCCGGCCCGAAACAGAAAGTCAAAAATAGCTCGTGCTTCCCTCCCCCCTCCTTTCTGTGTCTCTATACAAAGCATCTAGCCCTCCAGTGGGCCCGATTCCCCATCACCTGGACAGTCATTTACACCAGTGCAGAGCAGGTGGAAAAGGCCACGGGCCAGATTCTCAGCTGGTGAAAAAGCTTAATTGAAGAGAACGCAGACAGGCGGAGAATCACCTGAGAATCTGGCCCTGCCATTCTGAGGGGGGTGGCATTTTCCAGACATTTTGTGCTGGTGTGACTGACAATACAAGGGGAATGGCAGCTACTGGGGGAAGCCAGGGCCCCCAGGACTCAATGGCAAAGCTCCCAGTCTGCGTCACTAGAGACTGGCTCAGCACTAGGTGCGGGGATGCTGATACTGAGGGACCTCTAGGAAGGCAAGGGGGTGTTACTGTGTATTGTCTGTAGGTGTCTCACAACACAGCAGCCCACCACTGTCGGCCCATTCTCCCTTCCTTCCCAACCAATCTCCAAGGTTCTCGATACCCACCCACCCCCTCCCGCCTTCACCCCCTCCCCGCACACCTACTTCATCTCCCTCTCCTAATGTCATGGGGTGAGATTCTGGCCAGTGGGAGTTTTGCCATTGACATCAGTAGGGCCAGGATTTCCCTTGCGGTGTCTGTGACTCTGTTTTCCGGTCCCACAGTACAAAGCCCCATTTTGCCAGCGGAGAAAGTGAGGCTCAAAAAAAGGGAAGTGACTTGCCCAAGGTCACACAGCCAATCGGTGGCACGGCTGGGACCAGGACCCAGGCGCCCTGGCTCACAGCAATCTGCTCGGTCCACTAGATCATCCTGCCTCGTTCTCTCCTTTTCCTTCTCTCTCGCCCGTTCTGTGGTTTCACTCATCCATGTCGACCTGCCAACAGACACCTGCTCAGCAATCTGCTGCTCACCTACCTTTGCACTGGTTTATTTCCTTCTCCGACACTCCCATCCTGCCTCTCACTGCCTGCCCTCTACCCGTCCTCCTCCATATTCATCCGAGCGTCTCTCTCCTGGCCTCTCCTCCTGTCCATCTAAATGCACTTTTCCAGGTGGTACAGCAGTACATGCCTGTGTCTTATGGCTCATTCAGAGCAGCAGCTGGTTATCCTTGACAGACAGACCAGCCTGGCCTTGCTCGGAGAGAGGCTGCTTTCTCCTGTATGTCTTCCAGCATTGTTTCCCCTCTCTGCGTTCCTGCCCGTTGCAGGCTGGGCACACCCACTCAATAAGGCAGCACGGCAAGGCAGAGTTTCCTCAGGTTTGTGCTAATTAAGTGTTCAGAACATGCTCTGCAACCCTAGCTGAGGAACTGAATCCCATTAAAAAGCCAGGTCGAGGCAGGCAGTGTCTAGCCCCCATCAAGGAAGGGTCCACGAATGCAGATGGATGCAGGAGCTCAGGGAGCGCGGCCTCTGGCTGGGACCCGTCCCCAAGGCCAGGAGAAAAGAGGGGCTGCCAAGAGCAGGCGATCTCGGAAGGAGAGAGCTGGGGCGAGGCTCTTCCAGCGGGTGAACGCGAAGCCGGGACCCTCTAGCAAAGCTTTGTGCAGCTGCAACATGCCCAGGCACAGCCTGGAGGGCGACTGTGCAGGACAGGAGGGGGTGGATTTGGCCTCCTGCTTTGCTTCCCCTCTCCCCCCCCCCCCCCCCATCATGCCCATTCCTCCCCTCGGACCTCACACCCACCAGATCCTCATGGTGCCTGGGAGAGCTCCTCGGTTCTCAGCCATTTGCACTCCCTGGTCAGGCTAACGCTTGGGACTAGCCGGACGGGGAGGGTCCTGGGTTGCTTGCTGCTCTGTAATCTATTGCTTTTCCTCGTTGCCTCCCTACTTCGCTGCCTCTTCCTCCCCATTTGCCCCCTCCCCCCCTCTCCTTAGGGATGGAATGAATGAGCCCACTCTACGGGGTGGCCCAATGGATCTTGTCCCCCCAAAATGCGTATGACTCTTTACTTCCCCCCCACCCATCGCCCACAACCCCAATCCCTGTTGCCTCCTTGCTCTTCGCCCACTTCGTCCCCCCTTTCTGCTGGCCCCTGTGGCCCCCCTGCTCAGAAGCCCCCTGGTGCTCTCTGTGCATAGGGCTGCAGGGTGAAACTTACGAGGTGGGGCTGCAGGGTGAAACTTCCATGTGTGGCTTTGTCTCAGCGGCCAAGGGAGGATGTTCACAGAGCAGAGGGCACAGCCAGGCTCCGCTCCCAGGCCAGGTGCAGTAGTTCTTACCAACCCAGAGGCAGGAGGAAAGCAGCCAGGAGGCAGGGGGACCTGGCTGGATCCATGCAGGAGGGAAAAAGGAAGGGACTGACCAGTGGGGAGAAATCAATGAGAGGTGTGAGCTCCCCACCGGAGGCAGGAGCCTGAATGCAAAGGGCAGAACCCAAAGATGACTCTAAATGCAAGTCTACACCAGAGCATGAGGCTCATTGAGCCAGTGCACTGAAATAAGTGTAGGCCAGTGGTGGGAGGAGCTAGCCACCCTGAGTACAATCTCCTCCGACACCCTAGCCAAGGGTGTCCTCAGGGCAGCTCGTCCCTCCTACCACTTGTGCTGCCATGGCTACGCTGTTATCACTAGCTCGCCAGCACCAGAGGCTCCGTGCACCTGAGCTGGTAATTACAGCTCTGGCCTGTAGCCCAGTGGGCTAGCTTGCCTTTATTATATTCACTGCTTTGAATTATATTCAGCAGTAAAACAAGAAACCTACAGGCCTACATCCTGTAAGACATTAGCTTCAGCAAGTTAGCATAAGGCTTGAGACCTATGAACTTTGCACAGATAAACAGCCCGACGGAAAACCCCAAGTATTTTGGGGAGCTGAAAATAGAGTTTAAGGGGAAGTTCTGACCACAGGTCCATGAGTCAACCACAGAGGTGTCCTGTCAATGAACTGATGTACGTAACAGGTACGTGAGATACCTCTAAGGCTAGCCTGCTTGCTTGCCTATATATATATCTTTTCTTATAAGTTTATTATTTTCTTATGGGTTTGATTATTGGTGTTATTATAACAGGTTTATATTAGAGTATATATACAGGCCATATCCTATATGTTGAGGTAAGTCAGCGTTAGCGTACATATGTTCGGGACCTTTCACCTAGGTAGATGGGGATGAACTAAAGCATAAGGTTCATATATGGCTGCGACCTTTAACATAGGGGATGTGTTGAAACAGGTTGGAATAGGGGGCATCCTAAGTTAGGGTTACCATACATCCGTATTTTCCCAGACATGTCTGGCTTTTTGGTTCTTAAATGGCCGTCTGGGAGGAAATTTTAAATATCTAAAAACATCCGGGATTTTGCCATTATTATTTTTCCCCAAGGAAGAGTCGATCATTCAAGAAAGAGAGTGAATGTTGATCATTCAAGAAAGAAAGTGAATGTTGATCCCTCGAGAGAGTGTCCGCTTTTCCCCCCTCGCTCCCAGCGCTTGTGCCACGAAACAGCTGTTTTGCGCGGCTGGGAGGGAGCAGGGAAGCGGGGGAACGTGGCGCGCTCAAGGGAGGAGGCAAGGCCGGGATTTGGGGAAGGGGTCCAATGGGGCAGGGAGGGGGTGGAGTTGGGGCAGGGACTTTGGGGAAGGGGTTGGAATGGGGGCGGGGAAGGGGTAGAGTTGGGGTGGGGCCGGGGGTGGGGGTCACGAGCAAATACCCCCCCCATGGAGTGTCCTCTTTTTAGAATGTTCTTATATAGTAACCCTATCCTAAGTTCATACCCTTTGAAACTTAACACCCCAACTTGGAACTTGGAAAGAACCGAAAGAACTTGTTAGGACCGAAATAACAAATGGGATACCTAGCCACAAAAGAGCCACAGTAACAAACTGATGTCTACGATAATAAGCTGAGATCACTGATATACTAAACGATAGGAAAAACTCCAATGTTAGTAAGGTGAGGAAATACAAATAAGGAAAGGGGAAAATCCCCTACTGAATATGCATCGAACATAGCGGCGTCAGTGTATCATATTACAAAAGTGGCATCCCAGCCTAGGGCGGTAGGAGAAGGTGAAGTAGTCCTTGGGAGGTCCCAGAGTGATGGCCACTGGTGATGGGGAAGGTGATGAGGACGATGATGGCTAGCATTGCAGGTTGTTCTGCAAGGGATGGGGTGCGTAGATGGATGTGCAGAGATACATTCTGTAGTATCTCTAGCTACCTTTCTGAGTTGGGGTGTTTGTGACTGTGCTAAATGTATTCAAAAACTATATTTGTAAAGATAAATATAGTGTGAGTGTTGCAACTGTGCACATCGGGGTTCCCAACTGTAGCATAATTTAAATAATACTGGGCCTGATCTTGGGACGAGAACCTGGCAACCCTCAAAGTAATAACTGGGGATTCTTAAGAAATTAATATAATTAATACACTATCTAAAGATCGGGCAACAAGCTGCAGTGTAGCCATGGCCTAAGGGAGTCCAGGCGGGGGTAAGTTATACCCTCTCCCAGCCTCTCCGCCTGAAAATTACACCAGCTCAGCCTCACCGCCAAGAGCGCGTCCTACCACACATCACCCCTCATGCATGGCCCGTCCCCCTTACTCCCCAGAGGGGTGGAACTGGGGCCGAGGGGGAAGGGTCTGTGCAGGCAGCAGCATGGCGGAGATGTGGATGGCTGCTGCAGGTGATCGTAGACTTTTTCGGCCAAAAGGAACAGTCGTGGTCGTCATCACCATCAACCGACCTTCTGCCAGGCCAGAGAACCTCCCCGAGCAGTTCATGCTTCCAGCCCTGTGATGCGTGCTACTGACATAGGCAGCATCTAATGCCCTAGGAAGTGACGTCTCTTTGCAGTGAGCAGGAGTCTTCTGTGGCCTTTATCTCACCCCTCCAGCTGGGGTCTTGACTCCCCAAGTTTGCCCCAGATTCCAGATCCAAACTAACCCCAGCTCCACACAGGCTCAGCCCTGTCTGCCTGTTGCTGCAGTATGCGATTTACAGCCAGCTGTAGGGACAACCTTTCGCAGAACCTTAGTGGTGCTAACTGAACTGATCCCAGGCCACCGAAGGCTCCTGGTATGGATAATTTTCCTCCTGTTCCCCACGAGGTTTGGTTTAGGGTGAGAGAGATCTCGCCGGCTCCCTGCTCCGGCCAGATTGCGCGGCTGGCTCAGGGGACGGGGTTGCTTAGCACAGATGGCAGGCTGGGAGTTCCCATCCAACCCCTCACCAGCTCACTGCCCCCTTGCTGGTTTTAGGCAATGGTGTAGTGCCAACTGGAGGCGAGAGCCAAGCATTGGTGCCATGCGGGCCCTGGCTGAAATCCAGATTGGGAGACAGAACAATCCAAGCCAGGAATTACATATGGCTCCTTGAGCTGAAGTGAAGTCTCTGAGCTTCTGATTATCAGGCAGGGCCAGGGCTCCCTGGTCGGCTCACTTAGACAAATTCATTCATTAGCAAAGAACCATCTTCACCTGGGGGCATCACAGGACGGGGATCCCAGGAATGGGCAGCAGCCCTGCAGGGTACCACAGGCAGCGTGAGGGACTCTAATGCCCAATGCCCCATTGCCTGGCCATGGGTAAGTAGCACGTGGAAACGAATGCGAGAATGGCTCTCTCCACCCGCCCTTTGAAGCAGGGAGATCCTATCCCTGTTTCCGCAGCTGGGAAACCGAGGCACAGCCAGACCTTCCGAAGCGATCCACGCCCCACCCCCTCCCCGAGAATGCTGGGAGCCGCTGCTGAGCTTCTGGTGCCAGCACAGGATCCATTGAGGGCTGGGCTCTTCTGAAAATCTGGCCTCCCTCCCATGACACACCCAGCGACACCCTGGAAGCCTTTGGCCGGAACTGAACCCAGGAGTCCTGAATCCCACTCCTCTGCCTGAGCCCCAGGATGAGCCTGTCTGGCTGAAGAGACCCTAACACCCAGCCGTGGAACACGGCAGAAAGGGAGATGGAGAGAGAACTTTAGGATAATCCACCGCGATAGAGACAGATGGGAGGGGAAATGGAGGCAGAGAGATTAAGTGAACCTTCTGCTACCGCGTTTTTTTTTAAGCCAGGCTTTGGCTTTTTATGGACTCTGCAGCCCTGTGAGAACCCAAGTGCATTACAGATCAAACAAAACCAGATGCATTAAAAACCCAGCGGGAGAAGCACGGCGCATTCTCACCAGCAAATAACCCATCACCAGGCTCTCTGCTGCCAAGATACGCAATTCTGCTCCTCCAGAGCCCATCAATGACTGAGCCAGCAGCCTGGCATCATCAAGAGAAGAGGCTACAGGTGGGAGAAGAGCCGGGCGGAACTGACAAGAGATGGATCTGGGGTCGGAGTTTTGCTCTGGGAATGGGTTGGCAGCCAGAGGAGAGCACAAGGGAGATGGAGCTGCTGCGTCGGAGAATCCAATAAAGAACAATTGGCTCGATCAATAAGAGAATCTCTCCCTACCTGTCCCTGGAGGTAGCTGACAGACACTAAATTGGATCAGTGGGTGGCTTTTATTCCTCTTTCTGTAGTTCTCGCTTTCCACGCGATTCGGGCCAGGCACTTCCACGCTGCTGCAATGCAACCAAAGCTGGCAGTGTCTGGAGAAAGGTCGTCATGCTGGCTCTAACCGGGCACAGCTCCGGGGAGACGCACACTGCTGAAGGCGGCTCCTGTGCAACCATTGCTCAGTGGAGGACCCGACTCCCAGACGGCCCCGGCAGGGCACTGCTGTAAGGAAGCTCACAGGGCTGGAGTACTTGCTGGCACTAATGGGACATTTCTCTAAGGAAGCGCCAGGCTTGTGCCTTCCAAGCACCAGCCCAGCTGGCACAGAGAGTATGGCGGGCTCTGGGCGAGCTTGCAGGTGGAGTGTGTTGGAAGGAGGCACTTTTCTGCCTACTGGACAGTAGCCGGCCAGCTATATGGAATGAGGGAGAGAAGTCTAGGGCCAGCTTCTCAGCCGCTGTCAATGAATGTCACTCCACTGAGCCCACACCAGCTGAGGATCTGGCCCTTAGTGGCCTTACTCTTAACAAAGGGACAGACCTAGAGCTAGTTCCTGCTCTTCTAATACAGGCAAAACTCCCCTCTAGACTGCAGGATTCGGCCCACAGGGAGTCTGTGTCCTTGATGTGCCCTTTGGGAGACTCCAGCCGGGCTCAGGATCAGGCCCTTTATTAGCAAACAGGACCATCCTGCCTGCCTCTCCCATCCAAGGATGCTCCACGCAAGCTCCGTCCCTGCTTGGGGCTGTCTTCAACGCAAGCCAGCAATGTGGGGTCTGTGCGATCCCAGCATGGACTAATTAAAGCCTCCTCGTCCCCTTATCCATTGACATCCTCATTTAAAGGCTCTGGTCCCGCTCTTTGCTTTATTGCCTGCAGGTGTCTGATCCCCCACCCAGGCGCACTGGCACGTGCCGATGCAGTGAGAAATTATCCCGTCATCCATTATGAATGGGGCACCCTCATCCTGTCTATTTCAATCAGCGCCCAGTGTAATTTCCATAGGCTTGATCTGCATCGGAAGGCTTCAGATGTGGGAAAGCCAGTGCTAGCCGGGAGACAGTGCCCGCAGGTGGAATCTCACAAGCTTAATAATCTTTCAGGGAGACAGCGCAGACAGGGCTAAAGGTTTATGATTATTAGTCAGTGCTCCTCTCTATTTATTTAATTTAAATTGCACTTGAAGAGCTGCGCTGAACCGCTGTTCTGCTCCCGATAGCCGGAATCAATCATCCATCCCTGCTCTGCTTCCCATTCCCCTCCCTCGGATCCTTCTCCCCAAATGGGCGCTGCCCTCTACACCTTCCTCTCTCTCTCCACCCCTGAGATTTATCGGCTCCTGGGTGGGAATGAGGCGGACGGATCAGACCAGAAATGCAGCACCACCCAGTCAGGGCCTGCAGCAAGGGCTCTCAAAGCCAGATTCGTCCAAGGTTCAGGATCAGGGCTAAGGCAGGCCCAGGGGTTGAGGGGCTGCCAGATGCTAGTTCCAAGGGGTGAATTCTGCCCCCGGCAATGCCCAGGAGATCCAGCTTTGCACCTGCTCTGCACGGATGTCAATGACAACACGTGCTGTAGTAACACAAGGGCCCAGACTATCTATATACAAGAGCGTTTGTACCACACTTGTCACTAGAGGACACTGGGTGCCTCACAGAGTCACACCCATGATCCAAACGCCCGCATCGAGACCGAGCTACTACCTCTGAGACGGCTGGGATTTCCAAACCAGCCGGGGAGCCACCTGTCCATATTCCACTTAGATACAGTCTGAGACTTTCAAACTCTAGCGATTGATGGTATTTATACAGCCCCTGAGTATCTGAGCACCTAGTCATCTTTACGGAGTTCAGCGTCACAGCGCTGTCATCTCCAGTTTGCAGATGGGAAACTGAGGCACGGAGATTAATGGATTTGCCCACAGTGACACAGGAAGTTGGTGGCAGGGCAGGGAATTGAACCCTAGTCTCGGGAATCTTAGACTATTACCCCCAATACTGCCCCGTCCTTCCACACCACGAGCCAGTTACCATTATGGGTCACAGAGCATGCAGCTAGCTGGGGGACTCCCACACAATAATTATTAAGTTAAACCCATCCCCAACAGGCCCCTTAATGCCTGGGACCGGGGGGCTCCCCCACTTCCCCCCAACAAGGGCTGTGAAAAGCTTTAATCTAGACACTCTCCCATTCTCCCCCTCTCTTTAATCATGCTGCATAATTATCCTCCCTGAAGAGGCGTCGCTCCCAGATCCCAGCGCCGGCTAATGTCTTTTTTGCTTTCATTAATAACCCTGAATGGCTTTACAGGTGAAGGGAGGTGTGGGGGTAATTGAAACCATCTATTTTGCTTCCCAGTTCCTTCTGCGAGGCCCCACAGCTACAAGGGCTGTCTGGCTTTCGGTGTCTCTTCCTCTGCCACTGACGAGACAAGAGGCAGGGGTGGGGGGAAGAGAAATGAGACTTCTGCAAGGGGCAGCTGAGCTCAGGGACGGATGGGAAGAATATGGAGCATTTACAACCATCCTGGGGAGGTTTAGCCATTACCTGATTCCCCACCTCCAAGGCCAGCCCTGCACTGAGTCCTCCCTCACCACTCCCAGCACCCTTTGCAAAGGCCGGCGGTAACCCCGCTGGCTTGGCATGTCATATTCTGCCCCAGCAGCATCAGTCGGCTAAGTCCGACACTGCCTGTTTCGTACTGCGGCTTGATGTTGCTGTGTGCTCTGACTGCTGCCTTGTTCCACCTCAGCGGTGGCTGCATTTCAATGGTGATTTTTCTGTGTGTATGTTTATCCACGTGTGCTACGTAGGTACTGTAGATAGCTGGCTACTGTGGATTGGATGGAAAGGTAGGTGGAGAGATAGAGGGATGTGCATAGGGACAGACAGATATCGACGTTCACACTGTGGATTAGATAAAGATTTTTGAAAGGGCTTGGAGATCCTTGAAGATGAAGGTGCCTATAATAACAATTGTAGCTGCAAACTGTCCACAGCAAAGAATAATTGCAGTCAAATATTACACAACAATAAAAATGGCCACACAATTACAACCCAACAGCTGAACTGCAAGCCAGAAGGAAAGGAAGGGCTCAGTGCACACAAGAGGGAAGGAAGCGTCTGCACAAGACAGCTGACAGCACGCATGATGTAGGGCACCTTTGGAAAAGACAGGCCTTCAGGGCTTTCTTACGAGAGGGGAGAGAAGCAGCGATGAACGCTGAGGGCAGGACCACCCGGAGGGGGCGGGGAAAGGCGGCGTTTGCCCCAGGTTTCCTGTTTGAGAGGGGCCCCAAACCAAGTGGTGTTGCAACCTGCCACACAGGGTCACAGCACCAGTCAAACTGGGCCCAGGCTCTCCTTAGGGCAGACCAGAGACCAGGCCAAACATGAATGGCCCTGTGACTCCGTACTCCAGTTTGCAATGCCCAGCCCAGGGACCTGGCCCAGCTCTGGGGGACAGGGGGGGCTGCTGTGTGGTGAGCTCACTCTCCAACACACACACCAGACGGCCCCCCGGCTCAGTGGTCATTTTTGTGGCAGGGCAAGGGTCCTCAGTTTCAGATTTTGTCGCAGGCTCCCCAAAACCTCTGTGCAGCCCTGTTCAAGGGGAGCTAGGGGGCCACACAAGAGACCCAGAGGCCTGCTGACCTAAAGCAAGGTGATTGGACTTCTGTGTGGCCTATATAGCCATGTGGGCTGGGACTTTCAAAGGAGCACAGGGGATTTAGGCACCTTAGGCTTCTTTGGAAATCCGGGCCATCGCTATTCTGGGTCTCTTTCTGTGCCCTGAAACTGTCAGTCTCACAGGATTCTGTAGTCCGCCGAGCCTGGCAGCTCAGTGCAGACTGTCCCAGGTGAGACACATACCCTGTGCTCTCCCCTGGAGGAGTCGCTTCCGGGTTTGGTTTTGCTTAGCTGCTCTTTTAATCTTAAGGCAAAGTCACTCTGCCTGAGTGCATGCATAGGGGAAGGGAACGCTCCAGAACACAGGTGGCATGAAAACACAGATATTCAAAGAGCTCTTGAATATAGCCAGAACCTAAGGCCAGATCCTCAGCTGATGTAAATCAGCATAGCTCCACTGAACCAGACGTACACCAGTTGAAAAGCTGGCCCAAGGGCTTTATAAAGCAGCATGGTCAACTTCAAATCAATGCAGCGCTCGATAGGTAGCCAGCGCACAGAGCCCCAGGTAGGTGTGACATATGGCAGTAGCTCAAGTGGATGATCAACGGGGCCGGTACACGCTGCAGCACGCACAGGACATGTCCCTGTGAGATATTACTATTCATGCCGGACTCATTTCCCCTCTTCCTGGCTTGCTCACCATAAATGAGAGGAGACCGGCTTGGCCGGAACACAGAGCAGCAGCTCAGAAACAAAAAAAGAGGCCAGAGGAAAGGAGGAGATGTTCTCAGAGGGAGGCAGGGGCTGCGTCACCAGGAAGTGGTTGGGAGTTTTTCAATGCCACTTTTTTTTGGTGTGTCTCTGAAAAGGCCCATTCGGCAAAACTGGCGCTTTTCACGGGACGGGGACGGTGTTGACAAATGTCTTGACTCAAAACAAAATCTGGAGGGGGAAAAAAAGAAAGGTTTTGAAATTGTCCAAACACCCTATTCCGGCATTTTCAAAAGGGAAAAATTCTGGTTTTCCAGTTCAAAACAACTGTTTGTTTTGAAATTTAATCAAATGAGGTTTAAACCAAACCAAAACTGAAAGAAAAATGATTGAAATCAAAAGGAAATCTTTCCCAATGGATATTTTGGGAGATTTTTGGTGTTTTGTTTTGTTTTTTAATTTCCATTGCAATTCAGAAGGGAAAAATTTTCAAATCTCAAAAATTTGCACAGGATGGGAAACAGTTTTTCCACGCAACTCCAGTCACTGTGCAGAAGAAAACAAGGCAGCTCATTAGCACAGGGCAGAGTGGGACAGGGGAGAAACGCTAGTGGGACACAACGTGAGATGGGAAGTGGGGTACATGGAGAACGTGCTTGGCTTTGGGGGGTGCCGGGCAAAAGAGGGTGTTTGAGAGAGAGGGATCAGAGGGAAAGGCAACAAGATTATTGGGTTTAGCACATAGGTGCTGGATGGGTTTGGTGGTCTGTGATATACAGAAGGTCAGACTACAATATGCAGACTACAATATTCTGGCCTTAAATTCTATGACTCAAGAGGGGCCTGGTCCTGTACGGGGCCCTCAGGGCAGGTTTTCAAAGGCGTGCCAGTCCTGTTGAGACACTGAAGTAAGGAAGCCGCTGGGCCAGCTTTTCAGAAGAGATCAGTGTTGGGTACCTACTGAGAGACGAGCTGATTACAAAGGCCTGGCTGCAGGGGTCGCCCCAGGAGCTGCCGAGGACTTGCAAAAACCTGGCCTGACTGGGGGTCCTTTGAAAACTGGCCTGACATGCAGCCACCTCTGGGGTGGAACACCGCACCGGCAGCCCTGCAAAATCCGGGCCAAGAGCATAAAGGCCAGCCCTGCTGTAAGGGCCAGGCGAGAACTAGGCCTGGCCGCCAGGCAACGTTCTCTGCCTC
This sequence comes from Eretmochelys imbricata, assembly GCF_965152235.1. Lineage (NCBI taxonomy): Eukaryota > Metazoa > Chordata > Testudines > Cheloniidae > Eretmochelys > Eretmochelys imbricata. The sequence goes on from NC_135590.1 coordinate 6,233,614, forward strand.
CGAGCACGAGACACAGAGTGATGCAAAACACAAATGAAAGGCCCGGAGCGGCTCTTTTTCCGTGTCTGGTTTTTACAGCTGAGCTATAAACCCCGAGCAATAAGCCCCCTGGAAGTGCTGACGCGCACTATCTCGGCAATTGCGGCTGAGTGGCACCGGGGTAATATACAGTGTATAAATATTTATACCACCACGGGGTTACTCGCCTGCTCAAAATAAATAGGGCTATTTTTCTGCTGCTGAAATAAATGTTTCCACTCTTCAAAGAAATTTATTTTATTCTCCTAACACTAGGGAGAAAATGCTCCTCAGGCCTGGGCAGAGACGACTGTGCTATTGGCCGGGAGGGCTGCCTGTCCAGTCATGTCCAACCAATAGGAAAGGGAATAGCTAAAGGCCGCTGACTGGACAGAGCAGCTATTGGACCCCAAGCAAGCCAGTTAATCCTGGACTCGCTGCATTAGAGCTCAATGAGCCAAGCGAAGGCAGCTGGGGGCTCTGGCTATTAATCTAGTTCTGTGGCTCTCTCTCGTCTAAGTGCTGACGAAAATGAATTGGTTCTTTGGGGACGAACCTCTTGGCCAAATGACCTCAAATCCGTGCCATCAACTCTCCCCACGCGCCCACGGGCTTGACCGTGCCTGTGCCAATAATCTGACGATACAGGTGGATTTTAGAGCACTTAAAAACAACCAGAAAAATTAGCTTTAAACAGAAATGGCAAGCCAGCCTAACCTATGGCACTGCTCCATTCTCTGTCTCTCTGTCCCCCCCACCCCCACGCATCTCTGTCGACGGCATCCCTCTCATCCTACCACCAAAGTACCAAAGCACCGGATGCTAGGATTTAGAGTGAATCTTTACAGACTTACTCCTGACTTTGCCACTGGTGCGAGTGACCTCGTGCAAATCTATCTTGACTATAAGTCCGTAGAAAGAAAGCCTGTGCCTCAGTTTCCCCCTCTGTAAAATGGGGATAGAGGCACTTCTCCACTGTGGCAAAGTGCTTTGTGACCTGTCATTGAAAAGCTCCCTGTGGTCTGAGTGCTAAGTTTTCTCGCTGTGCAGGCAGAACGGCCCGTCCTCACTGGGAGTTTTTCCTGCACTGGGCAGGCCGGTTTGAATAGAGGAGAGAATAATTTTAGCCAGGGATTTGCTCATCCCTATGTTTCTAATGTGGATTTTAGTGACGGTCCCTGTGAACCAATGCCCTTTGTCAAACCAGAGCCCAGGTACAGCAGGGACTAGCTCCTTCTCACATCCCCACCACGAATCCTCGGCAGTGTTGCTCTGGAGGAGTCGCCCACAGGAGCGAGAGGGGAATTCGCTCTCCAAGGACCATTCCTGCGCCAAGCCCACCCTTAGATGAGACCCTTTTGGGGATGGGGCCATTTGCCAGCTGGGAGCGGGAAGGAGATCCCCAAGGTCACAGCACCTCACCTCCACTTAACAAGTTATAACAGGCCACCAGACAGACATCAGACACACGAACATTCACTCAGGACCAACCTGGCGGCAGATCCAGCTCCTGTTAAAGTCAATGGGAGTCTTCCATTGACTGGAGAGGCAGCAGAACCTGTCCCTGGCATTTGATCCAACAGCCTAAAGGGGAAATAGCACTATAGCTAGTTACCAATCCCCTGAGCAGCTCCCAGGTAAAAAGGAGCAAAATTGGAACCAAGGATTCATCATTAATTCATTCTGTCCTGCTTCTAAAGCTACCAGTGTTTTCTTTTTAGCCACTCTGCACATCCCAGGGCTCCTGCCTTCCCAAAGCCAGGTACAATTCGACTGACGTGCCTTGGCACAAATTACTCTGTCCTGGTGAGGTGCAGACTCCACTCCCATCACGCAGACATCTTGACGAAGCACAAGGCAACAGGTCACATGGATGCAATGAGCCAACAAGGGCCTTCCCAAACTGGTTTTGAGAATTTCACTGTAATGTTATTGTATCACATTTACATCTAGAGGCCCAAGTCATGGACCGGGACCCCACAGCTCTGGGGACTGTACAGAGAACAAGACAGTTCCTACCCCAAAGGATTCGCGACGGAATCATAGGTTCTTCTGAGCCCCCAACCCACCCAATCCCCTGCTTAGAAAAGAGACTTTACATAATGGATTGAAGATCAAATCAACAGGCAGGCACGTACTCATATGAAAGGACAGACAGCTGCTTCTGATGGACTCGTCCATTTCAACAGCATCTAAGCTTTCTTTGGTATTTATTTAATGTTTATAAAGGGTTGGCACCATTATGTATTTGAAGAAAACCTCCCCATATAAACTGGACGTAAACGGAAATGGCAATGCCTGCCCGAGTCTGTTGAGAGCCTGAAGCAGCAGAGCACTGCCTCCCTCCTTTCTCGATGAGGCAGTGTGACAATTTAAAATCCAATGGGTCTGATTCTGATTGTACATACAATTGTGTAACATCAAGGGTTACACCCCAATGCCTTTAATTCGTGGGAGTGGAATCAGACCCAGTGCTTAACTATTTTACTGCCGATCATTTTAGCAGAAACATCTAATTATTCTGGGATTGTGGGCAGAAACTGCCAGGCAAGAGTGACCTGCCCACACGGTATGTTTAGCCAATGAGAGTCGCTCTGGTCATGCAAAGCTTCCAGTTCACGGTCAATTGGCTGAGCGCCCTGTTGAAGGTGGAGTCTGTTGTGGTGATAAGTTAAGAGTCTGCTCTGATTGAAGCATGGAACCAAACTGTTCATAAAGCCTTGTTGGTTTTCCAGTCCCCCCTGGGCTCTTACTAATGAGACAGCAATAAAACGATCAAGGTATTAATAAAGCTAAATTGTTCTAAGCCCAGCCTTTTGGTTAGACTGGTTTTCACTTTTTGCAAGACGCAAGCACAAAAGTGGAGCTCAAATCGAAACAGACCAGCAAGCCAGATAGCGTTTAAATAGCCACCGCATGGTCCAGTGGACAGCACAGCAACTAGGAGCCAAACAACATGGGTTTTATTCCCAGCTGGGCAAGTCACTTCACCGCTCTGTACCTCAGTTTTCCCTCCTCCTTTAGATAGGAAATAATGACTCTGGCCCACCTGCATAAATCACGGCGATCGGGTGGTGAAAAGTGCTATGGAAGTGTTTTACTATTACTGCACCATTCATCTCAACCAACGTACAGGAAGCCCCATTTTCAGAATCGTGGACTAGACTGGGGCACCCAATTCCACATGAAGCAAGTGTTTGAGTATCTGTGGCTTGAGCCCACCTGACTGAGCTGCTCCAGGTTGAAAATTGGACCCAGCACTTTAAATATTTAATTAGACACACACTTAAAATTATTTCACTTTGCAATGTACAGTGGCCACTGAAGTCAATGGAAAGATGGCCACGGATTCCACTAGACATTGGACTGGGCCCCTAATGAATATATTGCTTAGAGAGAAATCCAGTTTGTTAGAGGAGAGGAGGAGACAATGGGGCAGATTCTGGCTTCTGTAACAGGGACATAAATCTGGAATGATTACCCTGGAGTCACTCCACATTGACAGTAGCGTTGCAGCAATCAGAATCTGGCTTAGTGTGAGGAAGTGAGAGAAACAGGGACAGATCGTATTCTGTTATGTATAGGTTCTAATACCGCCATCATCTCTGTAGTATCAGCATGCCTGCCAATCATGCACTGAGCAACATGACTAACATCTGTCACGTGTGCCAGCAGAAATGCTCAGCTGGTGTGAACGGGCGTAGCTCAGACTCCTACATTGATTTACACTAACTGAGGATCGAGGCTGTGATTTTTAGCAAGAGAGGTCCTTTGATATGAGCCCAGGACAGAATTCCAAGCTCTGGGGAATCATACTTTCCCCTTCCATTTATCCAGAATTACAGTGAGTCCTTAATGTTGTACCGAGACGCTTGGTGTTTCATGCGTCTACCAGAAAATACAGAGTGGAGTTTGAAAAGATTAGACACATTTAAATGCAAATTGTGTTATTTCAGTCTTTAAAAAATGTCATTAATACATTTTCTGCAATTTGGGAAAATCAGTGGTAATTATTTTTCCAAAGTGAACCATTAGCCAAGGGGTTGCGGGGGTGGGGTGGGGGGGGGAGAATCAGGGAAATTATATGACTGACGCGTATTCCTTCACAGAACGGCAGAGTTACTTTCTTATACGCAGAATAATTACCATGCAAAGGAACCGGAAAGCCGTTCTGTGAGATGAATGTGTACAAACCATGAGATCGTTTCCTTTTAGGCGTTTGGAGATGTCATTCACACATCCATATTATCCCCCTGCTCTGTCAGTGTGTACGTTGCCATCAATAAACAAGATAAAGGCAAGGCTAGAAAACTTCATGCCAAACTACTCTTGATGTTGCAATTTTGTGTCCCTGCTCATTATGGGTCTCAGTTCACAAGTGGCCTGTACGCTGCCCATTCCCTTATCTGGCTCAGTTAGAGTAGCTACAGAATCTGATCCTATGATCAGCATTTGCATTGAAATCAAGGAGAGTCCAGCAGGCGGGAAGCGATGGAATTAAGGAAAGGATGTCCTGACCGTGAGATGGTCTCAGCTGGAGGGGGTTCGGCCAGAGACACAGTAAAATCCCCACGCCTAGGGACATTTAAAGTCAGATGGGACAAAGCACTGGATAATATGCCAGAGAGAAACAACCCTGCCCTGGCTGACATGGTCAATGTCCTCATGGGTGGATTTCAATCCAGCCGACAGCTTTGCCCTCCCAGTCCATTTGCGGCATACAAAATACAGGTACAGTTGACAACGCTCAGATGCCAGACTATTAGGGGTTTCATCTCAGTGCCCAGCCCCTTAACATTTTAGCACCCCGCCATGGGAACCAGCCCCTAGCACAGCATGGCTGGAATCCACAGACCTCTAGTTACCTGGGCCAGCCACTCTGCTGCCTGCCCAGTCAGGTAGCTAGATGGCCACGGGCGGCCGTTTAGGCCTGCAGTTAATTGCGCTTGCAGATTTCCTGCAGCTGCGGGCACAAAATTTTGAGAAAAATTAATTGCAGGCCCAAGTAAGGCCTTTGCCACAGAGACTGACTATCACTATATGGGACGGTTTGCACAGGTACCCTGTCCTGGTGAGGCCTCTAAGCACTATCACCATAGAAATGTTCATAATAAAAACCTGGCTGTCCAAAAGCACTCAAGAACATGCTCAAATCATTCCCTGCTAAGCCTGGCACTGAAGCCCCTGGGTAGCTTTAAGCACACACTTAGCTTTCAGAACGTGCTTAAGAACCTTTGACTTCAGCGTAGAACTAGGCAATTTTTTTCTTCCAAAACTTTTTGGCAACAGCGAAACCTTTCACAAATTCATATAAAACCAAAGCTGAAAAAAGTCAAAACATTTGGATTTTTTCAATTCAATTAAAAAAAATATTTTAAATGCTCTACATTGAAATGAAAACTTCCATTTGGGGTTGAACTAATGTTTCGTTTGACCCAAAACAAAATGGTTCTGCAACTTTTTGATCTGCCACAAGTTCCAAAAAAGTTGTGACCTGAAACAATTTTGTTTGTTTTTGTAAAAACCACTGAACCCACAAGTCTGTTATTCTCACAGCTGTGCTTCAATGGGATTTCATCACATGCTTAGAACTGAGCACGCGCTTAAGGGCTGTCCTGACTAGCAATGCTTTCCTGAATCAGGGCCCAAAGCTGGAGGCTGATTTCTTAAGTCAGGCTCATAGATCTTTCCCATCTCTAACGCATCTGATCCACAGACCGAACCAATGGTAACACTCCCACTATATCTGTATCTACGCACTGTGTGTATACCGTTTTTAATTCCAACCTTTCGCTGTGATCTGTCTGCTGCTAAATGGAAAGAAAAAGGGGGGTGAGGGGGAAATTGAGATTGTCTTCACCGAGATTAAACAAAGAAGAGCCTTAATCTTATTTGAGTCATCTAGGTGAGAGAAGAGCAAATTTACATAACACTGTAAGTGCTCATTAACTGATGTTAAATGACAGCCAAACACCTATAGGATAACACGGGGACTAGCAGAGAATACTAAAGGGGTCCCTTCATCCAGATCAGGGATTTTCTACAAAGAGCCCGCGCTACTGAGGGCATAGTCAAAGCCACCGCAGCTCCCCAGGGGCCTGCACACTGGACCAGCAGTCTCTCTGCCAACAGCACTGCAGAAATGATGAGAACGAGGACAAGAAAAATGACCTGCTTCTCGTCTCATTGGACTCACCTTTCGAAGGCCAAGGGAGAGTGCTGTTGGCAGGACCCTTTTGGATTGGACCGGTCAGACCTGGTAAGCGAGGCAAATGGGCCCCTGTCATCTTGGCAGAGAGCTTCTGCGCGTTAATTCCCCAAACTCTGTGAGCAGCCACCAGTGTGTGTGACCTCTAGGGCATCAGCTGCATGGGTTTCTGTAATGATCAAATCGATGGGCCAGGAAGTGACCAAGGACTCAGTCATAATTGGAGCCTCACTGCACCAGGTCCTGTACAAATATATAGGAGGGCACAGAGCCAAAGGGTTTATGAATGTTATTAAAGCGAATGTTAAAAAATAATATAATACAGTAACTCCTCACTTAAAGTCGTCCTGGTTAACACTGTTTGTTATTAGCTTGCTGATCTACTAGAGAACATCCTCGTTTAAAGTTATGCAATGTTCCATAATAAGGTTGTCTGGCTCGCCCCGCTCCGCCTGCCCACCCGGCGCTCCTGCCGGGGAGCGGGGTCAGGGGCTTGCCCCACTCTGCCCACCTGGCATTCCAGCCGGGGAGAGGGCAAGCCCCGAACCCCACTCCCCAGCAGGAGCGGTGGGCGGGCGGGCGGAACAGGGCAAGCCCCCACACCTCGACCCTGCTCCCCGGCTGGAATGCTGGGTGGGGGGAACGGGGCAAGCCCCTGTGCCCTTCCCCGCTAAGCCCCTGCCTCAACCAAGCTTCAAAATCATCATTGGTGAATACGGTATTAAACTGTTTGTTTAAAATTATTTAAAACTTGTACTGTATATAATGTTTTTTGTTTAGCAAAAAAAAAAAATTCCCTGGAACCTAACTCCCCATATTTACATTAATTCTTATGAGGAAATTGGATTCGCTTAACAGCGTTTCGCTTAAAGTATCATTTTTCAGGAACGTAACTACAACGTTAAGCGAGGAGTTGCTGTACGTAGGTTGAGAAAAGAGTGTCTATACATCTGGGTATGGTGCTTAGATTATCCACAACTACCAAGTTTGTTTTAAAAGTCATAATATACATATAGTGCATAATCAGCAATAACCCAAATTTAGGTGAATAAATTTTAACAATACAGTTTAGATATTAGCATCCAAGTATTCGGGGACATCACTCATGAAAAGTTATACAGAGATTTGGTCGTGGAAAGCAATGAGTGAAGACTGTCCCTCAGTAATTGAGAATTTAGGGTAGGTTGTCCATTTAGAAAATACAATCCATCAGGAAAGTATTTCAGTTATGGACTATTTTAATCCAAGAAAGCATTTCCAATCTAAGAAAATCAAATCCTGGATCCCTCTTTGAGCAGTATCCAGTAAAGATGTTTCAGGGAAAGTACAAGAAACCCCCCTACTGGACGATTATGGAATAACCTGCCCCTACAGGAAATATCTGCCTGTCCCCATCATTTGAAGACTGGATCACCTCCTGAAGCATGAGGATGTAACGTTGTCTGATAATCTGTGGTGGTGTGTATGTGGTTCCAAAAAAATATGTCCCATCCCTTCCAGAATCCTGCCAAATTCTTGGACTCAGTTATATCTATTTTTGGATTTTATACTGCCACCTATCACTGCAGTAGTTTACCTTTTTGTATATAATGTGGTGGTGAGTTCCACAGGCGAGTCATGCATTATGTAAATAACCTGACCAGGAACAGCACTCAGGTTACCTACTCTGCCCTTGCCTGGAATAATACTTGAAGTGGATTCCTGTGTTCATTTGAAATGGACTCTTGGCTCAGCACCAAAAAAAAATAAAATAAAAAAAAATCCAAACACCTGAAATGGATTCTTATGCTTTCCTTGGGATAATAAAAATGTTCATTGTGTATAGAGCATATCTACCGCACCCTCGAGAAACACTGGTGAGCAGGATAGTGCCTGCTATATTAGGGTTGAAATCTGGCCCATTGATTTGAGTGGCAGCCCGTGAAGGAACTGCATTCCTACAGCCGTCCCTGGAATGCACTCTAAACAGGAACCCTGGAAGACAAAGGACCCCAACTGGATTATTTTGCCTTCCAGAAATGGACTTTTGGAAATCTCTAAGCCCACTGGAGTTCTGGGTTCCATTGCGCAGACTTCTATCTCTTTCAAAGCCTACAGGGAAGGCGGCGGGGGTGGGGAGGGTGGGGATTTAATGTAATACTAAGCCACGCTTTCATCTACCACTCGTGTCTCATCCCCGACTTTGCAGCCTGACTTGATAACATTTTTAAAAATCCAATTTTTAAGAAAGCCGAGATAGAAGGGAGCCTCCTCGATCAGAGTAATTGTGTTACGAGTGCTCAGAAGGCTTTATGATGTCCCAGGAGCAAGTGGCCGTTTAAATCTCATTCAGGGTCAATTTCTATCTACTGTTGCTTTGCTCTCCCTTTCCAGTCCGCCCCAGTGTATTCTCTAGCCATGGACCCATTTTTCTCCCCCCTCCTGTAATACGAGTCTTCCGGCATGAAGGAGACCTGGACTTTGTACGTCTTTGCCAGTTACAACAGGCTGGGAATTAAGTTTGCTGGTCACACTGGAGGTAAAGCAATTTTACTTGCCAGCTCGTACTTGTTTTCCCAGCGTACGTAGCTGTCTGCTGAACTTTCTGTGACACAAATACATAACGACAGAGACACAGGCTCTCGCTCTCCTTCAGGAAATCCTGTAATGTTGTCCTGTTGCAACGTACTTCACACAAAACATTCACACAAAACACTTTTTTCTCTCTGGTTTCAGAGTAACAGCCGTGTTAGTCTGTATTCGCAAAAAGAAAAGGAGGACTTGTGGCACCTTAGAGACTAACCAATTTATTTGCGCATAAGATGCATCCGATGCAGTGAGCTGTAGCTCATGAAAGCTTACGCTCAAATAAATTTGTTAGTCTCTAGGGTGCCACAAGTCCTCCTGTTCTTTTTTCTCTCTGCAGAACGGTGACCCACCGGTCAGCACGCCCCTTCCTGGCTGGGTACAGCATTGCAGGATCCTCCCTTGCAGTCAGCGCCTTCCGGCAGACATTCAGGCTTTCTGGCCTGGTCCGGTCTGGCTCTTCCCGGCAGTGACTAAGTCCTCTGGCCCAGCCACATAGAGTCCCGCCCCTGCTGGGGTATCAGTGTCTCAGAGACACAATCCTGCTTATCAATACGGCATCATTCACCCCACCTGGGCTCCACCTCAATCCCCCTCTCCTTTCAGAATAGCAGGGTCCCAGGGTTTCCCCCAGCAGGGCTCAAAGACCAAACAACTAAAGCCGCTGCTCACCCCAGGCTTGAGCACGTTGGCCTTCCGGGGTCTCCTGCTTTTCTTCCAGAACATCAACCCCCAGGGCTGCCTCTCTGGATCCTTGACCCTCTTTCAGGAAACACATAGGAAGGCACTGTGCGCTATTAGAATTGCCCATCTCGCAGTACCGAGAGATGTATCATTCGCTGCACGTTTGTGGATGTGCATGTGTTTACATGTATGTGCACGGTCGATGGGAGGGAGGCAACAGGCCAAACTGAGTTGTTTTCCCTCCCAACGGGAGAGCCGTTAAAGCTCGTGTAAGGGGACTGTTGCCCCCTTACTAACATTCAGTGGGGGTGTTTTAGTTGCCAGCTCCCAGTACTAAAAGGGGGAAGGGTCGATGGGGAATCAGGACCCTGAGACTGCCAGTCCCCAGGAACAATGGGGAGAGGCCAATGCTCCAGGTCAGCCTGAATGACAGGGCGGGCAGGCTAATCAGGGAGTCAGGAGGCCGGGGGGGTCCTGTCCTCCGTGTGAGCTGGATTTGCCTGGGTCAGACAGAGTGGGGCCGAGCTAAGGAGAAAGCAGGGGCCCAAGCTAAGCTGGGGAGCAGAGCTGGGCCAGATCCAGAGGGACCAGAAAAGCAGCCCAGAGAGAGCAGACCCTGCCCTGGGGGGCAGAGTTGCAGCCCCAAAGCCAGAGGCACAGCCCAGAGAGAGCAGACTTGCCCTGGGAGCAGAGCTGCAGCAACCAGAGCCAGAGGGGCCAGAGAAGCAGCCCAGGAAGCTGGAGGCAGAGCAGCAGCAGTCCTGAGACCGAGTGGTGCAGCTGGGGCTGGAGCAGTCTGGAGCTGGGTGCGGTGAGCAGCGGGGGAGACCGAGGGGGACCCTGGGCAGCGGGCCCAGCACAGGGAGACTCTTCAGCCAAGAGGCTCTGCAGGCCAGGCTTGGATCATAACCCCGACAGGGTGGGGGCGACACTGGGCAGAAGGGTCCTACCACTTAGAGCCTGAGAGCCTGTGGCCACCACCAGAGCAAGTGTCCAACCCACAGCATCCCTGCAGCAAAGCCAGGGCCAGAGAAGGAGGCCTGGGACTTACAAGGAACAGACTGTGAACTGCCCTGACATTCCAGAGACACTGTCTGTGATGTTCCCTGCCACAGAGTGGGGTGATGTGTTTCCTTTAACCTTTCCCATTTTTTCTTATTCTTTTTAAAGTTAATTGTTGAGTAAATAACTTGCATTTGCTTTAACTTGTATGTAATGGTCAGTGGGTCAGAGAAGTGCCCAGTGCAGAGAGAGTACCCCGGAGTGGGGACACCCTAGCCCCTGTCCTCGGTGACGCAGCAGGGTTGGGGGTCGAGCCCCCCAGGAATCCTGGGCCCAGCCTTGTTGGGGTTAGGAGGACTCTGCCAGACAGGAGAGTGGAAGGGGAGTCCTCAAGGGCAGGGAGGCCACTGGGTAAAGGAAGTGGGAGCGAGGACTCAGATCCTTTCGCTAGCCCACTTCACCAGGGTAGTACAGAAGCCAAGAAAGTTCCCCACAATAGCGGGCCTATTCCCCCGCCTACACTCGGAAGGCACCACCGTCAGACCCTTGGTTCCCTACCTCCCCAGCAGATGCTGCAGGAAGCATTAGAAATGGTTACGCGCTCTCTGACTCCTTCTAAATAACAACCTGAGCGAACTCACGTGGCGCTCCAGATGCTCCACGGTCTTACGGCCCCTAATGGCTCTGTAATAAAATAAATCATTGTCTTTGCATTATCCCAATTAGACGCAGGCGATAACGCGCTTCGGTCATTACAGAGTCGGCAAAGGTACCCAGAGGGTGTGTGCTGGCAGCTTGTCGGGCTTTGCTGGAGGCCAAGCGCCTTCGTTGTCCCCAGATCTACGCTGTGCCAAGGAGGCCGGAGCGGGGCTAAGATTGGGCTGAGCTGACACCGAAATCTTGGGAGCTGATCTCACGAGATTCTGGCTGCTGGCCCTGGAAATCTCCTGCCAACACCTCAGCCTGGCAGACGTCCACTCTTCCGGGCTGAAATCTCTGTCCTTTGCACTCACTTAGCGCAACAGCAGGACAGAGGGCAGAATTCAGCTGACAGTGGCTAATTCACCCTGCGAGGGGTCTGGGAACCTCCCCAGAGAGCCAGATTCATCCTTTCACCAGCCCCCAGTTCATCCCAGACACACGTGGAGTCCTACGTCCTCACAATGCAGCTAGTTCTTGAAGCGAGCGTCAGCACAATGCGGGGGCAGGGGTTGGGAGAGCTGCCTACAATACCTGGGGGAAGGAAGGAACGCCTTGCACAGTGTCCAGCGGTCCGGATTCCATTCCTGGGCTTCATGTGTGAGTGACCTTGGGCATGTCACTTAGCCCAGATCCTCAGAGGTAGGTAGGCAGCTCACTCCCACTGGGCCTTCTTCTCTCTGTGCTTCAGTTCCCCATCGGTCAAACCGGGATGATGCTAATACCCTCCTCCCTCCGTCTCAGGGGGCTCTCGAGTGTTTCGACAACTGAAGCCACAGAAGTGGAGAGGGAGGATGTTGAGGAAAGGGCCTGATCCTTCCCCGAGCTCCCTGTGGGCCGGGAGATGTAGGGCAGGACACAGATTAGAGCCGCTGACCTTTCCCAAAACCAGGCCATTTCCACATGGGTCTTAGGAGCCCGTTAATATCATCTAGAGGGGGCCCCTCGGGCTGCCCCATGGTTATTTCTCATCCCCCGCCCGCCCACCCCGGCCCCCCATGCGTTACACTGCACAGCCCTTGAGAAGCAGTTGGTGTTGCTGCAGCAAAGAGCGGCCTTCTCCGGCTAGATCCTGTGGCTAGCTTGATCCTGTCCTCCGGCGCCTGCTCATTTTAATTAATCCTTAATTAACTCACTGCTCTTTCCTCCTCATCACCATGTGAAGAGGAGTTTGCTGTTGCCTTTCAGGTTCTCTGTCTGCTGCTTAATAGCCACTGGCAATTTGCCACCCCAGGGATAGGATTCAAAGGCCTTTCCTCCTCTCATCTGCAGCAATCGAGGCTCTTAACTGACGCCCCTGCTCTCTTGGGGAGTGGCTCTATGGAATGATAGGGGTTCGCTTGATCAGGTGACCCTGGTAGTGGGGGCTGCCTGGAGAGTCCCAAAGGGATTGATCAAGGGAACAAGATTCAAAGCCCCACATTTCAGAGACCATTCAGATCCAGGGGGTTTCTTTCAACCCCTTATGACAGGGCTCAGGTGTTAAATTTGGATCATGGCTCTGCTTCCACAGCTAGCCAGCACTCAGCCATAATCTAGGGCAGACTGGCTCTTGTCCCAGGTCAGATCTCTACAGACTATTGCACAGGAATCATGCTACCAGCTGCTGACATGCAGCCAGTGCTGGGGTGCAACATGGCCCCAGCAGTTATCAGAGTTTAACCCATAAGGTGCTATCCCCCTTCCTCCCTCCTTTAGTTAACTGGCATCCCCAGCGGGGTGGGTCTAGTTTAGATTGTAACTCTCCCGGTTGGGTACTTGGCATTTGATTGATCTATGAGGTGCCACACCCACCGATGACGCTGTATATGTAATAGTCATCACAGCAGCAAAGATGAGATCTGGCAGCCAATTGAAGCTGCAGGGGGTAATGAGGAGCCTGCCTAGAGTGAGTTACATTCCAGGCTGTCCTCGTTAGCTTTTAATTTAAAACGATAAAGACGGAACTATTCCTCTAATTTTATTGAGGTGAATAAACGGCGTAAAATCAGGGTTATTTGGCAGTGGAAGAATAGAGGAAGATTAGCCTTTCACTCACTTTCAATATGATTATCTAAGAGCCCAATCTACAGCAATCTTTCGCTGCTCCCCAGCAGCATTGCTTAGGAACACCTAGATTCATGGATTTAAGGCCAGAAGGGACAATTATGATCATCTAATCTGACCCCTTGCATAGCATAGGCCAGACAATCTCACAGTATAATTTCTGCAGCAAGCCCATAACTTCTGGCTGGAGCTATAGTGTAGCCCTTAGAAATATATTCAGTCTTGATTTAAAGACGGCACGTGACAAAGGATCCACCACTTCCTTTGGTAAGTTGCTCCAATGGTTAATTACCCCGAGAGTTCAAAATTTGCATCATATTTCTGGTCCAAATGTATGGAGGGTCTGCTTCAAGCCATAATTGAGCCATTGACTGCTCATAACATGAAAGTGACATTTTTGCCATTTGTTCCTAAATCATAATTTTAGTAAATAATAAATAATTGCTTAAATCTTTTAGCCCAAGCTTTAAGATCGAGAGCTTCCAGGCTCAACTCCTGCTGCTGACAATCTACCCAAGGGCGCAACGTTACATTTATAACCAGGACAATCTAACATGATGGGGGGAAAGCCCAAGCCCACCCTGGAGTCCAAACCAGTCCATGATCCTGAGTATGGAACCTGACCTCTTGATAAGCATTCAGAAAAGAAAGAAAGCCACACAAAGAGTTTTTATCTATTTGCGTTACTCCAGCCCCTAGGAGAGCCAGGTGAACAGTGAACAAACACTACAGCATTTCCATGATCCCACTGTCCGAAACCCGTCACTCATGGAGGTTCTTTCAGAACAGGGCCCAGGTTTAGCCAGCAGGCGGGATGAACCCCATGCCTCGTCATTCCACACACCCAGCGGCTCTGTGAGGGGCTTGGGTTTGGGATGTCCGCACAGGGCTCGCGTGGCTCAAACCTGGTGACGAACCTTTCCAAGGTCAGAGTGCAGTGCCAGCAACGGGATGATTTTCCTCGTGGTTGTCTGTCCCCATGGCCCTGCTACGCAGCATCCCCAGCTGCTGTGGCATTTCTAGGACGAGACATGGGGTGGTCGTGATGAAAAGAACAGATCTTTCTCTTCGTGAAATGCCACAGTCCCTGTTCTTCCCCCAGGAGCGACCTTTCCTTTCCCAAAAAGAAAAGGAGTACTAGTGGCACCTTAGAGATTAACCAATTTATTTGAGCATAAGCTTTCGTGGGCTACAGCTCACTTCATCGGAAGCTCATGAAAGCTCATGCTCAAATAAATCGGTTAGTCTCTAAGATGCCACTAGTCCTCCTTTTCTTTTTGCGAATACAGACTAACACGGCTGCTACTCTGAAACCTTTCCTTTCCCGTTCCAGTGCAAATAGCTAACAAGGTGCTCACGGTGGGAGTCAAATGGAATCAGTGCATTTCCAGACCCTGGCTCTGCAAGCCCTTTTTATTCCCTTTGCAATCAGAGACGCATCCCCGTCATTAGGGAATTAAGACGCACACTAGGAGTGGGTCACCAAAGCAGTGGGCTCCTGCTCTCTATGGGCAAAACTCCCATTGACCTCAAAGGTGTTGCATCATGCCTCATTACCCTGTCCTGTAGCCCAGAGTTTGAGTCAGCAGCGTTCACGGTTCTCTCCCCAGCTGGTTTATCTGATTCTAGCACATCCATCTGCCCACCCGCAAAAATGCCAGGGTCACCGATTTCTTTTTTAAGCACACATTCATGGCTCCCTTTGACAATAACGTGGGTTTCTGAACTATGACTCCGCTCTAGACACCGGAGTGCTGAAATAAATCCAGGGCTTCTTAGGGAGTCATTCAACAGCCAATCACAAGGCTGGAGTTCACCTCCAGAAAATCATGCCCTTACCACCGGAGCTATAGGAAATTGTCCGTACTCTAGTAGCTGTCTAGGGCCTACACTGCAAAGAAAAATCTGCTACACCAAGTCTCAGAGCCTGCTGGGGCAATGGACTCGGGCTCACAAGGCTCGAGCTGCGGGGCTAAAAGTAGACCCTCAGACCGTCGCCCCTCGGCAGGCTTCAGAACTCAGCCAGAGGCTATGGGCCTAGTGCTGGAGTTCAGGTTCTGGGACATAGATAGCTTGCACAAACGGCTTTATTCTACATGAAGTGAGGTCATTCTCCCTCCTCCCCGATCTCGTTTAAAGCCCATCCCAGGCAATGATTGATGTTTGAAAAATAGACCCACGCTCCAGAGTGGCTGGAGAGACTCTTTGCTCCCGGAGTATTAAGGATTTCATAGAGGTGGCGTTGGCGGGCCTGGAGGAGTCGATGTGGCTTCTTTTTAACCAGCCAGCAGCATCCGCGGTCGGGTAGGGGAAGTGATCCCTCCTCCCTGCTGCAACGCTATCAATATCCAGCTGCTGAGTTATCTCCCCTGTTCCTGCAATCCGCGCCCTGCCATCTCCGAGCCTTGCCAGCAAGACCAAGCCATAAATCTATGTCCCTTTAAACGGCGCGCTCCTGTGGTCTAATGACGGATCATTGTGGGGGAGGACCGCTCTGTCCAGCTGACAATTGCGCGAGCAAGAGGGAAGAAAGGCAGTGGGAGAAGAGGCACCTCCAACCCCAGAGCGACCCTGACATGCGTACATGAACCCTGTTGCACTGGGGCTGATTTATGGTGTCTGAAGCTCCAGTTTGCAACTCGCTCGTTGTGAATAAGCGTTGGCCATGAAAAGCCCGGCTTGCTGCCTGACTCCTTGCTCTGGAGACGAATGGGGCCTGTCACTTCTGCCATCTCTTTGCTATTGATTTTTTTATACATCTAATGAACACTCCAGCACGATGGCATACAACTGCCCCCCCTCCCCATCTCCATGCATCACCGGGGGCACGGAGGTGCCCGCACAATTACCTGTGTAGACAGAGGCAGGACAGGGATTGCAAATGACCTTATCACAGCCCGCAACGGATGAGGATTGTAAACCAGGCCCCGACTGCCAAGATAAATGGCCCTTTCCCGCCCGGTGATCTCACCCATTTGAGCAACAAGCGACCAGGGCTGCTGGATTCCTGCTCACAGCCTAAGTGGCTAATTTTCCCGGGGCCCGTTTGGGACGGCAGGGCAGAAGGGTGCTGGGAGGAGGCAAGGTGAGTCCTGGGTTTGCACTAAGCAGAGGGTGAGTCACCTTCCTGCCTCTGGGTCAGGTCCGCAGCAGGTGTCGCCAGCGACCTCAGGGGAGCTGGGAGCGCTCAGCTCCCGGGGAGGATAGGGGAGGTTGGACACGCACCTGCTCTGTTCAGACAGTGCCTGGCTTTTACAGGTGCCGATGAGCTGCGTTTCTGGCTCCCGCACCGGCCACGGGCCAGGCAGGAGGCTGGCAGCATGCGGGGAGGTCATGTGAAATCAGCACCCTGAAAACAGTGATCCCATCCTGCTCCTCCCTCCCGGCCTCTGCTGGGGGGGTGGGGCTGGTCAGCGTCGGCTTTCTTGGCGGTAGTGGGCATGGCTCCTTTTCTCTGGCACCCTCCTGCTCCTGCACCATCGCCACCAGGCAGCCGGCCGGTAGGACCATGGAGACCTGGCCCCTCTATCAGACCCTTCATCCAAGGAGCTCGCAGGCTTAGCTAGGTAAGCCTCCCGCATGGCACGTATCGCCCCGATTTTAAAGTCGTGGGGAAACCAAGTCACAGAGCAGCGGCACGATTCCCATAAGGTCGCCCAGCAGCGGAGCTGGGAACAGAGGCTGGATTTTTCAAAGGAACCCAGGAGAATGAGGTGGCCTGTTCAATGGGATCTGGGCGCTATTATTCATTCGACAGTAGCCCCTAGAGGTGCCCGTAGGGACGGTCCCGGCTCCAAAGAGCTGACAGTCTGTATAGAGATGCGCTAGGTCACATGGCAGCAGAGCTAAGGGTAGAACCCAGCTCCCCTCTACGCCGTGCTGCTGGCTGACCCACTGGCAGGAACGGCGGCAGTGCCCTAAAAGTTGGGGGGCCACAGGCCCCTAAACCGTGGCCCCCCACACCACGCCACTCCCCCAAAACCCTGCCCCCAAGACCCTGCCTCTGCCCCCGAGGCCCCCCCACACACCGCCTCTTCCCCTGAGGCCCCGCCCCCACACCACCTCTTCCACCAAGGCCCCTCCCCCCCTTGCTCCTCTCTGCCCCCTCTATCTGTCGCTCGCCCTTACGGGCAGTAAAAAGGGAGGGGGCCATGTCCCCCTGTCCCAGCACCCCTGTCCACTGGATCACTTTACAAACATCTTAGGGGCCTTTACAAGTCCCAGGCAGAAAGCCCACAGCCACCCCCCCAACCGAAATCCTCTCCATGCTTCCGTCGGACTGTCACTGCAAAGCTGGGAGTTGCAAGGACACCAGGTTAAGACCTCTTCCAGGGTGCTGTCTTTAATTATTCCTCTCGCCTTGTCAGCTTCCCTTTGGATCCCCTCTCTCTGGCCACTTCCTTCCACTTAATTAGCTACTGCCGAGTGACTTCTCAGGCCCCCAGCCCTGCAGCAGCTCGCGCTCTGTGCCAGACACATGGAGAGTTATGTTAACAATAAATGGAATTATGCATGTAACTCCCTGCACATTACAAGGAAATGGATCCATTAATGCCTCCCCACTCCGCCTGCCTTCAGCCAGGCCTGGCACGGCCGGTGAACCGGGGAGAACAGCTATAGAGACGGAGCGCTCTCTGCTTCTGCTGGAGGAGTCCCAGCCGCACTGCACTCTGCTAACCACGTTCTCATCAGCGGGGTGTGATCTGGGAGGGAGGGGCTGGAATGAAATATGCATCACTGATGGCCACCGGCTGGGGTTAGGCGCAGTTGTGATGGCATAAAAATATAGAGGGATACCATGATAAATGGATACTGTGGGTTTGATTGAGGGTGTACTAACTCCCTGGACCCAACTGGGGAAACCCTGATGGGGTGACTGGTGCAAAACTGTCCCAGAGGGAGGCCAGAACACGTAGTTCCCACCTCAGCTCCAAAGAGGGCCCATGAGCTGGTGGGTCAGGTGAAGCAAAGGCTGCCTCTCCCCCAGGTGGTATTTCTCCGGGGTTTCATTCCTCACCTGTAATGGGCCCAGATTTTAATGACTGTTTTGTGCAAAAACATTGGATCAAACAGCAAAATGCCAGCTTGGGCCACAATCTAGCCCCTGGGGATACAATGGGGGGATCCACGGATGGCGTGGGGAGCTCCAGGGGTCCTAGCACCTGGGGAAGGAGTGGCGGGGGGATCTGCAGACATTTTCCCATGCAGCCTTTTTGACAGTTGCCCTCCATGCGATGGGGATGGGAGGAGCTGACTGGGTTGTCAGCACCCTGCCCTAGTCATAGGTCTCATTTCCCACCAGGATATTAACCCCTTCCCTTCCTTGAAGTCTTTAAACCATGATTTGAGGACTTCAATAGCTCAGACATAGGTGAGGGGTTTATCGCAGGAGTGGGTGGGTGAGATTCTGTGGCCTGCATTGTGCAGGAGGTCAGACTAGATGATCATAATCGTCCCTTCTGACCTTAATATCTATGAATCTATGGGATCAAGAAGGGCCTCTGCGCTTCACATGTTCTCATAGACGTGTTTTGATGAAAAGTTCCTTCGTACACTAAAGTTCCCCAGGGAAAACTGTCCCACTGTGCCCCAGAGCCTCGAGGATTCCACATGATGGAAAATCCATTGTCCCCGTTGGTTAGTTGCTCCAATGCTCCGTATCTGTTAAAAACGTTGCCCTTTATTTCCAGTCTCTTTGTGTCTAGCTTCAGTGTCCAGCCATTAGATCTTGTTCCCCCTTTACTTTGTGGTGCTTATTGACTGTGATCCGGTCACCTGTTCATCTTCTCGTCACACAAGAAGTGAAGTCACAGGGGCACCGAATGGACTGCAATGGAACAGTCTGTGTTGTCACCCCAAAACTTTTCACCGCACTTTGGGGCGGGGATAAGAATGGTGCCCCTGAGTAGATGTAGGCTCCGGCTCCCTTGCTGGTACCCTCTCTAAGTTTTCTTTTGTTTCTTGGCTACAATGAAACTGACTTGCTTTGAGGGAGATGTTTGTCGGCGCCAAATGCAATCCACAGTGCAGTTGTTTAAGTGCCACAAATTATGCTTGGGTTACCTGCTGAATGCCTAATCGAAAGAGTGTATTTCATCCGAGGGGATGACAGATTTCCTCTCCGCGTTTAGTAGCTCTTTTTCCACCCTCTTTTACGCCAATACGTATCCAATATCTCCTGCTGCCTCTGCAGCCATAAAAATAAAAAATGGGGTAATTGTAGTAAAAGTTTGTTGGGGGGGGGAGAGGAAAAACAAATACACACACATACCAAACCCAGCAGACACTTGTGCACAGATCTCTTGCGCTGAAAGACCCTACGGAATGAATCGATTCATTCCCAGGGCCGGGATCTTGCATTTATAAATGTTTTCTTTGACATTTCCAATCTAGTGAGCATGGCAGCAATCTCTGAAGATGGCAGCAAGTTTTGAATATTACAAGATTTCGGGGCGGGGGGTGGGGAGATTGCTATTTATGCTGGGAGTGGGAAAATAAAAACAAATTGTGTTTTCTTGGGAAGAACAGGACAGCTCATGGGTCCCTGGGGAATGGGGGAATGAAGAACGTTGGAGTTGGGATGAAATAAGTGAGGTTCAGTGATTTACAGTCAGCTGTATTTATAGGCATAAAGATACCACCTTCCAAGTAGTGCTGACTCAGACATGCACAATACACAGTCACCTAAAATGACAGCTGCCACATGTGTAGGTTATAAAAAAGGGGGAAATGGGGGTTTTTTGATGTTGCTTTTTTTCCTCCCCACCAAGCCTGCTGCTTTTGTGACGGATCAATTCCTGAAATTTCAAGGGAGTAAGAGGATAAGGCAAGTTCAAACGATCCAGCAATAAATTTAAGGCTGGAATCTGCTCCCTTTTGTGATTTGATCCACAGATTACCATCACACAGGTTACCAATTTCCCAGGCATGCAGGCCCATGAGGACTGTGGGTTAAGCTCTGCCTAGGGGAAAGTGTCATTGAGTTACCCCTGGGATGGCAGCTGGGGGCCAGTCTTCTTCCACCTTTTTTTCTACTTTTTAGGCAATTTAATTTTCAAAGCTTATGAAGCAGCCCCCTGTGTCTGTGCCTCCCCTTCCCCCCGAGGTCTGTATCAGCCCCAAGAACCAAACCCTGACACCTTTCTCAAATGCTAGGAGGGGGTCTTTGGAAAACAAAGCCCCTAGGCCCTGGGAGTTCCCAGTTCTGGCTGGGCCTGGAATGGGAGCTGCTGAGCTGACACAAGAAAGCCTAGTAATGGGAGATTTCTAGCACAGGCCTGCAGGCACAAGAGATTTTGGCAATTTTGCTAGGCAGCCAAACCTCTCTCTCTCTCTCTGGGGCTGATCCAAGTCCACTGGTGGCAATGGGTGGGTTCCTTTCTTTATGGTTATTAATTATAATAATTATTATTGATTTGCCTTGCGGTGGCTCCAAGGAGTTCCACGTGGACCAGAGCCCCATTGTGTTAGGTGCTGGACAAAAAGATGGTGACTGCCCCAAGGATCATTGAATCGAGCCTTTTTCATCAATGATTAGATAGATAGATAGATAGATAGATAGATAGATAGATAGATAAGGTGTGTGAGGAGACAGAGAGAGAGAGGCCTGATTGAATGCCTCTTAGACTGTAAACCAGCTAGCTACCTAAATCTCTCTGTCTCTCTCCATATTTACTATATGCCCATCAGCATCACACATAGACATGGCTGTAGTATCCCAATACGCTTTTTCCAGCTGAGCCCAATCTCTCACCCTGGAGGAGTTCCCCCATCATTCATTTTTTCCTTTAAAAGAAATATTTCCAGTACTGCTATTAGGCACATTTCCCCACTCCCGCGCCCCACGCAGTGCCCGAGTACATGGGCTTTGGGCCGGGGGCGTCGGAATCCCCTGCAGAGAGTCGAGGCACGTGGTAGCCATGCAGTCACACTGGGCTGTGGTGGCATCCGGTCCTCTAGGCGCCCCTTGGCAGGGTTTCTGGACAGTAGATTCACATAGATGTTAGAGCTACACCCCACACACACAGATCCCCAGGTCCGTAGTCACACAAGACCCATGGTGCCGGAAGACAGCTACTGCCGGGCAACGGGTTCACAGTTTCCCCTTGTGACCTCTCTTTGGCCTCCCACCATCTAGCCCATCCCGAACATCTGCCCGAGAAGCGGGGTGGGGGTGGATTTGTGCCTTAATTTCTAAAGCACAAAAGAATGCGTAGCCCCACCCATGGCTCTCCAAACCACTCAGCATCGCCAAGGCGACCTCTGGGAACAAAACACCACGGTCTGTGCATGAAATTCAAATCTTGAAAGAGAAGTCAGGAGCCTGGAGCTGGCTTTCAGTGTTGATTTAGCTGCTGCCTTAATTGCTCTGAGGCTTCCCTCCGCAGTTCTGAGAGTAACAGGGCAGTGAAGAGAACAAAAGATACAGGCGCAGCAAAGGAGGTGCATGGAGGGATAATTGGAGGAGGTAACAAACAGGTGGGTAATAAGTCCGTGGCCGCACAGGGCTTTGAAGAGAAGGAGCATTAAACAAGGCCACATCCAGGGCATAGAGCCACTGGAGCCTACCGAGTTGTAGCAGGGATGAATTTGACCAATTCTGACATATATATGGTATGGCCGAGCTATTGTCCTTAATAACACTGAGTGGATATACCAGGAGCTATAGGTCCCAGTTCAGGAAAGCACTTACCAAATAATAACAACCCTTAGCTCTTACAAAGCACTTTTCACCCAGGGCTCTATACAGGAAGGGCAGTATCATTATCTCCAATTTTACAGATGGGGAAACTGAGGCACAGAATGGGGCAGTGACTTACCCAAGGTCACTTACCAGGCCAAAGCCAGGAATAGAATCCAGTCTCCATGTAGTTCTCTAGCCACTAAGCCACACACTTGTCTAGAATAAGAGTGTGTTCCTGCCTGGAAGCCACACAGAGGAAAGCTGGGCTCCTGGTTCAGTCACTAGACAGGGACTCAGGATAGGGGGTTCAGTTCATAGCTGTGCCACAGACCTCCTGTGTGACCTTGAGCAAGTACATCAGCCCCTCTGTGCCTCTACAATGGGGATAATGCTTCGTCTATTTCCACTGTAAGCTCTTTGGGGCAGGGATTGTCACTTCCTCTGTGTTTGCACAGCACTCCCAGAATGGGCCCTGATCTCAGCTGGGGCATCTAAGTGCTCCTGTCATGCAGATCATAATGAATGTGATGCTTAACAATTCTCCATCCCCATCACTCCACAAAGATGGGTAAGATTCATTCTCCATTTGTTTGTCTTTAACCACTGGGGAAACCGAAGTGCAGAAAGAGGCAGTATCCAGATTTCCTGGTTGTTGTTTTTTTAAATGATTGTTACAAAGACTAAAAGTGTCTTGCACCATAACGGCTCTCAGGGGCTAATAACACAGCAGACAAATCCCTGTAGAAAAAGCCTTAAAATAATTCATAGCAAAACACAGCAGGGAAAAACAGTCCAGTCCCCAAGTTAGCACATCAAAGGATAAACAAGGCTGATCATGTATTTCTCTTCTAGGTCCTAGTTCTGCAAACCACTCAGTGCTAGCTGATCCCTCCACCCATACGCAGCCGCAGTGACTTCAAAATGACTACATGCAGGACACAAGGTCTGCCAACGTGAAGTAGTCTGTAGGACTGAGGGTTTGGATTGTAAGCCCCTAGAGGCAGAGAATGTCACTTATTATGTGTCCCTCTAGCACCCAGCGCAATGGGAGCCTTATCTACAACACAGACCTCTACCACTTAAGCTAACAGAGTAACCAATAGCAATAGTAAGCTGTTTTCCTCCATGTGGACCAGCCTTTAGAGGGCAGTGACAGTGGGTGTCTCAGCTATTTGCTAGACATCAGAGGAATATTGAGACTCAGGTTCCCTAGCGCGCTTTAACGGAGCACTGTTTGAAAGAGTACTACCTTAAAGCATACCAGGAAACACTACAAAGAGACTACACACTGCAGGATACGCGACTGTAATGAACAATGTAGATAATACAGGACAGGACAAAGAGAAAGCCCCGGAAAAAAAAAATTTTGGACATCTATGTACAACTCAAAAGTTGCTAAAAATGCCACCCCCTCAACCCGCCCCCCCGCCCACCGTGAAATTAATAAACCTAAAAATGAAGAAGTCCTACCTATAACTCGGCCAGATTTTGGTCAATTTTCATGGGGACAGCAAAAAGGCTTCTCTGGTCTCGTGGTAACCTCTATCCCCTGCTCCCCCCACCAAATGCTATACACATAGAGAGGAAATGAAGCAATGAATTCACACTACGGTGAATTCACACTACGGCCCTTTGGGGTAATGTTGATCACTGATTTGGCTCCTG
This sequence comes from Eretmochelys imbricata, assembly GCF_965152235.1. Taxonomy (NCBI): domain Eukaryota; kingdom Metazoa; phylum Chordata; order Testudines; family Cheloniidae; genus Eretmochelys; species Eretmochelys imbricata. The sequence goes on from NC_135590.1 coordinate 6,257,184, forward strand.
AACCAATGAGGTCTGAGTAACACCGATCGAATCAGATCTCCTGTATATCCCAGACCACTAAACACCACCCACCTCCACACCAATCCCCACAACCAGAATTACACCAAAGAATTACAGGAGACTAAATTATTGCATGCCACAAGCCAAGAACAAGATGGACCAAGATGCCCGAGACCTCTGCAATGGCAGGGAATTCATCATTTCATTGCTTCCCAGGCCAGAAGGGACCAGGCTGACCTCATGTGTAACACAGGCCATAGGACTTCCCCGAAATAATCCCTTGAGCAGATCTTTCAGAAAAACATCCCATCTTGATTTAACAATGGTCAGTGATGGAGAATCCACAGTGACCCTCGGTCAGTTGTTCTCGTGGTTAATTGCGCTCGCTGTTAAAAACATACGCTTTATTTCTGGTCTGAATTTGTCTAGCTCCAACATCCAACCACCGGACTGTAGTGATCCAAATGATCATGAGAAGGTATCAGGCAACCTTAACTATAGGCTTGCTACCAGCTCCGTGAGTAACAGCTGCTGTAAAATCTGACTGCATTTTGCCAATAATCCCCTACCCATCTTGATATCTGTCTCATTTGTGAAGTTATGGGGGGACGGGGGTGGGCAAGTTGCTACTGTTTCCTACAGGAGCAGCATCAGGCCCTGAAATGTTTGTTCCTTTAGGAGGTACCTTGCCATTCTCGCCTGATTCCATTTAAGTCAGTTTTGCATCCGCAATGTTGACAGGTGGCTACGCTGCAAAAGACCGACTTGAAAAGGCATGTTATAACCGTGTACACCTGCTCGCCCTGTGAGCCGTACCTGCTCACTTCCCTGCTTAAACCCCCCCCTGCTATTATCGCTCAGCCATGCTCTGGAGCCGATAAAACTGCTGACCAGCAAGACGTAGGCTCGTTCTGCTTCATGCATCATGAAATAAGTTGCCGGCTAAGTCCCGATTCCCGGCTCTTTATTGTAAGTAATGTTGTATGAGTCAGAAATAGCCCAGCTCGGCTTCGCAGGCAGCAGGATGGATTTCTGAACTGTAAACACGGCAGATTTGTTGTGTTCGAGACACTGACGGGAAATGGAGAGAGAACCCCGAGATGGGGTTTTCGGAGAGTCCCGTTCCCGACTATCACTGAGCTTTAAAGTATATTGAAAATAACAAACAAAGAAAGAACCACCATTACCCATCGCTAATCAAAGCAGCAAGCAGTCTACTCGTCTGGCCATTGCTCTCCCCTTCCCTTACCCTGGATCAGCTGCCACCATCTACAATCAGGTATCTCTGCTCAGACTGTGCTTGCAGCCAGATGTCAGACGGTGTAAATCGCTGACCTCAGTGGAGCTATGCCGCTTTTCACCAGCTGAAGGTTTGGCCCAGGGATAGGCCTTTGTGGGGGGTGAGAGGTAGCAGGGGCGAATGAATTCAAAGACTTGGGGGATGCCCCTTTCAAGGAGAAGGATTGTCCAGTGGTTAAGGTGCTGTCCTGGGACTTGGGAGACCTGCATTTAATTCCCTGCTGTGCCACTGACGTTCTGCGTGACCTTGGGCACATCATTTAGTCTCTCTGTGCCTCAGTTTCCCAGCTGCACCATGGGGATGGTAGCCTTCCCTACCTCTCCGGGATGTTAAGAGGATAAATACATTAAGAACCATGAGGTGCTCAGATCCTATGGTAATGGGGGCCATAAAAGTGCGCAAGGTAGATAAAAACTTAGCATCTTTATTTGCTCTGCAGTCCATGCCAAGGGATGGATAACAGTAATTCATTGCTTTTGCCACTTTGACACGTACCAAACCTGCATTGACGGCAGTGGAAGCTACAGAGCTGCAGAATCAGACCAACAGAACTTAATAAAGAGCATTGTCTTAAGTACTCTTAGCCCATTTGTGTTTATGGAATGTACCGGCCTAGCCAATAGACGGTAATGCGATAAAAACGGCCATTCATTTAGTGCCAAGCCCTGGAGCTGGCTCACGGCCAGGGTGCTGGGCTGAGTGCTGGAGGGAGGAGGGGGGTCTGGGAATTGGCTGCCCGAGGCTACAGACCAGCAGCACTGCAGTCAGCCCTGCAGCCTGTGTGCCATCTCCCTGGGGGGTGGGGTGAACAACTCTGTGCTGCGGTCCCAGTAGAGCACCAGGCACCCACAGGCGCCCCCAAATCCTGGCTCTCCGCTTGCTGCTGGCTGTGACTGGGCAAAGCCCTCTGCAGAGGGGAGGCGCTGGACCAGCCGGTTTTCACTTGAACGGTTTTGGCTCAGGATGGGGGTAGAGTTTTTCCTAGGGCGAGATTCTCCTCCCATTTACACCCATGTGGTCCCGTTGGTTGGCCCAGAGCAAGTAAATGGAGAACGGGGACTCCAAACCCTGGTCTCACTGACACCTGCGTTCTCAGATCATCCACACCCCCACCACACCCCCACACACCAGCCATGGCTGGGACCCTCCGGGCCCAGATCTTCTCCCTCTGGTTTGGAGTGGGGGTCAGCACTGATCCATTGTCCATTGCTCCTCTGACCCATCTGCAGGTGGGGCGTCCCTGCAAGGGACCGGATGGGCTGGAGGAAGGAGTGGGGCAACCGATGGGGCAAGAGACCAGCCTGTCTTTCCCACAGACCCCTGGGGACTCTGGGAACAGCCATAGCTAGCATGAGACCCTGGCAACCTGCCTCCAGTGGCTGGTAGCAGGATGGGAGCTGCCAGACACAAGGCCCACAACACGATCTCTGGGGACCCAGGGATGGGGTGTGGCCTGCAGCCTATTACATGGAGGTAACCCCCCCCCACCCATATCTCCTCCACCACCCCCAATGGGACACATCTGGCTGAGACTGCTTTTCTTGGAGCCCTTTCCCCCAAGGTCTTCCTGCAGGAGGGGGTGACCTGGCCTCTAGGCATTTGAGTGCATTCTCCCTGGCTAACTCTCAGGAAACAATTGCCTATCAGTCCTACCTGATTCCTCTGCCTTCCTGGAGATTGCTGGCCTGCTGCGAGCCTTTGCCTCATCATCACCTTGCAGGGATCCGTGATACAGGGAATGGTGCATGAGAGGGGGGCACTTCACGCACATTAATTTGCTGTTTACACACACAAGACCACAGTTCAGCTTGTCAGACTCCTCTGAGATGAAAATCAAACAGTTATGATGGGTTCCTCCAGGAGCCCTGCTGCATGCTGATCAGCTGCGCTTTCCAGCTGAGGAACTCGTGCACAGTCTAGAAAGGGGGCAGGGGACACAATGATCCTCAGCATTCAGAACAGGGCTGCTCATCTTTAAAGGACACTGCCGGCACTGGACCACCAGATCCACAGCTGGTGTAAATCAGGGGAGCTCCAGGATCTGACCTATTTAAGTCAGTCACAGAGGGGCAAGTCTGGAAGACCTTTCTCCGTTTTTATTCCATCCTTGTCCATGGGCTGGATTCTGATCTCACTTACACTGGTGTAAATTCGCAGCAACTCCTTTGGGTTCGGTTGGTCTACTCCAGATTTGCACGGATGTAATTTAGATCAGGAGTCAAACAAAGGGCTAGATGATGATCTCAGTTACACTGGTGTCAAAAAGATCTTAGTGAGATCAGAACTAGGCCCAAAATCTTTCATTCCACAGCCCGGGCATTTCACTGCATGGCTAAAATTTTGGTTTCCATGTTAAACTGGAACAGTCAGAGTTTCCAGAGCAGATCACACCTATGGCCCATCAAACCATGTCTGCTGTCTCTGACCGGGCTCAGCACCAGCTGCTGCAGAAGACAATAAAAGAAACCCCATAATGGACAATTCTGGAATAATCTGCCCTTCGGGGAAGTTTCTGCCTAACTCAGTCAGTTCATGGTGAAGCAGGAGGGTTTATATTCCTCAATACACTACAAAAATGGCATTAAAAGAATAAGAATACAAAGTTGAGAGCGTAAAAAAAGTTAGGAAATGCCACAATTAAGGTTGCCTGGGTAACCTTAATTCATCCCCCTTGTGCGTATGCATCATGACACAGTCTTTAATTACAGATCACACATCTCTTTCCCAAAGAGCTTTTTTTTTCTTTTTTTACAAAGAACCCCTTCTTTTCCCCTCTGCTCCTGCTTCCCCTTCCCCAGGCCAAGCTTCTATCTCCTCCTGCGCTGAATCTCTTCCCCCTCCACATCCCACCCCTAGTTCCTTACCCTTCTGCATTCAAGTCAGACTGTCTTTCTCCTCCACACTCCCTGGATTCCAGCCAGGGCAGCATTGAGAGCATAGGAGAGACAGGCTCCCAACTCTCAGTTCTGGTGCCCCTGTGTGAAGGGAGGAGCCATTGCAGAGAATCTCCTACCTACACAACCCCTGTAGCCCCAGGATGGAGCATGCTCAGTGCAGACAGAATCTTGGAAGACTAAAGCTACAAACCTCTAACAAGGTGATACTGAGCATGTGCTAACTGACATTTTTCGGAGGCTCATAACTTGGCTAAATTTGGGCAACACATCCCTGACACCAGGTGACCTTCCCCCCTCCCCCCACTCCCTCCACTCACACACCAAATTTCAAGTCCTTCTCCAAAGCATTGAGGTGCAAGGGATTCTCAATGAAATGGTTGGAAGAATTTTTTAACATGGGCAAAACTGTATTTTTCCCTAATTTCATTCTCAGAAATGACTGAGCCATTTGTTTCATTTTTTTAAAAAAAATCAACCTGAGGCAGATCTCGGGTATGGAAAATATCAGCCCAAATGATTAAAGTTTGGCAGTTACAAGCAACTGAAAACAGGGTCTTATAATGGAAAATATCAGGCAACCCTATCTATATCGCTGTGTCACCTGTAATAACACAATGTTTTCACCTGCCTAATGTGACTGGATGTTCCCATCATACACACAAATTCCCGTACTTCGTTAGGCTAGAATTTGTAAAGAGGGCAAAGGGAGTTAGATTTCCCCTCTTTTAGGTTCTCTTGAAAAGCCCAATCTTAAATTCTACTAAGTGTCAATGATCTCTTGTGGCAATGACTTTCAAGGGTTAATTAGCCACTTTTGTTAGCTTGCTGCCCTTTAATTCCATGGATTGTCCCTTTGTTCTTATATTATTAGAAAATGCAAACACCACCTGCTTTACGGTCTCTCTACGGTTCAGCAGTTTGTATATATATATTTTTCATCATTCTGAAACATTTTGTCTTGATACTATATTTGAAAATATATAATATAGGAATTTAAACACATGACAAGTCTCTTATTTATTAATTAATGATTATTATTATTATGCCAAGCAGCCCCACTCAAGACCCGGGTCCTCTTGTGCTAGGCATTATGCACACATAGAAGGAAAAGATGATCTCTTTCCCAAAAAGCTTAGCATCTAAGAGATGGTGCCCCCTAACATCTTGCTGAGGCATTGATTAAGTTCACCACCACCAAGTCCTATACCTGGCCCACCTGAATTTGTTTCCAGGTATGATCTATTCACATTTTTCACATATTGTATCAGTGATTTCTCAGCCCAAGGAAACATTGCTTTTCTCTTGCATGGTGTCAGATTTTGATTGCAGAAATAGTCCTATTTAGATGATCAAATAGTACATTACATTATTTGACATAAGGCTCTGACAATGAAGGCACCTTGCGTGCACACAAGGCTGAGCCCTATGGTTTCAAGTGCTGCTCCAGAGATAAGGTGTACTTCTAATTAAACTACAATTGAAAGCAGCCACATTGCAATTAAAATACAATTACAGGTGCAAATTGGCACTTAATTTAGCAGCAATAAATAAATACACTCTGTCACAGAGAAAGCAAAAAATGATTCTAGCAATCCCTACTCGCTGACAGACACCCTCTGTCTCTTCATGTCCTATTTAACAGGAGACCAGTGGCATATTTTTCTGCCAATCAAAGCCAATTTCAAGAGTCCATGCATAATTTTGGGTGTTTCCATTTTTAGATGCCCAACTCTTGAGGAATTGCAAGACTGGCTCGGACCCACGGTCCACCTAGTCCAGTATCTGACAGTGGCCCGTGCCAGATGTCTAGAGGAAAGTATAAGAACCCCCCACTAGTCAGATGTGGGATAATCTGTCCATCACATAGGTCTCACTCTGATCTCTACTACTTCGGGATTGGCTTAAACTCTGATGTATAAGATTTAATATCTCTTCCAAAGTTTTTATTGAGACTTTAAAAGGGACTGATTTTCAGAGGGTGGGTGCTCAGTATAGCAGGTCAAATAATGGGGAAAGGATTTAATGGAAAATTGGCAACATTCTAGTTGTTTTCATTTTGCCTGGTTTGAAATGGACCTATTTCTCACCAAATTTTTGGTGACTTTGTGATTCTGTGACTTTTCACCAAACTTTTGACTACAAATTTGCATAGCACTTTTGACTGAAATCATTTTCAAACAGTTTTGGTGACAGAAAACAACCTGATTTTGGGACAAAGATGTGGCAAATGGAAAAACGCCCATAACGATGTCACACATTTTTAGCAAAAATATCATAGAAAATTTCTTAAAAAAGGAAGAAGTTTTCGAACAATTTCTAAAATGTTATGCCAAAATTTCCTTTTTGAAAAAAGGCCATTTCTCTATCCTAAAGAAATAAAATTTTAAAAACCTATTAGCACAAAGTATACAGGTGTGGGCCCAGCTCTAGTGTGCCGTGCTTTCTGAAAATCAGCCCCTTTAAGGTGTCTCAATGTTGTCACTGCAAAATGGAGTAAACTGCAATGACTAGTCACATATGAAAGTCACGGACAATAATAATATTTTGTAATGTTTTTCACACCTTCCATGTAAGGATTTTGATCCACTTCCAAAAGACTGGTGAATTCAGCCTCACAACATGCATGGGGAGGGAAGTATTGTTATTAACAGTACTTTAAAGATGGGTAAACTGAGGCACAAAAGCATGTGTGTGACCTGTTTAGAGGGAAGCAGTGTGCCTGTGACAGTGTCAGGCAGAGAAGCCAGGTGTTCTGATTCCTAGGCCTACCTTATCTCTGCCATAATAATATTACTCAGCTCTTCTATACTGTCTTTTCACCCGCAGATCTCAAATCACTTTCCTGGGGAAGTTCCCTGTGAGACCCATTTTACAGACGAGGAATCTGAAAACAAACAGAAAGGAAGTGACATGGCCCAAGGTCATGCAGCAAAGCCAGCTGGGAAAAGAACCCCTGGGGCCAGGTTTCCAAGCGCTCAGCGTGTGGTTGAAAATCCAGGCCCTCATTTAGCCCCTTACTGTAGGAGCTGCACCTTTGAAAATCTGGCCCTGGGTCTTCCTTATCCACAAGACTCTCCTCCCTGCTAACGCAGTGCTGCAGAATAAGCTATCGGGGGTCTGTGTTTTGGGCCTTTCTTTTCCTCTTGCTTTCACTTGCTTGCAGCTGCTCTGTTTATCAGTTTGATGCAACAGAAGAATTCCTGGGCATGAAAATCAATTGTCTTTTTTCTTTTCTTTACAATGTGGTCAGCCACTTCCCGCTGCCCTTGGTGCTGAACAATCTAAGTGCCTCTCTGTGCACACAAGCTGGCAGCATCCAAGGCCATCAACATCCCAATGCACCGTTCCTCTCCCGCAAAGACACTGGCAAACATAAAAGCAAGGACAACGCTGATTCAACACAGCTGGCAGCCTCTGCGGTGGCCAAGGGTCCCCCAGGGTGCAACCTAATCAGCCTAGCAGCTGCCCTGATGAGCCAATCAAGCTCTTCCATCGCAAGCAGGGTCTCAGCTCCAGCCCACCCCACCCCCAGGAACCGGGATCTGCGCTCGTTGAATGGTATCGGCTCAGTACAAAGGCTAAGGGGATCCCCAGGGCGTTGTTTGGGGGGAATAGCATTGTAGCCTGGGTAGTGTAGATCTGATTCAACGCCCATTCCCATCAGCGGATCGACTCCCCTTGACTTGAAGGAGCGGTTGGACGTGGCACTGTTTGAAGCTGATATAGACCAAACCACACAGCCTGCTTTTGGGAGCCAAGGGCTTGGCATTGTATAATGAGGCAAGCGTTAAACCAGCAGTGGTTCAGAACAGGCAGTCAGTGGTTAGAAAAAAAGCCGGGAATCAGATCTCCAGCAATTGTCTCTGGCTCTGACGCTCACTTGCCATGTGATTGGAGGCAAATCCTGTCTTCTGTGCCTCAGTTTCCCCTCCCCACTCGTTGGTTGTATTGTCTGTTTCGAATGGGAGTTCTTCATGGCCGGCACAGTCTCCACTTATGCTCTTGTACTGTGCCCAGCACATCAGTAGATCTCCAAGTCCTTTACAAAGGGTCATTATCCCCATTTTAAAAATGAGGAAACTGAGGCACAGAGAAATGATTTCCCCACCGTCACCCAGCAGGCCAAGCCAGACATAGATCCCAGGTCTTGAGTCCCAGGCCAGTGTTCTGTCCACTTAGCCACACCGCACTCTCTATCCAGGAAATGCAGCCCTCTGTGTGACAGGGCAGCATGACAAGTATCACAGAATCATAGACTATCAGGGTTGGAAGGGACCTCAGGAGGTCATCTAGTCCAACCCCCTGCTCAAAGCAGGACCAATCCCCAATTTTTAGCCCATCCCTCAAGGATTGAACTCACAACCCTGGGTTTAGCAGGCCAATGCTCAAACCACTACGCTATCCCTCCCCCCAGTGACGAATGCTCTCTGTGGTCGTAACTGCAGGGGGAGGCAGAACCTAAGGATCCAAGTAGCCAGGCGGCTGGGATTAACACCCCAAATCTTTTGGGGGGGGGGAGGCAAAGTGCTAGGGGATCTTGAATAACCACATCATATCCAGCCTGGAAAGACAGACTGTCCAGCAGCACAGCACCCCCTACTGCCATTCTGGGGCTTTGGGATTGGTCCTGAAATGAAGAGTGCCCTCTGTTGAATCACTGGTTCCACTTCTTGCAAACTAAGACTCCTTATTCTCTCTCTGGGATATACATTTTTCTTGCACACAATTTAACTAACCCTAGTCTCCTCTTACTCATTTTCCCCTTCCTTTCCGCCCAACACTCACATTAAGAACGGAGCTATTTTTCCCTTGTAATTATTTTTCCCTTGTAATTTCTGAACTCCTAAGGACGGTGTTATTAAGCTGATAATATCCAGTTACATTGCGCATGTCCATCTACTGGATCCTATCCCAAATGAAGGGACGAGGCAAAATCTTGGATAGAAGGAAGCCACTAAGGGGGTGGAGGGGAGCTGGGGTGGGGAATCCCCACAAGAGATAAATCCATGTCTTTGTCAACAACCCCCATGGGAAGGCTCAGGTCTGTAACGACAGGGTCCAGTAAACTCAAATGATGAACACACAGACCTCCCCATGCAGAAAGCATACCCAGAGAGGCAATTTAAGGCTGGACCAAATCCTGATCTCATTTACACCAGTGTGTAGCACCCCCAAATACAGGTGGCATCGGCATGGCAGAGATCAGGGTGTCTTTCCCGAGCTAAATCTTCCAGTTAGCTGCACCATGTTCTGTCAGCGTGTGCTTCCGGGACAGTTATAAGCCAAGCTGGCCTTTCGATGTGACTCCCACCAGCATCCTGCCCTCCTTACCCCCTCGCCTTTTCCCTGGAACCCGCTCTGGCCCAGCATCCGTTTGCTGGCAGCATATCACACACGGGGAGGCGAAGGACGACTGGTGATAGTCAGCCATAGTCAGATGAGAGACTGAATTCTGGCTGTGAGGCCAGGCAATCCCCGTTAGGTCTTCGCCCATCTGTCGGGGCTTTTACGCCGGGACGGTGGGAAGGGAGGTTTGTAGTGACAAGACGTGAAGTGATAGGCAGCCCGGGGCAGCACAGAACAGATGTCAGGGGGCCACAGCATGTCCGTCCCATATTGATAACAGGGAGAGGGCTCCTGGCGAGCTCCCAGGTAGATGGGCAGCAGCGGGCGCTGTGGTATGGAAAAGGCTGGTGCCCACAGACTGGGAGAGTGACTGATGAGGTTTAGCATGAAGTGGCTCCCCTCACCGCTGTCTTACCAGCGTCAGGGGTGAATGCCACGGTCTCAGCTGCCAGGGCCCGAATCTGGGGGGTCCTCACACAGACCTCACTCAATGGGAGCTTTGCCTGAGTAAGCTCAGAGTCGATTCTGCCACCGTTCAAGGAAATCGCTTGAGACGATCATTGAGGGGGGGAGGAGAGGATCCAGTTGCCATCCTCACTAGGGACCCAGACCATCTGCAGGGCTCTGCCCTGGACCAGCCTGCGGCCGGTAGCAATCTGGGTTGGTCTGTCTGTCTGTCTCCTCCCATGCTGCCTGTCTCTCAGCTGGGCTCCTCCTTTTTACAGGCTCTTCCTCCAACAGGTGTGGCGGAGCAGGGCTGTCTGAGCCCCCAGCTGCTCTTTAACCCCTTCTGGCTGAAGCAGGGTGTCTACTCCCCACACACACACACACACAAGGAGTTCAAACCTTTCAGCAGGCTGAGCCAGGGGCCGGAACTGATGCCCCTCAATGGGGCCATTTCCATGGACTCCAGAGGACCCCGAACCAGGCCCTCCATTCCGCTGACTCCTGCACAGGGGCAGACAGGTACCTCCTCTAGGACGATCCCTCCGGCCAGAGGGAATAGGGAAGCCCTGGCAACAGCCAGTTGGCTCAGGGAGGGATTTGAGCCCCTGACAGCCCCAGTCTGGAGATGCCCTCTGGAGCAGGGGGACAGGAGTGGCTCCCACAAACCTCTGAGCTCTTCAGTCAGTCTGGGCACAGCATGCTGGGGTTGACTAATACAGAGGCAGATCCAGCCTCCTTTGCCTTAGGGCAGGCTGTGCTCGGAGGTGGACGTGCTTTATTCTTAGCCGAGGTGACGGGAGCCCGTCTCATGCTTATAAATCCACTGGCTCTTCCTCTGTGTCACACATCGCTTTTGATATGTGTCGTTATTGAGACATTCTGCTGTGGGGTGAGGTGGGGGGCTCCTTTTAGCCCCCCTCTACGTATCGAGACGCCAATCCCAAGTCCACCAACGTCTCTTTATGCTGATGTGCTCTAAAGTGGGCATGACTGTCCCTTAACCCCCCCCCCCAGCCCAGTTCTGCAAAGGAGGAGGAATCCTGGAAACTGATGATCTCTTAGGCCAGGGTCCCAGCTGGCAGCGGTCCATGTTGGTGTCAATGGAGCGGTGCTGACGGCCATAAGCGGAGGAGCCGCCTCGCTGTTTGCATTTTGCGGCGTGCGTGTCAGGCTGAGATCTGCCCAAAGCACGCACCCGACTCAGCAGGGCCGGCTACGGTTTGCCTGCCACCGCACTGCCCATAGATCCAGAATTCCCACTCAAGCCAGGGGAGCGTTCTCTGTCCGAGGAGGGCAGGGTCTGGCCCAGTGGGTCGGTTTGTCCCAGCCAATGTAAATCGGCATAGCCCCCGCCACTGTAATAGAGCGGTGCCGACGTATGCCAGGATCTGACCCTGTATCTTTAATGCCCCCCCACCAGGCCATCTGTGATGGAAGCATGGTGGGGTGGCCTGTGGATGCTGGCTTTCTAGTCTATTTAAAGTGTGTGCATAAGAAAAGCTTTCCTGCTCCATGCCCCACGGGGTCTATGGGACAAGGCCCAGCTAGAGCCCAGCTGTCCAGTTCGGCTGCCTCTCGGCTTTCTCTGGTCCTTTGATTTGATTTGATTTATCTGTTTCTTTGTAACACGCTGTGTGAGCTGTTGAAACACAGGGAAATGGAACCATAGCAGAGAGAGAGTGGACATAGGAGGATGGTTGAAACCTCCGTTCTCATCCCATTATGTCCAGGATGGGGGGGAGCGTCTTCCTTCCCAAACTGTCTGTCTGTTTGGCTCTTCTAAACTTTCCTGTAGCAAAGCTGGCTCAATACAGAGCACGGCAGGGAGCTGGCCGAACCAGGGAAATAAAAGCAGCTGCGATGGAAAACGCACTCCTTTCTATACTACCCGCTCTGCTCCTCGAGGGCCCTTCCTAGCAGCCTGTTCCAAGGTTGGATCCCTTGTGGGATCGATCCTCAGCTAGTGTCAATGGACGTACTGCCGTCAACTGCAATGGGTCGACACCGCTTTATGCCAGCTGCGGGTCTGGCCCTGTTTAGAACAAAGAGCAGGGTGCTGCGTACACCTGGCACTCAGTCCGCATCCCTGCTGAACACCCAGCTTCAGTCTGGGGCCAGATTCTCAGCCAACTGACTTCAACGGAGCTACGCCGATTTACACCAGCGGAGGCCTTGCCCAGAATGTTCAAAGGGGCAGCCTGGTGGGCCATGTGTCTCCGGGTGCCCTGGCTTTCATCGCAAGGCCTCAGCGGAGAGATCAGTGCTGGTCAAAGTTGGGAGGGGCTCAGAGAAAACGGGGCAGAGCACCCGAATTTCATAGAAAGCCCCACCAATATTCCTGTGACTGAAACAAAACCAGGAGCTGGAATCCACTGTCCACATGTCACATATAACTCGCAGGTGGGAGGCCGGCCAGGCACGTGTGTGATTTGTAACTCCCCTGCGGCATGTATGTTGGTCACAGGTGGTATCTCTAATTGCCATGCGAGGGGCGTGTTGGGGATATGCACTTCATGAGGAATAGAGAGGGTGCGTGCATGCCTGACCCACAGATCAAAGCCTTTGGCTCAGGCTTTTGGAGTCAGAGGCCCCACGTTCAGTTCTACAGCTGGCCCCAGCTGGGGGATGGTTCTTCACATCTGTATGTCGTTATACCCACAGGTGCACGTATTAGCCTCATTAAGGTTGACGAAGCTGCCCCTCCTCCACACCCGGTCTCTTCTTTTAAAAAAAAAATCTCATCTCAACCCATCTCTTTCCCCTCCCTCGCTTGTGCCTCCTAATTCCCCTCTCCCTCCGGTTATTGGCCTGATGACAGAGCGTTTTGATTTATTCACCATGTGATGGCTTTACACCACGGCTGCCTGCAATTTATGCTGCCCGCTATTATTTATTTATTTCTACCCCTGTCAGCCGAGCATCTGGACACGTTACGTGTTTGAAAGTGCTCCCTCCCTCTACGCCGCCTGCGAGCGAGCAAGCAAACAGCCACAGCCCTGACCCACTGATAACCGGCTCCTTTCCCCACAGGAGGACCCGCGGCCAAGCCAGTGTTTGCCACTTGTGCCCCTGCCCTGGCAGCCAGGAGCCCATGGGCTCGGGGGGTGGGGTGGGGGGGGAATCAGGAATGACTTCCACAGCTGAGCAATCAAGACCGACCTTGCCACAAGGGTCTCAAATCTGGGGCAGTCACTGAAGGTCAAATGCTGCAGCCGCTGAGGATCCAGTGAGGTTTTATGATGCAGCAGATGGGGGTAGGATGTCAGGGAAATGTGGATCCCCCCCAGGGCTGTCTACACACTGGGATGCAGCAGAGACAGACCGAGGCAGGGGTGTAGGGACGGGGGCAACACTTGCAGTAGAATGGCTCCATCGCCTAGCTATGAGGATTTCTTCTCATGCCCTACAATGGAGCAGAGCTGTGCCCAGCCCAGCATTTGGGCCTGAGAGCGTCCCCCCGTGAGCTCAGCATTTGCAACGGGGTGAACATAACTTGCTAAAACATGCCGGGTTATCGTTCGTCTGGATGATGCTGTCCTAAATAAAATCACACTGCCCAGCCTTGCAAAGCAGCGCATCGATCTGCATTCCCTTATCTTGCATTACATTCAGTTGTACTGCGTAGCATAGTATTATGTTGCCTCGTGTTGCAGAATCCTGCATTCGGTTGTATTGCTTGGCATTCCCCCTCGTTGCACCGAGTTAAGTGTCTGTCCTGGACTGGGAATGCCCAGAGGTTAGGGAACAATGGAGAGCAAGCAACACATTCTTGGCTTTGCGAGGGCACAGAAGGCAGAAAAGACAAAATTATGGCAACTCTGCATTGTATCAGGATGCCGGCATGAACCCAGCTGTCACCAGAGACTTCCTCGGAGCGGCGAGCATGTCACAGTCATTAGCTTTACAAGTTTGGCAGAATCCTCTCCAGGCTTCTCGCTGAGATGATTCAGGCGTGTTAAGTTCACCGTTTTTATTCCGCGCGCTCCTCCGGGATCCAAGATGATCAACAATTTATCCAAACCATAGCCTGGGTCCCTTTCCCGGCCCTTTAGGAGCCTCGCATCCCATTACCCCACATCTTCCCCGCGTGCCGCCCCCGGCTCTCCGACGGCACGTGGGTGGAGGCCGCTCAATTGGATCAGGCAGGAATCCGGTTGCCTGGCCCACTCTTTATGCAAGCGCTTTACGCTAATTCGGTTTGATCCCCCACTTTCAGCTGCCCCGGTGGACCGGCAACGAGAGAATGAGTGTGCCAGACAGCCTCGCAAGGGTCCCCCCCCCGGTGATCAGAGGAGGAAAGGAGATTACAGGGGAGAGATGGTATCCAAGAGCGACTGGAACTGACAAGAGCCTCCCTGGAGAGGCAGGCTGTCTTTGCCGACAGAGATGTGGGTAGGGAGAGTTAAAGTCTCATAATTAAAGCCCTCCTGTCAGGGTATTAATACCTAAACACAACCAGAGAGTGCATTAGCCAGCATCCCGCGGGGGTTGTGGCGCTGCTTTATCTGATGGCTCTAATTAATTATTTTTTTTCTCTGCAAGCAGCCAGTTCCCACCACACACATCTCACCCTCTTCCTCCTGCCCCACCGCCGCCGAACGCTGGCCTGCAGATGCCCCTTTCCTGATTTCTCCCCCTACCCCATTGTCTCCCGCTACCCGCAGCTGAGTTCCTGGGGACCGACACCCACAGGTGGGGGCCAGCTTCCTCCCGCACTGCCCCACCATCCAGTTCCAGGGGGGATCCCAACAAGACCGCCCAGTCGCCATGACCCACGCAGGCTTGACCTGTCCGCTGAGGCTGCTGGCGAAGTGGGTCGTTAGTGCCCATGGTGGCGTTAGACCCTGACCTGGGTTTTAAGGCAATTTTCCCCCCAGTCATGAGGAGCCTTGCGTACCAGTCAACAAGGCCCAGATGGGCTACAGCTGCAGGATGGAGAGCCTCGAGCGTCTCCCAAGGTTCAGGGATGGGCTCAGGGACAGGTAAAGCAAGAGGCCACTCCGGGCCTAGCTTCTCCAGGGGGTTCTCCATGGTCCATCACAAGCTCTAACGCTCCCATGCTGACCCTCCACTGGGCCTGGGGAGACATTTCCACTATTGGGATGGGGGGACATTTCTCTCCCTCTCTCCCCCCACCCCGCACCGTATTCCCGCTCCGTGGTCCAGCAAGGGTCCCCCACCCTCAGCTCCTGGCTCCTCGGCCGTCACCCCTCGTGGCCAGAGACCCGGGTCTCTCTCCCTCTGGACTAGCTATTTCCAGGCTGCCCAGCTCCCTGCCTATCCCATGACTGTTCCAGCAAAGCCAGGCTGCCTGCTTTTCTCCTGACAGTGTAACTGCCAAGAGGTATAAGTCACCCCCTGGCTCTTTGCTCTGTCATTCTTTAGGTAAAAGCATTACACAGAAAACATGAAAACCCATAAAAACCTCCACTCCAGCTAAAAAGAGATCACCCCCGAACTCCAATAAGGCCTCTGGCCAGTGATTAGTCCTTCAAACCCACACAGGGTTTTCCTGTGGCTACCAGGTTTCACGGAGTG
Source organism: Eretmochelys imbricata (assembly GCF_965152235.1). Lineage (NCBI taxonomy): Eukaryota > Metazoa > Chordata > Testudines > Cheloniidae > Eretmochelys > Eretmochelys imbricata. The sequence goes on from NC_135590.1 coordinate 6,272,712, forward strand.
TGGGGGAGTCTGGGGCCTGCACCCCCTCTTCCTTGGAATCACTGTGACTCTCAGCCAGCCAGTAAAACAGAAGGTTTATTGCACAATAGGAACACAGTCTAAAACAGAGCTTGTGGGTACAACCAAGACCCCTCAGTCAAGTCCTTCTGGGGGGCAGGGAACTTAGACCCCAGCCTTGGGGTTCCCTGCGTTCCACCACCCAGCCCAAAACTGAAACCAAAACCCCCCCAGCAGGCTCTCTCCTGCAGCCTTTGTCCAGTTTCCCAGGCAGAGGTGTTACCGCCCTTCCCCTCCCCTCTCCCCCCCCCCCCTCAGGTTACAGGCTCTCAGGTATCCCATCCCCAGTGAAACTCCCCTGCCACATTCCCAGGTCACTCCCCCTCCCTACTGCATCACACCAGGTCACAAAAGCTTTCACTCAGAACTAGCTCCCGCCTCCCCCCACCCCCCCAAATTATCCAGCGTGGGCCTTTGAAGAGACTGTGACTGGGTAATCAGCCAGGGAACGGGTCTCTCTTTCAGGGGCAACTTCCAGGAATGGCTCCGGAGGTGAGGCCTTTGCATTCCCCTCTTCCAAAGTATTTCCTAGGACCCCCATTCAACTGCAAGCTCAGTCTCGTCCAGTCCATTATTGTGAGAGTCCTTTGACGCATGTAACACGTCCCAAAGTGTTTCCATAAGTCACCTCCCGCTAAAAGAAGTCACGGACCACCCCACCAATCTGCATTTTTAATAGCGACCTCCTAAGATACTTAATTCAATATGGTTTGCCCAGGAGATTGTCACATCTGTCACAGCCCCACTGAAGCTGGGGGTTCCGGGCATTGAAAGAGCCATGGTGGAGCATGCTGGGGCCACGTGGAAGCAGAAACCCTGCCCTGGGAGGAGATGGCCTGTTTCAGGCAGGAGGGCAAATGAGATTATCACAACGTTCCCCTCTGGCCTTAAAATCTAGACACTGAAACGGAATTGCCACAAAGGGGCCCAAAAGCGCCTGTCAGCTGCAGTGTGAGTGAAAATAACATTTTTACAACCAGATGACTTTAAAAAAACAAAAATCAGTCAGTCCAATGGATAGGTAACTGGGCTAGGGCTGTAGCATGCCTGGGTTCTATTCCCCGCTGTGGCAGACTCCCTGAGTGAGTCACTTCATCGCTCCGTCCCTCAATTTCCCCATCTGTAAAATGAGAGTAACACTACACACTCACCTTTGCAAAATACTTCGAGGTCTCCAGGTGAAAAGTGCAACCTAAGACCAATTTCCAGCAAGCCTCCATTTAAAAAATCTGCCTGCCAAATCGCTGACTGTCCAGAGCTCACATCCGAGGGCACACAATGGGACACAGCGCTCCCCAGTGCCAATTTCTACCCCAGTGGGTGCACTCGCAAATCCTCTTGGCTCATCTGCCGAGGCCACCTTGGATGCTGAACTCCGAAAACCTAGTTTGCAAAGAGTTGGATAGGGCTCCATCCTGCAAACACTCACGCACATGATCAACTTTACACAAACAAGCAGACCCGCCAGTGTCAACTGAACAACTCACAGGAGTAAAGCTACCCACGTGTGCAAGAGTTAGCAGGATCGGGGTCTGTGCTAAACATTAGCAGGGAGCCGGACTTCAGAAGCCCTGAGCATCCCCAGCTCCCACAGATTTCAGCCAGAATTGCCGGAACTCCGCACCTCCAGGTTTTAGGGTTCCCCCTCCCACTTTTCCTCCATGTTCATATAAATTTCACCTCCGACCACAGCACGAGGTGGCTTTGTTCAGAAACATGCAAGGTGGAATGAAATAAAAATGAATTCTCTGCAGGCTGCAGCGAGGTTTAATATCCAGCAGTTGGGGCCAGGCAATCTCCTTTTATCTTGGGGGAAATAAAGGGACCTGCTGCGAGGTTCATATGAGAGGATTGATAGTGTCTAGGCTTATTGTCCGGGATAAAGCTAAAGCAATGAAGCTCTCTGGCAACAATTTATAGCCGGAGTAAATTCGGGCAATAGACATATGGGGAGGGGCGGAGGGCAGGAGGCAATTTTAGAAGGTCACTTATTCCAGGGGGCTCAGGTTAGACAGCTGACAGCAGGCCGGTGGTTAAAAGGGACGTTATGGAGGAGAGAGAAGCATCTCCATGCCCAGTGGGTGAAATCCGACCTTGAGCAGCAAACGGCCAACACACCTGAGGGGCTTAAGTGCTGCCTAGACCTCGAGTTGGCCCCTCTCCAGAGTGATCAGTGCAATGCTGGGCTGGCATGAGTAGGGCAGTCCAGGTCGTTGTTCCCTGCTCTGGCTTTACCCTGGCAGTGCAGGCATGGGAAGGGGGGGACTGGCTGTGCTGGGGCTATGAAGGGAAGAGGTGAGATGGAGACACATGTGCACGAACGCACCGTGTGTAGACATAGGAGGCTGGCTAGCTGAATATGTGCCCAGGCTCCCTGCTGGCAGACTTCACTCAGGTGACTATCCCATGCTGCCGCGGGCGCCGCCATGGCTTCACTGCTCTGGGGACTTGTGCTGGCTCGATTAAAGTTAGCCTGGTACATCTACACAGGCCATCGACAGACCTCCGATTGCAGTGCCGACGTACCCTACGAGGAGTGGGTGGAGAGGTGTAAAGGCTGGTAGGCTGGGTGTCAAGGGCCAGACCAGGTGTTTTGGAGCCCAGGTCATGCCCCTTCCCCCTAAGCAACCGAACAACAGCAAAAAGAACAAACCAAATCAGCTGAGCGATCTGGCACCTACCTGGAGGCTGATTTGGCACCCCCAGGAGCTGTTGCCCAGGCCGGCCACCCTGATTGCCCACCCCTAAGGCTGACCCTGGTCAAGGGGGCTAAGCTTGGGAAGAAGGGTGCTTGAGTGCCATGTTTCTTAGACTTCTCAGGTTGGCCACCCCTTCCTCGAAGCCAGAGACTTTAGCAGCCCCCTTCCGTGTACTACAGAAGTACGAGAAACAAACCCAACGGCTGCTTCAGCTACTGCCTGTGACCTCCCAGACCTGGAAGGTTTGGGCCACCCCATGGCTGTTCTGGACATTTTCTTTTCTTTGCTATAGAGTAGTAATGAAGTTTTCAACGCCCCCTTGATAGTCCCCACCCCCCAAACCAGCCCGGGGTCATAACCCACCAGCTGATAAGCAGTGGGCTAGTGGATAGGACTCTAGGCCTGGACTCCAGGGATGGGGGTTCAGTCCCCGCCTCTGCCACAGACTCCCTGTGTGACCTGGGGCGAGTCACTGAATCTAGCCTGTGTCTTCATTTTCCCCAGCTGCACAATGGAATACTAGTGCTGTCCCGTGCCACAGGGGCATGGGTGAGGGAGCATCCACTGACGATTATGAGGTGCTCAGATACTCTCGCAAAGGGAGGCCTATAGAAGAGCGACTTACCGGCCAGCATGGAGTAGCAGGCTCTCCTCCTCTGGCGCCCCTCTTGAGAACCGTTCTAGCCCTGCAGTCGTCTGCTTCTTCTCAGAACTTGGCCCTCTGGCCAGGACACGTTCAGTCCAACCTCTTCTGGGGTAACTGAGCCCCACAAACAACAGCCAAGTGACCTTATGCCAGGTCTTCGGCCTGATACTTGGCTCAGTGGTCCTCACACCCATCATCTCAGGGGCCTTTCATGCCACTTTCCTTTAGGGGCCAGTTCGGGAGCCCACGCCATCCCTCGCTCTGGGTTCCAGCTAAGGTCGGTTCCATTAGACTCCAACCCACCTACCTGAGCCTGTCTCTAGGCCCTTTTCCCTAGCTCCTTACTGGGTTCACTCCTCCTCTGGCTCTTCCGCCATCCCAGGCTCTGCAGAACTCCTTCTAGCCCTTTGTCCCTGGAGGCCCAGCTCCTGTCTGCCTCTCCCAAGGCTCTATGGGTACATCTACACTACACCGTATGGGTCTGTGGGACCCACGCTTGTGGACCCGTTGCATCCGAGCATCCACGCTGCATTGTGAAACCTGGGTTTACACTTGCTGGACCCAGGTCTCACAACCATGCTAATCATAGAAATATAGGACAGGAAGGGACCTCGAGAGGCCATCTAGTCCAGTCCCCTGCACTCATGGCAGGACTAAGTATTATCTAGACCATCCCTGACAGGTGTTTGTCCAGCCTGTTCTTCAAAACCTCTAATGACGGAGATTCCACCACCTCCCCAGGGAATTGGTTCCAGTGTTACCTACACTGACAGGGAGGAAGTTTTGCCTAATGTCCAACTGAAACCGCTGCAATTTAAGCCCCTAACTGCTTGTCCTGCCCTAGGTGCGTCAGGAGAGCAATTATCACGCTCCTCTTTCTAACAGCCCTTTATGTACTTGAAAAGTTTTATCGTATCCCTCACTCGGTCTCGCTATGGCATCCCCACTGCACCCCACAGACCTTCTGCCTCGAGTCTGCAGTATGAGCTGTGCCCACCCGGTGAAATGACAGGGCTTGGACCGGAGACACAGGAGGACTCAGGCTCAGACCCTGCCCTGGTCAGACAGATTTGTGGGTGGATGGTAGGAGGATGCAGGCCCAGATTTACACTACAGTGTAGACGTATACTGTGCATTTGTGTTTCTTTCCTCTAGAGCAGCCTCCCTGGGGCCTTGCCCTTGGGTCAGGCTCCCCACAGGAACTCGCTTCACCCCTGCGCCTTCCCAGTGTCTCCCCAGCCCTTTGCCAGCACCCCTATTTCAGGAGCCTCCAACTGCTCTGCCAGGGCCCTGGAGTGCTTCCTTTTATGAAGAGGGCCCAGCTGAGTTTGAGCACAAGTTGAGCCTGGCCCACTCTCCGGGTGCAGCCGGGTGCACCAATGGCATTCTGGCTCCAGTTAACCCTTTCACTGCCAGTGTGGGGGCTACACCCCATCATGGGACCCCAGAAGCATAATGTGTGGGAGTGACGGACCCAGCTGGACCTGGTGCAGAGACAGGAGGGAACCCACACTAGGAGACTTGTAAGGACCATTGGCCTCTTCGAGGGGCCAGTCCACCTAAGAGGTTCACAGGTTGGCTCCAGCTGCCAGGTTGGCTCCAGCTGCCAGATTAGATTTAGGGCTAGTAGCTTTGGCTGCCTGATTTCCATTATTTTAACAGGAGCTGGGTGCCCACTTCCCCTGGGAAGTTTTAAACAGCTCAACCCTGCTCCTTAAACTCAAGCAGCAGCGGCTGGGGCATTTAGACATGAAAGTCCCAAATTCAAACCCCCTTGTCAGCCCAAGCAGAGTCAAATATGCAAGCTTCCCCCATGCCTCTGCCAGAGCACCCCAGGGCTGGAGCCAGGGTTTACAGAGATGAAAAGCCAGACATTAGCTCACTGTACTGCTATCTGCAAAAACATCTGTCCATCCAGCCAACTTTAAAGAATCCATCACCCTTTCACCAGCATGTCCACCCAGCTCTGCTTTGCAGTTACTTGCGTTGGGAACCAAATCTTACTGAATCAGGGAGCTGTCGATCTGGAGGGTTATTGGGGGTGCAGGTGGCTTTAATTCACTGCTGGTTTGAAGGATCCTCCTTTGGCTTCTCACTTATTCTCCCTCCTCCCCCCAGCCCCCCAGCACATCAGAGAGGCCAGGGAGATGTGGGACTCTCCTCTCTGCAGGTTCCCATTTCACTTAACGTTGGGTTAGAGAGTATAAAAATGCATTAAGCAAAGAAAGAGAGGCCCCATTCTCAAGGGAGAGTCAGCAGGGTTTGGATACAGAGCCACGTGTTTAAGACACTAGCGCTTGGAAAAGCGAACCAGCTCTCTTTGAGCTGCTTGTCCTTGACAAAGACAAAGCAGAGCTGGACTCACACTCAACATGCGACTGTTGCATCAAATGCGAAGGAAAATCTTGGCAGAGGATGAATTCCTAGCGACCCCGAGACCCCACAGTGATAAGTGATTAGATAGATAGATAGATAGATAGATAGATAGATAGATAGATAGATAGATGATGTTCAGAACTGAATTTGGACCACATTCCTTCTTAGTGCCAGGAAAGTAACTCAGAAACTCTGACTCCCCCGAAAAGGTCTAGGACCTCTAGAAAACACCTCCCAACTCAGCCAAAGGTCTAGGACCCAGGTGTCCTGGCTCACAGTCCTGTGCTCTTGCTACTAGACTGCACAACCTCCAAGAGCAGAGAATAATCTCCGTAGTCCTGATTCTCAGCCCCCCTAGACAGCCAATAGATCCACCACTTCCGTCCGCAATATGACAATCCACTCGGCATACTACTGTGCCAGCCTGGGGCTTTAACCCGGCTGTTCCCCAGTTCTGGGTCAGCCTCTCTCAGGCTTCTGCCTTCTATTTCCCGCTTCTCTGCATCGCTTTGCATAGGGTGGGCAGAGCCACCCCACATTCCTGCTCCTCACGCCTAGGGATCTGTCCGTGACGTTCTGACCCAGGACGCTGGGGAGATCCCACCCCAATGATTGGAGGCTGCCGTCAGGAAAACGCATTCCCTGAGCTAGGAATGACTGAGCATCGAGATCCAAGGAGCAGCTTTCCCTGGCTTTCCGCCCATAAATAAACCACCGGCCAGTGACCACTCGGGCTCCTCGCCCCCAGCGCCTCCCCCAGCCCTTCCTTACATGTGTGCCCTAGTGGTTCCGATACCATGGTGATGGGCATGATATAAAAGCCAGACTAGTATAGGATAGCATCGACTTCTCTCCAGATGCTCAGGATGTTATTACACATTCCCATCAAGGCAGCTTTGCTCTTCTGGGAAGTGCTGTCATTTTCCCCCATCCTCCTCCCTTCCTTCCCCAAATAGATGTCATCATAAAGATGAGACTACATTACTGATTGCACCAGACACCTCCAAACTGGACAGCTCAAGTCTATAAAACATACCGGGGATCCGGCATACATAATCGAAGCAAGAAAGTGGGGGGGAGAGGTATGGGGGGGACTTCAGAGAGAGGCATGTAGATTTATATTTATGCTACACCAGCAGGGAAATAAAAGCCATCAATAAATTATATTATTTCTCCAGCCGTCCCAGTAACATGAGCAAGACGGCTGCCGCTGACAGCAGGAGCCTCTGAGATGCCAAACTGAATGACAAACTTCATTTCCAAGTGCATTGTGCAGTTTTGCTGGTGATGGAAAGTGCCTCCAGCTGACTGGGTGGGGAGGCGGGGCGGTAAACGCTGCGCTGAGCCGGTTTCCCTTCCAGCCCCAGCCTCCTTCCCCTGGCCAGCCCCACCCAAATTCTCTTCCTGAGTATCATGCACACCATCTCTCCAGGCAGCCAGGTGCCTTCCCAAGTGCCCAGGGTCCTTGAACTGATCCTCAGGGCTCTGCATATCTCTGCTCCCACGCTGAGCCCCCAGATCCCTCCTTTCTCCTTACATCATTTATTAATTATTATTATTATTTGGCAGTAGCACCTGGACCAGGACCCTGTTGTGCTAGGCACTGTACGGACTTAGAACAAATCCATGGTCCCCCCACCCCAAAGAGTCAAAATCGAAGTATAAGTCAAGAGACGTCAGATAGGCAGGGGAGCGCAAGGACGCTACTGGTCAGCATGGGGGGTCTGTGGTCTCAGCACACCTGCACCCTAACTGTTGCCAGTTTTTTTGCAGGCATCCTGGGAAAGGAGAATTTTAAAAAGGGATTTGATGGGGGACAATGTTCTCCTTCCCCTCTCTCCAGCCTTGAATCTCTAACCGGTCGCAGCCAGACGTCCAATTTTGCAGCCATCATTTGGACCCTGCAGGTAACTACGCTGCGTTTTGACACTCATGGGCACAAGTATTAGTGACTCTGATTTGGGTATCGCCCTTCCTGTGCCCTCCACCTGAGGCACCTTGGGCCTGGTTTCCAGAGCACCCTCTGCTCCTCTCGCCATGCAGCGGAAATGCGGGTACTCAGCCCTTCTGAAAACCAGGTCCTGTGTGTCTCGAGCCGAGCGCCCAAAATGTAGGCCCCCAGAATTAGTGGGGACCATTGAATAGGTTGATCCTAATCACTAATCAAAACCACGGGCACCACCACACGCAGGGGACAAATGATTCATCCAAAAACCGGGGCCTGGCTGGGACGAAGGGTGGAGTTGTCACAAAGTAATCAGCCTGGAGCCCCCCCAGATCCTTTATACCCTCCCCTGCCCCCTCCCCCGGCAACCATAAAGCCAACCATCAGGTTGAGAATTCTACCACCTGACTCCAAGCCCACCGCTGTTCTGCCCGTTAATTACCTGTTACCACATAGTGATGGGATAGCGGTGAGTCAGCTGGGCCTTCTTCTTCCTGCCTGAGTGCACCTGGCATGGGGATTAGAGGGGAAGGAACGAAACAGGAGGCTATGTTCTGCCTCGGACCTTGGCAGCATATGAGCTAGAAAGGCGGCAATTACTTCAGCAGGAAAAGGGAACTCCTTTGCAAGGGAGATTTCGCTGGAGAAGGGTAATTGGAAGCATGAACCCTGGCCTGATAAGCATTTACACTCTGGTTCTTAAATCCAGATTAGAAGCAAGCAAGAGGTAAGGGGCTTGGTGGGGTGTGATCAGTGCATCGCGACAACTTATCTCCATGGTAACCCATCCTGGAGCTGTTACTCAGCTAGAAGGATGCATTTTGCCTGCCTAAGGATTGCACCCGTTTTATAGTTCTGGTGAATGCTCCCTCTGATTTCAAGGCAGCTACGTGTGTCTTTTACCGTTGGAATCATGCGACGAGTTTTCAGAATACTGCACACCCAAAAACATGAGCACACTTGCCTACCTCACTTGCCCTCACAATTACTGCACTTGTGTGAGCTGTCATGGGAGATGCACACGCAGATTGCCCCTTACTGGACATGTGCACGCTCAGTGACCCCTGTCGCATGCGTGATTTTGCAGACACAGGACTGTGAGAAGCTGCTCTGTGAACTCCCATCTGCTTTGGAGGCATTGCATTCCTATGGCATCTTTCATCCAGATGCAGCCCAGAGTGCTTTGCAAGCTACCTTCACTACCTATAAGAATTGCTTCACTGCTGAAATGCAGCCACCTCTGGGGTGGCGAGTAGCAACTAGTTGGACAATCAAGCACAGCATGCCATGCCACAATGCAAAAATGTGACCAAGAGCTATTCTTATGGCAATGGCAGTTGGATCTTTAATGTCTCCCTGGAGAAGGCAGGACATTGGCTAAAAGACCCGAACACAACAAACTGCATGGAGTTCTGTTTATCTGTCTAGGACAGGGCTGCAACCTCCCTGCTGAGATTCACACCACTGCACTTCAGCTCTGTCACACCAATGCACCATCCCTGTCCCGCTTCAGATATCAGACTGGGGAGCCCGGGGGGGGCTCTGACTGGCACCAGGTGTTATACAGTACAGCCAGAAATCTTAACAAGCGTCAAGCCTTGACCGAGCATTGGCGGGGCCTGGTTCTCCCCAGGAGCCAAAGGGAGGGAAGGGGAGCCAAGGCTGGATTGCTGGGTCAAGTGATTAATGGAAGGAATAAAGACAAAGGTCCCCGTGTCATCTCTTCCCAGTGGAGATGAGTCTCGTGGAGTTTATTTATGGTGCCATTCTTTGTACACCAGAAGCTGTTACCTAAGGGCACAATCAGTACAGGCAGGTTTAACAGCCTGATAAATCAGCAGCTTCCAAAAGTGACACATTATAGACAGCTGGACCTATCATCTTCCTATCCCCGCCGACTGCTAACACACACAGCACACGCTGTGTAATGCATCACACCCCCCCCTTCTAAGGGTCTGCTGTGGCTTTACTGCCTGCTCCCCCGTCCCAGTCCCTGCAGACACTCAGGTACGGGGGAAGATCCCAGCACGTCCCAGAACTCCTTCTCCTGCTTCCCTTCCTCCCGGTCTTTGAAACACAGGAGCAAAGTAGCTGTTTTCTCCACAACAATCTGCATCTTCCGCTGGATTCGACAATAATATCAGTTACTCCCTTACCCCAGGGCCTTTCTTCCAAGGAGCTCAAGGCGTTTAGTAATGGAGTGAGCCTGTGCACAGCCGTGGTAGGGCAGTGCCACGGGCCTCATCCTAGGGCAGGGAAACTGATGCACAGAGAAGGGACCAGTCTCTAAGGTGCCACAAGTACTCCTGTTCTTTTTACAACCAAAGAGTGGCAGAAATGGGAGATAGAACCCAGGAGTCCTGGCTCCCAGCCCCCTGCTTCAACCAGTAGAACTCTCTCCTCAGAAGTGTTAGGAGAAGGACCCAGGAGTCCTGGGCCTCAGTCAAAAAAAACAAACTTCCTAGAAATCACCCACACAGCCCTGACTCCCAGTCCCCTGTTAGCTCCCACTCCTTCCCAGAGCCAGGAAAGAACTCAGGTGCTCTGACTCCAAGCCCCTGCTCTAGCCAGTAGACCATGCTCCTTTCCAGTGCCAGGAGAAAGAACCCAGGAGACCTGGCTCCCAGACAAAGGTGGAGGACTTTCTAGAAAACACCCACTCCCAAGTGGGGTCCGTTCTATAAATAAACAACCAGAGCTTTTCACTATGGCTCCTTTTGCCAGCTAACAGCTGTGGGGGAAGCATGGGTGCCACTGGACCCATCTCCTGAATAATTACTCAGTGGTTTATCTGCAGCGCACTGTCAATTACCTATTGATTATTTAAGCATTTAGTTCCAAAAGGGCTTTTTCCCTCCATCTTCCTCCTCCTTTTGGCAGGATTTTGCTTCTCCACTTATTCAAGCAGCACCGCCTGTCAAAGCTTATTGAATTCCATTGGTGCACAAAGCCTGGAGCAGAATGAAGGGGAACTGCGAACGCCCCACAGAACTGGGCTGCTGATAACCCTTCTGACACACCTTTCACCCCAGGGTCTCCAAGAGCGGCACAAACAGTAATTAATACACACACCACATTGCCCGCAGCATGCGTGCCTGGCTTCTGACTGCCAAGGGACAGCTCTGTCTCCTTCGGCTGATCAGGCTTTGGGCTCTCTGCAAAGGCGGTCAAGAAAGGGGCCAATTAGGACCAGTCGTGTTGATGTTTTGATCCCTCATTATGATGCAGACCAATTATATCATAATTAATCAGCTAGGTACACAGTGCCAGGTGCCATGTGAATGCCACAGATCGTCAAAGGATATGATAGGTAGCTAGAGGGGTATATATGTAGATTTGATGACTGATGGACAGATCCTGTAATTAACATACTGATGTTTATTATTTCTCAAACACTGATCTGCGAACAGGCTACAGGTTTAATATGAACAAGAGGAAATTCTTTTTCATGCAACACACAACTAACCTGTGACACTCATTGCCAGGAGTTGTTGTATGGCCAAAAGTACAAACGGGTTCAAAAAGGTTCCTGGAGGATAGGTACATCCATGGTTATTAGCCAAGATGGTCTGGGACACAAGCCCCTGCTCTGAACCATCTGACTGCCAGAAGCCAGGAGTGGAGGAGAGGTGAATTATTCTATACCTGCCCTGTTCTGTACATGCCCCCTGATGCTCTGGAATGGACCACTGTCAGAAACAGGACACAGTGCAAGATAGACCATGGTCTGACCCAGGATGCCAGCTTCTATGTTCTGGTTCCTGACCTGCTACAAGACTCACCAAACTCATTTCACATAGGCTACCAAACGCCCGACTGTCTCTGTCCTGGGCTCAGTTTAAGCTAGTGTCCTAGAAGCGTGGGGCCTCCGCCATCTCATCATCCTGCGATCATTTGCTGATGCCTGATTTACTCCTCCAGGCCTAGGAAACAGGTATGGGGCATTAAATGGTCGTTTTTATTTAACTATCTTAATAGTGAGTCAATCCATTTGGTACAGTATGGCTATTAGCTGCATCTGTCTAGTGCCATGTTCCCTAAGACATGGGGAATCAGCAGGAAATAATAGTTGTTGACTGTCTCGTAAAGAAGATTTGTCATAGAAACAACATTTCTGAGAAAACCTTGGTGACAGAAGAAGGGAAGACAAAGAACCCACTAACGGCTCCCACGCTCACTCAGATCGGTTGCAGTGAGTGAACAAAGCCCAGGGTCTAGGTAACAAGGAATGAACTAGCCAGTGCAGTGGGTCACTGAGATCTGGAGACCTGGCTCACTAGTGGAATGAGTTTGAGAGTCTCAGCCTAATCCCAAGGGGTGGTATGTCTGTGTCATATGACTGGCAGCCTCTCCTTAGGAGAGGCCAGACACTAGATTAGCAGGGGGGGCTGGAGGTTGGGGTGCATCAGCAGAGCATGTGTGAGGAGGCCCAGGTCTGGCATGGCAAAGGGTCCTGTGGCACAAGACTGATGGGCGGGGGCAGATCCAGGACTGGTCCAGCAGGGGGTGCTGCAGATCCGTACTGAGGTGCAGTGGCAGAGTTGTGTAGCAGAAGCTGGCAAAGCACCAGCTTGTCCACTGCCTCTGTGCAGCTAGTCAGTCCCTCTCCTGATCACGCTGCCTGTCCCAGTTGCCCCCGTGCCTCCAAGCAGGTAGGCAGCCCTCCTTGGTCTGCTCTGTTGTTCACAAGGACCCCTTCACCAGGTCAGGCTCTCTGCGATGTCCATTGTGTCCCCGCGACCGCCTGTTCTGCCCTCCCCAATCCCAGCTGGTCCCCTCTGCCATCCCTTCCCCCACCCCAGACCCGCAGCACCAGGCAGGCACCCAGTGAATCGATCCCCACCTTTTTCCCTCCTCACCTCCAGGAGCAGGCTGGCCGGGTCTCGCTAAGCACAAGACTGGAGTTTGCGGAGGTTTTACTTTTTATTATGTTGGCAGCTTTGGTGTCAAGTAGCTCAATTAAGCAATGACTGCCTCTATAGAGCCGCCCACACAGACCGCGGTAAATAATTAAATGCTGGAATAATACAGCAGATGGAAAGCAGCACAGATAGGTATCCACAGGACCAAAAGGAATCCAGATTAATCCTTCTAAGACAGCTCATAACAGCTGCATTCAGCTCCACCTCCCTGCCTGGAGAAACTCATGTGTCTGAAGCAAACATCCCTGTATGGGTATTTACTCAGCCTAAGACACCTTCCCATTTGGCAGAAGCCCAAACACATGGGACTGGGGTGGTCTGGTGTCTGTTGGAAACTGAAGGATGATGTTTTGTAGGGGCTCAGATACCATGGTTGCCTTATCGAAACAGACAGATCTGTAGAAACTAGATAGATAGATGGATGAACATTTCTGTCTATCTATCTATGTCCATACACCCCCTCTATCTATCTAAAATGTAGCCATTTCAAATGATCTCTAACATTAAAAGAGATTTGATGGGGGTAGGAGGGAATGAGGGGGAATGCAAAGCCAATAACGTGGAAGGTACTGGTCCAATCCAACTCAGGTGGGGAGTAATCAATAGTCATCACTGCCTAGTGGTCTATGGGTCCATCTGGGTCTCAGCCCAGTTCCCAGTAGCAACCATCTGCCTCATTCAAACACATGGTCCTAGCTGGCACTAATTAGCTCCCTTGTGGGCTGGTCCCAGTGAAGGGAGCAAGGGAAGAGAGGTCCCTCCCCACCCTCCTTCCTTGGGGCAGTGTTCCAATCAAACACATACTTACAGTGTGAATTATCATCTGATTTCAGCAAATGTAAACCAATGGGCCTGACTCTCATTTGTCGTAAGGCCCCTTTACACCCCTCTGGCAACGTGAAGTGCCCTACCAGAGCTGAACATAATTTTTTGGATGAAACTCTTTTGGCTGAAAAATGTAGATTTGGGTCGACCAAAACGTTTTGTGAATTTGTGTCAAATTATCCAAATTGTTCAGTCCAGAGGGCGGGGTGGAGGGAGGAAGCAAAAGTTTAGGAACCATTTCCATTTTTCAATTTCAATTCAAAATTTTTTTAGGAACCATTTCCATTTTTCAATTCAAAATGATATTTCTTTTCAAAATTTACTTCAATTTTGTTTTTGTTTTTTAAAAAAACAAGGTTTAGAAAACCCCAAACCAAAATGAAATGTTTTGTTCAACCAGAAACAACACTTGGGGCCTTTTTTGTTATGCTGAAAAACTTGAAAATTTTCCTTTTTCGTTCCGCCAGAAACTGAAAAATCAGTTCTTGGCCCGTCTTTAGTCATGGGGGTGCAAATCAAACCGCATTCACACCTACCTTACAGCCCCTTTTCAGTGTCAGATGGGCCCAAAGGGCCTTGGTGAAAATGAATTAGGCCCAATGGTATTGCCTTGTTTTCTTAATTAGAAGATAATATATACACACACACTTAGTAGGAGTAAGAACTATGGTCCTTACACATAGAAATTCCCATATTGGATCAAGCCAGTGATCTAGGTAATCCAATTATCTACGGTAAGAAAAGAAAGATCTTGGAATCATTGTGGATAGTTCTGTGAAAATATCCACTCAATGTGCAGCGGCAGTCAAAAAAGCGAACAGAATGCGAGGAACCATTAGGAAAGGGATAGATAATAGGACAGAAAATATCATGTTGCCTCTATATAAATCCATGCTTTGCCCACATCTTAAATACTGTGTGCAGATCTGGTTACCCCATCTCAAAAAAGATACATTGGAATTGGAAAAGATACAGAAAAGGGCAACAAAAATGATTAGGGGGATGGAACAGCTCCCGTATGAGGAGAGATTAATCAGACTGGGACTTTTTAGCTTGGAGACAACTAAGAGGGATATGACAGAGGTCTATAAAATCATGACTGGGGTGGAGAAAATAAATCAGGAAGTGTTACTTACTCCTTCTCATAACACAGGAACGAGGGGCCACCCAATGAAATTAATAGGCAGCGGGTTTAAGACAAAGAAAAATAAGTATTTCTTCACACAACACGCAGTCAGCCTGTGGAACTCCTTGCCAGAGGATGTTGTGAAGGCCAAGACTATACCAGGGTTCAAAAAAGAACTAGATAAGTTCATGAAGGATAGGTGCCTCAGTGGCTATACGCCAGGATGGGCCAGGATGCAAAACCATGCTCTGAAGTGTCGCTAGCGACAGGGGGCGAGGAGGAGAGGAGGAGATGGAATAAGTGGGGACAGGGGGGCCGTTGGAGAAGGGGCGGGGCAAGGATGTTTGGTTTTTAGCGATTAGAAAGTTGGCAACCCGACTTAGTTGCAAAAAGCAAAGTTTCTATGCTCACAGATCATCTTCATTTCTCTACTTCATCCAAGCGTAGAGCCAGCATTTAGAGGCCTTATTATAAGCTGGTGACAGACAAATGGAAAAGGAGTACTTGTGGCACCTTAGAGACTTACCAATTTATTTGAGCATAAGCTTTCGTGAGCTACAGCTCACTTCATCGGATGCATACTGTGGAAACTGCAGAAGACATTATATACACAGAGACCATGAAACAATACCTCCTCCCTCCCCACTCTCCTGCTGGTAATAGCTTATCTAAAGTGATCACTCTCCTTACAATGTGTATGATAATCAAGTTGGGCCATTTCCAGCACAAATCCAGGTTTTCTCACCCTCCGCCCCCCCCAACACAAACTCACTCTCCTGCTGGTGGTAGCCCATCCAAAGTGACCACTCTCTTTACAATGTGCATGATAATCAAGGTGGGCCATTTCCAGCACAAATCCAGGTTTTCTCACCCACCCCCCTTTTTTTTCCAAAAACCACACACACGGGCTTTGTTGCAAGGATAGGTTCCTGGGTTAGTGGTTCTGTTGTGTGGTATGTGGTTGTTGGTGAGTATTTGCTTCAGGTTGGGCGGCTGTCTGTAGGCAAGGACTGGCCTGTCTCCCAAGATTTGTGAGAGTGTTGCCTACAGACAGCCCCCCAACCTGAAGCAAATACTCACCAACAACCACATACCACACAACAGAACCACTAACCCAGGAACCTATCCTTGCAACAAAGCCCGTTGCCAACTGTGCCCACATATCTATTCAGGGGACACCATCACAGGGCCTAATAACATCAGCCACACTATCAGAGGCTCGTTCACCTGCACATCCATCAATGTGATATATGCCATCATGGGCCAGCAATGCCCCTCTGCCATGTACATTGGTCAAACTGGACAGTCTCTACGTAAAAGAATAAATGGACACAAATCAGATGTCAAGAATTATAACATTCATAAACCAGTCGGAGAACACTTCAATCTCTCTGGTCACGCAATTACAGACATGAAGGTCACTATCTTACAACAAATAAACTTCAAATCCAGACTCCAGCGAGAAACTGCTGAATTGGAATTCATTTGCAAATTGGATACTATTAATTCAGGCTTAAATAGAGACTGGGAGTGGCTAAGTCATTATGCAAGGTAGCCTATTTCCCCTTGTTTTTTCCTACCCCCCCCCACCCCCCAGACGTTCTGGTTAAACTTGGATTTATGCTGGAAATGGCCCACCTTGATTATCATACACATTGTAAGGAGAGTGGTCAGTTTGGATGAGCTATTACCAGCAGGAGAGTGAGTTTGTGTGTGGGGGGGGTGAGAAGACCTGGATTTGTGCTGGAAATGGCCCACCTTGATTATCGTGCACATTGTGGGGAGAGTGGTTGCTTTGGATGGGCTGTTACCAGCAGGAGAGTGAGTTTGTGTGTATGTGTTTTGGGAGGGGGGGGGGTGAGAAAACCTGGATTTGTGCTGGAAATGGCCCAACTTGATTTTCATACACATTGTAAAGAGAGTGGTCACTTTGGATGGGCTATTACCAGCAGGAGAGTGAGTTTGTGGGGGGGGGCGGGGGCGGAGGGTGAGAAAACCTGGATTTGTGCTGGAAATGGCCCAACTTGATTATCATACACATTGTAAGGAGAGTGATCACTTTAGATAAGCTATTACGAGCAGGAGAGGGGGGAGGGAGGAGGTGTTGTTTCATGGTCTCTGTGTATATAATGTCTTCTGCAGTTTCCACAGTATGCATCCGATGAAGTGAGCTGTAGCTCACGAAAGCTCATGCTCAAATAAATTGGTTAGTCTCTAAGGTGCCACAAGTCCTCCTTTTCTTTTTGCGAATACAGACTAACACGGCTGTTACTCTAAAACCTGACAGACAAATGTTAATGCCAAAACCCCGGGAATAAAAATATGACTTGGTATTTGAGGGACTTGGCAACAGAGCGCTGTGTGCGTGTGTGAGAGCCAGAAGATTTCACGGAAGGCCTTTCTTGTTATGAAGGTGAAGGGCCAGGGTCTCTGCAGCAGCTGGCATCTGCGCAGCCCGAGGCTGGGTGATCCACTGGTGGCAGAGAGCCAACCACCACCACTTTGGGCCGTCAGCAGCCAGTGTAACTTAGAGCAGCCTTCTAACGGCGCGAGCTGTTACTGCGCTGGGATATTGGGCCAGCACAGTCAACCCAGGAGCAAAGGATGCAAAGTCCACCCAGGCACGCCCCACCCTGAACTGTGCCATGGGTTCCTCAGCCATCACTCCAGATCAGGGCCACAGGGATCTGGAGTTAAAGGGAAGTTCTGCTTTAAAAAGACATCTTAAAAGCAGCATCCTGGGCTTTTCCTCTCGGTGCCTCCAGAGCAATTCTGTTAAGTTTACCCATAAACAATGGTTCCCCTAAGTGCCAGCTTGGGACCTAAGACTCAGGCTAAGATCTTTCTGGCTCAGGCATCTCCGCCGTGTAAATGGAACAGAATTAATAATGTGGCAGGCGAGGCCCCAGAAGGACGAGACTCTGGTCTCCTCTGCTGTAGCTGGCCGGGCTCTTCAGGGCTAACAGGAAGAGAACGGCCACGAGACACGACGGACGTGACTCCGGATACTCAAGGGAGTAGGTCTGGTGGGTAAAAAGGTGCCATATTCATCGTCATTTGTCTTACAATAACCACATGTCCAGTCTCTAATTAGAAGACCAAACCCCCTACCCCCTCCCAGCCCAGAACTTTGGGGTGGTTTGGATCCGCATCCAAATCTACATCTGAACTTGGTTTGCCCATCTCCAGCTTACATTGGCAAAACAGCTACCTAGCCACACGCCATCAGTCAGGGCCACATTCCGTCTAGGGCACTTATATGGCCCCCCATGGCCACGGTATAGGAGCGCCTCATCCCTGTGAGGCAGGGGAGAGCTATGAACCCCATTGTACAGGTGGGGAACTGAGGCACAGAGAGGCTAAGAGACTTGCTCAAGGTCACAGCAGAAAGCTGTGTCAGAGCAGGGAATTGAATGCAGATCTGCCAAGTCCTAAGCGAATGCTCTAACCACTGCTCCACCCTTCCTCACCCAGATTCCACTACCTCCTGGTGGACAGCACCTTACCCGCAAGCCTCCCCCAGTCTAAGGTGCTCTCCAGTGGGAGTAAAAGGAGCACAAAGTGGACATAAATGAGGACTTTCTAATAATTTCCTTGCCATCCACTAACCCAGTTTGGCTTCGGGCGCGAGAGTCTTTGCCCTGTGTCAGCAGCCAAGCTGATCCCCTTCCTTTCCGACATCGAGAGCTGTAGCTCAGGGCAGTGCAAAGCCCTGTCTTGTTATGTCCAGTGGCTCTGATGGCAAATGGCAACCCGCCGTTAATTAATATTGCCAGCCAGGAGCCACTGTGGGACGCGGCCAATGCAGGCTGATTCATTAACAATTACAATCGAAAAAATAATTCAGATTAATAAGTCAGTCAAACCCGTCGTAGGAACTTTTTACCTCTCTGCTAATTAAAAAATGACTTTGTAGGAGTGACAAATGGGTTTCCAGTTAGGAAGCTGATCCGTTATATGGGGCTGGGACCGGAGAACTCCCAGCGAGGTCTAGACGGGAGAAAAATCAAAAACATAATTACTCCACTCAAGAATGATTTAGCGTGTTGAGCAATTTCCCCCCCGGCTCTGGATGCTTCCTGGCTTAGAGTCTGACTCCTTTCCCTGCTAGTGAAGCTACCCCAGGATGCCTCCATTGTGCCTTGGGAAAAGGGCTATATATACACGCGCTATGCACCTGCTTCCTCTGCCAGAGAGACACGGAAAGAAAACACAACCCCGCCAGAACCCCAACCCCTCGGTGATGCCGCCAGGACTCTAATGAGCCTTGGAAGCAGTGCCTGCCACCTTGATAGCATTTATGCTAATAGCTGGATCTGGGTCAGTGGCCACGGACGGTTGTTTTATTAAGATCTCCGTGGGATGGGGCGTTAGGCGGGAGGAGAAGCAGTCAAGGCCTCATTTCCATATTCTCATTTCTACTACATCCTGCTCAGACAACACCGGCTGCTTGGCTGACTTCCGCTCCTTCCATCTCTTTAAATGCCATCTCCGTAAGGGATTGGCTCAAAACACCTTCCCCTTCTCATTGTTTTCCCTTCCCGGCCTTAGAGCTACTCCTGTTTGATCCTGGTCGCCTGTGAAGCACTCGGACCTCATGTGTGAGCCCTCCGATCTCCCAGGCGCAGGGCTAGGAGAGGGCTGTGAAGGGGCCCCCTGATAGGACATGGCTTACTGGTCCCATTTAGCATCGCTCAGCAGCAGCACCCTTCCCAGCCAACACACCGGGTGTATCTCACTTTGTCAATTCCCCGCCACTGAAGGGGCCTCGGACATTGGTGAGCCTCAATCCTTCCTATTCTCTGCCTGTGGCACGTAAACGCGTCGTCTCCGGAGGGCTGCAATGCATGGGTCTCATTTCAGTTGCTGGGTTTAGTGTGCGGGTAGCTGGGTGGTCCTGGTGGCTTGTGATGGAGGGGAGGGGAGGTGATCTGGTCGGCCCTTCTGGACTTGCACTCTATGGCTTTGGAAGACCCGCAGCATTAACTTCCATTAATGTCCCTGAACTCTGCCCCTTTGGTAACTCCATGATTTTAGCAGAGTTCTGTGGGTTTAAATGAGTAACAGGGTGGCGTCTGGCCCACTGTTTGCTTCAAAATGAGCTTCCTGGCTAACCCTAATCCTACAGGTTTCAGAGTAACAGCCATGTTAGTCTGTGTTTGCAAAAAGAAAAGGAGTACTTGTGGCACCTTAGAGACTAACCAATTTATTTGAGCATGAGCTTTCGTGAGCTACAGCTCACTTCATCAGATGCATACCGTGGAAACTGCAGCAGACTTTATATATACACAGAGAATATGAAACAATACCTCCTCCCACCCCACTGTCCTGCTGGTAATAGCTTATCTAAAGTAATCATCAGGTTAGGCCATTTCCAGCACAAATCCAGGTTTTCTCACCCTCCACCCCCCCCCCCCCCACAAATTCACTCTCCTGCTGGTGATAGCCCATCCAAAGTGACAACTCTTTACACAATGTGCATGATAATCAAGTTAGGCCATTTCCTGCACAAATCCAGGTTCTCTCACTCCCTCACCCCCCTCCAAAAACCCACCCCCATACACACACAAACTCACTCTCCTGCTGGTAATAGCTCATCCAAACTGACCACTCTCCAAGTTTAAATCCAAAAATTTAAACTTGGAGAGTGGTCAGTTTGGATGAGCTATTACCAGCAGGAGAGTGAGTTTGTGTGTGTATGGGGGTGGGTTTTTGGAGGGGGGTGAGGGAGTGAGAGAACCTGGATTTGTGCAGGAAATGGCCTAACTTGATTATCATGCACATTGTGTAAAGAGTTGTCACTTTGGATGGGCTATCACCAGCAGGAGAGTGAATTTGTGTGGGGGGGTGGAGGGTGAGAAAACTTGGATTTGTGCTGGAAATGGCCTAACCTGATGATTACTTTAGATAAGCTATTACCAGCAGGACAGTGGGGTGGGAGGAGGTATTGTTTCATATTCTCTGTGTATATATAAAGTCTGCTGCAGTTTCCACGGTATGCATCTGATGAAGTGAGCTGTAGCTCACGAAAGCTCATGCTCAAATAAATTGGTTAGTCTCTAAGGTGCCACAAGTACTCCTTTTCTTTTTCCTAATCCTACAATATCTTGGCATTCTTTCCTACATGGGTATAACCAGTAGGCACCAGCCCAACACCTAGGAGATAATTCAGTCAGAGAGCACAACGTTACTGATGATGATGTTCATCTTCTGAAAAGATTTGCACCACAGCAGACAATAGGCATTTCTCCAAGATATAACTGCCTATATATCTGTTAAAAACAGAATTTGTAAGACTATTGGTAAAAATAACACAAATATCTCCCAATTTTGTTCCAAATTCTAACCCAATTTACTCTTTACTCCCAGGTCAATTTTAATCCTAACCCCTGGGTAATATTAGTTTTAATTTCTACGCTAATCCTAACTGTTATAACTCTAATCCTAAAACCCAGGCTAACTCTAACCCACAAGCTAACCCTGATCCTAACTCCGGGTCTAGCACTAAATGGAAGATATTTAAGACTAAACTAAGGGAGATAACTTAATGTAAAATGTTTTCTGCAAAAATGGGGGATATTCCCAGCCAGGATTTTGTGAAAAGAGTGAATGAACGGCCCAGCTCTCCGGGATAGCACAATTCTTCAAGAGCAGAGTCACACAAGGGCAAAGTACAATATGCTGGACAGCCTCGTAGGGGCACATCTCAGGGTACTGATCCTGGGTGGGGGCATGCACTAAGCCTGCATGCCTTGTCTACAGACCTGTCCCATGGTTAGCGACACCTGCAGGGATGCGGTACTCTCCCCCAAGACACACACGAACAGATCAGTAACCAAAAAAGAAAAAATTCTGCTGCTGCCTTGAGCACCCCTCCACCACCACTCCCGATCTGCTGCCCCCATCTGTTATTCGGGGCAACTGTTATTCTGTGTGATTTTCTCCCCTCCTTTCTATGGCCACTGCCCCCTTCCCGCCTCCGCCCAGCCCCACCCCACCTGCTGCGAAATGGACAAAATGTCCAAGCAAATGGAGAGTGAACCTGGCGGCAAGGAAGCGGCATGTAACCTTTTCCCTGCACACGCCGATTCAATGCACGCCAGCCAAAACGGAAAGCAGACTCGACATTGGGCTTTCTGTCTTCCTCCCCCTTAGCGGCCCAACAAGAGACAGCGACGAAGTTCAGTGCTTCCTCCTCAGATCTTTGTTCGGCCTGCCCAGACGCCCATGTACACTGCCAGACACACATCCACGGATATGCCCGCACGGACACAGGCCGTGGCCAGCGTGCACACACGCATTGACACGCCTCTGTACAGACTGAGAGGCACACGTATGCACTGCATGCAGACACACTCATTAGTATATGCACTCCCCCCCCCACACACACTGACCCCCCCTGTGCAGTGACAGGCACACGCTCTGCCACACGTGGGTGCCCTCTTATGTCGGTGAGGGGGGGGGGGGTTTGCAGCGCTCGGCGGGATGTGACAGCGTGTTAGAATACCTCGCTTCCAGTGCTTTGTCAGGGAGCGTTTTCCCTGGAAGCTGCTGAATAATTTACATTCGCTGAGATGCAATTTCTGTGCCACATTTGTCAAAGTCAATCTGTGGCTCGCTGCCTTGGGGGACTCAAACATGATAGTGATATAAGCCTTCATGGCACGCCCAGCTAGTCCAGGCTTCAGAACACATTGGGCACATCCACCCTGCCGCCGGTCTCGCTTTACTTCTCTGTACCTCTGGCTACCTGTTCCCCAGGTGGATGGCCCCTGCAAACCCTGTGCCTAAGCCTTGTGCTAAGGGCCTGCTTGCAGGCGTGGCTGCTGCATTAATTAGGGCCTGGGTGTAATGAATTAGTCCACTCCACTGGGGCTGTCTTTTGCTCAGGGGCTGTTCTGGGTCCCACACCCGGCTAACCTTTAGGAGATGATACACTGGAAGCTCTACAAGAGCTTTGCCTCCCAGGACATGCAGCACCAGGACCGCCAAGATGGCTCTTGAGATGTAGGGTTCATGGACTAGTTTCCTCAGCCCTGGATACCTGGGTTCAATCAAGTCCTCATGCAGATTGCAGCCAAAAAAATCCAGGCCCGGGTCTGAGAAGTGCTGAGGACCTGTAACCCCACCTGGAGGCAGCGAACGCAGCAGGCGCTGAGCACCTTGTCTGATCAGGCCCTGGAGTTTGGAGACTGCATCTCAAACCCGAAGACATATCCCTCTGCAGCCCAAAGGCCCTCTGGAACTGAGCACGAGGGGATGGAGTTGTCCCCAGTGTCACAACCCTGGGGCTGCAAGGCTCTGGGATAGAACAAGGGTGCTGAATGTTAGGACTGCGGGGCACTGGCAGGGCTGGGCGAGGGGTGTGGAGTGGGTCAGTTTGGAACAGCACCTGCCTTGACTATTTATTCCTTGTTCGAGTTGTCAGCCTCCTCCCAATTCCATTATTAAATCTGGTCCATGAGCCAGGGCATGCGGTCGGGACTCCCTTGACCCTGCACTCTCCCAGCGATGTCCATGTTACTGACAGACGCACAGATCACAGATACAACTGTATCACAACATATAGTAACTAAGCTTTCAGCTATCATCCTGCCTAATTGTTACGATGCAATCCGTACCAGGCTGTGGGATTATAGCCTCCCCTTTAAAACCAATCCCATTTCTCCCGTGTTTCACTTCCTTCCTCATCCGCCTTTCTCTGTTTCTCTTCCCCATCTTTGTCCCTGTGGCTCCTGTCTTCCCTCTGCATTTCCCTTCCAACCCCATCTCCTGTAAGGATAGCTTTACTCCTTCTCATCACACAAGAACTAGGGGTCACCAATGAAATGAACAGGCAGCCGGTTTAAAACAAACACAAGGAAGTATTTCTTCACACAACGTGCAGTCAACCTGTGGAACTCCTTGACAGAGGATGTTGTGAAAGCCAAGACTATAACAGGGTTCAAAAAAGAACCAGATAAGGAGGATAGGTCCATCAATGGCTATCAGCCAGGATGGGCAGGAATGGTGTCCCTAGCCTCTGTTTGCCAGAAGCTGGCAACGGGCAACAGGGGATGGATCACTTGATGATTCCCTGTTCTGTTCATTCCCTCTGGGGCACCTGGCATTGGCCACTGTCAGAAGACAGGATACTGGGCTAGATGGACCTTTGGTCTGCCCCAGTCTGGCAATTCTTATGTTCTTGTAGTATGCTATTCAGCCAGTAGATATCACTGTATGTTGGGCAGCATCCCAGACAGGGTTTGGACCCTGGTAAACAAGGGAGACAATGCTGGGTTGAGAGCTGCGTAGAAGCCTGTTTGTTCTCCAGTGTCGAGTTGCTTTGTTTAACACCCCCTGTTTAAGGAGGGCTGTGATTTCATGATTCCACACAGAACATGCCCCCTCATGGGGGTGACTGCCACACAAGGCCATAAGAATACATCATGGAGGCTGAGGGGCTAACACCTCTGCTTTAGTTAGTGCTATGAGTAGCCTTCTACTTTCAATGTCACAAGGCCAGTAACAAGCAAGCAGCAAGAATCCCTCCCCATCGATCCACAGGGGCTGTAGGTGTATGGCAGAATGATGATTAGGACTGGATCATATTAATTAATGAAAATGAGCCTGTACATTTGCATCCCTCGACCTGATGGCCCTGTCTGCAAGTCTCTTGCTGTGTTGGTTTCCGAGCCGGTTTCAGACGCTACCAGCAGGGGGTGCTGCTTCCACTGCAAACTCCAATTCCGCAGCTAATCCCAGAGAGAGAGAAAAGCAAAGGGGAAGTATTTAATAAAACTTGAAAATGACCAAGTGGAGGTTGGGGGGTTAAGTTGATGGGAGAGAGCAGACACCGATGGGCTTGCAAGGGAGGGGGAAAGACAGGGCTATGAAGAGACAGAGAAAAATGGTGAGAGAAAAGGCATATCAAAATTGAGACAAAGGAACAGACTCACTGTGGGGCTGAGTGAGTCTCCCCTGCCCTGCAACCTTGTGGAGTCATGTCCATGGAGGACAGGGGGCTATGTTGTTAGAAGTGGTATTACTTAGAGCCCCGCACTGAGATCAGGGCCCCACCATATGAGACCCTGCCCAGACCCATAGAGAGAGACAGTCCTTGCCCCAAAGACAAGACTTTGTGGACTCATCTACACCCGGAGATGCAACACGGGTGTTATCTCGAGATTATTATACCAGTTGCACAGAGGGAGAACTGAGACAGAGCAATTCACCCCCAAGGCCCCACAGCCAGTCTCTCGGGGCACACCCATACTGCAATAAAACACCCGTGGCTGGCCTGTGTCAGCCGACTCGGGTTTGTGAGGCTACAAAATTGCAGGGTAGATTCCCAGGCTGAGGGACCCTCCCACCTCTCAGGTCCCAGAGTCCAGGCTCCAACCCATACATCAACGCTGCAATTTTAGAGCCCTGAAATCCAAGCCCATTGACATGGCCCAGCTGTGGGTGTTTTATTGTGGCATAGATGTGGGAGCCAGGAATTGAACCTACGACTCAGGAGGCTTAGGGCAGTGCCTTAATGATAAGACCATCCTTCCTCTTTACACGAACTGCTCCTGGACACGATGTCTCCACTGACTCCTCCCTTTGCTCAGGGGTACACGACTCCGGGAATCAGACTCAGAGCATTTCTCTAGTGAGCAAATCACCTGCCACATTCTGAAGCTTTGATTGAGTTGATTCTGCTCCATTCTTTCCTGTTTGGCTTTGTGCAGGGTCCTCTCTCCCAGGCACTGGCTTGAGCACTGAGAGAGACGCTAACGCTGTGACCTGCAAGGCCAGTGCCCAAATCACTTTGCAAAAGGACAGTCAACGTAACGAGGATGACAAATGAACTGCAATTCTCTGAAATCCAGCAAGTCCATGGGAACCAAGTGTATGGGACACTCGGGTACCAAAGGGAAGCAGTTTCCTAGGCAACAGGAACCTCAGGAAAGCAATCAAGAAAGCTCCTCCCTTAGCATCTTTTCCTTATTTTTAGTAGTTTGGTGATCGCCCCCTTTCTCCCAGAGCCAACTTGAGGGGATTCAGAGAAGCAGACAACATACCCTGCACCAGGCAAATCCCCGAACAGCCAGGCCCGCTTGCAAGCACCAGAGGTGAAGTGCTTCTTGAAAAGGGACTCGATAAATGAGGACGGAGCAGTAGCAATCATCTGTTTTCTGTGCACTAAACCGAACAATGTTTCAGAAGCCAGCCCTCTCGTGTGCAATTTTATCAGGTTTCAGCTGTGCTTGGTTTGAAGAGCCGCAGGGGAGAAAATGAAAGACGTATCTTCACGGCTCAGCCCTGCCCTCTTACACTTGGCAAATGCAACATGGCCCAGAATCTGGGGCAGCACACCTGGGAATGTAATTAAATCTCGGCAGGTGGCGCCATCCCAGACTTTGGACTGGGACTTAACCTTCATAGTAATAATGCATACGGTGGTGCCAGGAGATCTCATTGTGCTAGGTGCGGTACAAACACATAGTCAGAGACAGGCCCTGCCCCCTTGCTTCCAATCTAAACAGACAAAGGGCGGGTTGTTGCAGTATTCATTTTGCCCATGGGTAAATGAGCTACAGCAAGATTACAGGACTTGCTCCAGGTCACACAGGGAGTCAGCAGCAGAGCCAGAAATTAAACCCACATCTCCCGAGTCCCCACCCAGTGCTTGAACAGCAAGAACATCCAGAGGGTTCTTTGATTCACACAGCAGTGTTGAGGAAGGGAGGAGAAAGCTTCCATTCTATCCATTTGCCAGCATTGTTAACCTGATTGAGATAAAAGGATTGTGGCAGATGTTAGCTCTGTGCACTGCTGGAAGGCGCTCGGATACCACAGGGAGGAGGATGGGACAAGAGCCCATAGAGAATAGAATAGAGAATAAACCGAGAACTGGCTTCAATGGTTCCTTTTAAAAAAAAAATTTCAGGTTAATGGGCATAAAGGTACAAAACATTCTGCCCCGAGTAGAAATGGAAGAGCTGATTCTACACTCACTCACCCTTGCTTCCCCCACAAACACACCTAGATCCACGGACTGCAGCAGAGTTACTCCCAATTTACACCAGTGTCAATGAGATGAGAATTGGTCCCACAAATTCCAGGAGAGCAAAGCGCTCCACGGCTCTAGACAAATATCCGGTTGACTCTCGCTGAAAATAGTGAAGAAGTCAAGTGTTAAGCACTGTAATTATAATGTATTATGATGTATCCCCCGCAGGACAAGACCACAACGGGGGTTTAATTAGGTCTGTAGTAACGGATTGGTTAAAGAAAAAGCCCCGGCTTCTGTTCTCAGTCACTCAAGCATAAATCTTTACTAGCTCTACTGAGCGCAAGAGAGTTACTCTGGATAACTGAACCTGGCCCACGGCTTTTAATCCCACTCCCACTTGAAATCAATGGGAATTAGGTGCCTAGATACCTCAGATGATTTGGAACTCAGATACCAAGGCGCTAGGGCCATATAGACAGATTCTTGTCACTTAGGTTCTGGCCAGGTGGGTAAGTCAATGGGAGCGTAGCTTGCATATGCAAGGGCCTGCTCCCAAAAGGGGCTGATCACGCCAGGGAAGTTAACGGGTCTCCTCCCCAGCTGTGAATAAAGTGACTTTAGGCCTGCAGAAGATCTGCCCCACCACAGGGTAAATGCTGCAGCATGGCGGATCCCCCAGGAGTTTCACCAACAGAGCACCACCACAAGGATCCAGCTCGTTGCATCAGCCCAGGAGGGGTTTTGTCTTTGAAGGAGACGAGTGTTGAGGGGACCCCGTCCCAGCTGGCTGCCCAGCTTCCTGGCAGCTGCTATGGGATCTGGCGAGAGTTGACCAGTCTCCCCACGGACCAATGACAAACACCGAGACACCTGCCTTGAAGAAGTGGCTGAGTTTGGAGCTATTTAGATTACAAGCTCTCCAGGGCAGAGACTGTCTGCTGCTCCGGGTCCACACAGCACCTAGCACAATGCGGGCCCATTCTTGGTCGACCCTTTGGCACTACTGTCATAAACGTGATTAATTAGGAGTTTGTGGGACTCCGGACACTAACGGGACCCTGAAGGCCAAGCTGGCAGGTTAGCACCGGCATGAAAAGCTTTGAGCCTGGTGCTTCCTTTGGGATTCATGGCCCAGAACCAAAAACTTTCATTTTCCAGTGCTTTAAACTTTCCAGCATGAGTCTGCTCCTAGGTTCCATTGTCCAACAGCTAGAGCAATTAACTTCTCTCCTGTGGGTCTGCCTCGGTCCATCATCCTGACTGAGGAAGCTATGGAAAAGGGGGAGAGCAGATATGAAAGCCAGCTTAGAGGACATTTTCTCCAGTGACAGCTGCAGATTCCTGCCTGCGATAGGATTCTATTAACTCGGGGGAAGCAGCATCGTTGTAGGGACAAAGGGAAGCCGCAGAAGAAAAGGGGATAGGAAAGAGAAAGGGGAGCTCTTTGCGATGCAAAAGGATGCAGCTCATCACAGAGCCAGCTGAGCTGATAGTATGGCCGGGCCAAAAGCAAAACCATCCATCTGAAACCCCTGAACGGTGGGGGCTGAGACATGGGGTCTGAGCCTTAGGAAAGGTCTGATCCAGATCCAGGCTCCACAGCTGGTCCTTTTTGAGCCCCCAAGCCCACTGAACAGCCCTAGTCATTATGGGGGGAGGGACGAGATTCAAAAGCTGCTGATCCCAGTGCTAGATCCACATTTTGCAAATAGCCTCTACTGTCATAATGAGCCAAACTGAAACCTTGGCTCCTGCCAGCCCTGAGCTTTCCGGGGTCCTGTGCCATTAAGTCCCAGTTCTAGTTTGGATAGATCAGGGCCTGCATCCAAACCAACCTTGGCTTTGCTTTGGCAAAAGCCAACGACAGCTCCTAAGGGTTCCGAGAAGCAGAGCCGCCCTGCAGTTCCGCCTGCCTCCGATCACTGCACTCAGTGGCCCATGGCCTGCACAGATGTCCCGATGTGCGTGAGCTAGTGTGGTACGTTGCCGGGGGATTAAATATTTAGCACCACACTGCTTTGCCAATGTCTCTTCTAGGAAGCCGCACTTTGTCTCCCTTCCCAGCACGGTGACAGAGGAAGTGTGAAAGTCCTCATCTCCCATCAAGCCAACATCTTCAAGGGGAAGTGATGGATGGGTTGAACACCCAAACATTGGGCCTGATTCTGTAGTTGCTGTAGTTACTGGGGTAAATCTGGCATGGCTCCTGTAAAATCAGTGGTGTAAGGAAGAGGGCAGTCCTGCCCTGTATAACTGGAGGGGGGGGGGTGAGTGCGTATAGAAAGAGGAAAGTATCCCTTTAAAGAGTTTGTGAGCCCTCCAACGACGCTCACCGTGTGCTATGGGTTAGAAGCTGCCAGAGCCCAACCATAGCAGCAGCAGGGTGGGGGTGGGTGTAACTAGGCCACCCCTCTTGTGTCTATACAGCAAACCTGGCGATTTGGACCCCATGTGGTTCCTCCCTATTGTGTGCATTGAGTAGAGAGCAAAAGACGGGAGGGCCAAAACTCATGCCTATTAGCCACCCCCCTTTTATCCCTCCCCACTGCTGGATATCCCCTGGTTCATATAAAATGGGCCTCGGAGCCCAACTGCTGCCAGCTCTGGGTTTTCAAATCCCAGTTTATCATCTGGCCTCTGCAGCCTATCTCCTGCCGCTTGGGTTTTGAGGTCACTCTTTCCCCCAGCGAATCCGGGGTGGGGGCTGGTGCTCTCCGTGGAAGGCTCTCGCGCGTCCCTCTGTTCTGATATCCCCGCCCGGCCACTGTGTGCTGGAGAATGTTACCGTGATCTGTCTTTTGTAACTCTTGAGGGGTCTTGGCAGGGCCGAGTCTATTGTCCAGGTGACGTCCTCAGGCAGCCGGGAATCGATTCAGCCAGCTGTGAGGTAGGGGTGCCTTTGAAATGGGGCTGCGCTCCCCCACCTCAACCAGCTCCTGACTGCACCAGTGCTGAAGTTATGGGGGTGAATCAGCACTGGATCAAATGGCTCCCGGGGAGTTATGCAATGCAGAGTTGTTTGCTCAGTGGGAGCTTCACTTTCTGGGGTAATTCATTTCTATTGAACAAAGGCACTGGACCACCCAGCCTATGTGTTGGCATTTTGTAGTGCAGTTTCTTAACCACCCAAAAAATCAATCACGAATGTCCTCTGAGAAATTTGTGGGGAACCTGCTACTCGCCAATGAGAGAGTGAGAGGGCTCGAGGGCCGTGTGTAAAGCCAAGGGTAGGCAGAGATCGCAGCGGTTGTGTGAGTTGCCTCATCTCTCGCTAGGCACCTCAAATGTGGCCTATAGCCCCTCTACTCCCCCAGCTCTGGGGTCCCCATACTCCCGGCTCTGCCAAGGCATCGGCAGCCCCCTGCTATTTCGTTCCCTCATACAGCAACATCAATGCACTCAGCCATGACCTGCTAGTCCAGCCAGGGGCCTCTCCTTAGCAAACACTCCCAATCGCTCTAACGACCAACAGCTTTACAACATCCCTAAATATCCACTCGAGGCTAGGCTGAGACCACGCAACTTACTGGGGCACTGGATGTGAATGCAGGCTCTCCAGACTCCAGAGATGTATTTTCTAGGACTTCCGTTTGGAGATCCCCCGTTACCACTCCATCTAATCCCACAGGCTCTGATAATGAGCGTTCCACTGCCCACACTTGTACGCCAGAAGGAGCCAATTCCCCAACAAGAGCTGGATTTCCATTCATTATAGCCCTCTGAATGTTTTCTCCCTTGACTGCAAACTTCTGCCAATTCGTTGTGACTTGCCTGAAAAACGTGTCCCTCCAGCACTCGGCCATGATGTCCAACAGCAAAATTAACGATAAATCCCAGTCACCTCTTCACACTGGGCTAGCAGCCTCTTCCCTGCCTATTAGTTAATAGATTATCAGGGCAGAGTACCATCTTAATCTGTGAATGGGCCTCCCTGATTCCAATAATGCAGGCCCACCTCACCTGATGGGGATGCCCTTGTGAGATAACAGCAGGCCAATTCTTACAGTTTATTACTGTTTTTATCACAGAACAGGTTCCCATCCTTTGATGGGCTCCCTCCTTTCATCTTTCGCAAGTTACATGCACTTAAAAATGCAATTGACTCCTTTGTATTTTCAGCCTCTTCCATTTCTCACACACTCTCTTCTGCCCAGTGTAAATTACAGAGCATCTATCTCATGAATTGCAATGAATCAATTGCAATCCAAACCTCCATTAGCCTTTTGTCAAAGGGTAGTTTATGTCTCCTTTGTTTCAAAGATTCAAAAAGTACATATTTCAAGGAGGGTTCCCCCCCCTTTTTTTGTTTTCAGTCTCACGTTTCTATCTATAGCCCCATCTATACCTCTATATAAAGAGCTCTCTATCTCCTAGCCAATCTCTTTGTAATCATAAAACCATTAAATTAATTAGCCAAGGGAAAAAGGGGAAGCTGGATGGTCCCTGAAGAATGCACAATCATTTTACATTTATTTATATCAGAGGTAAAAATATGCCAGCCCCAGCAATTCTTCCAATTAATTTACATTCCGAAGGCTGCTGTTTCTGTACTTGGGTCATTAACCCAGCTATCTGCCCAGTGCAGCTCTCCTGGGAATCTCCGAGTTGGAGTTCATGGACTGGGGTTGTTAATACAGTAACACTGGCCTCTCAGAGGATCGGATGCAGTGGGAGTCTTTCCATTGATTTTAACGGGCTTTGCATGAGACCCTTGGAGTATAGTTACCAAAACATGAGCCCCATTACCCTAATATCTGAGTGTCTCACGGTCCTTACTGTGTTTACCCTCACCACACCCCAGCAAGGCAGGACAGTGCTAATCCCCCTGGTACAGATGGGGAACTGAGGTACAGAGAATCTAAGGGACTTGCCCAAGACCACACAAAGTCTGTGGAGGAGCAGGGGATCAAACCCAGCTCTCTCAACAGCCAGCTTAGCATCCTGACCACAGGATCAGCCTTCCCTGGGTCTTACCATCACCCTACTGTACTTCCCTCCTCCCATTCTATACCCACTGTTCCTGGAGCTTTGAGATCCCCATCTTTTATCCACAGGGCAGTTTAAACACAGACCACAAGGTTACTGGTTTGTAGCAGGCTTGCCTACATGGCAATGTAGTGCAGAACAAACCTGGTGGTGACTCTCCAGCGCCGGGCACTAAAATTCTGGGTGGGCACTGCTACAGTGCCCTGAGAAGTCCCAGAGCAACACAGACCACACAGGAGGCTAGCGAATAGCAAGCTGGCCCACCACAGAGTCACATCCTGGCTTGCCGGGCACTAACTCGCCACAGAGAGAGGCCCAGAGTACTGGGCGTTTGTACTGGGAGTGGGGAGCAGGTGAGAGTTATTGGATCACATCAAGCTAAAAGTTAATGGCCACAAATTTTCAAAACCAGCCACAGATTTCAGATGCCCTAAGGTGACATCCGAGGTGTTCCAAGCCAGGCACCCAAGACCAGTGGCCAATTTTGAAGACTATGGTCTAATTACCAGAGGGGTCGTCGTGTTAGTCTGGATCTGTAAAAGCGGCAAAGAGTCCTGTGGCACTTTATACACTAACAGACGTACTGGAGCATTAGCTTTCGTGGGTGAATACCTACTTCTTCAGATGCATGTAGTGGAAATTTCCAGAGGCAGGTATAAATATGCAAGCAAGAATCAGGCTCGGGATAACGAGGTTAGTTCAATCAGGGAGGATGAGGCCCTCTTCTAGCAGCTGAGGTGTGAACACCAAGGGAGGAGAAATTGCTTTTGTAGTTGGCGAGCCAGTCACAGACTGTGTTTAATCCTGAGCTGATGGCGTCAATAATGTGACAGTGCAAATAAGTGACGATCACGTTAACACCACCCTATACCGAAAACCCACCGACCACTATGCCTACCTTCATGCCTCCAGCTTCCATCCCAGACACACCACACGATCCATTGTCTACAGCCAAGTGCTGAGGTACAACCGCCTTTGCTCCAACCCCTCAGAGACCAACACCTACGAGATCTTCACCAAGCATTCTCAAAACTACAATACCCGCATGAGGAAATAAGGAAACAGATCAACAGAGTCTGACGTGTACCCAGAAGCCTCCTGCTGGGAGACAAGCCCAAGAAAGAAACCAACAGAACTCCACTGGCCATCACATACAGTCCTCAGCTAAAACCTCTCCAACGCATCATCAGTGATCTACAACCCATCCTGGACAACGATCCCTCACTTTCACAGGCCTTGGGAGGCAGGCCAGCCGTTGCCCACAGACAACCCGCCAACCTGAAGCATATTCTCACCAGCAACGACACACCGCACCATAGTAACTCACTCAGGAACCAATCCATGCAACAAACCTCAATGCCAACTCTGCCCACATATCTACACCAGCCACACTATCACAGGACCTAAGCAGATCAGCCACACCGTCACCGGTTCGTTCACCTGCACGTCCACCAATGTAATCTACGCCATCATGTGCCAGCAATGCCCCTCTGCTGTGTACATCGGCCAAACTGGACAGTCCCTACGTAAAAGGATAAATGGACACAAATCAGATATTAGGAATTACAATTAGTAATATACAAAAGCCTGTAGGAGAACACTTCAACCTCCCTGGACACACACTAGCAGATGTAAAGGCAGCCATCCTGCAGCAAAAAAACTTCAGGACCAGACTTCAAAGAGAAACTGCGGAGCTTCAGTTCATTTGCAAATTCGACACCATCAGCTCAGGGTTAAACAAAGACTGTGACGGGCTCGCCAACTACAAAGGCAGTTTCTCTCCCTTGGTGTTCACACCTCAACTGCTAGAAGAGGGCCTCATCCTCCCTGATTGAACTAACCTCATTATCCCGAGCCTGATTCTTGCCTGCATATTTATACCTGCCTCTGGAAATTTCCACTCCATGCATCCAATGAAGTGGGCATTCACCCACGAAAGCTCATGCTCCAATACATCCGTTAGTCTATAAGGTGCCACAGGACTCTGCTTCTTTTATGGTCTAACTATGTATTAAAATACAAATGACACCTGCTATCAGCATTTTCATAGAAAGGGGGCCCGTGTCCAAAGTCCAGATCTAGCTCTAGGTTCAGATCAGAGCTCCAGCCTTAAAACGACCCCTGTATGGAGCTAAATTTTAAACACCAGAAATATTGGAAGAGCACCGCTCCAGCTCCAGTTTGGATCCAGATCCAGAGTTTCATCCAGACCCCAAGGATATATTTTATCCAGCCTCACCTCAAAACGTTAATATTTGAACGTGCTTTTCACTCCTTGTACCATTTGCTTCCTTTTTTTTCCCCACTTCACTCTGCTGGGACATGCTGATTAGTTTCACTTCCTAATTTGGTTTCCCCTCTCTGGTTCCAATACATCAGCCTGGTTATGCATTATTAATTATTATTATCAATGATGTATATAACAGTAGCACCAGACATACCAACCAGGATCAGGAGTCCCATTGTGCTAGGTGCTATTCAAACACATACAGGTGTTGCACTCACTGACACCAGTCTTCCAATAGTTACTGTTTTTTCTTAAAGCACCTGCTCCTGGAGTCATGTGATTAAGTGAGAGTCTCAAAAAATAGAGTAAGTTTCTAGCTCTATTATTATTATTGCCATGGCGAGTAGCAGCCCCAGTTGTGGACCAGGACCCATTGCGCTCGGCCCTGTACAACACACAGAACAAAAGGGTGCTCTCTGCCCCAAAGAGCTTCCAGTCTAAGTAGTAAGTGACCTGAGTGCACCTGAAAGGGTTATAAACCCAAACATATTTTTAAAGAACCCAATTATTTTGGATCTCATGATTTTTAAGACAGATTTCATGATTTTCCAGTGATTGGCTCGTGATTTTTTCCCCCCACTTTGAGGGCTGGCAATACCGGACATTGGCAAAGCCAGTCCCTGTCCTGAATAATTTAGTTTCAATGCACTTTCCAGCCACATAGAGAAAACTATTTTTTAAAACTAAAGGTTTTTCCATTACCATGTAAAAGGTCATTTCTATTCCTTTTGGGGTTTAGCTATTTGACAGTGTCTGTTTAAGCCACAGAATTATAGAATCATAGGACTGGAAGGGACCTCGAGAGGTCATCTAGTCCAGACCCCTGCACTCATGGCAGGACTAAGTATTATCTAGACCATTCCTGACAGGTGTTTGTCTAACCTGCTCTTAAAAATCTCCAGTGATGGAAATTCCACAACCTCCCTAGGCAATTTATTCCAGTGCTTAACCACCTGACAGTTAGGAAGTTTTTCCTAATGTCTGACTTAAACCACCCTTGCTGCAATTTAATCCCATTGCTTCTTGTCCCAACCTCAGAAGTTAACGAGAACGATTCTTCTCCCTCCTCCTTGTAACAACCTTTTACATACCTGAAAACTGTTATCATGTCCTCTCCCAGTCTTCTCTGCTCCAAACTAAACAAACCCAGTTTTTTCAATCTTCCCTCATACGTCATGTTTTCTAGACCTTCAATCATTTTTGTTGCTCTTCTCTGGACTCTCTCCAACTCATCCACATCTTTCCTGAAATATGGCACCAAGAACTGGACACAATACTCCAGTTGAGGGCTAATCAGTATGGAATACAGTGCAAGAATTACTTTCTGTGTCTCACTTACAACACTCCTGCTAGTAAATCCCAGAACGATGTTTGCTTTTTTGGCAAGTGTTACACTGTTGACTCATCTATACCCCCAGATCCCTTTCCGCAATACTCCTTCGTATGGAGTCATTTCCCATTTTGTATGGGTGCAGCTGATTGTTCCTTCCTGAGTGGAGTACTTTGCATTTGTCCTTATTGAATTTCATCGTATTTATTTCAGACCATTTCTCCAGATCATTTTGAATTTTAATATAGTATAAATATAATATAATTTCTCTGAAAACATCCACTCAGTGTGCAGCGGCAGTCAAAAAAGCAAACAGAATGTTAGGAATCATTAGGAAGGGATCGATAATATGACAGAAAATATCATGTTGCCTCTATATAAATCCATGGGAGGCCCACATCTTGAACACTGTGTGCAGATGTGGTCGTCCCCATCTCAAAAAAGATATATTGCAATTGGAAAAGGTTCAGAAAAGGCCAACAAAATGATTAGGGGGATAGAACAGCTTCCGTATGAGGAGAGATGAATAAGACTAGGACTTTTCAGCTTGGAAAAGAGACGACTAACGGGGGACATGATAGAGGTCTATAAAATCATGACTGGGGTGGAGAAAGTAAATGTGGAAGTGTTGTTTACTCCTTCTCATAACACAAGAACTAGGGGTCACCAAATGAAAACTAATAGGCAGCAGGTTTAAAACAAATAAAAGGAAGTATTTCTTCACATAATGTACAGTCAACCTGTGGAACTCCTTGACAGAGGATGTTGTGAAGGACAAGACTATAACAGGGTTCAAAAAAATAACTAGATAAATTCATGGAGAACAGGTCCATCAATGGCCATTAGCCAGCATGGGCAGGGATGGTGTCCCTAGCCTCTCTTTGCCAGAAGCTGGGAATGGGTGACAGGGGATGGATCACTTGATGATTCCCTGTTCTGTTCATTTCCTCTGGGGCACCTGGCCTTGGCCACTGTCAGAAGACAAGACACTGGGCTAGATGGACCTTTGGTCTGACCCATGTTCTTATAATATTCAACACTGTGTTCTCCTTCTTCTGGGTTCTAAACACGGGATTAGGAATTCTTTGTAGATTGTGGGTGGCAAAAAGCTTTCCCCCGAACTCCAAACAGCTTCAGTAACTAGCATAAATAGCAAAGAGAATGCAGATTGTTACAGGGAAGGAGCGTGATCTAGTGGTTAGCTCAGCAGGCTGGGGTCAGGAGATCTGGGCCAACATTTTTAAAAAAGTCACTAGTGTTTCTGGGTGCCTCAGTTCTGGAGTCCTTAAAGAGGCCTGGTTCTGAGGCAACACTGAGCGCCTGGCCTCTCAACATCAGACCCCTCTGAGGCCTCTAACTTTGTGCAATTAAAAAAAAAAATCACCAAAAATCACTAGCCACTTTTTAAAACATCCTCCTTGGGCTCTGTTGCCTAGAGCTGTTGCTGACTTGCCATGTGACCTTGCAAATACACTTCCTCGCTGTGTGCCTCAGTTTCCCCATCTGTAAAACATCCCAATTAAATGGTGAGCATTCTGGCTACGCTTTGGCCTTCCCTGGATAATCTTCTGGCCTCTCTTCACTTATACACTTGGCTCCAAGCGACTCGGTCTCTTTGATCTATATTTATTTTGTGGAGTTGCTCCTGGTAGAAAGGGCAGGCTCTGATAAGAGCAGCTTTCCTCTCTCCCATCTCCTCTAATGATTGATCGGCTGTCTCCATGCAATCCCCAGCTGTCAGTCAAGCTCTAATCCTCAGACCTGATGCATTCTCTTCGGTGACAAGAAACTGACACAGTTTTCATTGCACTTAATCAGCTCTTTAGATTTAATACCCCAACCCACAGCAGCCGCTGTAGCTGTTCGGCGCGCACTCGCTGGATGGCTGCCTGACCCACCGAGGTGGGAGCAGGGCTGGGAAATGAACAGCCTCAGCACCATTTCAAAGGCCAGTTTAACAGAGGTGGTGAAGCAGCCTCTCGCCTCAAGAAATCCTGGCCCAGGGCCTGATCCAAAGACCAATGCGGTCATTGGGCGTCTTCCCATTGACTGCAATGGTTTGGGCCCTTAATACTCAAGCTGCATTTCTCTCTTCCTCATCCACACGGAGAGTGAGCAGTTCAGGAATGGGGGGCGGAATTATGGGGTGAAAAGAGACGATGCTGGGCATTTGACCTCTCCCGCCCCGAGTTCCCCAGCAGGCATCCCACAATGCACTGCAAACATTTCCCATAAGCCTGCGAGCAGCATGGGGGACATTGGCATATTGGCCCAGGGCATGCCATGCTTTCCTCAGTGCAGCTGGCAGGAGTACAGCAAGGTGCCCCGGTGTGAGCGACACAGCATGAAGGCTCTCCACCAAAACAGCGGCAGCAGGGTTGTCAGCTTGGTAATATTTAAAAATCAGACACTGCAGCAGGAGTGTCGGAACCTCTCCTGCCCCGCCTCTTCCCCGAGGCCCCGCCTCTTCCCCCGCCCACAGCCATTACTCTTCCCTGCTCCCCGCACCCTCCCCCCCTCGCTCGCTGCTTTCCCCCTCCCACACCTCCACCCAGGTCAGGAGGGACTCGCCTGCTTTGTGGGGACTGGGAGCTGTAGCTGCCCAATGCAGGTAGGAGGCAGCCCCAGCCGAGTAGGGGCTGGCGCAGGTGATGACCCAGTGCCTCCCTGCCTCCCCAGCCCACAGTAACCGGACTTTGGGTGTCCAGTCAGTAAAGCTGACTGGACACTGTCAGGTCCCCTTTTAGACCGGACTTTCCGGTTGAAAACCAGGCACCTGGCCACCCTAAGCAGCAACCATTTCACTGACTCCTCCATACAGGGGGCCCAGCCTGGTCTCCACTTGCTCATGTTAGAAATCTCCCCAGATTGGCTTGCTCTTGCAAGAGATCCATATCCGTCCTTGCTCTGAGCTGGTGCAATGCAGCTCAGAGCCTGGCCACGTGAGGTGCTGAGCATCTTCTAGTTCTCCCGGCGTCCTTGGAAAGTAAGGGCAGGATCAGACCCGTTGTTTGTTGGCAATCTTTGCCCTCCAGAGCCTGCTGAGTGTTTTACAGAGCCATTGGCATCTGACACTCTGCAGCTGGACAACAGATTGGACTGGCCTCCTAGCTCACTCCTGAGAAACAAGGGGAACTGCTGCGAGCAATCACGGTCCGTGGAGTTACTGCTTGTAGTGCCTGGTTTCAGGCCCAGGCACCAGATCTCCAACAGCAACCCCCTGCCAGGGCAAAGATGTGCACCAGGCCTCTGCCAAAAACAGGTTCACGACGCAGACGCACTGCTCCTAGCTCACAGGTCGGAGCTTCCGGAGGCAATAGGCTTGTCTACACTGGAAAGTTTTCTCAGTTGTACCAATATAATTATACCAGGATAACGCCCCGTGTGGATACTCTTACTCCAGAATAGCAGGTGTAAATTCACACCATAAAATATACTGGAGGGACAAGCCCTTAACTCAGGGTTTGCAGTTAACTCTACAGCAGTCCCTTTTTCCCCCATCATTGCAGGTGATATTCACCCATCTGCAGAGGGGCCAGTTCAAGACTTATGTGCTACTTAAATTCCATAGGACGCAAGGGTGCTAAGGTTTTGCTCTGGACTGGTGTGCAGGGGTGAATTTCACCCAGAAAAAAATATAACAATCTGCCCTTCTGTAGTGTCTTCCATCCAAGCAGAGACGTGCAACAACATGAAATCGTAAGCAGTCACAACACCCCTCATCATGAGGGATGTCGGTCTCATTATCCCCATTTTACAGCTGGAGAAACTGAGGCACAGAGAGGGGACGCAACTTCCCAGAGTCACCTAGCGAGTTAGAAACAGGACTCAGGCATCCCGACTCCTTGTGCTTTGACGACAAGCCTGTCTTTCTCGTCTTCTGTTGGGCAGCATCCATGTCGGTTTAAACTGACATTCCTCGCAGTTCTATTTTCAAACCAACGATGTGAAAATCAGCCCTGCCTTGAGTCTGCAGTTCGAGAGTCCCCTGCAATGGAGGATGAAATCCACACATGCAGCACTATTGGATCCATGGGTTGTTGTTTTTTTTTGGGGGGGTTACATTATTTGGCACTCACGGCTGTTTCCCAGCACGTGATCAGCCAGTAGGTCATTGCAGAAAGATTTGAGAGTGGGTAGGGGGAGTAGGCAGGCAAAGCTATAGGGAAGCTGGTTTAATAAAGCAGGTGTGTTTGAAGCCACTTTTTAATAATACTGAGCACTGATCGAGCATTTTGCCCCTTCAAGCATGAGCTAATGCATGTCACAGCCCCCGCCAGGTGGGGAAGATCCCTCTGCATTATGTGGATGGGGAAACCAAGGCACAGAAAGTTGCCCAAGGCTGCACAGCAAGTGTATGGCACAGCTCGGATTATAAACCGCGAGCTCCTGGGGCTAAAGCCGCTGTGAACTAAACACAGTTGCTTCTCATCAGGGGCCAATCCTGTAAGGTGCTGAGCTCCCACAGCTGCCAGTGGCTTTGGAGCCTAGCAAAGGAACTCAGCGGTTCATGCAACTTTAAAGCAGCAGCCTGGTAACCCCCAGCAATGAGAGTCAATTAACCCACTGTCATGG
The DNA here is from genome assembly GCF_965152235.1 of Eretmochelys imbricata. Taxonomy (NCBI): domain Eukaryota; kingdom Metazoa; phylum Chordata; order Testudines; family Cheloniidae; genus Eretmochelys; species Eretmochelys imbricata. Next base: position 6,312,469 of record NC_135590.1, read on the forward strand.
CTCCCTCTGAGGGCCTGCATCTGGCCCAGCCATGATAAGGACCTGCCACCTCCCACTGCTGGGCATCCCTGCTTGCTCTGTCTCCTGTTGGTGATCCTGCTACAAACAGCCTAGGCACTTTGACAGCCGGCATGTGCCCCCAAAACAACTCATCAGCTAAGCAGCCGAGGCAGGTTAATTAATTAATTAGCTCAGACCAAGATGCCTGAAGTAGCTCCAGGTCCTAGGACCCGCTGAGGCTGCTGCACTCCCGCCTGGCCTCTGTTCCCCTGGGATCCCCTGCACAATGTGCTCTGCGGCTTCACGCCCTCAGCACCGTCTCCGCTGCATCCCGCTCCCATCACCGCCCATTCGAAGGAGCCGGAAAGTAAGCCGAGTCCATGCCGTGCCACCGGAGGGAAGTGGCATCGTATTGGGGAGAGACGAGACAGACAGACAGCAGCAGGGCTGGCTGCCAAGTGCCTCGCGGTGCGGATGGGACCCAGCGGTAGCCCCTAGTTTGCAAACTGCCCAATTATCTTTGGTTGGTTGCATACAGCAGCCTGGGCAGGGGGGGCATCTAAACACCAATCAAATCCTCATGGGATGTGAGCATCTGGCTACCTCTGACTCCACAGGGTTAATTGTACAGGGATCCCAGTGGGTCTGAGCACTCAGGGTGCACCCCACCAGGGGCCCAATGCACCCCTCGGCCTAAGTCCCCGTGCAGTGTCTACAGGCTCAGTGTCTACAGGGCCAAACAGGCAGGATTAAAGCAGGATCATTGGGATAAGGGTCCCAGGGCAGCTGAAGGGGTCTGGGTGGGATGGTGTGGAGGGGAGAGCAGTGCCAGACACAGATGATTGCTGGAGAGGGGTGAGCTGCCTAGGAGGCAGCCCAAGGACTCAGCAGGAAGGAGAGAATGGTCCATCTGGGGCCTGCAAAGAGTCAACCAAGTATCAGTCCGAGATGGGGACTGTCTTGCCTGAATCCTCCCCTCCCCCAGCTCCAAACGCTAACGGGTCCTTCTCCACTGGGCAGGGGACACTTCCAGCTAGGATGGGACAGAGCCACACAACTCAGATCAGGGCTAGTTTCAAAGCCCCTCCCCACAGGTGGGGTATGTTTGCATTTAGGGGGTTTCACTTCAGCTCATTAGAGAGAGACACTCTCATCGTGAAATCCGGGTTTGGGTCCAGATTCCCCTCCCCCTATTGAAGCGGAGGCTGCTCAGGGAGGGGGGATCCAACAGGAATCCAGTTCTGGTGTCTGTGTGGGAAGGGAGAGGGTAGTCGTATAGACAGGCCACTTCCTGCAGAACCCCTACCGTTATTCAACCCTCTCGCCAAGCTCGGCGTTCTGCAGGCAAGGCCCCTATATTCCTCGGCCAGCTGGGGCTTTTCAGTCCCATGCCAGAGACAACAAGCCCTGCCGGGATCGCCCTCTCCACAGCTGCAGAGGACACATGCCGTGGTTCCCTCTCCCCCATCCAACTTAAAAAAAACAAACAAACCCTGGTCTTTACATGGCAGTAGACCTGAGCTGTGGGCCCAATCCTCATCCTAGGTGCCATGGGAGTTGCAGGATTCAAGAGCCTGCTGAACAAAGAACATCAAGTTGGCAGCTCCTCCAGCCTCCCCGCTCCACCAGCTGGATTCGTTCCTTGCTTCAGAGACCAGGGGAATTAGGGAACAGGAGCAATTTTTCTCCCTCACCTTTCTTTGTACTTTTATGCTAATGGAGATAAGAAGAATTTACCTTCCCGTTCGCAGCAGAACAAAGGCCTCTATTGAGAGGAGATGACTGTGACCACTGCTGTTGGCCACACTGCCAAGTACAGAGGAGCCGGATAAAGAGCTTTCAACCGCTGGATCAGAAGAGCAGAGCATGTTGTAGAGAGAACTCCAGCGCCAGGCACCCAGAAAGTCCCGCATTAGCATGAGAATGGCTTAGATTTTGCGTGTCGGGGGAACATTTGCCCAGCGAAGCAGCAAGAGGCTCACCACCGCAGGCCTGATGCAAAGCCTGTTGAAACTGATGGCAAACCTTGGATCAACTTTGATGGGCTTTGGATTGGGTCCCACGGGCATTTCGGCAGCAGCTGGGAAATAAGGCAACACACGTGTGCATGGACGCATGAACACGCACGTGGGTGCCTGGATGCACACACATGCACCCTCTCGCGCGCACAGCTGGACGCATGTGTGCAAAACCTCCCAGCCTCCTGGCTTGCACTGTGAGCAAGACGGTTGATGGAAGACGGTTGGCCTTTGACCCCACATTCTGGTAGCACGAGCACACGCGCAATCCAACGGGGGAAAGCATCTCCACAGGGAGTCCAGCACGCTCCATCCCGGCACGGCACGGAGAGAAGAAAGCTATGAACATTCAATTGCCTGTAACGCTTAAGCATGCCCTATGTGCCTCCTAAATATAGCATCCCCGGTGCTGCATTTCACCAGCCAGAGAGAACTCCAAATCAAAAGAGGCTGGTAAGCGGGGCTGTGTTATAACCACGCCTCTGCCCCGGGGTTCACACGGCTTCTCCCAAGAGCTGCTGTACACCCAACTGAGCAAGAGGGAGCCGGGAGAGAAGGGAAGAGAAATAAACCCAGTGATAACAGCCACAAAGGATGAAAGCTAGTCCGCTGTGCCGCTGACAGGTGCAGTCAGAGCCAGCAGGGAAGGGATGGGAAAATAAAAGGCAGAGCGAGGTGAATGCAAGTGGAGCAATTTCACCTTCTGCTTTCCAAACTGCCAAGGAAAACATTGAAGCGCTGCCCAGCTGGAGAAATGGGGGTGGAGGGAAGGCTCCGTTGGTTTTCTTTGCACTTCCCCAGGTGCCGCTTGTCATCGGCACTTTGAGACGTTGGAACAGAAATAAAATTTTAAAAAGAGAGAGAAGAGACAAGAGCCTGAATGAGCCCAGCTGAAGAAATACAATCCCCAGCCTTCCCGGAAGCCCTTGGCCCATATGAAGTACTTGTCATTAGTCACTTAGCAGTTGGCACCGGTTTGATCCTCCTCCCGTTTACAAGCAGCCAGGCTCGCTTGATGGGAGCAGGCCTGACACACGCAACCTGAGTTCATTTATTCCTTCGGTGAGCTCGTTTTGGCCGGGGACTCTCCACTATTCCGGTGCCTGCCAGTGCCGCTGTAGCTAAGGGTCTGTCAGCATTTGAAATATTAACCTCCCCTTTCATGGGTGTATGGGGGGGCGTTTTTAGAACTCCCTCCTCCCTTGCATCAGAAAGACGCAGCCTGAAAGTAACTATCGTCTTGGCTTTTTTAAACTAATCTCCGCCATCAGTTTGTTTCCAGAAGCTAGGGACGCATAAAAAGAAAATGGCTTTCCCGGCCCCTCTCGAGTGCTTGGCTTTTACCTCTTCTCCAGCACTCCCGCAAGGAGTGGAGAAGTGTTTCTAACCACAAAAATGTTGCCACTGTGTTTCTTTCTGTTACATGAAAGGAGGCTGTGTCACGTTCCTGGCTGAGGGTGGTTGTTGCAGCAAGGAGCAATCAGAACTCCTGGGTTCTAATTCCCAGCGATGCCACTGACTCTCCCTGTGACCTTGGGCAAGGCACTTCACCTCGCAGGTTTTGCTTCGTATTGCCTGTCAGCTCAGGGCAGATCTATCATTACTATTATGGGTAACACAGCAGCACCTGGAGGCCCCAGCTGAGTTCAGGGCCCCATTGTGACAAGTTGTCACGGAGTGTGGGGGAGTCCAGGCCCTGCGCCCCTCTTCCTGGGATTCACTGAGACTCTCAGCCAGCCAGTAAAACAGAAGGTTTATTGGACAACAGGGACACAGTCTCAAACAGAGCTTGTGGGTACAACCAGGACCCCTCAGTCAAGTCCTTCTAGGGGAGCAGGGAGATTAGACCCCAGCCCTGGGGTTCCCTGCGTTCCACCACCCAGCCCCAAACTGAAACCAACCCCCCGCCCTTAGCAGGCTCCCTCCTGCAGCGTCTGTTCACATCCCTGGGCAGAGGTGTTACCTCCTCCTCCCCCTCCCTCTTCTGGCTCAGGTGACAGGCTCTCAGGTCTCCCATTGAAACTCCCCTGCCACATTCCCAGGTCAGCACTCCCCCCTCCCTGCTGCGTCACACAGGTGCTAGACACACCCTTTATTATCTGTATTACCAAGGTGCCTAGGAGTCTCAGTCAGGGACTGAGGTCTGGGACCCCTTTGTGCAGCGTGCTGCATACCCCCAGAACAGAGAGCTGACACTTTAAACAGACAAAGCCTCATTCTCCTCATTGGACGGATGGAGTTAGTCCGGCAAGTTACATAGTTAAAGGTTCCACCCTTCCATCCTCCACCGTCCTCATCCGCCTGTCACCAGTGCCAGCTCCTCAAAGCAATCAACCTCTTGTTCCCAAAGCGGAGCTACCTCCCGGCAGCCCCATGCAGACTCTCTCTTCCATTGATAGGTTTCAGAGTAACAGCCGTGTTAGTCTGTATTCGCAAAAAGAAAAGGAGGACTTGTGGCACCTTAGAGACTAACCAATTTATTTGAGCATGAGCTTTCGTGAGCTACAGCTCACATTGATGTTTGGGGCTTCGCTCTTGCGCCCCAGGATTTCCAACAGAATGAAAGAAGCTCTTTCAGATCTGCAAGGCATGAATTCCTCTCAGATAAAGTTCCTTTAATGGCCCCCTTTTTAACATAGCCAGTGGCCACCTCTCTCACTTGCCAGATTCGCAGCACAGAGAGAGGGAGGCCTTGGATTCATCTCTGCTGTGGTGCCTTTAATTAAAAACTTCTGTGCCCCGAGCCTCTCTTGTCACTTGCTTCCTGGGGTTTGCTGGAGGTATCAACCTGAATCCCCCAGCTCCTAGAGCCTTCTCCAGCTGCAGGAGGACACCCTCTCACAACACTGCCCCAGAAACCACGCTCCACCCATCTCTTCGTCGCCCAGCTGCAGAGAACACGGAGAGGGGTGGTTGCTCTAACAGGAGTCCAGGGTTGCCCTGCTGCAAGGATTTCAAGTCTCAGTCAGAAGAGCTCTTTAGACCTGAGCCAAATTACTCTGCTTCCCATGCCCCTCTGCTCATCCCCCACCGCACCTTGAAAACGTGGAGCGAAAACTTCCCCATCTCTGCAGACGCTGGGATTCCCCCCCGCCCCACTCTGTTTCTCTTGATCTATTTATTCTTCCCTTTTCATCATCCCAAGTGTTTAAAGCCCACAGCAACAAAGCTGTTAACATGGAAAAACCAGAGGACAGAATCAAACTATCATCATCATCTTCTCTTTATCCCCCTGCCCACAACCAAAATCCTTCCAAGGAGTTCCAGAACATTTGTGTTTCCCAGGTTCCGAGGAACTTTAAGAGCCGGAACAGACTGATGACCCATCTTCTCCTCCTATGCAGAGGATGGGGGTATAAACCCCATCCGTCAACTCTTTGTGCAAGCCACCTGGATGATTCCTGCTTGGCACTCTGTGGATGTTACCCTGGAGGCAGTGTGGCCTAGATAGAGGATAGGGTACTTGAGCTGTAGTCAGTTTAGCTGGGTTTTGTTCCTGCCTCTGCCATTCAACTGCTGTGTTATCCTGGGCATGTCACTTCCCCTCTCTGTGTGGCTCTCTCTCCCCTCCACCCTTGTAAGCTTAGATTGTAATCTCTTTGGGCAAGTGTTGTCCTTCACTACTGTGTCTATATAAATGGTAGCACAAAAGGGCCCTGCTCTTAGCGGAGGCCTCTAAGCGTCAACTGCGACACAAACAATGTTCTTCACAAAGCTCCTGAAAGCTTCAGCGACTGCACAAGGCAGCAGCTCCCCTTGATAGAAGCCACCTCCTGAAGAGCGGAGACACAATCGCTACAGAGCTTGGAGTTGGCCCCGGCGCGGAGTCGTGGACAAACACGCCAAGTTTGGTTGGCGAGGAGCCCTGGGGCCGGGTCGTCCCTGCGCCACCAGGATTCAGCGGAGGCAATAAGGGAAGACGTTCATAAGTCACCAGAACATCGAGATTTTTCTCACAAGTATCCATTGGTGCAAAGAGTCACCCCACTAAGTGCACCAGTCACCATGGCCCTGCCCACCATTCTTCTGGAAGAGTTCCAGCCACTCAATCAGGAGAAGAAGCGGTATCATATGACTGAGGTGCCAGCCACACCCCGGCACAAGGCACCCCGGTGCTGAACGCCTGTACAAAGCCTGGATACCACTTGCACCATCAGCACGGGCCTTTGTGGGAGCCAACAGGCAGCGAGAGCTCAGGGCTGCCTCCTTCATACAGTGCTGAATTCAATGAACGTCACCCCCCCCAGGAATGGTGGTAGTGAGCCGCCTGCAGACAACCCCACGGTCTGAGAATTGCCCGCCTAAACCATTCAGGGAATATGTATGAACACCGAGAGCATTAGAATGGGATTGGAGTCCATTTGCAAATGATTCACTAGCCAGAAAAGAGGCTCTGATGAATCCCAGATGTTGCTCTATTCAGGAGCCAGATCCCATTGGATCCTCCCCTGTCCCCGCATCTCCCCAAACCTATGGGCCTCAGCTGATGGCTGGGTCTGGGAAGGCCAAATAAAGCAATCTGGTCTACCTCCAGGATTTTCCCTCACTACCATGCAGCCTGGAGATGCTCTGAGAAAGCAGCTGGACTTTGCAGGTTCCAGGTGTCTAGGGGAGGATCTGATCAACCTCTGAGCTTCTGAGTGCTAAATAAACCCTTTTGCGGTTCCCACATCACTAACGGAGCTGTGAGGAACTCCTCACGCGTCATACCCAAGAGCACCCCTACATATCTATTTCCTCCTGGGTAACCCCCTCGGCACACAAGCTCCTCAAATTCAGGCTGGACATTCACTGTCCAGCTCAAACATTGGCTCTGAGCAAGAGCATGGCTCAGGTGGTGGACAAGTGCACGGCTCTAACCAATGATAACAGCAGCCACCATCCCAGGCTAGGTTGTAAATTTTGTACAGCACCTGGCACAATAAGGCCCCGATCCTGACCGGAATGCAGATAGTAGATGAAGATAATAATAATAATCATCATCTTTGACGGGGCAAGCAACTGAGCCTTTGGTAGATCCAGGCAACTGAGGGACAGGAGAGAGAGAAAGAGACAGAAGCAGAGAAAGACAATAGGGCTGGGGGAGGAGAGAGAGCGCACAAGCAGATATTAAATTGTCTCTTCCATAACTCCCTCCCTCCCCGGGACTCCTCTCCATGGCTGTGTACGGACAGGCAGCCCATCCCCTCCATGCTGGTACCTATTTTAGGGAATGCCTTTCCAACCTTCCCTTCCCCCGTGAGATCCTCAAATTACAGCCTTGGGCTCTCTGGCACCTGCACGGAGCACCCAGCCTGGCAGCGCCCAGCATGCGGATGCTCGCGCCGCCTGGCAATTAACTGCTGTTGCTAATGCAGCCTGACACAGTCGCAGCGCCAAGCCTAATTACAGCCGTGTTACACCATGGCAGGGTTAAATTAACCTCTTTGGGATTTTTTTCCTCACCGCCTCCGTTCTCTGAATTATGCAGAAGGGATACTTTCCCATCCTTTAGGTAACTGGTTATTACATGACATAGGCAGAGTGGCCCTGCATTTAGCACTCAGCACAGCTTTCGCTGCCATGTATATTTCATCAGCAATTTGCACATCAGAGATTTTAACTTGCAGCAGCCCGGCAAGGACTTTTCATCTGCAGCCTTCCTGCCTCTGAGCGATTGTCTCTCTCTTCCTCGAGAAACTCACCAGGTTTCCTCCTAGCCCCTGGGGCAGGTGGACCAGACCAGAGCCACATGCAGCGCCTTGCGTTTACATGGCACCTTTCCTCCAAGAGCATGGCAGTACCTCGTGCTTTCAAGATGGGCTCTTTGAACTTTATGGCTAGTCTCTAAACTCTCTGGGTTACAGGGTCAGGCATAGATCAAGCTGAGCAGCTACCTAAATCCTGCCCGTTCTACATGCAGGGAAACTGAGGCCCGGAAGGATTCGGTGACTTCCGCAAAGTCACACAGAGAGGCAGTGGCAGCCCTGGAGCCAGAACCCAGGTGTCCTGACTCTCGCTCCCCTTCTCCAACAAAAGCACCCTTGCTGTAGCGTGGGGCCCACCCCATCTACAAGCAGCTGGAGATGCACATGGCGACGGTAGGGCTGCCTTGCAGAAGGCCTCACACTGTGCTCTGACCCCAGGAGCTATGGATGGGCAGAGCCAGCTCAGGGGAACATGGGTGGCACTGGCCTGGCGGACGTTCCCATGCCAAGCTCTAACGAGAGCCCAGAGGAAGGAGGATGACGCAGGCACGGGAGTAGGAGTCAGGAGACCTGGGCTCATTTCCCAGCCCTGACGCACTGCAGTAATAACTCCTCCCCAGCTCCCCTTCTCTCCCCCCATATTCCCAGCCCTCCCACAGAGACCCTGTGGCAAATGGAGAGTCTCACTCCGAGGGTACATCAGCACCACCTGGTAGAAAAGTCAAGTCACCAGCTGGCCTGCGCCTCACGGCTGGGTGCCGCGTCACACGCTCTCCTCACCTAACAACCCCTGCCCACAGTCACTCCGCTCCAGCCGTGGTTTGCATCTTCTCACGACTCAGCCCTCCAGCCAGGTCCTTTGTAGTCGCCCCCTCTCTGGGGTAACACAGAGTCCAACCCAAATTAGTCCAAAGCTCGTACATCAGGTCTTCACCCCACACGGTCCTGACACCCTCATTTCAGGGTTTCCCAATATTGGGGGCTTCACACCACCTTCCCTAGTGGCTGGTAGGGGAACCTGGCCCTCCCTCCTTTGGGTTCCAGCCCAGGGACCCTGGAGTGAGCAACGTCTGGCTATTCAGACCCACCCCCCTAGGCTTCTTCCCACAGCCCCTTCCTGGGCCCTCTGTGCACCTGCATCCCTCTCCGGCTCCACAGCTCTCTAGATTCGGGGCTGGGGCCCACAGGAGTCCTCCAACTCCAGCTGAAGATACAAATTACACCGATGTCTTGTCTTCCTCAGGCTCAACCTTTCATCCCTCTCAGCTCTCTCCTCCTCTGTTCTTCAGCTGAACACCTCCGAGGTCCCTCTCCCTGGAAATCCTGGTCCTGCCCCAGTGCTGCTTACTCCACCCTGGTTGCTTCATATCACTCCTGACCGTTCACCCCAGAGCTCTCTCCTCAGGAGAGAATCCCATGTCCTATTACCGCCAGACCGCCTCTTCAACCCCATGGGTCTCACTACTGCCCAAAGAGGGACTGCAAAGCTCGTCCCCTCAGCCACACTGGGCCTGCTCTCTTTTTATCCCCAGCCAGCTCCTCCCACAGCTGGGACTTTCATTGGGCCTGGCCTCCGGGTGCAACCAGGTGTCCTAATTGGGCTCTCCAGCTCCAGCGAACTCATTCAGAACCAGAACTAATTCAAGACCAGTATGGGGAATGCACATCTCTTTTTCTCTCACCTACACGCACATCCCTGAAAAATACCCACCCCAAACTACATTTTGCTCCTTGATTTTCTTGCACTGACAACTGCCTTTCCACACGGCCTGGCGTTTTCTGCACCCACAGAGCTGCCTGCGTCCTTTATCGCAATATCAGGTTCTCATCCCCTGTCCCGATCTCTGGGTAATGCAGCTCCGAGGGCTCGTTTGGGTTTTGCTATCAGCCCGAGTTCAGCCGGTGTCAGCAGCATGGCTCGTAGCCATCACATAGGCAGCTTTCCCCCATCAGCTCACATGCGAAGCCTGCATTGGAAATGTCACTCCTTCAACCTGTTTGATGGGCCTGGGATCAATGGGAGAGTGTCTGGAAACAAACAGAGACGAAGGGGGCGGGGGGGAACAGCTTCTGATCAAAGCGCAGTTACTGTACAGAGACAGTAATTTTAGACACAACAAATAGAGTGATCGTTTTTCCCCATTAGGAGAACAAGGAAAAGAGAAGGGGGGAAGCTCAGGGGGGAAGCCAGGAAGGAAAAGCGAAGGTGCTAGGGTAAGTCAATGTGCCAAAGCCCACATCGGCTGTCAAGTCTTCAGGTTTAGAAGGGAGGTGGACAGCTTGGACTCAGCTGTAGCAGCAGCATGTGACGGTTGCCACCAGGGGGTGGCAGGATCTGTTGGCTAATGACCGCAATCACTCATGCTCTAATCACGGGGAAAGGCAGGAAGCACACATCAGAGGCAAAACAATATCATTTCCCATTAAAGAGAGAGAGCAGCAAGGCTGGGGGACTCCGGCAAGGGCTGCTGATGGATTGCGAAGGTGAGACAAAGTTCTAAGGTACACCTGGGGGCGAAGGGGGCCAGAAAAGACCCTCCAAGGGGACTTCCCCTTTGGCTCCGTACATGCTGTACTTGAGATGAGAAGAAGCTCTCGAGCAGGAGCCCCTCAGTATTAGAGGTGGGCACTGCTAGCAGGACATTCTCCAGCTGCGGCTCCCACCCCCTGGCACGACTGCTACTGATTTGTGTGGCCGCTTGAGATCACATGCCGTGCACAAGAGACAGTGCCTGCCCCAGAGAACTTCCATTCTAACAGACCGGGAAGGCTCCTCATCACCGCTACAGCCCAGATGTCTCCAGGTGGAATGGACTCTCGAGGCCAAATTCACTCACTTCTTAGAATTACACCACGGGCAAATTCGGCCCTCAGAAGCGCCACGTGGGAAACTAAATGCGCATGCTTATAAAACCCGCAAAACGGATCCGATTCACCCAGAATTGCCTAGTGGCAAATGCTCCCTCCTGGCACAGCGCAATGGATGAGAGCTCAGAATGCATCTGCTTGCTCTGGAGGACAGAATGTATCAACCTGTTGAGTTCTCACCATGTTGGTATCTGTACAAGGAAATGCAGCTCAGGAGCGAGGTTCTTGGAGCGTAAGAGCCTGACATGACTTTCCGGGATGCTCATTTCTGGTGCATTATGCAGAGGCTGGAGCTAACATTCCCACCGAAGGGGGTCCATTATAGATATTTTCTCTTTGTCCGCCTTCCTCCATTTTAATGACTTGACATTTCAAGCATGACAAGACGCTAAAGCTTTTTAACAGGAAGTAATTCATAAATCCAAAGATTCCGGATAACAATTGCCTTTTTCGAAACCGGACGGGCTCATAAATATGCATTTCCCTTTGCTTTCTACAAATCTATTATTGTTTTTAACGACATTGGGAGACTGTGGTTTGCATTAGCAGAGCATGATGTACCATTAAAATGTAATTTATAACATATAGAGTGGAGTATAATAAAGTCTGGATCCAATGATAGATGGCAGAGAAGCATGTGTTTAAAGGGTATCTTGTTTACATTCTTGTAGGTCTGTACAGAAAGGCTAATGCAATTGTTTAAAAATAATTACTTCTGTGTTCTCAATTACCTTTTTGTTCTCACACTCTCCTCCACCTCCTCGGCTTAGTGCTGCCCCTGAGCCACTTTGGAAAATACCAAGAGGAATAACCTATTAAGCCTATTTCCTAATGTCTTTGTGGTGAAGACAGACCTGCGGTTCACATTACAGCAGATTTATAAGCCAATAGATGCTGTGATCTAATTAGCTAAGGGTGACCTCTACGCATGCACAAGGAATATCTGTGGTTCCTTTCATATGCAAAATCACAGGGAAAAGCACCATGGGTAAAGCTAAGCAACCTGAGTGCTGCCATAAGCATTAAGGCTGAGTTAGCAATACCAGAAGGTGGCAGCTATGAATTCCGCTCCTTTGGCCATATGGCAATTTGCATAACATTACCCATCATTCTCTACAGTGAGGTTTCAAGCTTGCCTCTTACAGTCATCCTAATCTGCGAGATCTGGGACAGAAAGGCACATAGGAACCCTGGGTGAAGCTCCGGTACGGGCTGATGGATAGACTAGATTAGATAGAATTTGGCTGCTGGCTTCCACTCATTCCCTGTGATGTATCATTATTATTCTTTCAGGCCACTTCCCCCAAACAGTGTGCAGACGAAGCTGGACAAAGGGTCCAAGACAGGGAAGCCAATAAGACACCTGTAACTGGTGTTCCCCACGCTCCCATCACCTCTGTGCTCCATACTGGCTATTACCTACTTCCCGGGCCATCTGGCACCCATCCCCCACCCCCTCTATCCCATGTCTCTTCTTCTCTACACTCCATGTCCCCCCGCCTCCCATCCTCCCTGTTCCCATGTCATCCCCTGTGTACCTATGTGTCCATTTTCCATCTACTCTCCCTCATGTCCTCACATTTCCCATTACCTGTCCCCACCCATCTCCCACCCCCTCTATCCACCATGTTCCTCCATCTCCCATCCCCTCTGCCCAATCTCCCATAACCTCTATCCCCATATCCCCCACCCTCTATACCCCATGTCCCATCCCCTCCCTCCCCATTTCCCAGTCCCTCACTATCTATAGCCCCTTGTCTACATCTCCTCTCCACTATACCCATGTCCCCCCATCTCCCACCCATCTCCCACCTCCTCTATCCTCCATGTTCCATCATCTCCCACTCCCTCTATCCCCATCTCCCACCTCTTATCCTCCATGTCCCCCCATCTTCCACTCCCTCTATCCTCCATGTCCCTCCATCTCCCACCCCCCTATTGTCCATGTCCCTCCATCTCCCACACACTCTACCCCATGCTCCCCCATCCCCTCTGCCTCCCATATCCCCATTTCCTACCCCCTCTACTCCCATGTCCTCCCATCTCCCACACCACCTATGCTGTGTCCCTCTATCTCCCACTCCTTGTCCCCGTCCCACATCCGCTCTATGCCCATGTCCCCATCTCCCACCCGCTCCATTCGCTCCCCTCCCCCTTGGAAGCCTTCCTCGGGGAAGGGTAATTCCTTGTAGCTGCCTTGCTCCCAGACCTGCCAAGCACTATGAGAAGCGCACTCAGAGCACAGGGCGCAGCCGGGCGCTGGCGAGCGGCCCCTCCGTAATGGCGTCGCCTCGGCAGCCACCGTGCACAAGCCAGAATGGAACCTGGGCTCTCCCAGCACGTGGCTTGTCGCATGAACTGCCGGGAGGCGAGGCCACCAACAAGCAGCAGCTGCAGGGCGGCGTGGCTCCTGCCAGGGCTGCAGACGCTGTTTACATGCAGGAGAAATAATTTTCTGCCTATTTTCATTTCTGCCCTGGAGAGAGGCAGACGGGTGCCTCCCACACGTGCCTGTAACGAGGAAAACCTCACTGCAGGAGGAGGCTGCTGCTGAGTGAGGTGGGGACGTGATTCCCTTCCCTCCGCCGGGAGTTTCTGAGGCACTGGGCACCCCCGGCCCCAAGCTATATCCATCCCCTGCGTAACCGCCACCGAGGACGTGTTACGGAGGACATGAGCCCTGGTTCTTCAGCTCCAGCTTTTTAGCTCCGTCGTGGGGGCGTCAGCCAAGATGGCAACCATCTCACTCTGGGCACCTGCCTGCCTCTCCACTGAGTCGGCCGCTGTCGGCACCTTGGGTCTCGTCAGGAAGGTTTCTGACTACAGCACATGCTCAGATGGGCTCCTGGAGATGCCCAGCCCCGCGGTGTCGAGCACTCCTTGCCACCATCGACCCTGGTGGGTGCCAAGGGCGCCCGGCAGCAGACCAGGGGCACACAGCACCTCAGGCAGACAGGCCAGGGTTGAAGTAGCCACGGTAAATAGTGACATCATTTGCCCAGCCTGGAGCAGCTGCACCTCGAGCAGCAGTTTCACAACTTGAACCAGGGACTCCCCATCCTCTAACTCAGCACCCCCACACACATGCACATTTCTGAGGGAAAGGGGCATAGATCTGAATCTGCCCCTGTGGCTCTGGGTTAGACCCATAGCCAGAAGGGGACTGGTTTCCCACATCCTGTAATCTCCTTGGGGCAGGGACCCTCTCTGTGTACAGCACCTAACACAATGGGGTCTTGGTCTGCGTGACTGAGGCTCCTACGTGCTACCGCCAAACAAAGAAATAGTAACCCAGTTCTGGCGCCCTCACAGAGGTGGCCGAGAGCTCCCGGTGAAGCCAGGTTCTCAGGGGTGTGCTCGTTTTGAACTGAAATCTCAACCTTCGGAGGAGTTGGGCACAGAGGGGCCCGGTTCCTGTTCCCCAGCGCTGAACCCCTGGTCCCAGTCCAAATGCCACCACCCGGCCCAGCTCGGCTAGTCTCCTGGGCCCCACTCGGGATGCTGGATGCAGAAGCTGTGGGAGCATTATAGGATAAGGCCCCTGTATCCCACTTTATTACCCACGCACCTGACCTTGGCACCTCTATAGAAGGAAGGCACTGGGCTGGCTGTCAGGCCTGGAGCCCCTCTCCACGCCCCCGTTTGCAGTTACTCTGAAGAAGAGCTGGCCCGTTCTACCCCCGCCCCAATGCTCACCCTTGACGCGAGGGCCCCGCTGACCTAGCACGAGCAGGTCCAACGGTGGGTGCTGCAAAGAGGTCGCTGGGCAGTTCCCGAAGCGACCTCACGTCTTGCCCCCTGCCCTGCTGCCGGACCTCACCAAGCACGCAGCTGGCAAGCTGCCACGGGCAAGGAGCCTGAGGGAGCTAGTGACCCCTCTCCACAGGCAATCAGCCACTTGCGTTTGCAGCCTGTTACATGAATCGACATATCCTAAAGCACTTTACACACAGCCCTTAACTACCCCCGGCAGCAGCGGCTCTAACCCAGCACATACACTGCCTGCTGCTCCCGCTGCAACTGCAGCTTTCCACGCTCTGCGCCCAGAACCTACCAGAGGCAGGTCAAGCACAGGGCCCAGAGGAGGTGGGGAGGACACAGGACACCACTGGGCTTTAGAGGAGAAAGGATGACCCAGTGGTTAGAATGGTAGAATCATAGACTCTAAGCTCAGAAGGGACCATTATGATCATCTAGTCCGACCTCCTGCACGATGCAGGCCAAAGAATCTCACCCACCCACTCCTGTAACAAACCCCTGACCTATGTCTGAGCTATTGAAGTCCTCAAATCGTGGTTTAAAGACTTCGAGGCGCAAAGAATCCTCCAGCAAGTGACCCGTGCCCCACGCTGCAGAGGAAGGTGAAAACCCCCCACGGCCTCTGCCAATCTGCCCTGGAGAAAAATTCCTTCCCAACCCCAAATATGGCGATCAGCTAAACCCTGAACATGTGGGCAAGACTCAACAGCCAGACACCCAGGAAAGAATTCTCTGTAGTAACTCAGACCCCACCAAATCTAACATCCCATCACAGGCCATTGGGCATATTTAAAGCTAATAGTCAAAGATCAATTAATTGCCAAAATTAGGCTATCCCATCATACCATCCCCTCCATAAACTTATCAAACTTAGTCTTGAAGCCAGATATGTCTTTTGCCCCCACTGCTCCCCCTGGAAGGCTGTTCCAGAACTTCCCTCCTCTGATGGTTAGGCTGGGTTCAATTCCTTGCTCCACCACAGATACCCCGTATAACCTTGGGCAACTCACTTAGTCGCTCTGAGCCTCAGGTCCCCATATGTGAAATGGGAGGGCATTGCCCTACCTCACAGGTGCCCAGAGGCCATGGTAAGTGGTGGTCATATAAGCACCACAGATTGATAAGGGAGGTGGCCGGTGTACAAGGGAGGCTGGATGGGAGTTGGGCAGGACCCCGAAAGATGGATACGCCGTGGTCCTTGAAAGAGGTGTAGGAGAACGCGAAGGGCCCAGAGGAGATGGGTAAACCAGGGTGCTTAGAGGCAGCAAGCCAGGCACAAGTGTTCGAGGAGATGAGCAGTGACAGGCTCTGACATGCATCTGTTCTGGAGCAAGGCTGGGTCAACTACAATTTGACATTGAAACCGTTGGCTTCATGAGGTTTCCCCACAGCACCAAGGGAAAGTCGGGGACTTGGCCAAAATTCATGTTGAATCTGAGGCTTGGCCAAGGGGGGAGACACACCCCTTTCCCCGGATCAGAGCTGGAAATAGTCTCATGTGGGACCCAGTATTCGAAGCTGCGGGGGATCGGCACTTTTGCACTCAGGTGCTTAATTTCTGGCATTCAAATGTGAACATTTTGGCTTGTGTGACTTGACCAACACCACCAGTGGGAGACCTGGGATTAGCCCCTTGCTTAGTCCATTAGACCATGCTGCTCTAAGGCTACTGAGCCGCCCCCTCCTTGTGGCCAGAGACCACACCAGCCACTCAGCAGAGAAGCCAGCTCAGTCATGGGCAACTGGCTGGTAAGGAGCTTGCTAAGACCCTAGTGCCATCCATGGTTTCCCAGGCAGCATGGCTTCCTATCACTGGGATTTGATCTGGGGGCCTTTCCAAAATTCCAGGATCCTACAGCTTGGGTTTTGCTTGGCCAGCCCTGGGAGACTGCGAGAGGCTCTGAATAACCTGTGGTTTTTAGTGCCTCGAGCCCAAGAACTTGGTTTGCAAGCTGAAATTCTCCTTGATTTCTCTAGGTTTCACACATTAGAGGAGGCCACCGGCCGCCAGCTTCGTGGATCGGCAAGGGCTGGCTCTGCTCCCACGCTCCCCAAAGCTCTGTGCCACCCTGGCGCCATCCTTAGATTCCTCTGGCAGCTGTGTCATGGGGTTGAAAGCAGGGTGGACGAAGGATGCAAGGCTCCAGCAAGGCCGGCTGGATTTCAATATTCAGGGAGGGTTTTGTTCTCGTCTGATTTATTGTAATTCAAGCAGAGATGAACCAGTCAAGACTTCCAGTTTCCAGGTAGCAGAGGAGAGAACACATATATTTATAGGCGGTATAAAATCTGAGCTGTCACACGGCTGATAGCATCAAAACACCATGCTCTGAAAAACCAAATAGCACAAGGCACTGGGAGGACGGCGAGACAGTGGCAGAATTTCCCTTCTAGGGACTCTTATGTGGTGGTGGGTGCAGAGCCGCATCTGAGCAGAAAAGGGTAATTGATGCTTCCCGAGTGATTTATTTGCAGCCAAGGAAACTCCCCTGAGACGTTATTAGCTCCCTGCTCCTAGTCAGCCAGGAACAACCCACTCGGTGGTAGTTTTCACCCTTCCCTCTCTGTTTTCTTCTATGCCTTGCATTACTCTTTGCTAAATACTCTTGGTATGGAACCATTCTCATGGGACATCAGGCTGAGCAGTGGGTAGGGCACATCCACTCTGTACTCTGGGCCAGGACTTTGGACCAGCCAAAGAAGTGATCTGCTTCAGAAAACCCATCCCAGGTTTAACATGGAGCCCAGTGCCTGGAATTGGGGAGGTCAGGGAGCCTTGTGGAGCTACCCCTGCGGTGCAGAGCAATGAAGCACTCAGAGTTGTGTCCCTCTCTACTTTGATTTAAGGGGCTCTCTCGGGACTTGGGATAAGCAGAACACGGCTCTCATTTGCCCTCGGGGATGCACCTTTCCCCCTGCAGTCAGGTGAGATGAAAATGGTGCAGGATCCATGTGCCTCCGCGCTCAGATCCAGCACCGGCCAATGCAAAATAACTTCCTGGCCTGTGCTAAAAGTGAAACCTCACTGGGACTGGGGTGGGGTGGGGGAGTGCTTTGCAAATGGAGGTCTACAGGGCAGGGCAGCTGACAGGTGTGCTTGGGACAATAACGAGGAGGGGCCCCAGGAAACTGGAGATTGGCTCTGGGGGAAGGACAATGGGAGGAACTGGGGCCCCCGGGCACTACTGTAATACACCTAATGATGATGATGATGATGATGGAGTCAGTTCCTCATGGAGCCTACCAGAGATCCCAAATGAATCAGGGAGACGTGTCCGCAGGAGGTAGGGCCTCAGTCAGAGCTATCCATTGCAACAAGGCCTTGCTTGTTCAGTGCAGAACAAGCACAGGCCCTGCTGGGTTCTAACTCCCTCTGCAACCTTGGCTGTGTCCCTTAACCTCTCTGAGCTTCCCTAACGCCATCTGCAAACGCTGGGGGGTGGGGGAGAAGAGGACTTTCCCCCACAAGTGTTGATTCATTGATGCTCGCAGCGTTCCTTGAAGACTAAGATCGCTGGGTATTTATAATGATTCAGCGATTTGAACCCACGACCCTCAAGAGTACAGTACAGATCTCTACCACGTGAGCTAAAGGAACAACTCCGTTAGCTGGTAGCAGTAGTAGTCTATTATCCTCCAGTGGACCCACCATTAGAGGGGGAGGAGATGCACACTCTTCCAATGCTTCAGCCAGTCATGCACATTTCTCTCACCAGAGCTTCTATTCAGTCTCTTCTCTTCTCCTGCAGGTTCCTCAATCCATCCTCTCCCTCCCGCTCCATGCCCTTTGGCCACTAACAGGATGCTTGCTCGGTCTCTCGGTCACTGGAGAAGCCTGCCATCACATCTCCACAGGACACGGACGGCATGCTGAGGAGACTGAGGCGCAGAGGTTTCACCGGGTAGCAGTGAGCACTGACACACTCTGATTGCAAATGAGACTCTGCCTAGTAATGCGTTGATACGCCGGCCGAGTTCCAGCAGCCACCGTGCCTGTCACATCAAGCATTGGTGCCTTCTGGATTTTAATTAATCCAGGCTCTGTCTCAGCCCTGCTTCCTAGAAGGAGCCGAAAGGGTGCTCATCAGAAGACCTGAAAAGGAGGGTCGAGTCAAGGACAAAAGCTTTTCCCTTTAAATACAGCGTCAGAATGTAAAACAACAACGTGGTGCTACCCAGCTACCTCCCTGCATTACAATAAGAATGGATACTTGATACAGGGCTCATAGTCTTTCACCAGTGCTTGCCCTGATGCTACACCCCAAGCCACCTCTTAAATTTAGTGTTAAAGGAAGGGGCCCGCAGTTTTGTTGAAGACACTGAGGTCCGCAGCGAAATGTCCTCTTGCTCCCACGAACAGGTCTTGTGTCTACCACAGGACGGATTTGTCGGGGGAGTCTTTACTTTCATAGAATCATAGAACATCAGGGTTGGAAGGGACCTCAGGAGGTCATCTAGTCCAACCCCCTGCTTGAAGCAGGACCAAACCCCAATTTTTGCCCAGATCCCTAAATGGCTCCCTCAAGGATTGAACTCACAACCCTGGCTTTAGCAGGCCAATGCTCAAACCACTGAGCTATGCTTGTTCTGGAACCCAGCAGTTCCGTCTACACTGCGTTTCCAGCCCCGCAGCAGCCAGTCTCAGAGCCTGACTCTAGAATAGTCTCAGGCTCGCAGGGTTCGTGCTATGGCACTGAACACAGCTGTGTAGACATTCAGGCTCCAAGCCGAAGCATGATTACACTGCAGTTTTTAGTCCGCGACTGTAGACGCAGGCTCTGAGACTTGCTGCTGTGGGTTTTTAAAATGCAGTGTAGTCACATACCCTCAGACTCAAGTCAGTAAGCGCTCAGGACCCTGCTGGGTGGGTCAGAGCCTCAGTCTGTGACTCAGGCCCCACCCGTGGCATTTTGCCATATGGATGCAGCTCAAGCCGCTGACCTGAGTCAGAAGGGCTGCGTAGTGCAGTATGGACCCAGCAGCATGGCTGAGAGACCCCGGTCCAGCAATAGTAACCTAGGTTTACAGCACAGCGTGGAGGCTCAAGCGTGAGCTTCGAACCACCAAGGCCATATGCCTGGATCCCACAGACCTGGGTTTACAATGCATACTCTAAACCCACCTCTTGCCTTTCCTTTCTCACCCTCTCCCATTCACAGCCCTCCCACAACGACATCATCATCCCACCGCTCAGCCAGACAAGGCAAATGGGCCTGATGCTAGTCCAGTTTGTCGCCATAACACCCGTGGAGAATCGGGCTCACTCACTCACCAATGCTGGGCAAAGCTTTCGACTAAAACGTTGGGGCCATTTCTGTCCCCGTCACAAAGACGGGTGCCGTGCGAAATTTCCCTTGGCCACTCACTTGCTTTGGTTTTTAAACCCATGCAGTCATTTTCCAAAATGCATTCTGGTGGATGTCAAAGCTCCTGTTTCAATCGTGCATCGTTTCCACCGTCCCGTGTGCAAAAGCCGCTAGCCCATGGGAACAAGCTCTTTCAATGGCGATTTGCTTAGTAAGCAGACGTCAACAGTACGGCCCCAATCCTGCAAGTGCACCCCACACACACAGTGGGTGTTCCATACATGGGTGAGTGGCTGCAGGATTTGGGCTCTGTATGCACCATTAAAAGTTGTTTGGCCTCCCCTGTGCTTTTAGATTTCTTCTGCTTAATTAAGAGTTCATCTTGGCTTACCCAGGGGTGCCCGGGTGGTGGAGAGGGCAGGGAACTCCGAGGATCTCCCAGAGGGGGATGAGTCCCAGCACTGGAATTGAGGAAGTAAAACAGGAGAGGCTAGCTCTCCGGCACCGTGCAGGGGTTGTTAAAACACGACAGTTGGCCTGGGGCAGAATTCCTCTTGCACAGGCCCCAACGTAGGGCCACTGTAAGCTCAAGCCCCAGGATAAGAGGTGTGCCAGACACAAGCCTACAGGGATTCTAGGCTGTCCGACAGCTCAGCCGCTGGGGAGGGTGCTCTGATGTAAGCTGAGGGCTGTTTCAGCCCAGAGCAGCCTGAGATCCAAGAGATGCAAGGGAGGAATGAAGATGCATTTTCTCCCCGTCCTGTGCAGTGCTTCCCAGCACAGAATGGGACGCTCAGACTCAGCGGAGAACTCCAGCATAATAATGCTTATTGACTAGTTATCTACATCCCACCCTGCACTGAACAAACAGCAGTGGGTTTTTTTTACAAGCACTTCAGATGTTTAACAGTTTTAACCAGCCTGTGAAGGCTAAAACTGGGGGAAACGCTCTGAAATTCTGGCTTATGAAGCACTCAGAAAAAGGGCTCCGTGGGGCTGATTCTGCTCCCAGTTACACCAGTGGGAATCAGGAGTAACGCCACTGGAGTCCATTGGGGTCGGGGGTGGGGAGTTGTTGATGTAAATCAGAGCCAGGCTCAGTATGTCCCTGAGCAAACAGAAGGGCTGGCAAACATCTGGATGTGGAGACCAGGCTTCCTGCACGCTTTACATTTTAAAGATCTACCAGGCCTGATTCTGTTGTACTTTGGCCAGGATATATCCAGAGCAGCAACACTGGATCCAGTAGAGTAACTGCGGCTTCAGACTCATGTCACTGAGAGCAGAATCTGGCCATTGTTTTCAATTTGTCTGCTTTCAAATGGTTCCTAAATAACACAGTTTATCTCTGGCTGAGTGAGTCTAGGAATTTTGCAATTACAGACATTCAGTCCCACATTTTGTTTGCATTTTTAAGGACTATGAATTTTTGTTAATGATGTTTCAGTCAGCGGCTGAGACGTGTTATTAAATCTCACTCCTCCGCAAAGGGGCTGGATTGATTCTCTGCCACCTGGGATCATTTTTAGGGACTGTTTATTCTTCTCATGACTATTATTATTTGTTTGCATTGTGGTAGCTCCCAGGGACACCAGTCAAACGCTGCACAAATGCATAGGAAGACACAATCTCTGTCCCAAGCACCACATAGTCCAAGGGCAACCTAAAGAGGAGGCAGTGCGATCCAGTGGCTAGAGCGGTGAACTGGGAGTCAGAGGGCAGCCGGGTGCTAGTTATAGATTCATAGACTCCAAGGGCAGAAGGAACCACTGTGATCATCCAGTCTGGTCTCCTGTATAATGCAGGCCATACAACTTCCTGAGCTGCTGTGTGACACTGAGTGAGTCATGCCCCCCAGTCTGTACCTTACTTGGCTGTTTCGACTGTAAGCGCTTTGGGGCAGGAGCTGTTTGTACAGTGCCTAGCACAATGGGGCACAATCTTGGTTTGAGTGACTAGGTGCAGCTGTGATAACAATTCTGCCGCTCTCATTCACACCGAGGAGTGCTTTCCCCGAGGATCGACACAGCAATCAAACCAGGGCATCAGGGGTGCCTTGCCCTTGTGCACACACCAGTAAATTCCAGCTGCGCTTAGCACAGCTGTCAATGGCTCCCCGGGGCATAAGGAAATGAAGAATGAGGCCCTAAACTCATAACCAGCATTATGGGGCCAGATAGCTGGAATGATCTACTCAGGATATATCAAGCTCCAGCAGCAGCTGTGTGGAATAATAGGCCATGATCCTGGTGCATCCCTCAGCGTGGCCACAGAGCCATTTCTGCACCCTCCCAGGAGTTTGATCCTCCAGCGCAACTCTCACCCAAGAAGGCCCTACGGCCTGGGATCTGATCAGCATTTTAAAGCAGACTGGTAGCAAGACAGCTCTTTGGTTGGAATTATCCATGCAGAACTCCCTCCTTCCTCATCTCTGCTCCCAGCCCAGGTCCCCGAGATCAGCAGGTAACAGCTTTAATCAGCTGAAGCAGCCAGCATTCCTGACAGCTGTGTCTCTGCAATAAATCACATGCCCGTACAGGTCTCTAGGCAAAAAGAGGCCCGCTTGAATGGGGCAACCTCTGAAGTCCACTCCCTTTCTCAGCCTGATGCCGTGTGTATGTGGATGAAAAGCCAACGTTCCATGCAAGGTCAACAGTGAGATGGCACCAACTTGATTTCGCAGGTGCCCACAGGGTGCTGCTTGCCATACTGTACTGTCGCCAGGTGGCATTGCCTGCCAGGCCTGGCCTCACAGTTTGCAGTGACCAAGGCTCGGGGAGGTAGGATTGGGCCTGAGCTCTCAAAAGGGAGTGTTCCTCTCCAGACCCAGTGTGGAGCTGGGAAGAGGGAGGGGTGTAAAGACCTGCGGCTAAAACAGGAGAAGATAACTCACAAATTCCCTTCCCCGCCGGTCGTTATGCTCAAGTGGGCCATCGGCTTAGCCCGTGAGTGGCTGAGCGGGTATGGGGCCTAGAAAGTCGGCATTGTCGATGATCAAGGCAGGGCCTCATGCCCGCGCTGCCTCGCGGAGGGCACTCTGCGTTCACCCACCAGCCCAGGAGCTGGGCTCCCCCAGCATCAACAAAAACAACCCGAGGGCTGCTGCAAATTACACCAGCTGGCAATGGCCCCAAGTGGCTGACAGATCAAGCAGGGACATGGGGGCACAGGGAAGCTGTGTCCGCGCCCCCTTCACCCCAGCCACAAGGGAAGTGGCGTAGGAGCTGCTACCTCAGCTCTGTGCCCTGAGCTGCTGTGAAGAGGCAACCATCTTCTCCTGGCCGGGTGTGCTAGTTTTAGGGCCTCTTTGGGATGGCAGAAGGCTGCCTGGTGACCCAAGCAGAGGGGAGAACCCAGCCGCCCATTGGGTTGGCAGGCAGGTAGAAACAAGGAGTGTGGGTGCCAAAGCGGAACCGAAAGGGCGGGCGCCACCCAAAAGAACGAACACAAAGGAGAGGGCCCACTTTAGCAGGCCTCTGAATTATGCATGGAGGCAGCTCTGAACTCACAGCTTCAAAGAACCAGGGTAAGTCTGAGAGTTCAGAGTCTCCTCTCCACAGGGGATTTTTCCCACTCTCTCTTTTCCCCAGCATCAGATGCTGGCCGAGACCTGCCCGCTACAACCCGCCAGGCCTGGTATTCCATTAGCCAGGGCTCCTCTCGCGGCCCCTTTTTTCTGCTCTAATTACTTAAGCAGTGCTCTCTTCCCCTGCAGGCCTCATTGATCAGCTTGTCAAAAGTTTGCCTGCCACTGGCTCAGGAGTGATTTCTTTTTATTTTTTTGGCATCAAGGGTTGCGGGGTGGGTGGGGTGGGAGGCGGGGGAGAAGGAGCCAAGAACGTTGGGCTGCAGCACTGCAGTGAAATGGAAAAGAGAGAGAGGTGTAATTATTCCCTATAAACAATGCCAGGGTTCCCAGAGCTGGATGAATGATTAATCACAGCCAGGCCGGGTGGAGAAGCCGGAGCTAATGGACTGAGTTGTCTCCCTGCTTTCACTTAGACTCAGCCCTGCAGGGAAATTGAGCCATGGGAAGACTTCAGGTCGCAGCCGGGGCCTTTAGTTGCTACAGTAATATAAATTAGGGCTGTCGATTAATCGCCGTTAACTCACGCGATTAACTCAAAAAAATTAACTGTGGTTAAAAAACCTAATCGCAATTAATCGCGCTGGTAAACAACTGAACACCAACTGAAATGTATTAAATATTTGTGGATATTTTTCTACATTTTCAAATATCTTGATTTCTGTTACAACACAGAATACAAAGTGTATTCTCACTTTATATTATTTGTGATTACAAATATTTGCACTGTAAAAATGATAAAAGAAATAGTCGTTTTCAATTCACCTCATGCAAGTACTGCAGTGCAATCTCTATGGTGAAAGTGTAACTTACAAATGTCGATTTTTTTTTGGTACATAACTGCACTCAGAAACAAAACAATGTCAAACTTTAGAGCCTACAAGTCCATTCAGCCCTACTTCTTGTTCAGCCAATTGCTAAGACAAACAAGTTTGTTTACATTTGCAGGAGATAATGCTGCCCTCTTATTTACAATGTCACCAGAAAGTGAGAACAGGCGTTCACATGGGGCTTTTGTAGCCCGCATTGCAAAGTGTTTACGTGCCAGATATGCAAAACATTCGTCTGCCCCTTCATGTTTCAGCCATCATTCCAGAGGACATGCTTCCATGCTGATGATGTTCGTTAACAAAATAGAAAAGGAGGACTTGTGGCACCTTAGAGACTAACAAATTTATTTGAGCATAAGCTTTCGTGAGCTACAGCTCACTTCATGCTCAAATAAATTGGTTAGTCTCTAAGGTGCCACAAGTACTCCTTTTCTTTTTGCGAATACGAACTAACATGGCTGCTACTCTGAAACCTGTTAACAAAATAGTGTGTTAATTAAATTTGTGACTGAACTCCTTGGGGGAGAATTATATGTCCCCTGCTCTGTTTTACCCACATTCTGCCATATATTTCATGTTATTGCAGTCTCGGATGATGACCTAGCACATGTTGTTTGATTTACAAACACTGTCACTGCAGATTTGACAAAACACAAAGAAGGTATCAACGTGAGATTTCTAAAAATGGCTACAGCACTCGACCTAAGGTTTAAGAATCTGAAGTGTCGTCCAAAATCTGAGAGGGACGAGGCGTGGAGCATGTTTTCAGAAGTCTTAAAAGAGCAACACTCCAACGTGGAAACTACAGAACCCGAACCACCAAAAAAAAAAATTAAAAAAAAATCAAATTTCTACTGGTGGCATCTGACTCAGATGATGAAAATGAACATTGCTTGGTCCGTTCTGCTTTGGATCGTTATCGAGCAGAACCCATCAGCATGGTCGCACGTCCTCTGGAATGGTGGTTGAAGCATGAAGGGGCATATGAATCTTTAGCGCACCCGGCACGTAAATATCTTGCGACGCCGGTTACAACAGTACCATGCGAACTCCTGTTCTCACTTTCAGGTGACATTGTAGACAAGAAACGGGCATTATTATCTCCTACAAATGTAACCAAACTCGTTTGTCTTAGCGATTGGCTGAAATAGGACTGAGTGGACTTGTAGGCTTTAAAGTTTTACATTGTTTTATTTTTGATTGCAGTGATTTCTTGTACATCATTTGACATTTGTAAGTTCAACTTTCATGATAACGAGATTGCGCTACAATACTTGTATTAGGTGAATTGAAATACACCATTTCGTCTGGTTTTTTACAGTGCAAATATTTGTATTAAAAAATTAATAGAAAGTGAGCACTGTACACTTTGTTGTAATTGAAATCAATATAGTTAAAAATGTAGGAAACACCCAAAAATATTTAAATAAATGGTATTCTCTTATTGTTTAACAGTGCGATTAACTGTGATTAATTTTTTGAATTGCACTATTAATCATGATTAATGTTTTTAATCGTTTGACAGCCCTAATCTAAATAATAACAAGCAGTCAGTGTATTTATTTTAATACTCTCTTTCAAAGAACACTTGACCGACTGCCTTCTGCAGGGAAACGCCTCCTGTCCCGGGGATTTGCAGAGTTCTTGGCGGGGCAAAGCCAGAGCAGTGTTTAACATTCCCTCTTCCATACGGTCCAGACATTTTAATTGAAATGAAACAGACAAAGCTCCCCTTGGCTCTCCACAGCAGGAGCACTGGCATAGATATGGCTATCTTTTCTTTTCTGTTTTTTTTTTTTTACTTTAAAGCAGAGGTGAAAGTTTAAAAATCAATTTTGAGGTCCAGGCAAAGTAATTAAAGCCGGGACACAATTCTGGGTAATTAAACTGTTTTAAATCGTATCTATTGATCACGAGGTCATCAGAGCCCAGCGCTGAGTTAAGAACTTGCTTTCTCGACGGTCCGCTAATAAAGCTCACTGGCAGGGCAGGTAGAGGGCGAGCGACGCAGGTGGAGTCTCCTGCTGAAATGATGGGGAGGGTCAGACATCTTCCTTCTCCCCCTCTCTCCCCCCATTGCTAATTTCCTCTGGATATTTTTAACCTGTTTCTTTTTCTTTTTTCCTCCTTAACATCAGGCACAAATCCCTACAGCTGAGGAGGCAGCATGGGCTCAACTCTTTAGGGCACTGACCTTCTTTCTGGTCTTTGTTTGTACAGCACCTAGCACCCTGGGGTCCTGGTCCAAGAGTAGCAGATAGGGCAGGAGCATGGAAGTCCGCAGACCAGGGTTCTATTCTTGGCTCTACCGTGAACTTGCTCTGTGGCCCCTGATAAATTGCTTCCTCCCGTTTCCCCTGTCCCTGAATTGGTGCAAACCTCTTGCGTAGACAAGGCCTAGGGTGCAAGGGGAAAGGTGAAAGCCACCTGCTCTTTGTTTTTCTATCCTAGAGGCTGTGTTGTCCAGTAGCTAGAGCACAAGGCTGGGAGTTGGGACACCCAGGTTCCATTCCCAGCTCTGCTACAGATTCACTCAGTGACCTTAGAGAAGTCACTTAGGCCCAGATCCTCAATGTTTCAATGGGACTTAGGTGCCTAAATATCTTTGAGGATCTGGGATTTAGGGCGAAATTATCAGAGAGCAGCATCCCTTTTGAGGGCACAGCTTATGAGCACAACAATGGCAACTGCAGCTCCGGACCTCGGTTTCCCCCTCCTTTGCAAAATGCTTTGAGATCCTACTGGGAAAATAAACCGCAGCTCTTATGATGATCATCCCCCGGGGCATATGTCCTCCCTAGGTGCTGCTTATACCGTTGACATTTGCAAACCACACCGGACCGGCCTGCAAAGGAGCACCACCCTATGAAACCCATCCGACATCTCTGCTATTTAGAACACAGTGCAACATAAAGCCCTATGCATGGAAATCTGAACACAGAGCAGCGCATAAAACCGACTCAGGAAAGCACCCACGCTTTCCAGTTCGCTGTTCATACACAGGCGAGCATGCACGATGGCTTTTAACTGACCCCTAACAAATGTGGGGAAGAGGTTTTTCCATGCGGGGAACAAAACGCTGTCCATTTCACTTCTCAAGTCCCTGGAGTCCCCAGGTTTCTCTTTCCTGCCGTAGCAGCAGCTGCCAGATCCCTGGCCTTTTAGACAGAACGCTTGAGATAATAAGCTGGGCAGCTGGAAGACAAGATGAGTCACTGGGGTTTTCAGGACTCCCACTCAGAGAAGCTTTGATATCTCCTATGAACACACTGCCGGGGTCGAGTTGTTACCGGCTGAACTCGGCAGCCAGGAGTAACTGCTCTGTTCTACACATGATCCCAGCCACTCACTCCCTCGCTGCCGCCGCTCAAGGGTCCTCAGGTTCACTAGGCCAGGCTGGCTGGATCAGGCATTTTCCGATATCCTTCACAGCACGGGGGAAGCCAAAGGGGTATGATTCAGAAAACGGGGTGCAATCAATTGATGAACTGTGATGAATGGGGTCCTATTGTCATGCAACAAAAGCCACAGCCACCCACTTCGCTGTGATCCAAAGAACCCATCCTCCTGCTCCTAAACCCACAGCTCCCAGTAGCTGAATTCAAGGAGAATCTTTTAACTCTTAGCAGGATAGGGCCTATGACACACAGCAGAGCAGTTCTGATTCCATCCAGGAGAGGGCCGTGCTGTGCAACCTTGCCCTACTGTCTAGCATGTGCGATATTGTTAGAGAAGGGGACACAAGAACAAAGGGGCAGCCAGTGAAATGGAAAGATAGCAAAATTCAAAACCAAGTCCACACTATGTGTGGTTAGATTGTGGAACTCCCTGCCACAGGAAGTCCTTGAGGCCAAGAATTTAGCAAGATTCAAGAAAAGACTGGCTGTTTCCAATGTGATATATGCCATCATGTGCCAGCAATGCCCCTCTGCCATTTACATTGGTCAAACTGGACAGTCTCTACGTAAAAGAATAAATGGACACAAATCAGATGTCAAGAATTATAACATTCATAAACCAGTCGGAGAACACTTCAATCTCTCTGGTCACGCAATCACAGACATGAAGGTCACTATCTTATAACAAAAAAACTTCAAATCCAGACTCCAGCGAGAAACTGCTGAATTGGAATTCATTTGCAAATTGGATACTATTAATTTAGGCTTAAATAGAGACTGGGAGTGGCTAAGTCATTATGCAAGGTAGCCTATTTCCCCTTGTTTTTTCCTAGCCCCCCTCCCCCAGACGTTCCGGTTAAACTTGGATTTAAACTTGGAGAGTGGTCAGTTTGGATGAGCTATTGCCAGCAGGAGAGTGAGTTTGTGTGTGTGTTTCGGGGGTGAGAAAGCCTGGATTTGTGCTAGAAATGGCCCACCTTGATTACCATGCACATTGTAGGGAGAGTGGTCACTTTGGATAAGCTATTACCAGCAAGAGAGTGAGTTTGTGTGTGTGGTTTTTGGAGGGGGGTGAGGGGGTGAGAGAACCTGGATTTGTGCAGGAAATGGCCCACCTTGATTATCATACACATTGTGAAGAGAGTGGTCACTTTGGATGGGCTATTACCAGCAGGAGAGTGAGTTTGTGGGGGGGGGAGCGGAGGGTGAGAAAACCTGGATTTGTGCTGGAAATGGCCCAACTTGATGATCACTTTAGATAAGCTATTACCAGCAGGAGAGTGAGTTTGTGTGTGTATGGGGGGGGGGGGGGTGAGAAAACCTGGATTTGTGCTGGAAATGGCCCACCTTGATTATCATGCACATTGTAGGGAGAGTGGTCACTTTGGATAAGCTATTACCAGCAGGAGAGTGAGTTTGTGTGTATGGTTTTTGGAGGGGGGTGAGGGAGTGAGAGAACCTGGATTTGTGCAGGAAATGGCCCACCTTAATTATCATACACATTGTGAAGAGAGTGGTCACTTTGGATGGGCTATTACCAGCAGGAGAGTGAGTTTGTGGTGGGGGGGAGCGGAGGGTGAGAAAACCTGGATTTGTGCTGGAAATGGCCCAACTTGATGATCACTTTAGATAAGCTATTACCAGCAGGACAGTGGGGTGGGAGGAGGTATTGTTTCATGGTCTCTGTGTATATAATGTCTTCTGCAGTTTCCACGGTATGCATCCGATGAAGTGAGCTGTAGCTCACGAAAGCTTATGCTCAAATAAATTGGTTAGTCTCTAAGGTGCCACAAGTACTCCTTTTCTTTTTGCGAATACAGACTAACACGGCTGTTACTCTGAATCCATGGATAATATGGATCTCCAGAGTGATAATAGTCAACACAAAGAAGAGTTTTGAAAGGGTTGTTAAACCTTCTGCTTCAGATTTTAAACCGATCGCTTTCAGAGACCAGGGTGAGACCTCATGAGGGGGCAGATTATCCCACCTCTGGCTACTGTGGGTTCTTTACACCTTCCTCTGAGGCGTCTGGCATTGGTGCTGTCAGAGACAGGATGCTGGGCCGGGTGGCCCTTAGGTCGGATCCAGTCTGGCCACCCCGATGTTCCTCTGTGCCTGATTCACAGAGGAGGTGGATCTGTTAGGGTTTGTCTCCCCTGATTCTGGGAACGAGCCTCCCAGCCGGAGCAGACAGACCTGAGCGAGCGTGCTGACAGCAGTGTGGATGCTGCAGCTCACTGGCTTGAGCCTCAGCTGGAGCTGCAACCGCCTCATCAAAGCTATTTTTAGCACACTAGCTCGGTCCAAGCTAGTGCCGATCTGTCTAGCTGGGCTGGGTGGTTCGCCCCCACTGGCCGTGTAGCCAAAGCTAGCGTCCCTGGCTCTTTGGTGACTCCGGCTGGAAGCTCTAGAGGTCCCTGGCTTAATCCCTCGTACGCTGCAATATGAAGTGCCTCGCACAATGGGGGCCTGAGCCAAGACTGGGGCTCCTAGGGGCTACAAATAAAGATATCTCGCGGGGGATCGCCGAGCCGTCAGCCAGCCCCTTGGGGAGGCTAGTGCTATTACTCCCCATTATTCGGGGGTAATTCAAGTCTTCAGTTAATTCCTGTCACTACACAGTCCCTTGGAGGAGAGGCGGGAGGACCGGCCGTGCCAGAGGAAGCTGCCGGCTGGCTCTCGTTCACAGATTTGCCAGTGCCTGGTTTGGATGCTCCGCATGAAAGAAAGCTGGATGAAGCTGTGGTCAGAGCTGGTTGGGGCGCAGGGTGGGACCCAGCTGGAAGGAGCAGGGGGCTGGTGCGAGGCATCGCCTGGTTCTCAGTGAATCTCACCAGGGGCAGAGAGGACGACCCCAGCCTCCCAGAGGCAGGTCGAGGGGCACGCGCAGAGCATGTGCGGGGGAAGCCAGGACTGGAATAGGAGGTGCTGGTGGGTGAGGGTGGCTGGACAGAGCTGTATGTGGGGCACCCGGGGGGGCTGTGGATCACCTTGGCTGAGCACCGTGGAGGGCAGAACCTTGCTTGCAGAGCCCCTTCCTAGCCAAGAACTGGACGGTTCCTCTGTAGAGCAGCCCCACTGTACGGATCCAGCACAGATAGCTGGCAATTAAGGGCTGCTAATGCTGCAGCCCTGGAATCTGGCTGATAATAAGGGAACAACCGGAGAATGACAAGGCAGGGGAGTTTACCATCCTAAAGAGGCATTTCAGGAAGACCTAACGAGGCAATTATTGATGTCGTTAGCTATCAGCTATTACCAACCACCACCTTGCCCCCAACACAAAGGGAGGCTGTGGGCTATTATCTGAATGAATCACAGGGATCTGAGGCAGAGGGGGAGGTCAGAGTAGACAACTGAGAGACAACTGAAAATACAGGGACTGGTTGCCTTAATAAAGGAGACACTGAGTTTGGAACAGAAGCTCATTTATCTCACTTTTAATAAAGTGGAAAGATCCAGTCGGGGTACAAAACTGCTCGTAAAGGGATCTTCACCAGCTCGGACTTTGGAACTCCGCCGCCCCCCATAACAAAACCAGTTGTCCACAGCCCTGAGGGGGTGCTGCTTTCACTGAGCGAGGGAGCCGGGACGGCACGGGGCCTTGTTTCCATTACACACCCCCAGTGCAGCTGGGGCCAGCGCCCGCTCTTGGGGCGCAGGGAGAACATGCTTGTTAACAGGGCTCTGAGCCCAGCCCCCAAATGGAAGCATGCCCTGCTTCGGTGAAGTTGGCGGCTGGCTCAGGGCCACCCCCAGCAGCCGGGTACAGACCGTGTCCCACATTCACCACAGCACCGTGCCCTGGCAGAGCACAGCTTGCCACAGTGCCGTGATAGCCAGCCCATTGCTGCTCCCCAGCAGACTGAGGAAGGCACCTGTCCTCTTGAGGCTGCTTGCACGGGAGGGGGGTGGGGCTGTCTTGCATGCACACAGATTCTCGCACAAGTCCACAGGCTCGCAGGCGCGGTTCAGTAAGGCCCAAGTGGCGTGACAAGCTACACGAGCGTTCCCAGAGTGTAAAGAAGAGACTCACTCACACGTACACACGCGCTCTCCATCCTTGGCTCCCCCTCTGCACGCCGGCTGGCACCTCTTCGCTAAGCCCCCCAGAAGAGAGGAGCTGTGGCAATCTCTAGCGGGCCTCTAGCCTCACTCAAAGCATCTATTTACTCTCCCAGCTTCATTTCTCCCCGAGATTGATTTTGGGCAGAGCGAGGTCATTCGGGAGAAATAAGAGGAGCACACTAACACAGCTGGGACACTGCAGCGACGAGCGCTCTTCATCCATCCACAGCTCTCCCCCCTGCCAACTCCAGAGAGGGCAAATCCCAGCAGAGGGACGCCCTCCGCCCCGGCTCACCAATGCCCTTTAGCTTGTAGCTGAATGGAAAGCAACAGGCTTGTCACACAAACAGCTCTGGGCACTCGGGGAGCAGGAGGATGGAAGCCGGCTGGACGGAACCCTCCAGCCACCTACTTGGGAAAGGTTAAAAGCCCATCTCAGCAATGCAGATGGGGACAGGACAACCAGCCACAGGTAGCTGGGGTGTCAGAAAGGGCGAAGAACGAATTGGGGGGAGCATTTCTAAAGGGAGATCTTGGGCTGACGGTCGGGACGCTGTCTCCGAGGTTATAGCAGTTGTTTTAAAAAGCTCCCTACGAATGAACTCAGACAGACAGCAAGGCTCTGGACACCCGGTGTGACCTCCAGCAAGTCACTTCATTCCTCTCTGCCTCCATTGCACTAGCTGTGAAATGGGGATATTACTACACAGCCCTGCATTTTACTCTCCCACTGATGCACATCTAAAGTAACTCCGTTGGCCACCCCCTGATCTCATGTTCGCTGGCACAAATCTGAATTGGGCCCTTTGCTTTTGCATAGCATTTTGCACATCCAAAGCACTGTCCCCTCGTAAGGGCCGCCGCCCCACCCACCATCAGTCCATACATCATCCTCCCAATTGCCCTGCAGCATAGGCAGGGGAAACTGAGGCACAGAAGGGGGCCGTGACATTGCTCAGGGCCACACATCGAGTCACTGGCAGAGACCCCAGTTCTGATGACTCCAGTCTGGTGCTCTCTCTACTTCACCAGACTGCTCTGGCATAAAGAACTCTTGTGGAGTTCAGTCTCCAAAGCCATCAGTGTGGAAGGGGCTCAGATGCGACACGCGTGGGTGAGAACACAGGAAGAAGGGTGCTGTAGTGGGCTATCCTGGGACTTGGCAAACCTACATTTAAGTCTACCCTTCCACCAACTTCCCCTGGGACCTAGAGCAAGTCCCTAAGGGTCTGTCTGCACTGGGATTGCAACAGCTAACTTTAGTCTAGCAAGTGTGAGCCCCAACAGCAACCAGGTCGCAGCAACCAAGCCTTCAGCATGGCCAGCCGCCGGCGTACATACTCAGGGCGCCAGGCAGGCTTGGACATGGTCTGCCACAGCTTCACTCTCTCGGTACCCAAGCCAGCGAGATGGAAGCTATCTCCAGTATGTCTCCAGATGCTGCAATCACACCTCCAATTGCAGAGGAGACCTACCCCTCGCTTCTGTGGCCCAGAGCCTCAAAGGTATTTAGGCTCCTAACTCCCATTGATTTCAACGGGTGTTAGGAGCCCAAACCGCTCTGGGGATCTGGGTGTCAGTTCCCCATCTGGAAGATGGGGACAGCAGCATTCCCCTGCCTTGGAGTAAGTGGGGTGAGGATTAGTTTGTTAATGAGTGTGATGCACCGAGATACCATGGTAACGGAGGCCAGACAAGTCCCAAAGACTGACAGATCCACCACTCAGCTGACTTGTTTCTTTACCAGTTCAGATCCAAGGGAAGTTGCCGTCTCTGCCAGGAACAATGTCACCCTCTTGATACGCTCCTGTTGGTCACTTTACTGAGCCCCCTGTGGGTCGTGCCCTAGAGCTGGCGGGGGCAGGGGGGGAGGCAACATACACATCAGCTCCCCCTCCTTGCTCCGTCTGGGGCACCCGCATACACATGGGACCTGTAGGGCCGGCCTGCCTGCATATTAAACACCTCCATCACCATCAGGCCTAGCACCATGAATATCTAATGAATCGCTAATGACAAGGTCGTTAAATCAAAGCCTTAGCTCATCTTTCTTCCCCTTTTTTATTTTTTTAAAATTTTATTAGGTTGTTTACGTTGCTAAACGAGATTAATTCCCCGTTCCGAGGCTGCAGAGAATGGGAAGGGAAAGAAATCAGGTAGCGAGGGGCCTTAAACTCAATTACCACCACAGCCAGGGTTCGGTTCAGGCCCCTATGTGCAATGAGACCCCTGCCTCCTAATCCTGCTGAGCCAGGGCAGAAAGGTTAATGTTAGCTCCTGCTGATCTGGGGTGCATACTGCTTTCGGGGGGCCACCCCCAACACACAGACCGTCCCCATGACTGATGCTAAGAACCCAATTAACCGTACAGCAACGCCAGCCAGAATCGGACCCATCCATCACGTTCCAAAGACGCAGCATTGTAACTCATTAACCCAGCGGAGCAGAGCGGCGGGGTGCGCCTGTCCGGATCTATTAGATGGGGAAGCTGGCTGGCCCATCTGGGAGGATGCCAGCAAGGGATGCACCTAGAATATGTTCCTTAGCCACACAGACGGGCCCCATCCTGGCCTTCGCCCATCGCCGGGTGCAGCAAATCTGCGGGGGACTCAAACCCAGGCGAGAGTCAGCGGGCTTGAGCCCTGGGCTACTGGGAGCTCCTTAGAGCAGAGCCATGAGACTGGGGAGCAAGTACAGAACCAAGCTTCACTGAACCACACAGCACCCCCTTAGCCACCCAAGTCCCATCTCAGCATGGTCTGGGCCCAGCCTTGACCCGGCTCCTCTCTAGCTGGTGGATCTCAAAGCAAGAGGGTGGTAGCGATATGACCCGCTGAGCTGCCGCGTGCGTAGCTATCAAAGGGGACCCTCCGCAGGCAGGCCGAATCAATCGGAGATCCATCGCCTCCCTACACAGGGGAAGAGCCCAGACAGCAGCACTGGAGAAAAACGTGCAGAAATCAGCATGGCTCAGAAGCTGAGCAGCGAGAGCTAGCGGAGATCTGTTAGACTCCCATGCACTGCTCAGTCTGTGGTAGCTAGGACCCCCGCTGTGCCTGACCCATGCCCCACTGGGCACTAGCAGGGTATAGCCAGCTCTTACTGCACTCTTCACTCCTTTATGCATCCGATGAAGTGAGCTGTAGCTCACGAAAGCTTATGCTCAAATAAATTGGTTAGTCTCTCAGGTGCCACAAGTCCTCCTGTTCTTCACTCCTTTGTAGCTAGGACTTAAGCAGAACAAATTCCCTCCCAGCAGTGCCCAATCTATGCCAGCCCAAATTCCCGCAGAGTTCCCTCCCTCCCATAAGGCCCTGGGGTATGCCAGGATTCCCGCATTGCCTTGCCAATGCTAGCTGGGACTCCGGAGAGAAGACCTCCCTAGGGCCCCATGCTCCAGGCGCTGTTCCTGGCCTTGCCTCTCAATGCCGAGACTCTAATGGGCTCCTAAAAGCTCTGATGAAGTGCCACTTTGGTGCCTTAATAACTTGGTGCTAATTTTAGTTCTCAGCGCCTGCCATAATGAACAGCTCATGGAGGTTCACAGTCATATGCTTTCGTGTTGTTATGGAAGAAGGACCTAATTAAAAAGGGAAATGAGGATGACATCGTAAAATGTTCAATTAAGTTTATCGCCTTACAGTTAATATTAGAAAGGAACTTTGGGCTTTTCATATTTTATTCCAAAATTCTTGGCTTGCATTTAAAGAGCAGCGGTTAATTGCACCCTATTCCTGAGGAGAGGAGCAGGGAAAAAAGATATTTAGTTAAACATGCACCTTATTAATGTTCACGGCTGCTAGCCTGACTAACATGAAATTTCAGTGATGTTAGCACAGCATGCATCTTCTCCGCAAGTCCCTAATGGTAGAAGCAAAGCAACCGTATTTGATGTCTTTCTAAGTATCATCTGCCTCTTCTCCCCAGCTCACACACAGCTGGCTTCTTCAGGTGAGGTGCTGATGCCAGGGCCTGGGGAAGCCACAGATCAATTAACCCTAAAATAAACATCTAGCGCGGCTAGACATCGGCCAGATGTTCCCCCGACAGCTGGCTCTGCGGCACTGTTAGATGGGCGCAACACTTGAAGGGT
Source organism: Eretmochelys imbricata (assembly GCF_965152235.1). Lineage (NCBI taxonomy): Eukaryota > Metazoa > Chordata > Testudines > Cheloniidae > Eretmochelys > Eretmochelys imbricata. The sequence goes on from NC_135590.1 coordinate 6,348,083, forward strand.
TAACAAAAATCTAGCCTCTGTTATTTTTCTGCTCATCGGGCTCTATGGTGAACTGCAGCAAAGAAACACAAAGACACAGCGATGTTTTGATCTAATTAACAGTAATTTATTTGATGCTCATCAGCCATTCACAGTTGTCTGTTGGGGGACTTTGTTATTTTCTTATATGCTAAGGGAGAAGCACGTGTGTCTCTGTTAGCTATGGTTCACATGTTACAGTGGCTCTGTCTATCTACAATAGAGATAGTGCAGTTGTGGTTTACACACCTGTATGACTTGCAGAGTTATAGATCACTTTTCTTCCAGTTGGTAAAATGTGCCCATGTAACGGATCCAGGTACCTATACAACAATTAACCTTCCAATCGAAGAATCAACAGCAAATTAACGCAGTGCAATTAGCCATCCCTACATTTCAAAGAAACACTGTCACTAATTCCATTTGAACCATCAGACATTCCTCCCATGCCTTCAAACCAGCTTCTCCTTGAATGCTCGGGGCGGGGGGACCCACAGAATTAATAATTTTATTAAGATGAAGTAAAAAGAAAACGGTACAGAGTTCAAGCATAGAAGTTTCTGGTTATCAGGGAATAAGGTACAGATTATCAAGGGGTGCAAAATTCGGTTTTGGAACGGGTGGCGTAATGAATACATAATCTGCAATCTCCCCGATTGGGGGTAAAAGTTTAACGGGCCAAAGTACAGACATTGTTTTACACACTCATGCTACCTTTCAGGCAAGGATTTCAGAGCCCTTGCAGGCAGTGATGTGAACTCTGTGTAGCGATGGCCCTGGGTGAACCCTCCCATTAGTCTGGGACCGGGGCAGGCGAGGCAGGGCTGTGGATTCTCTGCACGGGCCAGCTGTGATGCCCCCATGCCCAGTGCAGCAGCACCTGCATTTCCAGGAGCTCAGAATCACGAACAGCCAGCAAGTTTAAAACAAACAAAAGGAGGTATTTCTTCACACAACACACAGTCAACCTGTGGAACTCCTTGCCAGAGGATGTTATGTAGGCCAAAAGTTTTGGGCTCAAAAAAGAATTAGAGAAGTTCATGGAGGATAGGTCTAATAATGGCTATTTGCCAGGATGGGCAGGGACACAACCCCATGCCCTGGGTGTTCCTAAATCTCTGACTGCAGAAGCTGGGGCTGAATGACGGGAGGGATCACACAATAATTGCCCTGTTCTGTTCATTCCCTCTGAAGCAGATGGCACCGGCCACCGTCAGAGACAGGATACTGGCCATTGGTCTGATCCAATGTGACCCTTCCAGCTGCTGAAGGGGATTCTGGCACCTATCTGGACACAGTCCCCACCACCCCACTGACAGGCAGGGGAATGGAGGCTCAGAGGGGCTCAGTGGCCTGCCCAAAGTCACTCAGCAAGACACTGAACAGAGCCCAGCAGACCCGCTGCAACCACTAGACCACACTCCCTTCCATGAGGTGTGAGTAGAAGCCAGGAGTCCTGATTCCCAGGCCCATGCTCTAACCACTAGACACACCGACTTTGGTGGTGTTGCGCACTCTAAAATTCCAGACCAGTTCTACTGCAGACCCCTTTATCCCAAATCTAAGCTCCTCCTGTGAGGAACTCCACAGCATCCATCCAGCTGTGGCGTGCTCTGCCCTTAATTTCACTGCAAGATTCAGCTTCAAACCACCCATGCACCCAGAACAGGCGTTGGTTTATGCATTTTCCTGGGGGGGCAGGGGAGAGCCTTCTCAGGCCTTTGCCATTTAGGGACACAGGCCTGGAAGGGACTTTCTGGGACATAGTCCAGCCCCCTGCTATGCAATCATAAACTGATCAGCCCATGTCTTGTCTCCAGGGCATCCCCTCCTCGCCTTCCCCCTCCCTCGCGGGTACTGCATTTTGAGGTGTGGGGGGAAGTCTCTCTCTCTTCATTGGTTGTGGATGACAGGAAGAGGTTGGGGATTCTTCGTTCACTGTGCTTCGTTATTGGTTGTGTTGAAAAATAAAAAAGAAATCCCCAAAGCAATTGTGGTTTTATTATTTATAAAACGTGGGATATAAAATCTAAATACCTTGGGGGGGAAGAAAAGGCGACTTTACTGACAGGATAAAAATTTACGAGGATCCACCCTAACAAAACCTGATGTAAGTCGCCACAGCAAAGGCTGAGAGATTTGTGTGCCTCCCTCGGACGCTAATTATTACCAAGATCTCCCCTCCATGCCCCTCCTGCCCCCCGAGCTGTCACTTTAGCCAAATTAACTGCGAAAAAAGGTTTTCAGACAAGCAGAAAAGGTCACAATGGAGCAACCTCCCCTCCAAGAGCCCATCAAAGGACAGGAGAGGAAGGATGATATGGGACTCGGGAGAGCTGGGTTTGATTTTTGGCTCTGTCCCAGAATCCCTGGTAAGCCACTTCCTCCCTCAGTTTCCCATCTGTGAAACAGGAATGATATTCCTACTTCCTGCCACCCTTTGTCTGTCTTCTCTTGTTCACACTGCAAAGGTATTTCAGCACCTAACTCCCTTAGGACTATTGCCTGCTCTCTGGCAGTTCCCAGCACCACTGGGGCCCTGATCTCAGCTGGGGCCCTCCAGGTGCTACTGCTAGGGTTGCCAACCCTCCAGGTTTGTCCCGGAATCTCCAGGAATTAAGGATTAATCTTTAATTAAAGATTATGTCGTGTGATGACACCTCCAGGACTACGTCCAAACACAACTGGCAACCCTAGCTACTGTAATAATAATAAATAGTGAAGGAGGTAGGCGCTCTGGGAGCTGAGTAGTGAGGGTCAGCCAGTTAGCAGAGTTGCACAAGCCTCTTGTGTTGAGGCCCAGAAGTGGGCTCTTCTTGGGGGTGGCAGGAATGATGCCGCACATCAGAGACTGAAGGTGCTGCATATAGGAACCGGGCAGCATCCCTTCGAATCGTTTTGGAGACTGCTAATGGGGCCTGCCTCTCTCCTATTGCAGAGGCCACCAGAATCCAACCCCGCAGCAATGTAAAACTGTGGCCATCCCATTGTTCCCCCAGCCTGTGTCTGTCTTGTCTATTTAGATCAGAAACCGTCCACTCTTCCACACAGTGCCCAGTGCGATGGACCTCCGATCTTGACGAGCCATCAGACCGTATCATTGTAAATATGATCCTTAATAAATAACAATGAATTGTAAGTTCTTTGCATCAGGGATTGTCTTTTGTTCTGTGTTTGTACAGCCCCTCGCACAATGGGATCTGGATGCGTGACTGAGGGTCCTAGGGGTTACACGCATACACCAGGCAGAATGGCACCAGGTAGTAAGAATTGGGCAAGGATCTTGGAGTTAACACCCATCCACGGGTGGGACGTGAACAATCACAAGAGCTGTCAATCATCCCCGTGCCCCTGCCATGCAGCACCCGCATAACACCACACTTATCCACACAGAGGGAAGAGCGCCCCCTGCTGGGGCGCTGAGTCACCCCCACCGCTCCCTGCGGCACAGCTCCTCCTAGCACCGTGCCAAGGAGATTTACCCCAGACCAAGTCACTGACTCTCCACCCCAGGTTTCCCTTAAAGGCCTCCCACCCCAGGTGCTGACACAGCCCACGTTTGCTCAGCATGGGTGACCTGAAGAGCAACTGAGGAGCTCCTTGCCCCTCTGCTCTCGGGAGAAGGTAAACAGGGCCTTGCGCAGGTGAGTTCTCAGTTCCCTGGATGGGCCCGGGGTCTGAGCCACAGCCTGACCCTTCGTGTGGAGCACGGACCCCCCCATCACAGCCCCTTCTCGCTTCAAGAGTCGAACAAGCCTCACAGCCTGTCGAGGGCTCAGCGCTGATTCGGTTCCCTTGTAAGATCAAACTAGAAGCTGCAGCCCCTGATTACAGGGGCCAATTTAACAAGTTTTGTTGCCTAGGAAGTAATTAAGGTGTTATTGTTTGTACTCCACCTGATAGGGCACTGGAGAGGCAGCAATTACTCTGCGCGCGATTACAGTTCATTTGAAAACATGTAAATAAGCAGGAGGTGTTTAGAAATGTCAGCAAAAAAACAGCACCCTGCATTAACACCCAGATTGGCAATTTCAAGTGGAAATAAAGGGTGTAATTGCATGTCCTTCGGCATCAATGCTTATTTCTTCTCTATCACCAGTACTAATTACATTTCATTTATTCCCTCTCACAAGCCAGCATGGCTCTGCACTAGAAATCTGAACTGCTCCTACCATGGCCTATGATGTTTCAGGTAACCCTGGAACAAGAGTGGCCCGTTCACTGGCCCCGGCTCACATGGGAGGCCCCAATCCCCCTTCCCCCAGTGATTCCTAGGCATGTGTATTAGCCCCTGATTTGTGCACACTCGGGTGGTCCTTCCTGAGCCCACGGCTCTCACAGGCAACGGCCATGACTGTTGCAGATTCCTCCCTGATATAATGGAGTCACAGCTGGGGACTCAGGAGAGTCCCAGGAATCCAGGGGAGAGAGAAAAGTAACTGAGTTTAGATAAGGCCTGAACTCCACTGCACATGATGGCATGAACATTTTACAGAGCTCTCCCCACTAACCATTCCGCAGAGCTCTACCCACTACACCTTCCACAGGAGATCAAGAGCCAGTGTAGCGAGGAAGCCTTTCTCCTCTTGGGCACTAGTGCAAATCCAGCCCAGGGCGGGAGTGACAGAGGAGACTGTTACCAGCCATTTGCTGAGCAGCACCTGGACGATGTATGGCCCTACGCCCTCAGCGAACGGTGATGCTAGTGTCAGCATTTTCCTCATTGTGGTATCAAGGAGTGTGGCTTTAAGGGCTGAGCTTCCCAGGCAGAGAGGCTGGGCAGGGCACTGGGAAGCTCTTGTTAGGCACAGCCAGCTGGACTCGGACACAGAATAAAGCAGAGCTCTAGCAAGCACCTTCAGCGCTGTGTGATCACTGAAGACCAGGTATATGTCATCCTTTTCTGAATTTCATCCTGTTTCCCCTCATTCTCCTTTACCGCCCTCAACACGTCCTCCCCCCTCCTTGGGGTGAAATCTAGGTCCCATGACAGCCAATGGCAAAACTCCTACTGACTTCAGTGGGGCCAGGGTTTCACCCTGAGCGTTTAAACCTTTTATGCAGTCACAGGCTGTGACCGCGTCCTGCCCTTTGCCCAGTTAGACGTACGGGGCCCGATCCTCCGTCGCTCCACACCTTGCACGTTTTTTTACGCTGGTGCAAAGTGGGTGTGAAATGTCACCAGATCATCATGGCCATGCAGTCCCCCCTCCCCTTGGACCGGTGTAAAAACAGCATGGTGAAGGGCAACAGAGAAAAGAGAATCGGGCCCGTTTTGTTCTTTGATTCTTTCCCCTCAACCAACCCCGCCAGCTGTCTGACCACTTTTGTTTCCTTTCTGCTGCTTGTCAATATTTTGCTGATAATACGCTGTCCAGAACGGAACACAGTGCCCCAGGTGTGGTCGGACCTCACCCAACCGGGAAAGGACTGTCCGCCCACTGTCCTGCAATGGGCGGCCACGAGGTCGAAGCCCAAAACTTGCGCTGCCCTTTTTAGCTCTCATCCCACATTACAAGCTCCTGTCTAATTCATTATCCATCCCCAGTGCGAGGTCTCTCAGCATGACGGCCCCCCACAGTCCTCCCTCCCAGGGAAGATCCATAATTTCCCTGTGATTTTCGTTTTGGCCAGATGACATTTTTCCATATTTACAAAAAGAAAAGGAGTACTTGTGGCACCTTAGAGACTAACCAATTTATTTGAGCATAAGCTTTAGTGAGCTACAGCACACTTCATCGGATGCTTACTGTGGAAAGTGTAGAAGATCTTTTTATACACACAAAGCATGAAAAAATACCTCCCCCACCCCATTCTCCTGCTGGTAATAGCTTATCTAAAGTGATCACTCTCCTTACAATGTGTATGATAATCAAGTTGGGCCATTTCCAGCACAAATCCAGGTTTTCTCTCCCCCCCCACACAAACCCACTCTCCTGTTGGTAATAGCTTATCTAAAGTGACCACTCTCCTTACAATGTTTATGATAATCAAGGTGGGCCATTTCCAGCACAAATCCAGGGTTTAACAAGAAGGTTGAGGGGTGGGGGGGTAGGAAAAAACAAGGGGAAATAGGTTACCTTGCATATTGTTAACCTATCCAACTATACTCTTAGCCCAGCAGAAGCAGCTGTCCTATCTCGGGGCCTCTCCTTCTGCCCCTCCACCCCCATGAACATGATACAGTTCTGTGGTGACCTAGAATCCTATTTTCGACGTCTCCGACTCAAGGAATATTTCCAACATACCTCTGAACAACATACTAATCCACAGAGACCTCCCTACCAACACTACAAAAAGAAGGATTCTAGGTGGACTCCTCCTGAAGGTCGAGACAGCAGACTGGACTTCTACATAGAGTGCTTCCGCCAATGTGCACGGGCTGAAATTGTGGAAAAGCAGCATCACTTGCCCCATAACCTCAGCCGTGCAGAACACAATGCCATCCACAGCCTCAGAAACAACTCTGACATCATAATCAAAAAGGCTGACAAAGGAGGTGCTGTTGTCATCATGAATAGGTCGGAATATGAACAAGAGGCTGCTCGGCAGCTCTCCAACACCACTTTCTACAAGCCATTACCCTCTGATCCCACTGAGAGTTACCAAAAGAAACTACAGCATTTGCTCAAGAAACTCCCTGAAAAAGCACAAGATCAAATCCGCACGGACACACCCCTGGAACCCTGACCTGGGATATTCTATCTACTACCCAAGATCCATAAACCTGGAAATCCTGGGCGTCCTATCATCTCAGGCATTGGCACCCTGACAGCAGGATTGTCTGGCTATGTAGACTCCCTCCTCAGGCCTATGCTACCATCACTACCAGCTACCTTCGAGACACCACTGACTTCCTGAGGAAACTACAATCCATCGGTGATCTTCCTGATAACACCATCCTGGCCACTATGGATATAGAAGCCCTCCACACCAACATTCCACACAAAGATGGACTACAAGCCGTCAGGAACACTATCCCCGATAATGTCACGGCTAACCTGGTGACTGAACTTTGCGACTTTGTCCTTACCCATAACTATTTTACATTTGGGGACAATGTATACCTTCAGATCAGCGGCACTGCTATGGGTACCCGCATGGCCCCACAGTATGCCAACATTTTTATGGCTGACTTAAAACAACGCTTCCTCAGCTCTCGTCCCCTAACGTCCCTACTCTACTTGCGCTATATTGATGACATCTTCATCATCTGGACCCATGGAAAAGAAGCCCTTGAGGAATTCCACCACGATTTCAACAATTTCCATCCCACCATCAACCTCAGCCTGGTCCAGTCCACACAAGAGATCCACTTCCTGGACACTACAGTGCTAATAAACAATGGTCACATAAACACCACCCTATACCAGAAACCTACTGACCGCTATTCCTACCTACATGCCTCCAGCTTTCACCCTGACCACACCACACAATCCATCGTCTACAGCCAAGCTCTGCAATACAACCGCATTTGCTCCAACCCCTCAGACAGAGACAAACACCTACAAGATCTCTACCAAGCATTCTTACAACTACAATACCCACCTGCGGAAGTGAAGAAACAGATTGATAGAGCCAGAAGAGTTCCCAGAAGTCACCTAGTACAGGACAGGCCTAACAAAGAAAATAACAGAACGCCACTAGCCGTCACCTTCAGCCCCCAACTAAAACCCCTCCAACGCATTATTAAGGATCTACAACCTATCCTAAAGGATGACCCAACACTCTCACAAATCTTGGGAGACAGGCCAGTCCTTGCCTACAGACAGCCCCCCAACCTGAAGTAAATACTCACCAACAACCACATACCACACAACAGAACCACTAACCCAGGAACCTATCCTTGCAACAAAGCCCGTTGCCAACTGTGCCCACATATCTATTCAGGGAACACCATCACAGGGCCTAATAACATCAGCCACACTATCAGAGGCTCGTTCACCTGCACATCCACCAATGTGATATATGCCATCATGGGCCAGCAATGACCCTCTGCCATGTACATTGGTCAAACTGGACAGTCTCTACGTAAAAGAATAAATGGACACAAATCAGATGTCAAGAATTATAACATTCATAGACCAGTCGGAGAACACTTCAATCTCTCTGGTCACGCGATTACAGACATGAAAGTTGCAATATTACAACAGAAAAACTTCAAATCCAGACTCCAGCGAGAGACTGCTGAATTGGAATTCATTTGCAAATTGGATACAATTAACTTAGGCTTGAATAGAGACTGGGAGTGGCCAAGTCATTATGCAAGGTAACCTATTTCCCCTTGTTTTTTCCTACGCCCCCACCCCCGGACCTTCTTGTTAAACCCTGGATTTGTGCTGGAAATGGCCCACCTTGATTATCATACACATTGTAAGGAGAGTGGTCACTTTAGATAAGCTATTACCAACAGGAGAGTGGGTTTGTGGGGGGGGGGGGAGAGCGGGATGGGGGGGAGAGAAAACCTGGATTTGTGCTGGAAATGGCCCAACTTGATTATCATACACATCGTAAGGAGAGTGATCACTTTAGATAAGCTATTACCAGCAGGAGAGTGGGGTGCGGGGAGGTATTTTTTCATGCTTTGTGTGTATAAAAAGATCTTCTACACTTTCCACAGTATGCCTCCAATGAAGTGAGCTGTAGCTCACGAAAGCTTATGCTCAAATAAATTGGTTAGTCTCTAAGGTGCCACAAGTACTCCTTTTCTTTTTGCGAATACAGACTAACACGGCTGTTACTCTGAAACCTTTCCATATTTAGTTTCCTACTGGTATTTTCCGCCTGTCCCTCTCTTTTTCGCTCACTTTTTCCCTGTCCTTTGCAAGTCCTCTGCATTTAGAGTCAGAGGCGAACACCATGGACATGCTGCTCCCTCCCTTCCAGATAATTCATCAAAAGGCCAAATACAACCAAACTCTCCTGATCCCTGGGCCGCCCCACTCACCACCTCCCCACAACCTGCTCGCCGTTTAGTGGTACCCTTTGTTTACAGTCTTGCCGCCACTTTATAATCCATACGACTCTTCGCCAAGGCAATCTGACTGCCATTTCCATCTAAGCGTTCATGAGGGACAGCAGCAAATGCCTGAGCAAAATCCAAATAGGTTCTATCTACCATCAGCCCTCCACCCACTCGGGCCCCAAACCTGCACTCACGTACTCACTCACGTAATTTTAAAGACACAGGAAATCTTGGTGCAGTCAACGGGACTGTTCACAAGTGTTAAAGCTATTTTCACATATCAACATTTGGGAGGGAAGAACCTCATTTTGCCATCATCACCAGTATTCTCATAGCGCCTCGGGGCCCCCTTGTGCCAGGTACAGTATAGACACATAGTGAGAGAAAGCCTCTGCTCCAAAGATTCTCATAATCTTAGTAAACAAGACAGATGATGGGGAAGTGATTTGCCCAAGGTCTAACAGCAGATCAGTGAAGAGCCAGGAACTGAATCCCCATATCCTGGCTCCTGGTTTAGTACCCTGTCCCCTAGACCACACTGCCTAACAAGCAGCCTGCTGTCACAAGGTTTATTCTCTCTTGCCCCGTGGTGATTCCATTATCCTCCAGATGTTTGAGGATATTTTTTCCCCTTTTAGTGAATGTTGCATTATTTTAGCAGAAGGTAGACTCACAGAACCATAATTATCAGGATCACACTGCCTACCCTTTTTGGAAAGCCAGTATTCCCTTTGCTTTCCTCCTTCCCTGGGGCTTCTCCCTGGCTCTCCACAGTTTTTCAGCAGAAGTGGGTTTAGCCCATGAAAGCTTATGCCCAAATGAATTTGTTAGTCTCTAAGGTGCGACAATTACTCCTCTATCTTTAAATAGCAATCATACTTCCCTAGCCCCTAGCTAGGAGACTTGTGAGGTTTAACGGATTGCTATGGTAAGGCATTCTAAGCACTCAGCACAGCACTGCAATGAAAGGGGCTGCAGAAATACATGATGCTAATGCCCAGGATCACCAGGGAAGCAGGCAGCTCAGTTATGCCCCAATGCCCTCTTTGACATCGCATCTAACTGCTAGACCACACAGCTTCTTGTGGAGAGAGATGAAGGAAGTGGGGACCGTGAACCCAGAGAGGAATGGCTCAATGCACATCACACGCACATCCCACATAGAGCAAAGCAGAGAACAGGACGAGTGGTGGGGCACATTGTAGCGTGAGCGCCCACGAAATCCGTGCCAGGGATTTTTGAAGTTCCATTCTGGCTCTCCATTTGCCGAGCAGACATGGAGATCAGGATTTCAATGAATGTTTGATGTATCATGTGTGAAATAAATACCCTTGATCCAGGAAAAGCTACAAAAGCAAATTACATCCATAAAATCGTATTAACAAAGCAAATAATCCGCCTTCTCCTCCACTCTGGAGGCTCCGCTCCATCCCTCTCATCATGTTTAAAGCATCCCCACTGCTTCCCTCTTCCTTCCCCATAGATCTCCCCAGCCTCACAGTCCCCAGGCTGCTGAGAACACCAGATTCCCAATTCATCTGCAGCTTCACATACTGTTCCCTTCTCCCTTGACTAGTATGGTAGCATCTCCTGCCTCTGCTGGTTCCTGGATTTCGCACACGTCTCTGCTCCACAGCTGTTCAACATCTGGAAATTCTCCTCTCAAACAACAGCCTGTAAAGTATGCCCCGCTCCCCACACACCCACCTGGCCTCGCTCCTGTTTTCAGAAAGGCAGCGGGGAGGGGGTGAGATAAGATCTTTTATTGGAGGAGAGAAGCTTTCGAGCTTACACGTTGCTCTTCTTCAGGGCCCGGGTGAGCTCATAAGTTTCACCAACAGAATTCGCTCCAGTAAAAGCTATTGCCTCACCTACCTTGTCTCTCTACTATCCTGAGACCGACACGGCTACCACAACACTTAAAATCTGAGGGACGTTTCGAGAGCGCCTGACAGCTAAAGAACCCGAGGGCCCAGCATGCTTTGCAAGCTAATCGCATGCTCTGGGCTGTATCGCATCCTTAAGGCACTGACTTGTGATGGCGTCAAGCCAACAGGAGACACCGTGACCCTTCCCACCCTCTTTAGGATGGATAGCACAACTCACAGCAATAGCCCCCCCTCATGCAGTTCCCAGGCACAATCGAGACCTGTCTACGCAGGGCCTCAACGAGAGGTGAAGTGAAACGCAGCCACCTCTGGGGCGAGACGCTACAGCAGCTCAGTGCAAAGTATACAACAGTTTAGGACAGGAAGTAATGGATATCAATCGGCTGTAGAAATTGCAGAGAGGATTCGGAGACAGAATATAATGACCTTGGCTGGGGCAAATTAATGCCCCAACTCTTACACAAATTTCCAGGACAGCTTTCAGGGCCTGAAGTGATCAGGGTGTCAGTTTTACATCTCACCCGACAGACCGTGCTTTCCTTCAGCACAGCGCCCCCTAGCGCCACACTAGGGCATTGGAATCAAGACTGCCCCAGAGGGCAGAATGCCCCTTATGGAATCACTCACTCACACTCCCTGCATCATAGCACCCTCTAGCATCGCCTTGCAGCATTGACTGCAAGGGCAGAGTGCCCCTCCTGAGTCACCCACATGGCTCTGGGGCAGCTCGGCACCCCCAGCCCCCCATACAAGGGCATCAGTTCCCCACCAACTTCAAGAGGAAAGCATCATGAGTTAAAAAAAACCTCCAAGCCCAGGCTCTGGAAAGGAGCTTGGGCCAAGTATTTTTGACTGAAATCCCCCCTGGTGGTTTGCGTACAGCTCCCCGCAGAGGCCCCTAGCAGGAGGCAGCCATGGGGGTTTCTGCACTCCAGCCCTGCACCAATGTGAGTGGGTGGCAAAGCCTGCCAGCCCACGGATGACTGGCTGCTCCTGATGTCTTTCCGCTTCCCAGCGGGGGAGGAAAAGGAGGGGGGTCGATCCTTCCTTTTTATCTTTCCCTCAGTTGAACTTTTCTTTCTTACAATCAGGGCTGATATTAATGATGCATAAAATTACCCCTGATTAAAGAACCTGCCGAGCCCCAGCGCAAGGGAGGTCAGTCTGCATTAGATCACAACAACAAGCAGCAGCATAAACTCTCTCGCTCACATTCTCCCCTTTAATTGGGCCCCCCCTTCCTGTCGCCCCGTCCCCTTCGTTAACGTTGCCTGGGTCCCAGCCCTGTCACAGAGGCCGCCGGTAAGGAGCGAGACTAATGAAGATGCTTCTAGGTTCAGCTGCAATTTTATTTAGGAAATGGCAGCTCCATTCTGCAAATCCACTGGCTTCATTTGGGAGGTTAATTAAAATGACAATGGACTCAGGAAGGGGATCGCGGGCCTCCGGAGAGGACCCTGCCATGTGGCGCCTGCTCCCCGTCACTCGTCTCCTCCCTCATCCCCCAGCTTTCCTGGGTCGCTGGGACAGGGGGAGGCAGCAGAGAGGGAGAATCTCTGCTCGCAGCAGGAGACAGGGCGTGAATCGCAGTTGGTGTTGGCAAAGCTAAGGAAGGTCAGCCCTGCTGCGAGGCACAGGAGGGAAGGCAGATTAGGGTGAGCAGCCCGGAGCTGGGCGTTGGGGCCCAAGGAGAGACATAAGAATGGCCATCCGGGCTCAGATCAATGGTCCATCTAGCCCAGTATCCTGTCTCTGAGAGTGGCCAGTCCCAGAGCTTCAGGGGGAGTGTGCAGAACAGGGTAGTTGTGGGAGTGAGCCACCCTATCTTCAGCTTCTGGCAGTCCGAGGTTTAGGGTCGCCCGAACATCTTGGCTACTAGCCGTTGATGGATCTATCCTCCATGAACACATCTAGCTCGCTTTTGTACCCAGTTATACTTTTGGCCATCACAACACACACCCCCACCCCCAGCAATGAGTTCCACAGGTTAATTGTGTGTTGTGTGAAAATGTTCTTCCTCTTGTTTGTGTTAAACCTGCTGCCTTTTAGTTCCACGGGGTGACCCTTTGTTTCTGCACCATGGAAAGTGGTAACTAACACCTCCCTATTCACTTTTTCCACGCCACCAGGGAGGTCATTACAGGGTCTGCAAACAGAAAGGGGTTTAGTTAGGTCCAGAATGATTCCCCACGGGAAAGGAGAGGGAAATCTGAGGGAAGCCACTGATATCCTGCAAAGGGGGGCATTGGGCCCGGTCAAACACAGATCCGAACAGCCCCAAACTCAGAGATGGACAGACAGAGCCTCAACCGCAATCTCCCCAACCCTGGCCCAAGCTTTGCTCCCACTCGCTTTCCTCACGGGGCAGGGAGAGACTTGAACAGAAAACTGCTCAGTACCCAACATTGCCCAGCTAGGTGGCTTGCCAGCAGCCTGAGGAACACCATCTGGGCCCTTCCAAGGAGACGTTCCTCTTTAGTACAGCTGAGCAGCCTGTGGAGACTACAGATCCCAGGGTGCAACTTGAGCCAAACAGCCTCCTGCCCCAGTCAAGGAGGAGTGCAGTGCATGCTGGGAGTTGTAGTCTCTGTATTAAAGACAGGGCAACCATGGGCTGGATTGTAGCGCTCTTTAGGAAGGTGGCGTAGTCCATTGGCAAGGGCACCAGGCTGTGCATCTTGAAACCTGCGTCCTAGTCTCTGTTCTGCCAGAGGCCAGCCGCACGACTATGGGCAAGTCCATCTCTGCTTCTTCCATCACTACATTCTCTGCACGTGCAGCACCTAGCACCATGTGGCCCTGATCTCATTTGTGCCCTCCGGGCGTTAATGTAATACAAACAACGACGACATAGGCTTTCTCCTGCCCAGGCTTTGCTCCCACGCTCCCTGTGGTCTTAAAGATAAAGTTCAACCAATCACTGGAGAAGCTGTCACAAGTTCTGATCTGTCCACCCTCATCAGCCATAGTCTCGTCCCATCACTGGGGGCACATCCCATTCTGCCTCCTCCTCTTATTCCTAAGCTTATGGGAACAAACGTAGCAGGGCAGCAGAGCGAGGCATGAAGGGGGTATCTTTCCCCCACAGCAGGGTACAGTGGAACGAGCCATGTCGAACCATTGCTGTCCCTTTAAGAAAACAGTACGTCTGCGGCGGGGGGGTTGTAACATTTTAAGTTAATGATGTGGAATTGCAGCAAAAGACCCAATCAAAGCCCCTGTGATCTCCATGGCAGCATCAAAGGAGTCATTATTATAATAAGAATACCACAAGGATTGAAAAGAGTTTTGTCTGCTCCCTGAAAAATTGCCTGTCCTTTGTGTGGGACGACAACTACTGGCCCAGGCTGGACAATGGAATATTTTGCTTCAATTGAGCTTGTCTGGCCTCGGTCACTGCAGTATCTGAGTGCCTCACAATCTGTACCATATTTACCCTCACAGTGCCCCCATGAGACAGGGCAGAGCTATGATCCCCATTGTACAGATGGGGAACCGAGGCACAGAGAGGCTAAGGGATTTGCTCAAGGCCACACAGGAAGCCTGTGGCAGAGCAGGGACTTGAACCCCAAGTGCCAGACTAGTGGCTGTGCTTGCTCCCTAAGCTTGCATAGACTGTTGGGCGTGACCTTGTGCCACCAGGGTTAATGACCCAAGAGCTCTCTCCCATCTCTCACTCCACAATTCAGTGACAGTCCTGTGCCAGGCCCTAGGTAGGTGGCTTTGCATATCACTACTCCTGGCCTGTAGCACAGCCTGGGCAAAGGTTGTCCCATGCTCTCAGGCATGCCTGCCTTCCAAGTGCATTGCAGGGGACATTTTAATCCTTCTTCAGAGCCGAGGTGGTGAAAGAACACATTTGCATCATGGAGTCTTCAAATATTTTCTTTACTCGCAGACGCTCCTGCTTCTGCGGGGGATGGGATCCTGCCTTGCATCAGCCCTGAAATGTTAAGCTGCCAGCTCTTGTTACGAAAGAGACTCGGGGCCATGAATAGAGGTAACGTCTGCGGACCGCTGAGATGGGCCTCTTCCCGAATCCCAGCTGACCGGAAATGTTTACTTTTGAAAGTCCATCCATAATTCAACGACTTCATTAATTCGCTCGCCGAGATCCTGAGCCACTGACTTTCCACAAGGCTGGGCTCTCGCTAATCACCTTCTGTCTCGCTCCCTTTGTGAAAGAGATGGGGATTTAAAGGGCACCTCCGTCAAGCTCTCAGGCTGCGGAAGACTGGGAGGGTGAGTCAAATGTGCTAACCTCCACCCCACACACGCATCCTCTTAAAAAACCCCACTGCAAATCGGCAGCAGCAGAAGGGATTGAGTCGGAGGGGAGACCTCTGAGTGGACAAGAAGATTTGACCCAAATCCATTGGTGTCAGTGGAAAGACTCCCATTGGTTTCAGTGGGCTTTGCCTCAAGCCTGGCAGAGGAGACAAACCGCTCCTTCTTTGCACAGAAGGAACACACTGTCGTCTGGAGTTCGGCGGCACTGCCAGGAGCTCAGATGGGTGCAGGGTGGGTGGATGGATAGCCTGATCCCTTGCCCATGGCATGCGACGGCCTCTGATCAGATCTCTCAGTCCTGCTACCATTTAGCATTTCCGCGTCATCACAGATGCACGTGGCCCTTTGCAGACTCCTCGCCATCTGATTTAATCCTGTCACCTGTGGCAACATGTCCCATGAGACTGATATAGCATGGGACAGGGAGTCAGGACTCCGGGGTTCTCTTCGCCGCTCAGCCACCAACTCGCTATGTGATAAGTCGCATCCCTTCTCTGTCCCTTAGTTTCCTCCATCGGGAAAACAGGACCAGTGACACTGACCTGCCTCGCAGGGGCACCATGCGGCTGATGAAATGTCTGGAAGGCAACATTGTCCAGTGGGGAAAGCACCAGCCTGGGGCTCAAAAGACCGGGGGTTTATGCTTGGCTCATTATGGAACTCGGGTAAGCCCTGTCCTCTCTCTGTGCCTCCACTCCCCTGTCTGTAAACTGGGGATAACGGCAGTAAGCTCTTCGGGATCGATGGATGAAGAACTGCTGAGCAGGAGCTGGAGATTATGATTCACAATGCTTAGCACAGGGATTCAGGCAGTGACGCTCACAGGGGCTTTTCCCTTGTTACTCGGGTTAAATTTGGGCATTTGATTGATTTTCCATTTTCCGTCCCACGGAGCTGTGAACAGGACCACTCCGGCTCCTGCAGCCTACTGCAAAGTCATCCAGGGACACAGCGACTGGGCGCCACGGGGCAACCACCCACGTTTGTACCCTCTGGCCTTGGCAGCACTTTTGTGCAGAGTCCTTATTTAAATTTTTCATTCAAAACTCTTTTCTCTGGCCTCGAACAGAAGGCTGCCTGATCAGTTCTTGTTTTCCCCCTCTCCTCCCCATTCTCTGATCGCAGCCCTGTTCATTGGAGCTGAATAGCTCTGCTCAGAGAGCGGCAAGAGAGATTTGTTGAAAGGATCACCTGTCGAGACACCTCAGGAGCGAGGGCAGAGCTGGCTCTCGCTGCCCTGGTCTCTGAGAAGCGAGACAGCAAGAGGAGGATCCTGCCACACAGTGAAAGTGACAAAACCCTTATTTCACGTAAATTACTCCAGGGCTCTCTGCATTGCTTTTAAACAGCCATTTCTTTGTCCCCTGGGCTTAGACTGACAGAGCGAGATTAGCTCTGCAGAAGAGATGCGAGGGAATTAGCAACTCCACAGAGGGAAGGATCCACTGCTCTAACACAGGCCATTCCCAGTGCAACGGACACCTGGCTGCCGGTCCAGGCGGGGAAGGATTTGCTCCTCTGGGAAACCGTCCGCAAATGTGGCCAGAACATTAAAGCTGCTAGGTGGAATCCACCAACCTCTTTAGCATGGAGACCTGCACCCCGCCCCCGGGACCACCCAGCGATGGACACCAGGACCGCCCAGCGATGGACACCAGGACTGCCAGGACTGCCCTGCGACAGACACCAGGACGGCCCAGCGACGACACCCAGCCACCGGGACGGCCCAGCGACGGACACCGGGACCGCCCAGCAACAGACACCCAGCTGCAGGTTCATTGATGAGCAGGGTTATCCATGAACAGTGATTTTTCTCCACCATCGTCCCTAGAATAAGTCACTTGAAGGATCATTACAGGAGAGTTGACTGGAATCCGTGTTTTCCCCATGGGGGTCGATACCTTGAATCCAGTGCAGCTGAACAGGGGACTCCATGTCAAAATAGACCTCTGGGGTATCTGGTACAACAGAGTCTACTGTAGTGTCAGAGGGGCAGGGGACTCTGTCAGGCTTGGAAGAGGGCGAAGAATATCCTGAACTGGAGTTCAGTGCCCAGCTGGAATGGACTCTGGGTGCAGCCTCTGGGAGGAGAATAACTGCAGCTGGATTTCCTGCGTGCAGACGGACCAGAGCGTCAGTCTGAATACCTGATGGCGGTATTAGAAACACAAGGGACTGCCAAATTGCAACAAAGCAACTAGCCATCTTGGCTGCTACCTTGTCTCCAGCGGTGGCCAATACCATTTGCTTCAGAGGAAGGCATGATCTCTCTCAGACACCCCAACCCACCTCATTGTGCAATATTATCTATCCCATGAGGAAAGTCACCTCCAGAATATGGCGCTAGGGACCGCTGGGGTTGAGCTGGGGCATGGAACAGCTGCTACTGCTCCCATGATTAATCCAAGTGTTTGTGGTTCTGGCTTTCTATTTACAGCCCTGGAAGGAGAGCGTGAAATGAAGGGGTTTCCCAGGGTGCTTGGGGTTGTGGGGAACAGGGCAGGAGGCACCGGCCCTTAAGATTTCATTGCAATACCCAAGAAAAGCTGCTTGCACAGCTTTTATGTGGAGCAACATCCCCATCTGGTGGGTGCTTTGCTTACTCGCACGCGTGTCCTTTGGGGAGACACCACACAGCAGGTGGCCCGCCCAGCCCAGGGCCGGGTACGCACAAGGACTAACAGAGGGTGCTTCTCACGGGGCAGGGCAGGGCTTGCACCTGAGCCTCGGGCTTTAAACCATTGCAAAATGGGATCTGGCCTCTAAGCAGAGGCAGGTGAAGGAGCTGACCCCACGGCATCCCCAATTCCCACTGACGGGCCCCAAAGCTCTTCTCTGGCTCTCCATGGGTTTTGTAGGAAGAGCACACGGACAGCAGGAGACAAAGCACCCAAAGAGACACGGAACTTGCCGTGGAGTCAGCCATCCATGCCACGACGCCCAGGCCACGGCAGAGCCAGGCAGCACAGGTGATCAGCAGCTCTAGGAGCTACAGGGTATGTCTGCGTCCAGCAGCCTCAGTAGCGAATCCCCTTTATAATCATGATAACCAAGGACCCAGTAAGCGGATGGATAGATGAGAGTCTCATCTCCGCTCTTTCACCAGGGCCACGCCAGGGCCAATTTTCTCCCTAGTGCAACTCCAGTGGAGTCACACAGAGGATGGATTTGGCCCAGAGTGGCCGGCAGCACCAGCCACTGCCACAGGAAGCATTGCCCTGTGTCTCTGGCCTGCAGCAAAAGGGCCTGATCCTGAGAGTTGTAGCGCTCCAATTCCCGTGGACGTCAACGGGCCCGATTCTGAGATCCCTTTTCCGTTTTTACGTGGACGTCAGTGGGAGCTTTGCCTACGTAAGACTGACAAGGGTTAGCTCAGTGGAGCATGGGCTGGAGGGCGAGGGGGAGAGAAGGCCAGGCCTGCACCTCCGCCCTCAACTTGCACTACAGCTGGGCCTCTCTCTTGTGATCTTGCACGTTGCATCTACCCCTCTTCCTCTGTATCGACATCCGAATTTGCAGGAGGACTTTGGGCACCAGAGCTATTCCAAAGGTCGAAGCACTTCAGTGGCTACTCACACGAGCTGCACTAGCTGCATGCTGGGCGTCGAGGGAGCCAGGGTACGAGGTGAGGTGCTGCTGTCGGGTTGCCCGGCCGCGTCCCCACTGGCTCTGGAACAGCTTCCATTCCTCCAGCGTGTTGGCATGCCAAGCCTCTCTCCACGCTTTGCAGGGATTCAGTCATACACTCTGGCCTGCCAGCGCGGGGCCACCACAGAATACAAAGGGAGGGGACGCAGGGGGCCTCAGTGGTGGGCGACAGAGCGACGCCGTCCCTATCGGAGGGCACAGCTCCTGGCAGGAGAACCCAGGCGCGCAGAGCTCTCTGCCCAGGTGCACTCCTGGGGGGCGCTGCGGAGAAGCGCCGCGATCACAGCTCAGATTGCTGGACTATGAATCGCTGAGTGCCGAGGCGCTAGGTGCTGCAGAAACGCAGCCTCTACTTTGAAGTGCTTACAGTCTGCACAGGCCAGACAGACAGAGGATTATTATCCTGGTTTTATAGATGAGGAGCGGAGACAGGGAGGTCACACAATTTACCAGGGAGTCTGTGGCAGAGCGAGGGATAGAATCCAGATCTCTCAAGGCCCAACGCATTAGCCACAAGGCGCCTTTCCTTTCATCCCTCTCTCTACTGCTTTTCATCACAAAGCCCTTCGCAAACTGTACAGACTGGAGAGGTTCCGCAGGCTGAAATGCAGCCACCTCTGGGGAGCGGCGGGGCAGCTGTTTACCACCACGCAGCAGCGATAGGCAGCAGTTTAGACCAGGGGGTGAAGAAGAATTTCGTGTCCAGCTAAAATTGCAGAGGTGAATTTTGAACAGGGAGAATTGAGGCAGGCCACCAGGCCTTGCAAAAGTTGCTCTGGGTTATTAATGACCACGAGGGGTCAGGAAACCTCAGTGCTCTTCAACTCCACGCTAAACGCAACCCTTACTCAGGTGGGAGCATGTCACCAGAGCCATGGCTTTCCCCACCATGGTTTGCCTTTGGAGCATCTTCCACCCAAAGACAGATCAGGCCCAACCCTGCTGAGCATGAGAGAGCTGCTGATAGATTACAGGTTCTGGAAGAAGCTGCTTTTGAAATCTGACACCCTCCTATGAGAGCCCATATCCCCAGAGAGAGATGCGCTCCAAGCAAGCCCACGAGCCATCAGCATTTGGTCTGTAAGAAGTTAAGCAAGATCAGATTTTCTAGCTCCCCTCAGTATGTTAGCTTTACTTCCAATTTCTCATTTGATTTTACTGAGGCTTTTCTGGCCCTGGCAAACCTGGTATCTGGTTTGGCCATTTGCTGCTTTGCTCACTAAGTAGCTTTCCCGACTCCCTCATCCCCTCGCCGGGAAAAGCAGGTGGTCCCCAGAATCTTGACTTCCAAACCAAATACGAAGTCACCAGACCCTGGCCCCATTCCAGGGGGCGAGGAAAACAGCTCAGCACAGGGAAGCTCTGCAGCGAAGTGGAGTGCCGTTCTTTAAGCGACAGACAACACAAGTCTGTTGCCTCAGATGCTGACTCAGCACTCCTGAGGCGGGTAATCTGCAAGCGCAGCAAGGGATAGAACAGCTGGGAGGAGCTGTGGGTCCGGAAGGAGGCTGAGGGACACACATGGGTCACTTGGTCTTTCCCAGTCATGAGGGTGAGGGCCTGGTTAATGGGTAACAAAGAACCCTAGATGTTTGGGGCCTCCCAGAAAATAATTAGGGGGATGACTCTCCCTCCTACCCTGAACCAAAACCCGGGAACGGCGCCTGCTCCCTGGCACAGCCAATGGACCCACTCATTGCCTCGTGGTCCGACCTGAGCCCCGTTGACACAGAAACCGCAGCTCCCCACTTGCTCCATTTTCAGCTGCTCTCCGCCACACCCCAGCTCCTCCCTGCTGGGTGGGGGGAATGCCGAGAAGCCATACAAGCCACAGCCCCCCTCCATCCCTCAAATTAATCTATGAACCTACAGAGAGCAGGACACACACAAGCTTTGGGGAGCGGAGCAGCCTAGGAAGGGATCCAACACCCACCCCCGACCAAGGTCGAGTCATGTCCTGTTACCCCAGTTCCCCTCCCCGTCTCGCTTCGCCATCCCAGGAGACGAGGGGCCAAGCCGAGGGCGACCCAAACGCAGATGGCAGTGTGGATGCCTCCCAAAGGGGACGCAGGATGTGCCCCAGCCATCAGGGGAGCCTGGCAGGTTACAGCGTCCTTCTGCACAGCCAGCCGCTGCCCGCCCTCCTGGCTATAAATCCCCTGAGCTCTCTAACAAATAACAGGCCTTTAAGCCTCTGTCAAGGAAATTCATTGAGGAAACGGCCGAGATTTCAGGCTCCATTAACTTCATATTTACAACGCTCTTTTATAGGATCCGGGGCCCGGCTTTGCCTCCTGTCAGTCTGTCATATTACCCACTGATGAAGAGCCCTCTCCCTCCTGTGCCAGCCCTGAAGGCTGCCAAGCAAAGGGCCGCCAAGCCGCTCTGGTGTTTCTTCGCAGGCCTCAGACCATCTGTCTGAGCCGCTCGGTGGCCCCGGGGTGGGGAGCTGGAGCTGCTGCAGAGAGCATGGAAATTCCCCATTCCCGCGTTCTCGCCCATTAATAAATATGAGCATCAGCCCCGAGACGAGAGAGAGAGCAGAGCAAACGCCTGCATTTCCGTCAGCAGAGCCATGCCTGCAAGCCTTATTCACGGCCGCAGGGCCGGACGGAGGCGGGGGGGACATAGGGAGAAGGGAAGGGGCTGTGCTAAGCTGCTTAGGGGCCCTTCAGAGGGGGCACCAGATGTCCCTCTGTGGGTGGGGAGCCGCCGTCCTAAAAAACGGAGCCCTGCAGAGCCATGTGCCACCTCGCCACGTGCCACCTCGCCAGCTGCATCCCCGAAATGCCACGTATTGCAGCTTGACAGCCTCCCGCTCCAGCTGCCGGTCTGCGCTCAGGCCTGGAAGATCATTGTTGCCACGGGGCAGGCTGGAGGGGAACTGGAAGAGCAGCATGTCAGGTCCCCCCAAGACTGGAATAGTGGGCGGGCTGCAGGTCAGGATTGGGGCATCAGCAGAGCTGTGAGTCAGATCCCAATATTGGAATGCGGGGGCAGGGGCTGTGGGTCGAGATTACGGGGCAGTGGCAGAACTGTGTATGGGGAGGCCAGAGCTGGAGCAACATAGTGGGCAGTGGGTCAGGACTGAGGGGCACTTGGGGGGGGGAGGGGGGAGGACCAGCATAGTGGGCAGTGGGTCAGGACTGAGGGGCATTAGCAGAGCTAGGGCGGAGAGCCCAGGAGTGGGGGAGAGGGGGATGCTTTAGATCAAGATGAAAGTGCATTGTCAAAGCAGTTTGTATGGGGGGAGGGTCTCCTCTCATGTGCGCCCCCCTGCATTACACTCAGCTGTAGCTCATGTCAGTGCTCCCGCCCCATCACAAGCATGACCCTCTCCTGGTTCCCAGAAATTCCCTCTGCACCAGGCAGCGATGAGTCAATAAGATGGCCGACTGCTGCCCACAAGTGCCGACAAGATGCTGGAGCATCGTGGCAGGGGCTGTTTCACTGCTCGGCAAGCCCATGCACCCTCCTCGCCAGCGCTCAGCCCGTAATCATGCAGGAGCAGCACAGAGCTGTCTCATTTACACCCTGAAGACCTTGTCAGAGAGCCGCCCTGACAGGGCTGTCGCTTCGTTCGGAGCACACCTGAGACATTCGCTTTGCCTTGCACAGCGCAGACAGTTGTCGTCTACAAACAAGGAGCTCCCCAGATTCCGTGCAGGCCAGGAACTGAAGCCGAGTGGCGGCAGATTTAGCAAAGCAAAGCCGGTTCGGCACGGATCCCTCTCCCCCAACCGCGGCCCTTCGCCACCAGGGCCTACACTAGCGTAGTTGGCGAGGCGAGCCCCTTTCTGACTATACCCAGTGCTGCTGCTGCCCTTTCGATGCCTTGGAGCTGCCCTCACAAATCTGAGGCTTTCACAGGCCATGACACATAATAAAACGCCTCCAAAGTTTGCCAGAGAAAGGCAGGGAGCGGTTGTGTAAGCGTTTATATATTAATCCCCCGGTGCAAGGCTGCAAGAGTAATTCAAGCCAATGGCACAGAACTGACAGACCGGCTCTGGCTCGGGGAGAAGGAATCGGGGCTGTGCTCGCTACAGAAAGGAGACATGGCTGCCTAGCTGTTAGAGCAGGAGGTCGCGGGGAAGGGGTATTCCTGACTCTGCTGCAACCTGTCATGTCATCGCCCTGTTCCTCACCTACCCGGGATATAACAACATCTGTTAAGGGGCTGTGATTGGAGGTACCGTAGGAAGAGTCATTGTCACATTGCATCACACCAGCAACCATCCAGCCGCTATCCTCTCTCCTACCGCATCCAGCACCAGCTGCTAGAGAGGCCTTCCCAACCATGCGCTGGTGCCCAGCTGAGCAGTGACTAGCCAAGGTAGCCAGCTCCAAGGGCGGGGAGATCCCCTGCTAACGCTTCGGTGCTGATGTCAGGGTCGGCTCACCACAGACACACCGGACAGCTCAGCCCTGCCGGTGCGCAGGCAGGCGTGGGGCCAACCCAAAAGAGGGTTCCGCGCCCAGGAGGTCACTGCAAGGAGCGCTCGGCCGTCTGCCCCACCTTGACGCCCTGGATCCTGAGAGCAGAAGGGGAGGAAGGCCCTCACCAGCCCCAAATCCAGAGAGTGCTTGGGGCAGGGCTTCCTCCTGCTCCATGCTGCCCTCCCTCCAGACCCCAAGGCCATCTGGATCCAAAGTCCCAGGCTGTTTCAACCCACAGAGCCCCTGCTATGTAGGCATACAGAGAAACCCTGCCAAGCTTGTGCCAATCCCCCTCCCCCCTGCTGCTTTCTTCCTCCCCCTCCCCTTGTTGCTGCCCAAAAGGCCACTCCCAAAAGGTGCTGGGAAGCAAGGAGAGAAAATGTTCTCCTGCCTTCTCTGCCCCTGGGCAGCTGCACTCAGCAATTCCATTGACTCCTGAACGAATCCATTACAATGCTGAGTCTGGTGCTCACGGCTCCCTCGGGAGGCCGAGAAGCAGTGAAAAAAGCATTCATTCTTGTCCAGCCATCATCCCCAGGCCGCTCCACTCCCATCATGCTCTCCACCCCCTTCGGGGCTACCCAAGGTGACTTCAGATCCCGTCCCCCACCGCTCCATCCTGCCAGGGAAGACGGTCTTTGGGCCTCGGCGAGCAGGCGACAGTCCGGTTCCACCGAGAAGCCACTGACCAGCTGGGCCTGGCCCGCGATGCTTCAGCCCATCCATCCCCATCCATCCGCTCTGCCGTGGCACGGCCGGAATGAAGGGAATGCAGCAGAGCCGGGTGCGCGCCCAGGCCAGCACCAGCCACAGCTGCCAAAGGCAGTAGAGTTGATTGCTGAAGCCCCGCTCAGGCTAACAAGAGAACGCAGCAAGGGAGGGGTGGCTCAGAGTGGGTGATCGGCCCTAGGAGAAGAGTGAATCCTGGCTGCGGAGAGCCCCAGAGCACGTGCAGGCCCCAGGAATTTATTCTTGGGTTCACAATGCTGGATTCAGAGCCAGGGCCAAGATGCAAACTACAGAGCTCAGTCCGGGCCCAGATCCCAGCTTCCCCAGAGCTGGGTCGGAACCGGGCTTGGGGGCTCTCTTGGATTGTAACCCCACCCTGGTTTTTTCAAGACAAAATAAAAACCCCGATCCTCCAGGTAAAGCAGAAAAGAGGCAACTTGGCCAAATTGATTGGGCTGGGAACCAGGAGAGCTGGTTCTACCCCCGAGCTTGCGTGAGTCACCTTCCCTCACCACCCTGCCTGCGCCTTCATACCGCTAAGCCCAGGGCTGACCCTCACCACGTCTCTGTGCAGCACCTGGCACAACAGGGTCCAGTTGTGGTTGGGGCCACGGGTGCTACGGTCATCCAAAAACTTAGCAACAGCATCAGCAAGAGGGTCGCGATGAAGGTCACATCAGAGTCAAGCAAATCTGTAAAGACGCTTTGCATTCTTTGCGCAGGGAGGTTAAGTCAGGAGCCTGCAGCCTGCCCTCACACACCAAGTCAGTGGCAAAGCCAGACTGGCATCCACGTCTCCTATCGAGCAGCACCTATGCTGGCCGTGTCACCAGTGTATATTAGCACCATATCATTTCCACCAAGCATACACAGTAAGGGAGGTGCTGAGTGCCCCCAATTCCCACTGACCCACTGGACTTGCGGGTGCTCACCTCTGAGAATCAGGTCCAAATCTCCCTACTGTTAGCCCCACCCGCTCTAACCACTGTACTCTGTGGCGGACTGGGAGAGTCAAATTCAAATCCTCCGCTCCACAGAACTAAATAAATGTATCAGAGACAAGAAAGGCGTTGCAGGGTCCCCTCTGGGTGTTGGTATCAGGCCATCATATACCATCAGGAGGAGGGATAGCTCAGTGGTTTGAGCATTGGCCTGCTAAAGCCAGGGTTGTGAGTTCCCCCCTTGAGGGGGCCATTTAGGGATCTGGGGCAAAAATTGGGGATTGGTCCTGCTTTGAGCAGGGAGTTGGACTAGATGACCTCCTGAGGTGCCTTCCAACCCTGATATTCTGTGATTCTATGGTATAAAACTATCTAGACTGACACACAGATGGATGGGTACGTACATTGAAGACAGACAGGCAGACAGAGAGGAGTTATATGTATGTGGAGATGGATGGATGGATAATTCATCCAACCAAATTGGGAACATCTATATTGGTTAATAACTTATATTTCCTTCCCCACTCCCCTTTCCTTAGCCCCCTCCTCTGAAGGGCTCCACTGCCTGTCCAAGGATTTAACATAATCCAGAGAGAAAAATGAAAGCCCCGGCCCTGCAGAATGGAATATGCTGTCTCGTGTAGAACTAATAGTTATTATCTACATTAAGCACCCTGGCTGTCAGGTCAGAATTAATTTCTGAGCATCGAGAGATGAAAGTTCCCCATTTTTCAGTGAAATCTACACTACGCAAGCTGGCTGAAGAAAAATAACTTAAATGTGATTAAAAATGATCTCCATTTTATTAAAAATAATTCTAATTTATCTCTCCCTCCGGCTTCCTGTTCCATTGGAATAAATCCTGGTAACGGGAGAAGAGACAACTGGTGGGTATCAGAGTGTGTCCGACTTCTGCCAATATAGTCCATCCTGTTAATATCTGGATTATGCCAGTTCATGGCAAAGAGGAAGCTGGGGCATCCTTAGTGCAATGCTGAAATTACACCAGATTAGAGAGAGAATAAGGATAGAAGTGTCTTGGATCCCTCGAGAACCTTCCATTCTAGGCTTTGACAACATGCACTCATTCTCCAGGCACCCAGTGAGGCAGCAAGGCACTGCTATCCCTTGGCTGAGGGGCTGCAGGTGTTGGGGCGCTACAGGTCGGCTGCCTCTTAGTGGAGAATTCAGTGACGCAGTCTGAGTATTCGCTCTATGTAACTCGTTTATTGCCACACCGTACAGCAGTCCTTGGACAGAGGTGGACACAAACAACATGCAAGCAACTTCCTCTTTCAGGAATCCCAGAATACCATCAAAATATCAGTGTAAACATTTCCACTCAGACTTGAACCTGGGCTCAGAGACCCAGTGTGGGGTGGGGCTCTCGGGCTGGATCCCAAGCTCTGAGACCCCTGCCCCTCACCGGGTCTCTGAGCCCGAGTGTGAATGTCTAGACTGCTCTCTTTAGCCCTGTAGTGTGAGCCCGAGTCAAGTGACCCGAGCTCTGAGACTTGCTGCCGCAGGGTGTTTTTTGCAGCGTTGACGTACCGTAACAGACATCTTGGAACCAGGGTGAGTGGCATAAAGAACAGTAAACTCTCCTAAACCAGTCTCCTCCTGGCCTTCAACACTCCAGGAAAGCACGTGGGATACGGCCCGAGATCAGCACTGCTGGACTGGGATGTCAGCATGTTGGCTTCAGGAGGAAAAGTAGAAAACTTCAGTGAAACTTCAATAGCTTATCTAAGGCTGACTTTGGACTTCCATGACTAGCACAGCTAGACCAAGCCATGTTTGGGGCCTGGTGAACCTGAGAGAGATCCTCTGTGTGTGTGTGATACCACAGCAGCTGTGATCTTCCCCTAAACCTGGCTCTGCTGCTGACTCACTGCAAGACCTTGGGCAAGTCCCTTCCCCTCTCTGTGCCTTAGGTTCCCCATCTTTTTTAAAGGGCCCAATCCCTAAACCCCTTGGCCATGTGCGCAGAGGTCCTTGCGCAAATTGGGCTCTGTATAAATTCAAATGATTAAGGATTGTTCTGAGAACCTTCCAGCCAATGCAGGGGAGTCAGAGAGCCCATTTAGACAGAGCGCCACAAAACCTTTGTGTTTATGGCCTGGGGCCGGGAGACCCATCACAGCATTATGCACATCAAAAGAGGAGAGAGAACATTAAATCCTTGGGTGCGGACAGCGGGCCAACCTCATTAAGTGGGGGCAGAACCACTGAAAATCAATGGAGTGACACCAGTAATCAATCTGGCCCAGCGACTTTAAAGATCTAAAGACCAATCCAAGATTTTCCTCTCTCTTCCCCCTGCCCACCTTCATTTTTTCTTCTTTTTTTTTAGGTTAATGCAGCAAGACAAAAATCCATTTCTCTCTCTCTCTCGGCTTTATTTATTTATTTAACACGCAGAAAAACCCACCGCCGGAGGGAATAAAGCTTCTAACGAACCAGCTGCCACCAGCTCCCCAATTTAAAAGCATGTCACGTCCTCTGCTCAGTGACGGTACACAGCCACACATACCCCGCGCCATCCACCCCCCAAACCAAACAGAGAGCAGGCTGCCAGCTGGGGGAAGTCCCAGGGCAAGGGACCATGCATAGAGAGGGATGGAGAGCTTTGTTATGTATCCACAGGCACAGTCCAGAGCTAGGGAGGTGGTGGAATCTCCTTCCTTTGAAGTTTTTAAGGTCAGGCTTGACAAAGCCCTGGCTGGGATGATTTAGTTGGGGATTGGTCCTGCTTCGAGCAGGGGTTGGACTAGACCTCCTGAGGTCCCTTCCAACCCTGATATTCTATGATTCTATGAAATTCTAGTAGACCCTGAGCTGAGCGACTCAGCAGGGTCCTTCTAGGGGGACTTCGTGGCTAAGGGAGAGTACGGTCCCCTGGTGCCGTTTCCAATTCACTGAGCCATCGACAGAGGGCAGGGGGCTCAGCCAGACATCACTGCAAAGCCAGGGGCACTAGATCTCCGGCAACTACACCAGATCCTCCAGTCCATCCACATCCCGGTGGGACCGATCCCACAACATGCTGAGCCCCCGTGATTCCCCTGAGGATGCTTAGCACCCAGCTAGTGATGGAGCGGGAAAGGATGCAAGGACAGGAAGGAAAAGCAGAGGGCGAGAGAGTTGATCTGGAGCAGTTTGAACTCTGCCTGCCTGCCTGCCTCCCCCCCTCTTCATTCGGTCATCTCAGGACTTTTTGGCATGCTGCTGGCAGGCCAGATGAGAAGTGATGGTGGTGATGGGCCCTCTGGGGAGGACCCTTCCCCCGGCGCCTGCCCTGCTCCCGTGGATCCCATCTGCAGGCGCCCACAATTGATAGTGTTTATAAACTAAACTGGCAATGAAGAAGCAAGCTTGTCTCCCCCAATTAGCAATGCAGGGCTGAGATTCCACGGGCGCAAACTCCAGGGGACAGTCGGATCAATACTGACATGCAGGAGTCTCCGGGCATCCTCCGCTTTCTCTCCTTCCTTAACCCCTCTGTGCTCAGCCCGCCCATAGGCAGGGAGCAGAGCGTGGGGCGCTCCATCCAGGCCTGGCCAGGAGGCTGCAGCTGGGGCCCAGAGCAAGCGTGTCAGGGACACACAGGAGATGGTTTCCATTGCACTGCACCCAGAACTTTCCTTCCTTCCTGGGGACCTGGCTTTTCATCCCAGGGAGCTCAAGGGCTTCGGGAATGGGAGCTGCAGCCTTTTGGGCCCAGGTTGCTGGCTCTGCTTCAGCCCAAGATGGTAGCGGCTGAACTCAAAGGCTACCAGTGAGCGTCAAGGTGGCTTGGCGAGTTTCAGACTGGTTCCCCTGCCTGGCAGTGGTGATCAGGCTCAAATGGGCCACGGGGACTGAACGCCCCTAGAAGGGAGTCCAAGGGGGGTGAGGCATGTGGGCATGGTGCAGAGAGGAAACCTGTCCAGCTTCTATGGTTCTTCGGAGGGAGAAATGGAGGCCCCTCGGCACCAAAGCTGCACTGCACCCCCTCCCCGGAGCACAGCCGACAGTGCCAGAGAGCGAGGACTCTTCTGGTTCTCAGCCTGGCTCCTATGGGGTGTCCGTCCTGCTCCCCAAACCTGCTTGGCTGGCTGCTTGGCTGGAGAGACCCTGAACTAAACCAATCAGGGTGATTCTCTGGGATCTACCTAGGCAGCCACATGGCCCTCATCACCCCAGTATCTGAGCATCTCCCCAAAGGGGTTTTTCCTTGATTTTTCACATGAACTGAGGTACAGGGCACATGGTGTGACTTGCCCAAGGGCCCAGAGCAGTCCGTAGCTGGGCACTGAACTCAGATCTCCCAAGTCTCAGTGCAGTACCCTTCCCACTAGGCCACACTGCTGGCCAGCTACAAAGCTTCTTACAGTGCTTCTTCACACAAAATGCCTTTGCTCCTTAGATTTCAAGTGACCTGGGGTCCTGCTACATAAGAAGGGAATCGCTTTGGGACAGTTGGATTCTCAGCCTGCCAGTCAAGGCAACAGAAGAACAAAGTGGGGGAAGCATGGTTCTCATACCGCAATTCCCACCTTCCACCCAGCATTCACCATACAGAAAATCCTTCAGAACAAGAATGATAAAATTTTATCCTTCTCTGGCATCCTGTGGATCTCGGAGCACTTCATGAGCCCCCGGAGCCTCTTGCCAGGCTGGTCAGTACCATTGTCCTCATTTTACACATGGGGAAATTGAGGCATGGAGAGGGGAAGTAGCTTGCCCAGAGTCACACAGTCAGTCAGTAGCAGAGCCGGGCATAGGGACCAGGAATCTTGACTCTCAATCCATTCTCGGGCCTTAACGGTGACTCACAAAGGGGAGGGGGAAAAAAAAGGAGAATTTCTTTCCTTTTTCCTAACAGGGGATTTTTGTTTGTTTTTCAACCCAAAGAAGGCGGACAGGTTGTTTTCTTTTCACACTGGACATTCAAGTCTCATCTACCAGGACTTTCCAGGAAGACTATGAAAGCCTGGAGAACTAATGGTTTATGACATCACAAGAACCAGGCAAGTCCACCAGGTTTCATTCAGACACTTTAAAAGCTCCTCCTGTTTGGTGGGGAGAGGCTGGTGACGGGCGCAGGTGTTTTTTGTTCTGGGCTTTTAACACGTCTCACTCATATGCCTGTCAACCAACTGGGGAAAAGGGTCTGTGTTAAAACCAAAACCAACCAAAAAACCACAACACCCCACCGCCAACACACTGCCACCAAAAATGAGGTTTTCTCCAAGTGCCCCGGGAAACTCCCTCGAACGCTTTCAACCCCTCTTTAAAAGACAGAGGCCGCTGGGAGCGCGTGTCATGGCAGGAATTCTCTCTGTGCCGCCTCACAGCCAGGAGCGTGCGCCCACGGAGTTAAATTTTGCCTGAGAACAGAATTCAGTGCAGTCCCACAGCAGCAGGAGATATTAGAGAGGAGACTTGCCCCCCGCTCCTCTGCAGCGCTGATCTCCCAGGTCAGGCAGCCAGTGATTTGCTTTCCTTCCTAAGGTAGGTATTTCGCAGGTGAGACCGCAGGGTCCTTGAGTGATATTTAAGAGCGCGATGGTGCAGTTTTCCTCCCCACCAGCAGGCCGGTGGAAAAGGTCATTCCCTCAGATAGCTTCGCAGTTTCTTGACTGAGGCCTGAAACAGCAAAATAATTGAATGGCCCTAACAGAATGAATCACGACAGAGGAGGGAGCAGCAGGAGACCTCCCAGCGTTCCAGGAGGCAGAGCGTCTTGCACATCAGCTGGCGTCTCTCGCCCTAGCGAGGAGCACGGGCCAGATTCTGCTCACCCTGGCCCCAGTCCAGAGTACTTCCCCTGGATCATTTGGGGTTTAATTACAGCAGCACCTAGAGGCCACAGCTGGGTCAGGGCCCCGTTGTGCTGGGCACTATACATACACACAGAGACAGCCCCTGCCCCTAAGGGACCACAATCTAAACCAGTGGTTCTCAACCCGCGGGCCGGTTGCAGTCCAATCAGCACACAGCTGCAGCCTGTGTGACATCCTCAGGGCCATACAGATAGTATATATATTGTGTGGATGCAGCCCACATAACACAAAGAGCTGCCTATGCACCCCACCATGGTCAATAGGTTGAGAGCCAGTGATCTAAACAGACAGGACACAAGGTCGGAAGGGAAACAGTGAGGAAGTGACACAGCAGATTAGCAATACAGCAGAGTTTCTCCTAGCCCCCAAGCCAGTGTCTCGGCCACCAGATCACACGGCTTCTCAATTTGCACGGCTGTAACTGAGCTCTGACGCCATCTCAGAGCGAACATAGAGGAGAGGCGCCCGAGGCGCCGTAGAAGAGCACAGGAGGGAGCTAGCCGCAAGTGCCCGAGGAACTGCCAAGGGGACTGAGACCTCTGACACCACCCTGAGCTTTACATGCCGGAACCTCTGAGCTGATCCTGTGCCAAGGAGATTAAGCCAGGAAAGCTGGGCTTGGAGCACTCGGGTAAGCCAGGGACTTCGGAGTCGACTTCCACTCGATCACCAGCTGGAGAGAGCGCTCCCTTCTGTGTATCCTGCACAGACACTGCTTTTCCCACTCAGCTCCTTCGAGGAGTCCCAGCTGAGGGCTGTTCCCAGGGGTCAATGTCCACATCGCGAAAAGGCCATTGTCATGTCCCTTGACCTCACGTTGGCTGTTCCCGTGGAGACACTAAGGTCTAAATATGTCCTGGAGGCTGAAGCCCCTTCACTCTCCAGCCAGGTTCGAGGCACATTGGCAGGGCGGTAAGGTGGGGAAACCGCCCAGTTTCCCGAGCCTACTCCCAGCATGCATTTGAGGGGGAGCAAGTACACAGTAGCGCTTAGAGCAGGAGGCAGGGTGCCAGGACTCCTGGGTTCCATGCCCACTGCTGACTCGCTGCACAACCTTGGGCAGGTCGCCTCCCCGTTCTTTGCCTCAGTTTCCCCATCCGCAAAGCGGGGATAAAATCCTGACCTGCTTCACAGAGAATCTGTCCCCGGATTCTTGTATTGTAAACATGCCTAGAGATCTCTGCTACTGAGGAAGGGCAAAATATAATGTAATCATTGGTGATTCACGCTCCCTCTGCTCTGGGGGATTTGAGATGTTATATGCAGCACACCTGCGCTGACAGCCTGGTGATTTTTTTTGTAAAATGTATATATGTGTGTGTCTCTCCACATACACACACCCACCCTCCCCTCCTAATTGTTTCTCTTCATCTTTTTATGGCTGTTAATTGCTCACTCCTCCATTTGCTGTGTTACACCGACTGTTGCTCTTAATTTGCCTCGACTGCTGCAGGTGCTGGATGTATTATTAACTTTTAACGTGGCGTGCTAGAGATCCGTGCATTTGTTTTCCTTATTACTGATGGATATTTAATTGGTGAGCTGTTGCTGCAGTGGCCATGCCATCCAGCAGGAATCCACTGCACACACGATTTTGCATTCCTCTGCTGGCGCGCTGGCTGCCAGATATTTTAAACAAACACACACGATTGCATCAATACGCCCCAGAGATTCAGTTTATAAATACACAGCCATGCAGCACACCCATGGAGGGGCTGCCTCGCCAGTCGCCGGGTGAACAACAGAGATCACCCCGGTGCTCAAAGCACCAGCCATGAATTAGTGAAGTCGCACAATCCTTTAAACAGACAGGAGAATCGAGGCACAGGGGTGAAGTGATTTAACCAAGATCACTCAGTGGCAAAGGCTGGGAATGGAACCCAGGAGTCCTAGCTCCTCGTTACCTGCACTCACCACTAAAAAACATTCTCTTTCAAAGCCAGGAATAGAACCCACGCGGTCAGACTCTCAGTCCCCTGTTCACGCCACAGGATACCCAGCTGAAGGCTGGGAAAAACTGCAGTGTCTGTGGATAAAAATGGCAGTTATCTTAACCCTTTGCATGCTGCACCCGAGTCCTCCCTCTGGGGCTACGAAGTGGCAGCCTGACAGCTGGCTCCTGTTTCTCAGCTCATCCTCACCCACACACTTAAGAAGCAAGCTCAAGCTGTCTCTGATGCTGCGCCCTCGTTAGCTATGAAAGGGTGACGGTTTATTTCTTGTGCACTGTACCTTTAAATTTCCAAGAACTCCGGCAGTCTGCAGAGACAGCTGCCCTTTTGGTCTCACAGCGGCTGCAGCCTGTTACAGAGGAGCAGCACACACTATGCTCTCTCCTGGTGTCAGGACCAGGGCTTGGGTGGTCAGAGCAGGAGTTGGCCACGGGTCACAACCGGACACAGGAATTAAGCCAAGGGTCAGAGCCAGACTTGGGATCAGAAACCAGAGCCAGCAATCAGGAGCAAGCCAGAGAAATGGAACCAGGGACAAGTCAGAAAAGCAGAGCTCGGAGTCAGGAGAGAAGGTATGGTCCAATGTTACAGCCAGCCAGAAATGCACCCAGTGGCATGGAGAACTTCCGCCTCCTGGCTTAAATAGTGCAGCCGGACCAATCGGTGGGGGCTGGGTGCTCCTCCAGTCAGGACTCCTTGGGTGGGACTAGGGTTCCCTTAGCCACTCCACCCACCAGTTACAAACAGGCTGCCGGATGGCGGCCAGGGTGCGAAGGCCACCTGCAGAGCTGAGTTCAAGACCTGTGGATCCTCACACCTGGAGACTTGACTTCTGTTCTTTCTTGTTGTTGATTTCCCTTAACCTAAAATACAAGGCTGGGGGTTTCAAAGGTGCCTAAGGGAGTTAGGAGCCAACTTCCGACTGAATTGGAGGCTCCTGTGCAAATCCAAGGGCCAGCCATTGAAAGGTGTGTGTGTGGTGAAAACCAGCAGGCAGCTGCCCATTTAACATCAGCTGGTTCGCCCAGCACCCTGCCCTCGGGAGCTTTGCAGAGTGAAACCAGGTCGTTTGTTTTCATTAGTTTAACCTAATTGGCTGCGCTCTTCGAGGGGGAGGGGCAGGGGCAAGTGGATGTGTTGGGCTCAATATGCCACTTGCTCATCTCGATGCCATTGATCAGGCCCAGGATGTTGCTGGCACTCACTGCGCAGCTCAGAGGAGGGCGTTAGCCGGGGAGGAACTCGCAGAGGTCGGAGACGGCGTGAGCAGCCGTGCTCAGCAGCGAGCACCTCCTTCTCAGGCGCACTGCCCAAAGGGCAACGCCAGCCTATGCCTGCGTTCATCCACAGCCCAGGGTCTGCCACTGCCGAGCAAACTAAGCCCTATGCCACCCCTTCGGATCCCCATTTTACAGGTCACAGACAGGGGAAGTGACACAGGCCACGCAGAGAGTCAGTTGCAGAGCTCGGAAGGGAGCCCAAGAGTCCTGGCATTTAACCACGAGGCCACGCTTGTTCATCCTTCCTATGCAAAACCATGCCTTGGAAATTGCCTCTGTCCATGGAGGGATTGAAAAATTTCAACCAGCTCTGCTGAGACACACCCCACAATTCGTTTCACAGCTGGCGAAGGGAAAGCACTGCTGAGAGGAAGGACGGCCCAGTGGTTAAACGACTTGGGAGACCTGGGCTCAAGTCCCTGCTTTGCCACAGAAGAACCTTTTGTTTCTTGTACTGAAGTATTGGTTTTCATAACCATCTGTCCCCATAACGAGGGACACTGGCGGTGATACTGGGAAACTGGAGTGCCTAAGGGAATTGCTTGTGTGACTTGTGGTTAGCCAGTGGGGTAAAACCAAAGTCCTCTCTGTCTGGCTGGTTTGGTTTGCCTTAGAGGTGGAAAAACCCCAGCCTTGCGCTGTGACTGCCCTGTTTTAAGCCATCTCTACTCATCTCCCACCTTGCTTTCCCTTTTCTCCATGCCAGGCATCCCCCAGCCGCCCTCGAGTCTCCCTTCTGCCCAGCAACGAGGCCTGTGAACGCCCCTCTTAGCCACGGGAGCCGAATCCCCGGCAGCAGGAATTTGACTGCTTGCTTACAAAGAATGCATAGACAGCAGCGTGCGCAGGTAAACAACTCGGCGGCACCCGACCAAAAATATAGACAAATCAATGAACAGCAATCCCCACGCAGCGGAGGGGAGGAGAAGGCTGTTAAGTGCGTCCAGCAGAGCAATTGCTGGCTCCGGCAGCAGCAGGGCCAAGCCTGGTGCGAGACAAGGAGGATCCATCACCGGGCTTTGCTTTAATAAAGCAGCTGTCTCGTAGATCTTGGGAGCAGTCGATAGGCCTGTTATTCACCATTTGTTTCCCAGGTGCTGCCAGCCTTCAAATACTCCCCAAGACGGGAGCGAAAGGTGGGGCCAGGAGGGAAAACACGGATCTCTGGGCAGGAAGGGTGCAAAGGGGGACGGGCTCACATGCCTGGGCAGGGACAAGGCAACTGGGGATGGGCTCACGCGCCCATCTGCATTCCTGCATCTCCGGCCCCTGCCTCAGCTCTCGCGACTGCCTCTGGTCACCCCTCTCCAGCGTTACTCCATTGCTTGGCCCATGACAACCCCACCATGGTCGGGCTCTGGTAGCACTTCACGACCACACACACACAAATGGTTGGGCCTAGTTGAGGGGCCGGGGGCTCAGAGCCAACAAGGATGGCCCAGGGGACCTCTGAAATCTCAGGGCTTCTCACCGACTGAGAAGCCCAGCCTTGGCTGTAGCCAGAGGGCTCTGCCATGCCCTGGCCTTCTGGCCATCGATTTCTTTACTCCCCCCAGCCCACACTTGGCATCATGTGGCAAATAAAAGGCTCCCACCCACCATTCCAGGAATCTGGGGTGGTGGGTGGACACTCATCCCTTCTTGGCTTGTTTTCCACTGAATGTACAGTGTCTAGGGCCCATGCATCAGAGACTGTGGGGGCATGAGCCCACCATTTGCACACTCACCACCATGCACATGCTGAGAAAGGGGAAAGGAGTGAATGGCATTGAAGCCAAAGGCGAAAATCCTCAGCAGTCATTCGGGGGGACACATGCAGGGATCCCTCTCCCAGTCCCTGCCTCTGCCCTTTTCCGTGCCGTGATGCGGAGACTAACCCCTGTCACTCTGCTGCTTTCATGTGCTCTGCCTCCCCTCCAGAAGAATATTCATTTGTTTGTCAGCACAGCAATGAAGGCTCTGGGGCCCCTCTGATGGGCACCCACTCCATTAACTACTCATGGCATACGCCAGGCTAAAGACTAATTACTTGGCAGATCACAAGCTCCTTAAGAGCAGATTTCAAGCATTCCTCAGATGAATATGGCTTGACAGCAAATGGTCAGGCCGCCTCTTCTCTCACCCTCCTCTGGCCTGGTCTATGGAGAAGGGGAACCAGGGCAGATACAGACGTGACCAGGGACGCTGGGGAAAGGGAGACAGGAAAGAGCACCTTTCCCAGCACAGAGGTGGGTCATGGACAGACAGGGGTTCCCCCCAGGGGGGTGTGGCAGGCCCCAGGTACCCTCATTCACTGTCAGATTGTCTTAGTCCCTGCTACCGATATGCAGGGGGCTGTCCCAGGGCCCCTCCTCCAGCCCCATCAGTCAACTGCAAAAGGGGAGCATGCCCACCTTCCCTCCGCATCCGGAGAGCCAGGGAATCAGCCCCCAAGATTCCCAATCCAAGGGAATGCATTGGAAATGGAGCTGGATCATTCCATCATTAGTTGGGCGTGGCAGGGCCCCGCCTGAAGCCAACGGGAGTTTGGTCCCTGGGAGCAGGATCCGGCTCACACACGTGGCCGGATCACACGCTTCAGAGCATCAGCCAAACCTCTGCAGTGGGCCAAAAGGACTCTCCCGCCATGTCCCCCATCGCCATGCCTTCTGGCTTTGCACAGGTGGTTACAGGCACCGCTGGCGGGGAGGGCCGAACCCGCCTCTGATGTGTCAGATGCCAGCACTGCTGGGGCAGGCATTCCCCACCCCCCTCCACCCCACATCCCCCAGAGCCAACGAGCTGTACCTGCCAAGTCCTGGATTCTCCAGCCCTGCTCTGCAGTGCACAGGGCCTAAAGCTGTAACAGCTGCCAGTCCCCCTGGCTGCCACTCCCTGCCCCGCTCCATCTGCCCTGCCCGGACGCCTTGGAGACCTCAGAGCAGCCATGCAGACCGAGTGGGCTAGGAACATGGCAGAGGAGCTGGCCTCATCACACCGGCGCGTGTTACGCATATAAAAACCTCAGCCCTACCTGCACCAAAAATCAGGAAATTGCTACGCTCCATTGCGAGAGACATTAAAATAATGACGACATTCTCCTGGCACCAAATTCAGCTGCCTTTTGCAGGGGAGCAGGAAGGGAGTGTGGTCTATGGGGTACAGCGGGGGACCAGGATACCTGGGTCCTCTCCCCAGTTCTGCCACCACCTAGCTGTGTGAGCTTGGGTGAGCCCCTCTGACTCTCTTGCATGCCAATAATACTTAACCAACCTCACAGGGGTGTTTGAGAGGCTTCATTAATGCCGGCAAAGTGTTTGGAGAGCCTCTGCTGACAGGCTGAGAAGACGCGCAAACAAAGAATTATTGTTAAAACAATGGAAGCCTCTTCAAATCAGCCCCGGGGAGAGCCGTAGCGTGTTCAGAGAACAGCTTGGCTGCAGCCTGGCCGCAGGGCTCTTCCTTCTAACAGGTGACTTCAGTACCTCCAAGCAGAGGAGCCACGAATATGGGTGACAGACGACATCACAGCTGGCGTTAGCAGCGTGGCTGGTGTGGCTGACACTGCTGCCCTCTCCTGGTTGGGTTCAGAACTACTCCACCTGTGGGTCACAGAACAGATTCTACTGTAGACACCTAACTGAGACTCCTTTAGCTCGAGGGACCTGGCCTATCTGGAGCAACCCCCTTTCTAGCTCTGCTGGGAAGTCCGGTGTACAGAATAGTAACCGACACAGTCAGGAATTTGTTACCATATCCTGGGTATTTCCACAGCTGCTGTGGCCGCATTTCCACAGTACCTCTCACCCAAAAGGTAGGTTGATGCCCCAGGTGGGGAAACTGAGGCACGGAGAGATGGAGTTATTTGGCTAAAGTCAGACAACGGGTCAACGGAAGAGAGAACGCAGCAGTCCCGACTCCCAATCCCCTGCTTTAAACTGCCAGACCACGCTCCGTCAGTTTGGAGGACCGCGGTAGCAAGCACCCTCATGTTGCGTGGCACCTTACCTCCCACCTCCCCAGCATCAGAAGGCCCAGATGGAGCACCCAAAATGCAGTAACAAGGCAGCCTGAGAGTGTGATGTTTTATATGCACGCACGAAACCAGTGGTTCAATAATGACCCGACCCTAATACATCTGCTACCTTTGTCTTAAACACAACTCAAGGTCCTTGGAATTCTATTAACAAGAGTAGCCAAGATCATTAAATATCAGTTAGCGGCATGCTAGGGGTGATAAAACAGTCTGCTAGCTGCATTTTCCCCTCATTCGGCTTTGCTTCCAGCCCCTTCTGGGAAGCCTGTTTCACGAGGGGTTTCTTAGGGCTGAATGAAGCAGATTGGAAAAGCAAAACAGCAACCCACAGCATTTGTCACGCCACAATTTGTGCTGAGGTTTTGAAAAGCACCAGACTGCATTACCTCAATTCCCTCCCCCACCTTGTAAATCCTCTTCAGCTACACCTCGGAGCCCATTCACAAATAGCCACGTGCACGTACACCAACACGTGTCATTGCGTACATGGGCATGCACGTGGCTCACGTGACAGGATGCATGTGTGCGCGCGTACACATGTCTTGGTGTCACGCTGCATTCACGTGTCCCTGGGAACACGGGTCCACGCTTTTGTGATGGAGCGCCGGTGTGAGCAAGCACACGTCTTGGGTGTGTACACGTGTGCCCTGCACGTGCGCGCCCGTGTGCGCCTTTGGGATGGGACGCCGGTGCCAACACGCACTTGTGTGCACGCGTCTAGACACACTTGCTGTGACTGCAGCGGATAAAGATCTCCTAGCAGGTCCACGAGGCCTGACGAAGAGCACAGCGGGGCGCCGGCCCCAGCCTCTCTGTTGCAGACCAAACTCAGTAATTTAGGAGTTGGCTGAACCCCTCCGGTTTGGCCATTGCGCCATCTGGCGATACGTTAATTACACCAACGTAATTAAGAGAAGAGCCCTCTCCTTACAACCCAGTCGTTACCTGGAGCTGTGCCGGTGAGATCGCTCCCTGAGGCTAAAGCAAAGCGAACCACCAGGCCTCAGTGGGAGCCAAGTGGGGCAAGGCCAGGCAGGCCCCCGGGCGGTGAACCCTGGTGCAGGAGCCAGCCCCATGGCAGCAGGGAGGACCAGCCGCGCAGGCCACCCCACTTCCCACTCTGGTTTGGATCCGCAGCCTCGGCCATCACCAACCCGAGTGGGGCGGCCAGTACCATTGCTCCTCGCTGCTGCCGTTGGGCAGGTCCTGCTCCCGTACCCAACGCAGACCAGCTGGAGCTCAGCTTGCCCCCACCACCACCACCTGGGCCCTTGAC
The DNA here is from genome assembly GCF_965152235.1 of Eretmochelys imbricata. Taxonomy (NCBI): domain Eukaryota; kingdom Metazoa; phylum Chordata; order Testudines; family Cheloniidae; genus Eretmochelys; species Eretmochelys imbricata. Next base: position 6,387,354 of record NC_135590.1, read on the forward strand.
ACATGCCCAGGTTGCCTATGCCTTAATCCAGCCCTGGCAATGGCACGTACCGTGCGTGAGGCCGGGGGTGCTGCTGGAATCGATGGGAGTCTTCCCACTGCCTTCACTTTTCAAACCAGGGCAAGAACAGCCCAGCCCCCACAAGCCACAGGGGGCATGGAATGAGCCACAGTCCTGATTCTGTCTCCAGAGCGGGGCCCACCTCAGCGCCCTCTGGAAAGCTTCCCAAAGAGCAGATTCATTTGGGCCAGCAAATACCATGCAAGCCCAGAAGGAAGCGCTATGGCCAGGGCGACATCTTCCAGGGAGGGGCCCGAGGCTGGGCTGCAGCTTTGCCCGAGACCGTCGAGGAGAGTTTATACCATGCACTTTAGGGAGTGCAGGTCACGCAGGGTGGGTGCTGGGCGTCCCTTGCCGTGGGCACCACGCCCTGGATTTAACTCTCCCCAAGGCCTGCAGTCTAGTTTTCTTTGACCTCCGGAGACCATCCACCAGGCAACCGAGCTTTCCGGGTCCCTCCGGGAGTCGTGGGAGCTCTGCTCCCGCAGGACCGTCACCAAATCACAATGCCTGAGCCCCGGCAGCTGCTCTCTGCTCCCACCGTTGCGTGCTTGCGGTCCGAAATGTCAGCTGTCTCTCAACCAGCTTCCATGCCTCCCCCATCCACAGCTCTGCTCTGACACCCTCCCGACACCATCACCATTTTCCCTTTCAACTTGTTTTCCCAAAATAAGGATTCTGAAAGCAGAACCCACTCTCCGCCCCCAACACTGGCAGAGGACTCCATGACAGCTGGCTGAAGAACCCGGCACAGGCAAGCACCCAGAGACAGAACTCAGCCCAAGTTCTGTGCCACCCCCGTGAAAGTCACTGATTGCAGTGCCGGGGCTAGCTTTATGATGTGGGGAGCTGCAGCATGGTTATTCTCGGGGGGAAGGGGGGCGCTCCTCTTTCTCGCTCCCATCAATATTCGCCGACCGAAAGCCCCATGTTACATATAGGACAGTCTGTGCCATAAATGGCTGTGACCCCAGCAATTAGAGTCTCCGCTCAGCTTCACGGGTCACAAAAGCCAGCTCGTTGCCTATCGCAGACTCGGAGCCCTGCCCGTTCCCTGGCCAGTGCCTCTCTCACCTGCTCCAGAGTCCAGACAGCACCTGCCTATGCCCCTGCAGACATCCTACAGGGCTGCCAGTCCACCCCTGCGCAGAATGAGAGCCTTGCTGCTTCGTGTCTGGCCTCCCCTAGACACAGGTCTCGCTTTGGCTCACCTGCCCTGGGCTCCACTTCCCTGGTTCTGCAGTGTTCCTACCCCACCGTGGTGCTGGCTTCCCAGAAGCCTTTGCAGAGAGAGAGAGATGTGCTCCCCATGCCGGTTAATATCCCACTCAGCAGGGCTGCGGGCACCCTCCCACCAGGTGTTGTCAGCAGGGAAAAGGGCCAGCTTCAATTTTCTAGGAGTTCCATCTGAAAACTGAAACCACACCAGCTTGACTCCCACCCAGAACCCCGGGAAACTATATATGCCCCCTTGATAGCATTGAGACCAGGGGTTTAAACAACAACAGCTTATGTGGGGAGGAGGGGAAGGAATGGGGGGAAAACAGAATAAACTTTGGAAAGCCAGCAATTAACACATCATCAATATCTATTCAGTAAGACTCCCTTAATATTCCCAACCTCAGTCCTCCTCTTGCTGTCTCCAGTCACTAATACAGTCTAACTGCTTCCCTCCCCGCCGGTTTCCCCACTCACAGTTTGTTGTCCTGGACTGGTGGAAACTAGAATTCTGAAGATCCATCGCCAGCCACGCCAGGGCTCTGCTACCTAACCCACTTGAAGCGATTTTAACTTTAACTGCTGGATAAGGAGACCTGCGTCCTTGGCGGCTGCTGCTCTCTGAATCTTCAGCCTTAGCAAGCTCCGCACCATCACTTGACTCAGCACCACCTGCTCCCTCAAAGATTCCTGCACCAAAAAGATTTTTTGGAGATGAACCACTAGTATACACAACCCTAACCACAGTCATTACCACCAGAAAAGCACAAATCGGCAAAAAATAGAAAAAACAATGAATTTCTGTCTTTAGTCCTGTGCCCAGGCTCGCTTATCCAACTGTGTCTAACTATGATCTTTCTCACGGTGACCCCCCACCCCCACCCCAGGCATATTTGATGCATTTCTCTTGTCCTTTTACTTCTCAACTGGGATAATCATGTTTTATTGCCCTCAAAACTCAAAACTTAACTGTATTTTAAACAAAATGCCCCAAATTGTCAGATACGTGAAATGCAAATGAGGCTTGGCCCAGTCCGTCATTTCCCCTTGCTTGCCAACAGATGGCAACACAGAGCTCTCCCCTCTCCATCTGGAGTTCTCAAGCAGCTCTGGGCCACTCTTCTCCTTGTTCACCAACAGGCGTCCCTCGTGAGCGCCCTGCTCTTTAGGGCTTCAGGCCATGGGTCTGACACATTCTCTCTCCCAGTCCCATCTCCACCCTGCACAGCTTGTTGCAAACACCTCAGTTCATTGCCACCCATTCCAGTTTTCCTGGCAGTAGCTGACAGCGGCTGCACCATCCCGCAGAGAGATCGCTCCTCGCAAGGAAGGGGCACTTCATCTGCGGCTGCTTAATTGCCCTTAAAAATAAGCTTCCTGCTCTCAGCTCGGGAAATCGATGCAATTTAATACGAAGCTTCAAGGCCTTAAGTGCCGAGTCCAAGGAATCTGCCTTAGAAACCAGAGGGCAAACCCGTCCAAGAAGAGCTAAACAAAAGGAGGAGGGCCTGTTTCAAGACGCCCAGGTGGGATCTGCAGCCCTGTGATTCCCAGCTCAGTAGCCCCTGCAGACGCCTCACCAAGATCTCCCATTTCCTGATCCTGCAGAAGGTGCAGAACTGCCTTGTCTGGTCAATTTCTATCTATCCGAGGTATTTAGCTGGTCCTAGGGTTGCCACCCATCTGGTTTTCACCCAGACAGTCCAGATTTCGGCTTGTGTGTCCAGGTGCCATTTGACAAGCCCTGATGTCCCGTTTTTTTGACCAGGGAAGAGGCTGAGCAGGGGCGGAGCCTTGGGGGGGAAGAGGTGGAGCAGGGGGTGGGGCATGGGGGAAGAGGCGGAGCAGGGGGGTGGGGCCTCTGGGTTCCAGTTCCCAGCCATTAGAAAGATGGCAACCCTATTGGTACCTCACAATTTTTAGTGTATTTATCCTCACCACACCCCTGTGAGGTAGCCCAGGGCTGTTATCTTCATGGTACAGAGGGGGAACTGAGGCACAGAAACCCAGCTCTCCATACGTATGGAGGCATCTAACCCCCATTAAAACCAGTGGGAGTTAGGCACCTAACCCAGAGAGATTAAGGATTTCAGTGGAGGCGAGGAGCCTGAATACCTCTGAAGATCTGGGTCTAAGTGATTTGCCCACAGTCACAGAGGCAATCTGTGAGAGAGGAAGGAATTGAACCCTGGGCTCCTGAGTTAGAAGCAGCCACCCTAGCTCTGAACCATCCTTCCTCTCCAGTGCTGCACTTCCATCCTTTGGCACATGTGCTGTCAGCATCAAGCATTTGGCTCCCCCAGGGCAAAGGGAGGGGGAAGTTCTCAGATGTTGTATCAAAGAGCTGGGCACAACAGTGGCAGTTACTGTGGAGAGGCTGGTAGACAGAGGGCCTTTCCAGCTCCCTGCAGCTGATGACTAATCAGACCCAGAGCCTGGCGATCTTCAGGACACAGCCCCATGGGGTCTGCTCTCTCCTGGTTCTAACCTAGGTTTATTCAGTAGATGCAATCAAGCCCAGGGAGAGGGCTGGCTAAGCAACCCAGAGAGCAGGGTGACTCCCTGTAGAGGGCTAAGACACAGCAGTCTTGGCTGCAGGCCCTGGAATTAACTTTGAACTAGATGATACTTTGCATTACTCTCCTCTTCTGCATTGTGCCACTTTCCAGGGGTCTTTCCTCTGGCCACACTCCCGCTGAGAAGGGCACAGTGTAAGGGCCTGAGGATCTGAAGGAGCTTACCCCTTTCCGTCACTCACTGGCTTGGGCCAGTTCTGTGACGGATGGAGGGACCAGCCCAGCTGCCAGACTGCTTCTGCACGAGACAATTCCCTGAAAGCCTTTGCTGAATGGAGGAGCCTCAGAGATGCTGAGCGCCTACAGAGGCCTAGGTGACAGCTGCTTTGCACCCTCCTCTCCTTGTCTCCATCAGTCAAAGCCTGAAAACTTAATTCTAAGGCATCATTGTGCAGCCAATTGGCCAAACAAAGCATTGGTTATAAGGCCAACAGCAGGCCACCTCTCAGCATGCTGTCCTCCTCTCCCGCTAATTGCTTCATTAGCAGTATTTGTGAGGTAACTGCAGTTTAATTATCTGCAAAATAAACATATTTGGAAAGTACCATCCAGCAGGAGCAACAAGGGCCTGGAAATGATAAACCTGCAGCCGGCACGCTCCCCCCTCCCGTTACCGCCGGCCTCCCCCCCAGGAGTTAGTCTCATCACAGCCTTCTGCAAGGCCATTGCTTGGGCCTCTTTTACCACCACGTCCCTTTCTCTCTCCCCTGCTTTCGCTTCCCATTTTCTCAGTCTTTCCTCTAGCTCCCTTTTTCCCCTTAACCACTCACGCACCCCTCCAGCCCTCACAGCGCTCATGCAGGAGCAAGCAACGCCCTCGAAAAACAATAGCCTGCCGGCGGATCCAAAGTCGGTAGGAAGACAGACTTGGCTCATGGCAGTGACCAGCAAAAGGATCTGTTTGGTACTGCTGTGAGTGATATTGTCGGCAACGGACGTGGGCTCTCCCTAGCCCACAAAGGGCTTCTCAAAAATCAAGGTGGGGAGGCTTGTAGGGGGTCTCTGTCTTTACAATGTATAAAGAAGGCCCCAATGTTCTGGTTTAAAAAAAAAAAAAAGAGAGAGAGAGAGAAAGAGCTTGAGGAGACAAAGGGTCCCACTTGGTTCTGTACCAGAGTCCAAGCAGATAGCATCATGGGTAGTTTTCCAGGAAGACCTTGGGGAGGCCCCTGGGATGCGCTCGATGAATGGGAGGTACAGTGGTGTTGGATCTTTACCAAACACTTCCTTTCTCCAAAGTGTTTGTTGGGTATTGGAATTAAATTACACCTCCTCCAAAAGCAACACTTGTTTAAAAACAGGTGCTAGAAATCTCTTCCGCTCTCAAGCGCCGGGCTCGTCTCTGGTGACGTCAGCATTTCACCAGTTCTCTGGTGATGATGGAATCTTCCAGGGGAGACCAGGCTTGAACGTCTTATGTGAAAAGCAAGCAGAAAAAGGAAAAAAAAGGGGGGGAGGGGAAATCCAACTTTTCAGGCCTACCATATTCACCATGAAAAGAGAGACCAAAAAAGAGGCAGAAGGTTGGGGGGTGGGGGGTTTACTGTATTTCCTCTTTATAGGTCACCTTTAAACCCTTTGGCTGGGAGTCCAGAATCCTCAGCACACCACTGACCCCAGCAGGAACTGCAGTTCATACCCTGAGCCATTCCCGCCTCTGGACGCCTTTTGAGATCGCAGCTCTCGGCTTGTAATTCGGCAGCATCCCTGCTCCCTCTCCGCTCTCCCAGCCCCGAGCCAGGGATGCCATCGCTGTGCTTAGCTTCCAACAGCAAAGAGGCTCCTTGCATAAGTGCACAGTAATGCTCCCATCTGGTGGACACAAGAAGGCCGGCCCCTGGCTAACACAGAGAGGGAGGACGCGAAATACAGATCCCCTCTCAACCCCTTGCATCTGCCTCATCCCGTTAATGCAGCCCTGTCCCCTGCCTCTTCCTCAGCATGCCTAGGGCAGGGAAGATTTTCACAGCAGCTTTGCAAGGGTGCTTTAACGAGGGTCCCCGAGGCCACCAAACTGGCAGGGTAGAGAGAGCCCACTGGTGCCACAGGAACAGGGGGCCAGCCGGGGTCCTCACAGCAGGCCAAGGTTAATGTCCAGCATGGGTAAGGGGCAGTTCTTGTGGGGACAAGCAGGAGGGGTTATCGTCAGGCCTTTTCATTAACATCCTACTGCTAGAGCTTGCTCTCTGTGTGTGCCTGCTGGCGAGGGACCTGGGTATGAGGATGGGGGGTTTAAGATACGTGTACGAAGGCAGAAGCAGATCTGTAGTGAAGGGCAGGGGCAATGTTGTTCTAATAAAGCTCCTTGTTCAGTGTTAGAAGAAATCAACTCTTTGTGGGCTGGGGAAATGGGTGGAGGATTACTAGCTACACCTCTGCACAGGAATGCCATTTCAGATGCTAACCCCCTATGTGTTTAACCCCTTCCAGTAATGCCAGCACCAAGTGTCCAGAAATAATGAATCAGGCCTCAAAAACCATGTTTAAAATAAAAAGTTTGGGGTTCTTATTCTTTGCCTTCTGGTTTCTGAGTCTTTCAGGTGTGCTCAGATCGCAGTTTCAAGCTTTTCTCTGCCACCAGGAAGGCTAGCAACTTACTTTTTTTATTTTGTAAATTAAAGCCAAGATTCCCTTGTAGTCACCTGACTCCAGGAGCTGGGGCTTTAAGGGGGACAAATATCGCAAAAGTCACTGTCACATTAACAGAATTGGCAGTAGATTCTCAGCTCTTTGGAGCAGCAACTGTCTTTTGTTTTGTTTGTACAGCACCTGGCACAATGGAGGCCTGGTCTATGAAGAGGTCTCCTAGGTGCTGGCGCAATATACCACCACACTGCCCAGGCTGGCAAAATGGACAACGCTCCCCTGCCCCCCAGAACCACAGTCTCAAGTCGGTGTCTGGGGGAGGGCAGATACAAACTAGCTCCTGCATATTCCCATGTGGCAGGTGGGAGAAACTGAGGCAGAGAGGGATATTAAGTGACTCCCCCAAGGTCATACAGTGAGTCAGTGTCAGAGCTGAGATCTGTACCCAGCATTCTGGCTCCCAGGCCTGTGCTCAGACTACACCATGATCTCGCTCACACACCCACCTCGACACCAACTGTATCCTGCATTTCTGTTCTCCATGGCAGCTGGCTCCACTTCCTGCCCTTTAGAACAAAACCCACCCAGCTCTCATCTCCGCTCCCCTGCCTGCAGGGAGGCTGAGTGCTTTCATACCTTCATATATTGCACGCTCAGACAGGACCATTGTGGTCATCTCGTGTGACCCCAGTATAGCCCAGGCCACAGAACTGCCCCAAAATAACCCCTAGGGCAGATCATTTAGAAAAACATCCCATCTGGGTTTTAAAATGGTCAGTGATGGAGAATCCACCACCACCCTGGGTAAATAGTTCCGTTGGCAGATTACTCTCACTGTTAAATGCCTTTTTCAAGAGGCTCATTAGATATTGCACAGGTCCAAGCCATTACACGAATGCAATAAATAATCCACCCCAATGCCTCATTCTTTGCCTGGGGATTTACGGCCCGGGCCGTCTCTCCCGAATACCAACCCTGGGCAGGGCATTTCGGACCCGCTTGGAGGAAAGCGGGGGTTATAAACAGTCAGAACTCTGACCTTGCAGGGCCCTGAATGTATAAGCTGTGCAGAGACAACCCCCACCTGCTTTCCAGCCCTGCATTTTTAAGAGAGGCAGCAAACACCTAAGGGTACGTGTGAGAGGCAGAAATCCCCAGAGCGAGGGAAAGTGCAGCAGAGAGACACTTGAAGGAAATGACAAGAGGTTGCTGCTGACTAGAAAATGGGGTGTTTAAAATCATTTTAGCAATCTAGCAAAAGCCCCATTCACCACCCAGTCAGCCAGCCCCAAAAGCAGAGAAGGAGAGAGGTTGCATTGATTACTTTGCATCTTTAAAAAGCTCCATTAGGAGTCTCAAAACTAATGGGGAAGCATCTTAAAAAAAAAAAAAAAATCACATGGTAAAGAGGAAAGTCAGGTCAGTCTCTCCGGGAGGGGGGTGCTGCTGGCTCATTGCTCGAGGGAGCAACATGCAAGGGTTCTCCCTACCAATCGGCACATCCCTTTGCTCCCCGAAGTCTGGGCCTTCTTCAGCTCCTTTTGGAGCCACTGGCAAGAGTGCTCAGTTCAGCCCCGAGCGGCTGAGCGAGGACCGGCATGGGTTAGCATCCCGACTGCAAACCATCCCAGGTAAGAGAGGGGCAGAGGAAGCAAGGTCTAGTGGTGAAAGCACAAGATGGTGAGCTCTTTGGTGCAGGCACCGTTTGCTACGCTGTGTCTGTACAGCGCCTAGCACACCAGGACCCCGATCTTGGCTGGCCCTTAGGCACTGCCCTAATAAACAGGACGAACAACAACAAGGCAGAGTTTGGAAACCTGCGTCCTAGCCCCAGCTCTGCCCTGGACTCCCTGAGCAAGTCACTTTCCCCATCTATTGGGAGGCCTCCAGCCCCACTCCACACAGCCATCCAGAGCTGGGGGGTTGCACGGAGAGCAGGATCGGGACCCTCATTTGTTAAAAGGGGTCTAGCCCTTGAAGTTCTCCTCCAAGAGTTATAGGAGGTGCAGAGGGGTTTATAGAGGGTGGGGGCTGATGAGCTTCCGGGAGACTACCACATTGTTTACAGCTCTGTTGTACCCCGGGGTATCCCACAGCTATGGTGCAGGCCCGAGAAAACCTCCCTGCTCTCGGTGGCTGGCATGACAGTGGTGCGAGAAGGGCCGGAGGTCACACGCTGACCCCTTCACAACAACTACCCTGGAAACCCCCGACTAATCAAGCAGAGACAACAGCACTGAGCGACCGCAGGATGCCAGGGTCCCGCGCCTACCCCCAGCCTGCCTGGGAACAGGGACCTGGCACAGCAGGTGTGACAGAGACACCCTGACTAAAGCAAAACAACTGAGTTCAGAGAATAGTTCTCCCGCCCCGTGCTCCTTCTCCATCTTCAAAGGAGGTCTCTGGGAGGATTGATTTGCACTGCAAGAGGGTGGGCTGGTTTCACACCTGTTTGGCTCCCCGACCTTGGCTGGAGAGGATCCTTCTCCTCGCCAGCCCCTTCAACAAAGTGCAGACTCTTTACCTTTTATGAGTGCAATCAGTAATGTGTCTGGCTTCCCGAGAGCTCCCTTAACAGCTTAAGAGGGCTGTAATCATGGCTTCACTCAAGGAACCTTTCTCCAGCTACAGAGGAGCCCATCAATTATTGCCTTATCGCTTAATTTGCCCTCCTTGGCAAAGATGCTTGAAAAAGGGGGTCATGTCAGAGAAGCTGCAATTCTACCTGGGTGAATCCTCCATACAGGAGCTCAGGGACAGCCCCCTGGTATCACAGTCAGCTACCAGCGCTTGCTGATATATATGGGGCTGTTTTCGCTTACCCCAACCAACAAAAAAAACTTGCCTTCGGAGGCAAAAAACCTGCAGCTTTGTTACAAAAAGAAGATCAGTTTGGGTAAAATCAAAACAAAACGCAACAGCAACCGAACCGCCACACTCAGCTCTGGGGGTTTTCTGGTCCCTCTACCATAACACACAGCCCCACACCGAACGCTAACATCTCCTGGGGGCGCAGGTAGGCGTGTTCCCCGGGCTCAGCCGCTGCCGGAGACTCCACTGCTGAGAGCCGAACTGCTCTTTGCACTACTAGAGAGCCTGGAAAGTCCAGCCAGGATCAGGGCCCCATTGCACCAGGCACTGCACGGACACATGCTGAGAGACGGGCCCTGCCTCAAGTTGCTCACAGTCCGATTAGAAACGACAGACAAAGGCTATTTCTTCACTGCAAGAATAGAATAGGTGCATTAGCTAATTTCATGAGAAATCTTGCTGTAAAAACCCAGTGGAGGAAGGCACTGTTCTTTTTACCCTGATAGAGCCATTCTAGGTAAACCCCAGGTGTGTGGAGGGGTGTAATATAAACCTCAACTAGCCACTGGGTAGAAACTACCTGTGCCTTGTCCCCATCGGGCAGATACCTAGAGATACCTACTGTACAAACGACCTATTTTTGCAGCGAAGACAAAGCCAAAGGTTGGGCGGGGAAACTGAGGCACAAAGGGGGAAGGGACTTGCCCAAGACAGACTGGGCTTGAATTGCACCTTGCTTATGCCGTCTTTACAGCAGCATATCTGTACTGATGTCAGTGGACCCGTCACATGAGAATCAGGCCCCGCAGTGCTTTGATTCCTAGGAATCAATCTCCTTACCTTCCCCTCCCCATCCTGGAAACCCCATTTAAGGGGCTTAGCTACTGAGAATTTGGTCTGAGCTTCATTTCACATCCAACCGGCTCAGCACCTGCCTCCCCGTTGAGTTTTCTGACCACACTGTCCCATTGCTAATTGATTTGCTCAGGTGTGGTGACAGCTGCGGCAGTTCAGGCTGCTTTAATCAATTACCCACCCAATAAAATCTTGTCAGTTTCATTACTGCCTCCCCTGTGATGCAGAGGAGCTCTCCGAAAGCCTGCAGCCCTGGCATGCTGTAAATCAGGCTAAGGGGGCTCCCCCTTTAAGAGGGACTTTATTGGGCTATAACCAGGCCTGAGAGGAGTGACTGCACTGTGCTTTTGTCCTTTTAACCAGGCGGTTTACCCTGATGTTTCCCTGGGATCTGTATCCGTTTCACTGGAATTCTTTGTAAAGTATTTCACGATGAGGTTAAGACAGAGGGGCTTGTTGGGGGCTATTATGCATTAGCAATGCGCCTTTGGAGAGCTAGGTTCAGATCTTAGGTCTCCTATGCAATGAGTTCAAAGGGCTCAGCCTAGTCCCTAGAGGACAATGCAAAATCTCACCTCACAATGGCATAGTGGCGAGCCCCGGTTTGACTCCAGGTCTCATGTTCTCGGTCCCCAGGCAGGCCAAGAGAGCTGTCAGAGCACGTAGACAAGATCAAGCTGCTAAAGAGGAACTGCAGAGAGCACTAATAATGAAAGGAAGCCGAGAGCCACTGTCAGATCCTGATCTGAATTGCACTGGTGTAAACCTGGAGTCACTTCACTGACTGGTGGAATGATTCCAGACTTACACCATCATGACACAGATGGGAAGCTGGCCCCCTGCTGTGAAAATTACCTGTGTCTGCCACTCGTACATCCTCCGGATTCTGTTTCCCCCTTGTCCAGCCAGTCATACCAATAGTGTGCTCCAAGTCACACTGCTAGAAAACTGCCCTATTGAATGGTTAGCTCTTCCACGCTGTGGCGTATCTCATGCTCAAAGCTGGGCAGAGATGAGGGAAATGAGGGGCGGCCCGATTTGGGCGAGATCCAAAGCAAGGGCAGGTCCAGCCCCCAGCTTTCCTGACCATAAATCTCACACCTCAGTCTCTGCGCCCTGATCAGAAAATGACAGCCCCTCCCAGACAACAGGGGCAGCACAACGAAAGGCTCCTCAACCTGCTCTTAACCGCACAACCCTGCGTGGGACGGGGGGAGCATCTCCCAACGCCCACGCCAATGGCCTGGCTACCTATTCCGCACCCCGCACGCTGGGGGGAAGCGGTTTACGCCAAACTGCGTATTTCCACCTATCTCCAGGGGGTCATCATCGGCTCACCCTTGGTCCCTCCACCAAAGTACAGAGGGAATGTCATGTGTTTGGTCCCCGTCCCCCCTCTGTCCCTGAGAGGTCTGTGCATTATGGGAACAGCCACAGGAAGGAGGGCAGATCTGGCCCGCTTTGCTTCGCTGCAAGGCTCTCTGGGTTGCTGCTTGCTGGCCGCTCCCCTCTGTAGCTGGCAGCATCCAGGAAGTCTCAAGCTGAGCCTCAGGAAGGGGGCAGAGGACTGTACCTGCTCTGTTAGTTTCTCAGAAGGGGCTTTTGCAAAGGCAAATTGTAAACGCAGGCCTCTTGGTGCAGCGTGATTACAGGGCTCCCCAGGCCCGGGGAGTTAGCCATCTAAATACCTTTGAGATTCCTGGCCCTCATGTCCTCAGAGCCATGTCCTTTCATTTGCTCGGATTCCTTCCTAGCCCATCAGCTGAAAAAAGTGGCTGATCTTTTCACTCTAGTCTGGGGACCGGCATGGGAGGGACACAAGATGATTTTGGAGCCAGGGCTCTGAGCTGAGACTGAGCTGAGCTGAGACCTGGAATAAATTCCCAGCTCTCATTTCCCTGTTCCCACAGGTTCCGATCTGTAAAATGAAGCTAAGAAGAGCTCCTTGGTCTGTCTCGTCTCTTTGGGGCAGGAACTGTCTTACTCAGCATCTATACAGGACCCTGTCTCATTTGAGGCTTCTCGGTTCTACCGTACAATCACAACAGCGTTAGGCTACCAGTAGCCCTGTCCCAGGGCCACTGCTTTGGGCTGCCCACCCCTCTCCTATTACAGCAGGGCCAAGGCCCTTTTCCATTGTATCCCATTCAGAACATTAACCTTCCGTGCTATCAACCAAACAGGGCGGCCAGCTGCACCCAGCAACTGAATTACCCTGCGAAAACCTGCCAGCAAGAGTCTAAACCGATCCAAAGAAAGGATGGAGGTTGTGCAAGTTTTAAAAGACATGATTTGGTGCTTGATCTGATTAAGCGGCGACTGAACGGAGCAGCCAGCTCTGTATCTGTCCCAGTAGGTGTTGATACCACACTCATCACCAAGGAATTTGAGCATCCAACCTCATTGAGACAGTTATTTTCTGCCTACTCCTCTCAGAGCTGCTGGCCCATCGTAGGTATTTCTCATGGTCCCTATTACTCTGGTATCTGAGCACCTCACAATCTTGTGTGCATTTATCTTCACGACACCCCAGTGAGGCCTGCAGATTATTATTCCCATTGCACAGATGGAGACCTGAGGCACAGAAATTAAATGACTTGCCCAAGGTCCCACAGAAAGTCTGTGGCAGAGCAGAGACTGGACCAGGGATCAGCGAGTTCTCCGGCTAGCACCCCGAACTGGTGGTTAAACCCCAAGACAAGGGAGGGGTCATCATGAGATGTGGTTTCTATTCCCAACTCAGCCACTGAGCTTAGACAAGTCATCTCACCTCTGTCTGCCTGTTTCCCCATTCTTAAAATAGGGATGATGACACTGACCGACCTCCAGTTGTCCGCGGACTTCATTCATGTTTCTAAAGCACTTTGACAGGGTGAAAAGTATTGTCACACCATCCCTGCCCATTAGCCTGTCTGGCTCCCAAACACCTGCATCTGGAAGTGTTACTCTGTTCTGAATGTGGTTTTCCTTCCATTCTCTTTGACTTACTGGTTTTGTTTCCCATCCCCACCTGAAAGCAGGAGTCCGGAATCGGAAGTCACGGCTGTTGCAGCCCTCACTTTACTCTGTAATTATATATCCCAATCTGTTGCTATGCAGTAAAAATGATTTCCGGCCATCTGTCCAGGTCCAGTTCCCCGTGGTAACCGGGAAGGAAGGAGACCTCCTGTGTGCGCCAGGGCCGAAGCATGAAATCCATCCCTGCCCAGCTTCCCTCAGTAGATGCTCGCTGTGAATCCACTCCTGCCTCCGGTACAGTGACACCAATGCTGAGAGAGGCTCGGTGAACACAACTGAGACGATGGATCCTTAGACAAGTTAGTTCAGGGAGCTTCCCGGCATTGAGTTGGGCGTTCCCGAGGGATCTCCTGGTTCAGTCAATTACCAGGAGCTGAGACGGAATTAATCTGTGACTGTCTGAATCGCAAGGCAGATGTTGTAATGGTCCCTGGAGCAGGGATGGAACCAGAGACCTTTGGCACCAAAAGCGTAGGCTTTCACCACTTGAATTAACAGAGTCAGCCTTATTCGCTACATCGGTATTAAGGTTTATAACCTTTTTGTAGGGCAGCCACTAGAGAGCAAGATAGTCACACCAAAGACCTCACTCCCAAGGACCTCAAAGCAATCTGCAAATATTAACGGAGTCTCCCAACACCCCCTGTGCACTGGGGAACTATACCAGATTCCCCTTCTACGGAGGGTGAATCTCAGGCAGGGAGAAGGGAAATGACGCACCCAACACGCTGCAAAGCCGGGACTAAAAGCCAGCTCTCCTAACCTCCAGGCGGGTGCTCTAATCCAGGAGTTCTCAACCTCTCTCTTTCTGAGCCCCGCCTCACCAAACTACAAAAACTCCACAGCCCAGCTATGCCACAACTGGTTTCCCGATATATAAAAGCCAGTCCAGCGTTACGGGGTAGCAAGCTGGGGAATTGCCAGGGGCCCCATGCCACAAAGATAAATTGTTCAGGCTTCAGTTTCAGCCCTGGGTGGTGGGGCTTGGGGCCCCGGGCTGCAGTCCTGCGCGGTGGGGCTTTGGCTTTCCGCCCTGGGCCCTAGCGAGTATAACACCGGCCATGCTTGGCAGACCCCCTGAAAGGCCCCGGCACCCTGCTTGAGAACCACTGCTCTACTCACCTTCCTTTCAGGTACGCCATTCTCTCCAGCAGGGGGTGCTGCTTATCCCCGAGGCTGGTGCTCTGCCCCCCTCTAGTGGCGGCAGGGCCAAGTATAGAGATTGACGAGTCTGCTACAGCCTAGCCTAGCCTAGCCTAGCTCTCACTGAGGCTCCTCCTTTGAGATCAAAGACATCCCAGGTTGCATCTGTGGCTGACAACCCACTTGTGGGTGCAGTGTTACAAGCAGTGCCACACCGAGAGGATGTGGCTCTGTATCCGCGGGCTGCTGGTGCTTTACACCTGAGGTTGTCACCCCTATAAATAAGACATAAATTATGTATGGGAAGGAGAGAGACAAGGTGGGAGAGAGACAATCTTTTACTGGACCAACTTCTGGTGGGGGGAAGGGACGATGGTTTGGAGCTTTGCAGCGCTCTTCTTCAGGGCTGGAGAAGGAAGCTACTGGTCGAGCTAAATAGAAGGTCGGACATGAGGCGTTCACGCATGTTGTAGACGTCCATGTTCCCTGCTCCCAGCAAAGATTTCCTGGCAACCTAAATCATCTGAGCAAGCCATTGGAGACGAGCGAGTCGGGGTTTTGAAATCGGAGCGTGAGGGACTGGAGGTGTGGGGAGGAAAGGAGGCCCAGATAACATCAAGATCATGGGGTTGGAAGACAGGGAGGAGAGCGGAGCTGGCAGTGAAAATAGGGACAGGTTCTTATTCATTGCATAGGAAACCTGCCATTTAAAAGGGGAAAGTAACAGTATGATAGGTTTCAGAGTAACAGCCGTGTTAGTCTGTATTCGCAAAAAGAAAAGGAGTACTTGTGGCACCTTAGAGACTAACCAATTTATTTGAGCATGAGCTTTCGTGAGCTACAGCTCACTTCATCAGATGTATACCGTGGAAACTGCAGCAGACTTTATATATACACAGAGAATATGAAACAATACCTCCTCCCACCCCACTGTCCTGCTGGTAATAGCTTATCTAAAGTAATCGTCAGGTTAGGCCATTTCCAGCACAAATCCAGGTTTTCTCACCCTCCACCCCCCCACACAAATTCACTCTCCTGCTGGTGATAGCCCATCCAAAGTGACAACTCTTTACACAATGTGCATGATAATGAAGTTAGGCCATTTCCTGCACAAATCCAGGTTCTCTCACTCCCTCACCCCCCTCCAAAAACCACCCCCATACACACACAGACTCACTCTCCTGCTGGTAATAGCTCGTCCAAACTGACCACTCTCCAAGTTTAAATCCAAGTTAAACCAGAACATCTGGGGGGAGGGGGGGGAGGAAAAAACAAGAGGAAATAGGCTACCTTGCATAATGACTTAGCCACTCCCAGTCTCTATTTAAGCCTAAATTAATAGTATCCAATTTGCAAATGAATTCCAATTCAGCAGTTTCTCGCTGGAGTCTGGATTTGAAGTTTTTTTGTTTTAAGATAGCGACCTTCATGTCTGTGATTGCGTGACCAAAGAGATTGAAGTGTTCTCCGACTGGTTTATGAATGTTGTAATTCTTGACATCTGATTTGTGTCCATTTATTCTTTTACGTAGAGACTGTCCAGTTTGACCAATGTACATGGCAGAGGGGCATTGCTGGCACATGATGGCATAAATCACATTGGTGGATGTGCAGGTGAACGAGCCTCTGATAGTGTGGCTGATGTTATTAGGCCCTGTGATGGTGTCCCCTGAATAGATATGTGGGCACAATTGGCAACGGGCTTTGTTGCAAGGATAAGTTCCTGGGTTAGTGGTTCTGTTGTGTGGTATGTGGTTGTTGGTGAGTATTTGCTTCAGGTTGCGGGGCTGTCTGTAGGCAAGGACTGGCCTGTCTCCCAAGATTTGTGAGAGTGTTGGGTCATCCTTTAGGATAGGTTGTAGATCCTTAATAATGCGTTGGAGGGGTTTTAGTTGGGGGCTGAAGGTGACGGCTAGTGGCGTTCTGTTATTTTCTTTGTTAGGCCTGTCCTGTAGTAGGTAACTTCTGGGAACTCTTCTGGCCCTATCAATCTGTTTCTTTACTTCCGCAGGTGGGTATTGTAGTTGTAAGAAAGCTTGACAGAGATCTTGTAGGTGTTTGTCTCTGTCTGAGGGGTTGGAGCAAATGCGGTTGTATCGCAGAGCTTGGCTGTAGACGATGGATCGTGTGGTGTGGTCAGGGTGAAAGCTGGAGGCATGCAGGTAGGAATAGCGGTCAGTAGGTTTCCGGTATAGGGTGGTGTTTATGTGACCATTGTTTATTAGCACTGTAGTGTCCAGGAAGTGGATCTCTTGTGTGGACTGGACCAGGCTGAGGTTGATGGTGGGATGGAAATTGTTGAAATCATGGTGGAATTCCTCAAGGGCTTCTTTTCCATGGGTCCAGATGATGAAGATGTCATCAATATAGCGCAAGTAGAGTAGGGGCTTTAGGGGATGAGATCTGAGGAAGCGTTGTTCTAAATCAGCCATAAAAATGTTGGCATACTGTGGGGCCATGCGGGTACCCATAGCAGTGCCGCTGATCTGAAGGTATACATTGTCCCCAAATGTGAAATAGTTATGGGTAAGGACAAAGTCACAAAGTTCAGCCACCAGGTTAGCCGTGACATTATCGGGGATAGTGTTCCTGACGGCTTGTAGTCCATCTTTGTGTGGAATGTTGGTGTAGAGGGCTTCTACATCCATAGTGGCCAGGATGGTGTTATCAGGAAGATCACCGATGGATTGAAGTTTCCTCAGGAAGTCAGTGGTGTCTCGAAGGTAGCTGGGAGTGCTGGTAGCGTAGGGCCTGAGGAGGGAGTCTACATAGCCAGACAGTCCTGCTGTCAGGGTGCCAATGCCTGAAATGATGGGGTGCCCAGGAGTTCCAGGTTTATGGATCTTGGGTAGTAGATAGAATATCCCAGGTCGGGGTTCCAGGGGTGTGTCTGTGTGGATTTGATCTTGTGCTTTTTCAGGAAGTTTCTTGAGCAAATGCTGTAGTTGCTTTTGGTAACTCTCAGTGGGATCATAGGGTAATGGCTTGTAGAAACTCGTGTTGGAGAGCTGCCGAGCAGCCTCTGGCAGCTTAACCCACCGGCACACAGGCTGCTGTACGTGCACCAGGATGCCCTCATGCAATTCTGAGTTGGCAGCGGCTGGTTGATGGGGAGAAGCCCCATGCAGCCGCTCTGCACAGCCCTGGTAAGAGAGTGCCATATCCAGGTAAAACGGCTGATGGAAGAATGCAATTACCCAAGCTGTGATTTAACAAGGACACTGGGCCTAACATCACTTACTGCACCAGGAAATCTTTAATGGCCATGAGTAGCTAAGATCTCGGTTATGTGTGTAATCCCAGACAGCACCCCGCAGCACAGCGCCCCCTAGTACCACGCTGGGGCATTGGAGTCAGCGCTGACCCAGAGCGGAGAGCACCCTTACTGAATCACCCATGCTGGTCCCTACCGCACAGCACAGCACAGCACCCCGAGGTGCTGTGCTGGGGTCAGCAGGAATTCCACTGGATCTCTACTGAGATAGTAGGATCAGTGATTAGGGGAGGGGAATAGGGTGACCAGACAGCAACTGTGAAAAAACGGGACAGGGGTGGGGGGTAATAGGCGCCTATATAAGAAAAAGTCCCAAAAAACGGGACTGTCCCTATATCTGGTCACTCTAGAGGGGGATGAAACTGAAAGAATGGGGTCCGTGCTTGCGGAGATGAAGCGTGAGTGGTGTGGCAGATCGTGCTGGAGAGATGGGGAGCGTGCAGCTCTTTAGAGGGGGAGGGCACTGGTGGGGCACCTGTTCCATAGAGAATCTGGTTATGGGGCAAAGGGGTTGGGGATAAATTGGCTGGTGGAGCATTGCTGAGAGTGGGTGGCTGCTGAGAGTGTTTCATGCACTGGCAGAATGGCAGAGCTGCCCATTGATACCAAAGGGGTCTGGGAAGCAGGCTAGGGCTGGAACGCTTGTCCGTCCTATGGACGTTGGCCGGGGCTCAGCCCTGCACGGCCCCCTCGTCCTCCCCTCTTTTATTAGTTTAAACACACAGATGCATGAAAAATAAATGTTGCTAGAGAAAGGCAGCGATGGAGGGCTGGAAAGCAATTAGCATCCAAAGAGGCATAATTAGTCCTCCGAATGCAAGCGGCAGAGAAGAAATAAAGTAGCATTCGGATGCAATCAGGGTCGTGCCTGAATTACAAACCGTTAGCTGAATTGCTAATTAAACACAGTGTGTGAATCACGTCTTATTAAGGGCCCAGTGCAGGCTGGGAGAGCAGCAGCCATGGCAGGGTGAAGGGTGCCGAGGGATGGGGGAGATGTGTAACGGCTGGGGATTGCCAGGGGTGATATTTACAATGGTCTCACTAGCCGCCTGGCCCCACAATGCTTGGTGCTTCGCCCAGCCAAATGACACAGTAACTTCAGCCAGGCTACCGTCTCTGTCACTGCCAGAGTGCCTTCTGGATGCAATGGATGGCAGCGCTCTACGGAAACGGGCACACATGCAGAGCTTAAAAACACCTGCTGGGCCACGTCTGTGTGCTCCCTCCCAGCTCTGCTCCAGCTCCCGTATCCGGCAGCTCTTGCTAGCCCTCCTCTCTGCCTGTCCTGGCCGGATCTGAAAACCCCTGATCTGGGCACAAAGAGGAGGGAGCAGGGCTTCCAAATCTACACGTGGTTGAATGTTGTGATTCACCTCTATCTCTCTATCTCCATCTGTGAAGTTCTGGGGTGCAAGCCAGACCAGTGAAGGCTTGTGTCACCACCTATCCTGCCACAGTGGGTCCCTCACCATGCTTTGCTATTGTAGCTCCCAAGCTGGGCCACTCACAAACAGCCTGCCAGCATGCAGGTCACCCCCTGAGTGTCCGTGTATAGCTGCAGACCTGGTCCAGCAGCCGCACCCACAGCAGCTGGTCAGCAACATGCCAGTCACACTCTGGCTCCCACCAGCCTCGGTACCACTTGCAGGTTGACCCCCATACACTCCCAGTCCTGAATTTTCCCAAAAACGCGTGTTCTGCACCGTCGGGCCCCATCCAGGACAGTTCAGATATTAAAGGTCCGTTGCCCCTGTAAAGGGTCAGTATTCAACAGTTTGCTACTTTAACTGGAGTTATCAAGCAGTTCAGTTTAAACACAGCACTGGATTAATTTAGATTAAAAATAAAACCAGCTCATTTAACGATAAAGGGAGAGATTTGAAGTGAGTACAGGTATAAGGCATTAAAGTCAGAAATGGTTACAAGAGAAGGAAAGAGAAAAAGCTTCCTAGTAGCTCAGTCTGAACAAGCTAGATCTGGTTCAAGGTAAAATCCTCACCCCGTGTTCCCAGCAATGGGGCTGACCCAATTCTCAGGTCAGGATCTCTCCCCAGCATAAGTGCAGATTCCGGGGGTGCTCTGGGGCTGGAGCACCCACAGGGGGAAAAAAGGTGGGTGCTTAGCAAAAGTGGGCCCCGCCAATCAGCTCCTTCCCCTCCCCCCCCAGCACCTCCCGCCTGCCACAATCAGCTGTTCAGCATCATGCAGGAGGCACTGGGGAAGAGGAGCAGGGGCAGGAAGGCATGAGGTGGGGGGTTGAGCTCCTCTCGGGAACTGGGGATGTCAACGCGTCTGCCCCCCAGAGTCAAAGGGCTGGTTCCTTTGTGTTCTGAGATGAGAGAGCAATAACCGGAGGTGGTTTTACCCCTCACTTTTACAACCCAGTCACCCTCTGAAATGCACATTCCTGAGAGTTACCCCGAGGTCAAGTTCATTCCAGCTATGAGGAGGGAGGAGACACAGAGTTTTGTGGTGAAAGGTGCCATGTTGTTTGTTAAAACGCAGATCACTCTGTTCCTGCCCCCCTGTGCTGCCAAAGAACAACCACTTGTCAGGCGATGGTCCATCACCTTTGATGACACCTGGCCAGAGGAAGCAGCTTCCCCTTTGTCTTTGAGAAATCCCCTTTCCAGACGTGTCTGGTGAACACTATGTAGTCATCATTTCAGCTTCTGTTCATAATTTAATACCCATTTTGCACAAGAAAATTGGTGATCAATGCGGTGTTCGTTTTTAAATGATACCTCACAAGGCATATTTTGCACAGAGCTTATTACAATAACATGCAGGGTATCAATACAGGGGCGCTTTTGGTCACACTGTCTGTCTGCTTAGCCTGTGCTCTTCACTCTGGTATTTGAGCACCGGCCTAGGTATCACCCAAACTGATTCTTTACACAGCGCCTCTGCATCCAACTGGTGTCTTCCCTCCCTCTCATCTCCCCTCACTGCATCATTCACCTCATCTCCCTGCCCACAATAGTTTCCCTTCTCCTAGGAGGGCCCTTAATCTCTCACACTCCCTCTTTCTGCAAGGATCTTCGCAACTAGATATGGGCCTGAACAGAGTCCCTGGCTCCAAACCTGGGCCCTGGTTCCAGATTTGCCTCTGAGTGGTCAGCTCTAAGTTCTCTCCATGAGGGGATGAATGCAAATACCTCCCAGACACTGGGTGCCTTCTGATTAGAAATGCCCATGTGTCCAGGAATGCTCGGATCATGGGGGATAGTTTGGCCCTTTGGAAAGAGGGAGAGCTTGGAGGTGGAATTCTCTCCCCTCCTTCCACTTTTGTCCATCCCGTAATATTTCTTTCCCACTCTTTCTGGGCCCATCTCTCATTACACATCTCAAATCCCTTGCTCCTCCCCATGCTCCAGTCTCCCATCGTCTCGGGCTCTCATTACCCAGAACAGTTAGCATTCTCCTGGGATAACAATTAGACACAGCAGCCTGTGAAACATCCAGTTAAGCAAAAGATACTTACTACACAGACAAGGGCAATTAACAGCAAACGTCCAGTTCCAAGGGTCTCATTAGCAGCCTTAAACATGCCCATCATTATTAACCATCCAACATGAAGATTTAAAGCCTGTGCAAAATGAGACATTTTACTGGCCATATGTCGCCGGGTGGAGCCTGCCTTGCAGCCAGGGCTAGACTCCGGCCTTCATAGCACTGCGCCCAGTTCATCTCATAACTTCAGAAAGCAAATCTCCTTCATCCCTGGCCTTGTTCAGCCCGAGTGGCTCGTCCAGACTTGGGGCCCAGTGGGCGTTCCAGCTGGAGGTGGAACTTGGTGATGGACGGGGATTTCTTGGATGCAGGTGTGTTCATTTACAAAGAATGTACCACGTCCTGGGTCTCTGAGCGCAGAAGGAATCAGAGAGAAGGAAACAGCTTCATGTGGTCGCAGCAACCTTCACCTCTGCCCCATCACCTCTTCCCGGGTTTCTTCCGGAGCCAGCTGCCGAGTTTCCTGCTGCTCCTTCAGGCTGTCTGTTTCTCAGGCTGTTCTCAGTTTCTGTGTGCACTCCCCCCTCTCTCTCACACACACAAACACACACACCTGGTCACAACATCCAGTGATATGGTCACATCATATAGCACAGTAGCACCTATGGACCCCCGCTGAGATCAGGGCCCCATTACACTAGGGATGGGCCAAACTTCAAGCAGAAGAGTAGCCTCATTGAAGTCAATGGGATTATTGATGTGCTGGAATTAGGCGCATGTTTCTGTACCTTGCTGAATCGGGGCCCATAAGGGGTAATGGGACAAACTGAAGATGGGGGAACCCGTCTAGATGTCTGGAAACCCTTCCAAAAGCAGGGAGCTGTTCGACTTTGGAATAGGAGGTGCTGGGAACACCGTCAGCGAGACTGAACAAAGCACCAGACCCTGCCCCCTGTGCTGGTCCCTCGGGAAGGTAGGGGCAAGCTAAGCTCGGTCTTTTCCAGCTCTAATTTCTCTGGGTACGCTCAGGAGGGTAGTTCTGCCTGCAGCAGGCCCACATGGGAAGGGGAGAACCGCATGCAGCAGGGATCTCAGGGCCCCACTCTCCCCTCTAATCACCAGCCTGTGTCCTGGCAGGAAGGGATGGCCTTGCCCATTTGGCGATAATTTAATGCCATTTAAGCCAGGAAATGAAAACTAACTGGCTTTAAAGAGTCCCTGTCCTGTCCGCTGCTCCTTTCACTCTTGTGCACGGGGAGGCACTGGCTGCCGATATGGGGACAAGTTCTCCCCTCAGTTACAGAGACTCAGCCCTCTTCGGATGACGGAGATTGTCAGCTCTTTGGGGCAGGGGCTTTTTGTTCTGCGTTTGTACAGCACCCAGAACAATAGGGTCCTGGTCCAGGATTGGGGCTTCTACGCACCACTACAATAGTAATAAATAATTACAAACTACACCAGAGAACAGGACATATGACCTTTCCACAACGGTGACATCATTTAGGGAGCACATGGGCCAGGCTACACCCCTGCTGGGACGTGTAAAGGGCTTGAGATCTCAGAGAACCCCACCGTGCTCAACGCCCCCCCGCTCTCAGGACTACGTGGAGGAATCCTTTATTGGTATCCAAAATACTGAAGCTGCCTAATTGCATTGTGAGCTCCCCCGAAGGAACAGCGCCCATATCCAGGAGTGAGCAGTTCCTATTGTCTGGCCTGAACAAAACAACGTTGGTATCGTCCCTTGAGCCATCAGTTTACCCATAAACAAATCTAGTGTTCTGCCTTGAACCATTGTTTTTTTCCCTACAAAAAACCCATACCCACGCTCAAGTAAGTGCTCTGATGCCTGGATCCAAAATCTTCATCAGTTCCATTGGGACTTCTTCTTCTCCTGACTGATCATGCTGGGGGCTCTGCCTGTCTCCAGCACTCTGGACCCTCAGATACCACCACCAGCCGGGACCCCTGACCAGTTCAAGCTTCACGGAGTGGTGAGAACCCAGCTCCCTCTCTCTCTCTCGCTCTCGGTATAGCTTTCTAACCCTGGCTTGTGTAATCAAATTTAAACTAGATTTAATATTGTAACTGTTTTGTTTGTTTGGCTCCCCTTCCTGGTTATTACCTGGCAATAAATAACTTTTATGGTTAAGCTGGTTGCTTCCCTCCCTCTCTATCTTTTTTGTGTTTTTTGGCTTCCCCATTCGCTCTGCAGCAACGCTCCTCATACCTAAGCTAAAGATCCCTGCAGCGCCCAAAAATCCTGTGGGGTTTGCTCATCATGTGGGTTACGACCAGCACAATTGTAACGTGAAAGATGGGACAGGGACTTGCTGAATCTGTGGCATAGGAGGGTGGCAGCTTGGAAGTGCCGTTTAACGCAGCCTGCTGAGGCTAGGGGTCAGCTTGGGTGTGCTGATTGACCCGATCCGCTCAGACACGCTCTGTTAATGTGTGTGTGTTCCTCTGATTTTGGGGCTGGAGGAACCCAGGGCTGGGGAACCTAGGTCCTGCAGGGTAGCTCCATTGGGAGGGAACTTGCAGAAGGGAGAAGTAGAGCTCCCTAGGAAAACACAAGTGACACAAGCAGTATATTGATAGAATTACAGAACCCCCACCCCCCAGAAGAATAACCCTAAAACATGAGCATACCCCAAAGTAACAGGCAAGTTTGGTAACAGTCCCACTCATGGTCCTAGGTGCTGCACAAACATGGAACAAAAAGACAACCCCTGCCCCAAAGACTCAGGCTTGTTTTCTTCTTAAGTGTACAAAACTCCTGGCCTCTTCCAGCAGTGAGTTCCGAGAGCTTATTCCTTCACTCTCCCACTTCCCTGGTCCTTCTTGCATGAACAGAGAGCAACAATACCCAAAGTCCGAAGATGCAAACAATTCGATGTTTATTGGGGTGAACTTCCAGCAAGCTTAAATCCAAGTTCCTTTTACCTTATTTTCGAATCCCAACTTACTTCCTGTTTGCCCCTAATTTATATAGTAATATTCTTAGCTATGTCTTAACCAATCATTCTACTGAAATTTAACTAACCAATCCTAACATATTGTAACATGGTTAACTAACCAATTATATCCCACCACCTTAATTAGTTTACACCCAGCAAAATTAATTATACAGCAGACAAACAAATCACAGAACCAGCCAGAGACCATGCCAATAAACAATAGCAAAGTGGGAACTATAATGACAAAACAACACAAAAGTGAGGATTTCACGACTACATCTATAAAGATATAAGGGTTTCCCAGCTGTGTCTACTGATAAGTGAGTTCTTACCAGATAGAAATTTCCTTTTACATCTTCTAGGCTCTTCCCTTTCTCTGGAGGTGATAGATCGGATCCCCTTCCTAACGGCCCCAGATTGACTAGGTTGGAATGTGAGGAGGTGACCGGTCGCTTCCCAGCTTATGGCTGCCTCTGCTGCTTAGCCAAAGGCCTTGGCCTAAGAACAGGGCCTCAGAGCGTCACAGTGAGAGAAGGTCCTCACACAGATTCTTTCTTGCATACCTCTATTAGTTTTTGCACTGAATGCTCAGATAAATTGGTTAGTCTCTAAGGTGCCACAAGTCCTCCTGTTCTTTTTACAGGTATATAGTGTGCAACTTCACAGGCGGAGCCCTATGGATTGTGTGGCGCAGGGAAGGAGGTAGACGACTAGTTGTCCGTGTGGAAGTTGAATAGACCAACTTTAAGTATTGAGTGAGTGTAATAATGTCACCCCCTAGTGACGGGAACTAGAATAGGGAGCCCACTGTGAGAGCTAATCGAGGAGATTTCTCCTTGGGCTCAAGTGGCAAAGGCCCGTGCAGGAGCCGGGTTCCAGTCCCAGCTCTGTGGTTGGTTTCTCTGCTACCCATGTCCGCTCTCTGCAGCTCCTGGATTCTTTCCACCCTGCACTGCAGAGGGGAGAAAGATCAGAGCCATGAGATGCAGCTTCCTGTAAACAAACAAAGGGAGCGAGTGCCTGCCGCCATAATCCCCACGCGGAGAAGGTGCTTTGCCGCCATGCGCTGGGATAATTAGCAGCCCGCTTGCCAAGTCACACTTCGATACATGCCACAGCTTTTCATCAGGAGTCAGCAAGCACAATCCGCTGACAATTAATTAGCTATAATTAGCAGGATTCACCTCGTTCTGACAAACTGGGCAAATATTTTCCCAGGGAGCTCTGCATGGCGTCCTGCCCTGGCGCACAGCCGGGCCACCCCGTCCCGCTCTCAGCTAAAGGAGAGAAACCGAAACGCTAATCGATGACCCCGTTTCTCCTCCCCGCCAGATGCCTTCTTGGCCTCTTTGCAGCCCTGCCTCTCAGCCAGGCATGTCCCAGCTCACCGGCAGGTGGGGAGGCAGTTTGTCCCTTGCAGTTTCCAAAGTTGGCACCAGGGGAGAGGGTTCCCCAGCGAGATCTATGCTAGTGCCAAACAGGCAGGGTCCCTGCCTCCCGCCTGGGACTGGCTCAGGATAAAGCCCTGAGAGAAGGCGCATAAGAACTGAATGATGTAAAAGACATACTCCAGGCACTAGCTTTCTTTCTATGGGGCTGGGCCAGGTGTGTGCGGGGACAAGGATGGGTGCATTGCTAGGGGGCTAGGGGGAGGTGCATACATCTGGAAGTGGAGGCGGGTGTGTGTAGGGACTAGGGTGGGCGTATTTCTATAGGACAGGTGTATGTAGGTGGGGCTGGTGCACAGGTGTTGGGGACAAGTATGTTTGGCTGAGGGTGGGAGCATGTCTCTAGGACCGGGGAAGGTATGTGGGGCTGGTTCATGTATATGGGGAGCAAGCATATAGGCCTGACAGTGGGGGCATTTCTACATGGCTAGGGCATGTATAATGGCGTTGGGACAGGTATCCATAGGGGTGAGTTGCGGGCATTGTTATATGGAAAGGGCAGGTGAATGCAGGGGAATCTTTCTGTCGCCGTCCTACAGGGCCCCAGCAAACTTCACTACTGATTATTTCTCCCGTGTTTAGCTCAAATTTGGATTTGGAAAGCAGGAAAAAAAACCACAAGAAAGGGGCTGCTTCTCCTTTGAAGGCAGCTTCTGCCACAGCCGCTTTGTCTGGCTCAGGCAGGGAAGCGAGGCTCCAGTCATGGGCCCAGGCTGCTTTCATGGCGCACGCACAAAAGCACGCTATGTCACCACTCCCTGATTAATCAGATTAGCACATCAGGAAAGTCAGCGCCCACAGGCGCACGCTCAGCGGCTGAGACACCACCCGCAGAATCCACAGGGAGCCGGATTCATTATTCAGATTTTAACAAATTCAGACACGTCTCTCTAAAGGTCTAACAAGTGGTTTCTTTCCCACCGGGGACATTCTCCCCCACACGCTCTCTCCTTGGATTCGTTTTTCATTTTCATCATCTCACCTTCTTTTTTAAACCCCGGTGGCATTTTTATAAGAAGAGGGTTTTGACCTTGTCTCCCTGACTGGGATCCCCTTCCTGCCCCACCCACCACTGCCTGCCCAGGTCCACCCCAGAGGTGGCTGCATTTCTGCAGCGCTAGGTAAAGTTTGCGAAGCGCTTTGGGATCCTTCCTGGTGCAAAGCCCTGCACGAGTAGTAACAGCTCCTCATTCCCTTCTGCCCCAGGGTCTCCTACCACTTTGCAAATACACAGTAAGGGATCCCTGGAGGTTCTCTCTGAGGTAGGGGAAGCAGATTTGCCTCAGGCTGCAGCAAGCCAGTGCAACTGTGGGGAAGAGGATGCAAACCCCTACCCCACAGCCCCTGCCCCTCTCTCACCTGGCCCCCTTCTCCACTGCAGCATCCATAACCAACAGGGGAGAAGAGACCAGCACTCCGGCCCATCACAAAGGTTTACTGGGTATTGAAAGGGAGAGAAGGAAGCAGCGAGGTTGCGGGCGATGTGCACAGACAGCGGGGCTGGTGCAGCAGGGTATCTGGGCAGTAAGGTACAGGGCCAAGGTGGGTAGTGGGGCTAGTGAATTGTGAGGTATGGGGCATAGTGCAGGGCAGTTAAGTTAGGGGCAGTTAGGGGCAGAGTGCAGTAGGATGAGGATGAGGGGCAGTGGTGTTGCTGGACATTAAGGGGAGGGGCAGAGTAGAAGGGCTGTGGGGTCACGGAGCATAGCCTAGAGCCTGCCTGGAGTGGCTTCTACCTCAGCCTCTCTAGGTTCACCCTTCTCTCAGGGCGGGACTTAGAGGGCTCTCCCCTGGTATCCCCCAGCTAATCCCAAACCCAAAGTACAAACTTAACCCTACTTCTGCCCTCCTCAGGATTGACCCTTCGTCTGAACACCTCCCTGATCCTCCAGGCTTCACCACGGGAGCTTACTCCTCCCCACTGACTGCCCCATAGTCTCTTCCGCTCCTGGCCTCATGGCCGACACTCCCTACTCAAGAGAAGATGCCAGAATCAACCCTCTCCCAGGGCTTCCTTCTTGGCCATACCAGTCTCTCTACTGCTGACCGCAGAATCAGCTTCATCGTTAATTAGGCCTGGCCCACCCTCCAATTAGGTTAACTGGCCTCCTGGGCCCAGATTAGCTCTTTCACCACCTGTGTGGGAGTAGACCCCTCGTTGCAGTCCCTGTGTATCACATCTCTCCTGAGATTCCCAAAGGTAGGTACATGTTCTCATCCTAGCTTGCTGGGTGACCATAGACAAGTCACTTCACTTGCTGTGCCTCAGTTTCTCCATCTGTACAGTGGGGATAACGATACTGACCTTTTCATAAATGCACATTGCGTTCTATTGATGAAAAATGCCCTAGAAGAGCAACGTATTAGTTTACAGATGGGGAAACTGAGACATGTTGCCCAAGGGATGCAACGCCGTGTCCCTAGCCTCTGTTTGCCAGAAGCTGGATATGGGCGACAGGGGATGGGTCACTTGATGAGTCCCTGTTCTGTTTATTCCCTCTGGGGCACCTGGCATTGGCCACTGTCGGAAGACAGGACACTGGGCTAGATGGACCTTTGGTCTGACCCAGTACGAGCGGTCTTATGGAAGGCCACCCAGGGAATCAGTAGCAGTCAGGGATGGACTGGAACATTGGGCAGGCTCTGCAGGAAAGACTGGCAGACTTCAGCCCAGTTCCTAATGACCGAGAAATCCCGCGACAACCAGCACTGACTGGCGTCTAGGATTGACTAGGTCATTGACAAGCAAGCCCAGGGCTGGTCCCTCCAGGGTCAGACGTGAGGCACATGGGTGAGAACCAGTGCATGGGGAAGCTAGCGGCAACCCTTCCCATGCTGCACCGGGTCTGTGCATAGACGTCATCAGTCTGCAGTTTCCACCAGCAATGTCATTCGCACCCACAAGCAGTTAGGGAGGAGGGAAGAGCCAAGGACCCGAGCCTGAGCCTCTCCCGCACAGCTCCAGCTTCCATGGAGCCAGACTTTCAGGAGAGCTCAGCCCCCAGCCTGCTGAGACCCGAGTGAAAAGCTACAGGTTTATTTCAAGGCCTCAGTGTGAACTGAGCCCTTCTGAAAAGCTAGCCCGGATCCTGGGGGCTGAGCACTTGGGAAGCTGGCCCTGAACACTGGAAAATCTGGCTTCATGGGCAGGGCTGCAGCTCCGCCCGGCAGTGGAAAGTTCTGCAGCAAGAGGACCTGGCCATGAAGGCTGACTCAGAGCGGAGCCTAGTCCGGGCCCTGCCTTAGTCCCAGAATCTCGCACGCACTCGCTGAAGATCATCAGCATTACCCCAAGAAAGGGCAGGCAGCCTTTGCTGGAGACCAGCAGCGGGGAGAGGCCTTGCGAGCACTGAGGAAGTTCAAAGGGAGATCTTCATCAATTTTCATAAGTCTCAACCAAGATATCTGAGTCAGTCTTACGTGGGGAAGAGGCCTTCCCAACGACATCAAAAGCCCTGTTTGAACGGCACAGGGGGGCGGGGGCAGGGGCAGGAAGAGGAGGGAGGACGAGTGGAGATGGAAGAAAGCGAGAGATGAAGAGGCAGAGCGACGGGTATTTTGAAACTAGATTTACCACAGTTTTACAAGCATCTGGGGCAAGAGTGAGCAGCCTGAGATACAGAGGATGAGAAGGAGCTGGGAGCAGACTGATTCTCACTCTCTCTGGCCATCAAAGGAGCCTTTCAGAATCAAACGCTGGTGCCTAACACTCAGCTCCGCGTTTGATCCTGCCCTTCGGCTGCACTCCTCTCCAGTGCTGGGGTGTGGAGTTCATGCCACAAGGGACTTGGAACTCGCTCACACAAGACGAGGGTGCGTGGCAGGCACCTAGCTTGCAGCCGGCAGGTTGGCGAAGTTGCAGGCTCTTTCCTCTCGGGTCACCCTGCTGGAATGCCCTCCCCTCTAGAGATCGGGAGCAGGCCAAAGACAGACCTGCAGATCCAGAGATTGCCCAGAAATCTGGCAGCTCCCCCACTGCGGCAGTCACCTCTCCCTGCAACTCCCATCCTGACTCTGGGCCTTACCCAGCCACTGACCAAGAGGCGGGGGAGAATTTACCAGGGAATCCCATTTCCCATCACCAGGGCAGAGGAGAGAGAACCAGGGTCGATTGCGGGTTGGCACCAAACTCCAATATGGCATTTCCCTGGTGCCAGCTGCAGGTTCGTGTCATGAGGCATTACGGGCAGGAACCAGGTCTTCACTGCACCTGTATAGGGCCATAGACAGCTCTGGCACCCAATCAACAATAAGGATAATTCCCTTGCCCAGCTGTTCATCACCACTACCTGTACAGTGCCACCCAGACAGCAGCACAATCTGCCATGTGCAGACTGGAGGCAGGTCAGCTGTCGGTCGCCGTGGGTAATTCCTGGGAAATGGAAGCATTTAAAGGGTCCTTGGCATGCTTGTTTTTATGCACAAGTTAACCGAAAAGGCCCCGAGCTGCCACCTGTGGGAATGTCACTTGCCCACGTGCTGCCACCCATGGCCAGCAAGGAAAGCCCAGGAGTCTATCTGGGTGCCAAGAAACAATGTGGACCTGATTGTTTATGCCACAGTCGGATGAGGAGAAGGCTCCCTGGGGCTGGGGAGACTCACCAAAAGCTCTGTAGCAAACTAAGTAATCCCGGGATGGGTCCTCCCCTGGATCAGTAATTGGTTACTAGATAAGAAACAAAGGGTGGGACTACACGGTTAGTTTTCAGAATGGAGAGAGGTAAATACCAGGGACCCCCAAGGATCTGACCTGGGACCTGTGCTGTGCAACTGATGATCTAGAAAAGAGGACGAACGATGAGGTGGCAAAATGTGCAGATGATAATTGAGTTACTCGAGATAGTTACGTCCAAAGATGACTCGGAAGAGTTCCAAAGGGATCTCACGAAACTGGGTGACTGGGCAACAAAATGGCAGATGAAATTCATTGTGGATAAGTGCAAAGTAATGCACATTGAAAAAAATAATAATCCCAACTCTACATACAAAACGATGGGGTCTAAATTAGCCGTTACCACTCTAGAAAGAGATCTCGGAGTCATTGTGGATAGCTCTCTGAAAAGAATCCACTCAGTGTGTAGCGGCAGTCCAAAAAGTGAAGAGTGTTAGGATCCATTAGGACAGGGATAGATAATAAGACAGAAGAGATCATACTGCCTCTGTGCATCTTGAATACTGCTGCCGATCTGGTTGCCCCGTCTCAAGAAGGATGTATTAGAATTTGAAAAGGTGCAGAAAATGGCAATGAAAATGATGAGGGGGATGGAACAGCTTCCATACAAGGAGATATTAACCTGACTGGGACTGTTCCGTTTAGAAAAGAGATGAGTAAGGTGGGGGGGGCGGGGGGGGACTTGATAGAGGTCTATAAAATTATGAATGATGTGGAGACAGTGAATAGAAAAGTGTTATTTACCCTTTCGCATAACATAAGAACTTGGGGTCCCCCAATGAAATTAATAGGCAGAGGGTTTAATACAAAAGGAAATACTGTTTCACACAATGCACAGCCAACCTGTGGAACTCATTGCCAGGGGATGTTGTGAAGGCCAAAAGTATAATTGGGTTAAAAAAAGAATGAGATAATTGATGGAGGATAGGTCCATCGATGACTGTTAGCCAAGATGGTCAGGGACGCAACGGCATGCTCCAGGTGTCTCTAAACCTCTGACTGCCAGAAGCTGGGACTGGATGACAGGGAATGGATCACACAAAATTGCCCTGTCTCGTTCATTCCTTGTGAAGAATCTGGCAGAGGCCACTGGCAGAAGACAGGATACTGGCCTAGATGGACCATAGACCTGACCTAGTTAGGGCTGTTCTTATCTATGTGCCAGGATCAGATGGAGGGGGGTCTGGGAGCTGGGCAGGTAAGAGGGTCTGTACCGGTGTAGATGGCTCCCTCCATCTGCTCTTTACCATGGAACCAGGGGAAGGGAACTGGCTTGCTATGCTTTGTCCAAGCAGATTTCCCCTCGCTGTCCGGGGGCCAAGGATGTGCCCCAGCCCAGCACTGCCCAGTTCCACGCTACACAGCCCAGTCTGTCCCTGGGCGCAGCGGGCCCTAGCTCTTCATTGCTCAGAGACAACACTCTCCCAGCCCTCCTGCATCACACGATACCCCTCCCTTCCCATCTCCGACTACCCCAGGGCAGGGCGAGAACGGGGCCCCCAGGAAGGTGACAGCCACCACCACTGCATCCTACATGAGCAGTTGCCGCCCCGCCCATGGGGGCATCCTGAGAGCTGCAGAGCTCTTCCCCGCCGGTTCGGAGTGCGGTCTAATGGGCACTCCGGCAGATCCAGCCGTTTCCGATACAAAAAGGCCACACGCACACAGAGGCGAATGCATCCAGCCCAGGCTGCCGAACATATAGCGAGCGAAGGAACGTTTCTCACCCGTCGGCTCCGAGCCAGCCCCTCCGGAGATGAAAACACTTTGCCTTTTATGGAGGATTGGTCTAGTTTTGTTTTTAAAAAAAAACACACCAAGGAAGATTTCATACTCGAATAAACCTCTTGCTCACACTGGATTAATTCGCTGAGCCCGGAACTCTCAATTGCCTTGGAACCAGATAATGGGAGAGAGCAAGTTCTGAGATAAAGCCGTGCACAGCCATGGAGAAGCACTCTCCCTTGACTCAGGCGCTAATTTGAATAATACAGACTCTGCTAAGGCAGGCAGGATTTCAGAGAGCAGATAAGGATGAATTATTTGCGGGACAGAGCTTGCTTCGTGTTAATCTGGCTCCAGTTTTGTAGGGAAAAGTGCTGAGCTCAAATCTCCTCTTATCTCTGAAAGGGCCTGTAACAAACAAGAAATTCATTGCAATAAACATTGCCCCCATTGCATGTGCCCTGGTTTGTTATCATCGGGTTGCTTACGAGACCTGGGCTGTGCATCCCAGTTTGTTATTTTATCATAAGGTCTCTAGGGAGTGCTGGGCTTTGCAAACAGGTGGTTTATTGTAGGGTTGCTTATGAGTGGTGGGCTGCAGACCCTGCAGTTTCTGCTGATTCATGGACTGCACACACTTTGTTATTGTAGGGTTGCTTGTGTTGGGATGCACGTGGCTGCTTTACAATTCCCATTGATTGCCTGGCTGCACACGCTGGTTTGTTATTATAGGGTCACTCAAGACAGTCTTGAGAGTTTGTTGTTTATTTTATATATGAAAAATCACTACTGAGGATTTAGGGGGACGAAAGATATTTTTTCAGATGTGACTTTTGCAGAGATAAGGACACAGGTGGTAACATTCCTGGCCTGCCCAGTCAAATGGTCTCCTTTTCATGTACTGAACACAAAGGTGCTGGAACTAGAGGTTCTGGGGGGAATGCTGCACTCCCTGGCTTGAAGGGGTTTCCATCATATCATTGAATCATAGAATCTCAGGGTTGGAAGGGACCTCAGGAGGTCATCTAGTCCAACCCCCTGCTCAAAGCAGGACCAATCCCCAATTAAATCATCCTAGCCAGGGCTTTGTCAAGCCTGACCTTAAAAACTTCGAAGGAAGGAGATTCTACCAGCTCCCTAGGTAACGCATTCCAGTGTTTCACCACCCTTATAGTGAAAAAGTTTTTCCTAATATCCAACCTAAACCTCCCCCACTGCAACTTGAGACCATTACTCCTTGTCCTGTCCTCTTCTACCACTGAGAATAGTCTAGAACCATCCTCTCTGGAACCACCTCTCAGGTAGTTGAAAGCAGCTATCAAATCCCCCCTCATTCTTCTCTTCTGCAGACTAAACAATCCCAGTTCCCTCAGCCTCTGCTCATAACTCATGTGTTCCAGACCCCTAATCATTTTTGTTGCCCTTTGCTGGACTCTCTCCAATTTATCCACATCCTTCTTGTAGTGTGGGGCCCAAAACTGGACACAGTACTCCAGATGAGGCATCACCAATGTCAAATAGAGGGGAACGATCACGTCCCTTGATCTGCTCGCTATGCCCCTACTTATACATCCCAAAATGCCATTGGCCTTCTTGGCAACAAGGGCACACTGCTGACTCATATCCAGCTTCTCGTCCACTGTCACCCCTAGGTCCTTTTCCACAGAACTGCTGCCTAGCCACTCGGTCCCTAGTCTGTAGCAGTGCATTGGGTTCTTCCGTCCTAAGTGCAGGACTCTGCACTTGTCCTTATTGAACCTCATCAGATTTCTTTTGGCCCCAATCCTCCAATTTGTCTAGGTCCCTCTGTATCCTATCCCTGCCCTCCAGC
Source organism: Eretmochelys imbricata (assembly GCF_965152235.1). Classification (NCBI taxonomy): domain Eukaryota; kingdom Metazoa; phylum Chordata; order Testudines; family Cheloniidae; genus Eretmochelys; species Eretmochelys imbricata. The sequence continues at coordinate 6,420,987 of NC_135590.1, forward strand.
GTATCTACCACTCCTCCCAGTTTAGTATCATCCGCAAATTTGCTGAGAGTGCAATCCACACCATCCTCCAGATCATTTATGAAGATATTGAACAAAACCAGCCCCAGGACCGACCCCTGGGGCACTCCACTTGACACTGGCTGCCAACTAGACATGGAGCCATTGATCACTACCCGTTGAGCCTGACAATCTAGCCAGCTTTCTACCCACCTTATAGTGCATTCATCCAGCCCATACTTCTTTAAGTTGCTGACAAGAATACTGTGGGAGACCGTGTCAAAAGCTTTGCTAAAGTCAAGAAACAATACATCCACAGCTTTCCCTTCATCCACAGAACCAGTAATCTCATCATAGAAGGCGATTAGATTAGTCAGGCATGACCTTCCCTTGGTGAATCCATGCTGACTGTTCCTGATCACTTTCCTCTCATGTAAGTGCTTCAGGATTGATTCTTTGAGGACCTGCTCCATGATTTTTCCGGGGACTGAGGTGAGGCTCACTGGCCTGTAGTTCCCAGGATCCTCCTTCTTCCCTTTTTTAAAGATTGGCACTACATTAGCCTTTTTCCAGTCATCCGGGACTTCCCCCGTTCGCCACGAGTTTTCAAAGATAATGGCCAATGGCTCTGCAATCACAGCCGCCAATTCCTTTAGCGCTGTCGGATGCAACTCGTCCGGCCCATGGACTTGTGCACGTCCAGCTTTTCTAAATAGTTCCGAACCACCTCTTTCTCCACAGAGGGCTGGCCATCTACTCCCCATGTTGTGATGCCCAGCGCAGCAGTCTGGGAGCTGACCTTGTTAGTGAAGACAGAGGCAAAAAAAGCATTGAGTACATTAGCTTTTTCCACATCCTCTGTCACTAGGTTGCCTCCCTCATTCAGTAAGGGGCCCACACTTTCCTTGGCTTTCTTCTCGTTGCCAACATACCTGAAGAAACCCTTCTTGTTACTCTTGACATCTCTCACTAGCTGCAGCTCCAGGTGCGATTTGGCCCTCCTGATTTCATTCCTACATGCCCGAGCAATATTTTTATACTCTTCCCTGGTCATATGTCCAACCTTCCACTTCTTGTAAGCTTCTTTTTTATGTTTAAGATCTGCTAGGATTTCACCGTTAAGCCAAGCTGGTCGTCTGCCATATTTACTATTCTTTCGACTCATCGGGATGGCTTGTCCCTGTAACCTCAACAGGGATTCCTTGAAATACAGCCAGCTCTCCTGGACTCCTTTCCCCTTCATGTTAGTCCCCCAGCGGATCCTACCCATCCGTTCCCTGAGGGAATCGAAGTCTGCTTTCCTGAAGTCCAGGGTCCGTATCCTGCTGCTTACCTTTCTTCTGTGTCAGGATCCTGAACTCCACCAACTCATGGTCACTGCCTCCCAGATTCCCATCCACTTTAGCTTCCCCTACTAATTCTTCCCGGTTTGTGAGCAGCAGGTCAAGAAAAGCTCCCCCCCTAGTTGGCTCCTCCAGCACTTGCACCAGGAAATTGTCCCCTACGCTTTCCAAAAACTTCCTGGATTGTTTATGCACCGCTGTATTGCTCTCCCAGCAGATATCAGGAACATATCCAGGGTTTACAGTTTGGTTCGATGGCTCTCAGCACCCACCACTGTGCAGCCCCCTGACTGAACGTAAACTGACTTACACACAAAAAAAAACAATGTTAAAAGAATATTAAAGGTGCAAAGTCAAGCAGCCAGAAAGTAGGAAGTGCTGGAATTAAGATTGCCGGTGCCATAGGCACCAACTCGGTGGGTGCTCTGGGGCTGGAGCACCCACGGAAAAAAAATTAGGGAATGCTCAGCGCCCACCAGCAGCCCTGCGGATCAGCTCCTCCCCCACCCCCCCAGCACCTCCTGCCCGCTGGCGGCTTCACCAATCAGCACTTCCCCCTCCCTCCCACCCGCAGCGATCAGCTGTTCAGCGGCGTGCAGGAGGTGCTGGGGGGAAGGGGAGGAGCGAGGGCAGGGCACACTCAGGGGAGGGGGTGGGAAGAGGCAGGGTGGGGCCTTGGGGGGGGGGAAAAGAGGTGGAGTGGGGGCAGGGCCTGGGGCAGAGCGGGGGTCAAGCACCCCTGGGGGAAAGTGGGCTGTTGGCACATATGGCCTGTGCCACCTTAACTTGGCCTCTCTGTGCGTACGTGTGAGGAAACAGTCTTTCATTCCATCCCCATCTCTCCCTCAGCGTTCGTATCCCCGTCCTCTCCAGCCTCCACACGTTCAGTCTTCATCGGATCTCATTCATTCCCTGCCTCTGTTGGCTCCCAGCACTCTCCCCAACCCATTCCCCCCGTGGCTACCAATCCCAGTCTCCTGCACCCCCGGCTCCTCCTTTGATCTCAGCCTCCCCCTCCCCCACTTCGGACCTTCCCCCACAATGTCTATTTCACCTCCCCCCATCCCAGTCTCCTTGCCAAGCCAGTCCCAGTCTCCCCCCAGAGGTTCCTTGTCACCACCTACTCCTCTCCTGGGATCGCAGGATCCAAGCAGCCACTTGCTATCTAGCGGGTGCCATCCACTTCCTTTAGGCATTGTGAGCAATTTGAGCGGCTCAGAGCCGGCTGGCTCCGACCATCCATCTGGCTCAGTCAGAGGGCTTGATCGCTGCTTGTCACGTGGCTCATTCATTGCAGAAGACCAGAAGAGGACATTCCCTGCCAGGCGCAGTCAGGCCCAGGGCTAATTAGCGGACGAGAGCAAAAGGTCAAACTCAAAGGGAGAATCTCTCTTAATTCTGGGGACGTTATTTGTGGAAGTGGGACTGCCGGGTCCAAGAACACGGTCTCTTTCCATGTCAGCCTCTGCTTTCTCGCTCCTCACCCCGGTCTTTTGCTCTCGCTCACCCGTCTGCCTGGCAGAATAATCAGCCTGACTGGTTAGCTCTGGGAAGAGTGGGCCAAGCCAATTATGAAAGACCAAATTAAAAAATAAATAAATTGCAGGAGGCTTGTCAGGGGAAGGCAAAAAAACAAACAACCCAATTCTTCACTTAATGGCCAAGGAGCCAAGTCTCCATCAATCGCAAAACTGCCTTTGAAAACTCCAGCTCTCACGCTTCCTCGGCAACTTAGGGCAGTGCCACGACATCACCCCCAAAGCAACATTTTTAACCTTCTCTTGCGCCCCTTTTCTACCAAAGATGAGGCTCTTCAGATCTATCTGGCCAATTATAGAGGGAAAAAAAAGCCTCCGAAATTCAGCTGTGAATTGCAAGGCAACAGCAAGCCACCCTCGTTCAGAGTGCGTGGCTCTGCGATTCTGGTTCGGCCCCCGCGGAAAGAGAGACGCTGTACTTTGCATTTACCGCTCCCCCTTCTACAGGTCCCGAAGCGCCGCACGAAGCTGGGAATGAGTGGAACTCTCCCTTGTTGTTCTGCTGTTGTGTCCCTGCTCACTTTCCCCAGCTGACCAGGCTTGCTGCTTGGATGCGGATTGGAACAGCATTACCCAACATGCCCTGCATCCCGGTGCAGGATTGTTCTCCACCTGTCACCCAACGCCAGTTCTCATCACTTGGTTTTGCCAGCGGCTGCCCCCGGAGGAGGATCTGCCGTTCCCGTGAGCTGGTCCCGAGACGCCGTGATGGGGTTGGCTCTCCAGCTGCCTGCCTGCCCCCAGGCAGCCTCAAAGAGCCTGAGGAAAGCCCAAAGGGAAGCTCACCCAGCTGCCACAGGCCGTGCCCAGCGCTCCCGGAGGAAGGCAGAGCTGTGCTCGCAGCATGGCTAGCTGTTTGTGCGACCGACACAACGGGCCTTTCCAGGCGACCCAGCCGCTGCTGTATCTGCTACGACACTGCTCTGCTCCTGGGCAAAGCTGTTCGCAGCCCAGTCCCCCACTGCCAACACGATCTCCCCTGTCCCCACGCGCCTTCCCTCTCGCCGCTCTGCCCAGCTCGCTGTACAATCCCCCTCCCCCCCACTCCTCCCTGCACACTCCGCTGTATCCTGCCCCCGGGACCACCTCTCTCCCTCCGAGCCCCCTCACTCGATCTCTCAGCTCTGCCATGTCAGAGCGCTGTCCTGCATGCTCCCTTTTCGGCATGGGCCCCTCCCGCCACCTATTCCGGCCTCCTCTCAGCCCCCGCCTCGCCCCCCAGTCTTCTCACTTCGGCCATCAGTCCACCCTGCCACTCTGAAAGCATCTCAAAACTCACCACTTTGCAGGGAGCTGTCAGCCAGCTCCCACCCACCTCCAGCAGCCCTCACTGCCTGTTCCCAACCCTTCCCGCCACAGCTTGTCTCCTGCCCCCCAGAGAGCCCTTGCCTTGCACAAAACCTCCGGCGCACACTTTGACAGCTGACATGTCTCCCCAGGAGGGGACAGTCCCTGGGGAATCCCACCATTCTGTGCCCACTTGGAGTGAATACTAAGCATGGCCCCTCCACTAAGCCGCACGCACCAGAGCTGAGCATCACCCAGATACTCAATCAAAGCACTGTAGCCGTATTGCAAGGTCAGCCATGGGCAGGTTACAGTGAATCATAGAATATCAGGGTTGGAAGGGACCTCAGGAGGTCATCTAGTCCAACCCCCTGCTCAAAGCAGGACTAATCCCCAATATTTGCCCTGATCTCTAAATGACCCCCCTCAAGGATTGAACTCATGACCCTGGGTTCAGCAGGCCAATGCTCAAACCACTGAGCTATGCCTCCCCCCGTAGTGCTGGCCTCGCAAGCTACCTCACTTCACCAGCGATCACGCAGGAGCTATCCTGGTGTAAAAAACCCTGTGGGTCAGTGAAGTCAAAGCCAGAATCTATCACGGAGAGATGCTGGGACCAGATCCTCTGTTGGTGTAAACTGGTGTATCTCCACCGACTTCCACAGCGCTCCACTGATTTACACCAGCTGGCCCCAGAGAGAGAAACAGCGACGTCCCTTTTGACCCCCTCCAATTCTGAGCACAGCTAACTGCAGGAGCACAATTTGTGACCGGGGTGAGCACCGTTTGGACGCTGCACGGTCCGCTGGTGGAGGCCCTGCAGCGATGCAAAGAGAGAGACTCAGCTGAGGCCAGGCTGAAAAAAAAACAATCAAGCATTGAGGTTTTGTCCACACTGCAGCTGTGACCAGGGGAGCAACACATTTTACCAGGATGGGGAATATTCCCCCCGGTTTAACTTGATTACAGCCAAGTGAGTCACAGCAGGGGTGTGTAGGGTTTCTCTGCCTGATGTGGACAGAGTCTGCTCCGAGGTGCTGGAACTAGGGGTGCTCTCGCACCCCCTGGCTTGAAGTGGTTTCCGTCACATAGAGGGTTTACAGTTTGGTTCAGTGGCTCTCAGCACCTGCACTGTACAAATGGTTCCAGGGCCCCTGACTCTATGAACCATGGTCTAAGACTGTGCTACAAACAGGGAAAGGAGGGGAGGATAGGTTGAATTCAGCTGTGCTGGGAGCAGGCAGATAACAGAAAGCTGATTCTGAGTGGGAGATGTGGATGCTCAGCCCGGGTCCAGATCAGGCCCAGAATTTGCAAAGCTTTGCAGGGTTGGGGTTGGATTTTTTTTTTACTTGTGAGAGAAGAACTGGGAACCAGCAGGTTTTCCCCAAGCTCAGCTGGCAAATGATTCATCCATTTAACAGACCAGCCCGACTGCTCGTCACACAGAAAGCCTGTAGGAAGGGAGCCCCATTCAGGGCATAGGAGGGGAGTCTGCTACAGCTGCGCCCAAGCCCAAAGGAGGCAGCTTCAAGGCCTGGACTGAAGTCCGCTCTTTTTTGCGGCTCCTCGTTCTAGGGAGGAGGGTTGAGCTGGCTGCCAGGCTGGGACTCAGCAGACCTGGGCTCAGTTCCTAGCTTTGCCACAGACTCCGTGGGCAGCTCCATCTCCTGCACACGGAAATACTCTGACCCCTGTTCTAAAGGCAGCGAAACTAAGTGACTTGGCCAAGGTCACACAAGGAACCTGGAGCAGAGGAAGGACCTGAACCCAGGTCTGCCAAAGGCCAGGCTAGCTCACTAACCACTAGGCCATGCTTCCTGAGCCTAACTCAGATCTCACTGGCACAGAACAGATATTAGTGAGAGGAGGAGCCTTCTCCCTCTCACTACATCAAAATGTCGGCTTCCTTAGCAGCCATAAGAAGAGTTCTATGGAGTTCGAAAGCTCGTCTCTCTTACCAACTGAAGCTGGTCCAATAAAAGACGGTATCTCCCCCACCTTGTCTTACTAATATCCTGGGACCAACAGGGCTACAACAACACTGCGTACGGCTTCCTCTGTGATTGTTAGTTCCTCATTCAGTGTTTAAGAAGCAGTTGTTTGATTCTCTCTCCTTCGGAAGGCGTTGTAGCCATCAGCATCTCTTTCATATTACACCAGGTTGCCCCATTGAAGAACTCCCCCACTTCCTTGTTTTGCTTTCGGAGCCAGTTAGATTGCTGATTATGCTCTCCCTTCATCTCCAGCCAGATCCTTCCCATCCCTCTGGGGCGGGTTTGCTTTCCCTTTGCCTTGTTCAAGGCCCAGCTCTGATTTTTGTGTGTGTATGTGTGATTTAGAAAGGCTGAGAGATTGGTTTGGTTTTGGGTTTGTTTTTTCCCTTGCTTCTGCGGCACCTCCTGCTGGCCCCTGACACGCTACAGATTACAAAAGGCACTTTTCTAGTGTTTTCCTGCTTTGATAGCCACCTTTTACCCAAATCAGTCCAGGCAAGGGCTGTAATTATCTGCCTGCCTCCGAGAGCTCCCTTGGCTGCTTGCAATGCTCAGACACCTGCTTTATTTCCATCAACTTGTCACTTTGAAAAGCAAAAAGGGAATGGCTCTCCCCCTTATTCCCCCCCACCCTCCATTATTGAGAAGCTAGAGAACAATCTATGCTATTCTTTCCACTCCTCTAAACAAATTCATCAAGGCAGCCTCCATACCCCCTTTGTTCCTCCTGCACTCCAAATTGCTACAGAAGTCCCTGGCTAACCCACTTCATTTGTAATCTTCTGCCGGGATCACACAGCACTCCGGTCTGCTTCTTAAAAGAGGATGCTGTAGGGGTGGAAGGTGCATGCTATCTCATTATTTATAAGCACAGGAGGCCTCCAAGCACCTGTGGTGTGCGGGGGGGGGGGTTCCTTAATTCCACGGAGGCTCCATTTAAAGCTTCTTAGAATCATAGGGTTCGACGGGACCACAAGGTCAGCTAGTCTACATCTTTCGTAGATGGAAGGCCACAAGGGACCATCCTGATCATCTAGGGCTCCACTCTAATCTGGGCCAGAGAATCTCTCCATTAAGCCCATAACCACTGTCTGAGCTATAGCACGTCTTTTAAAAACAACGGCTTCAGTACCAGGTCCCATTTGTGCTGAGCCCATGGCGGAAAGAGGGGAGTCACCCTACTCATGAAACGGGAAGAGGAGGGAGGAAAATGGACACAATCATCCACTAGGTCTTTTCTTTCTCTTTAAGAGGAAGGATGGTTTTGCCAGGTCAAGCACTGAACCAGGACACAGAGAGCCGGCTTTAGTGCCAGGATCTCCCTGCACGACCGGGGCCAAGTCATTCAATTTCTCCAGGCTTCACAGCCCCGTCTCTAAAATGGGATTAATACTCCTGCCTGTGTCTGTCTGCTCTACTTACATTGCAAGCTGTTTGGGGCAGAGACTTACTCACAATACATTTGTGCAGGATGGAGCACCAGGGGTGTATAATGCAATTCCTGTGAGGCTTGCACCATCATTTCTGCTCATCCCTTTACATACCTGTAGAGGTTTTCATTCAGAAGGATGCAAAGGTTTTCCCTCAAGCTGATAGACACTGGAATCACTTGAGACACCACTGAAATGCAGCCTCCAAGGTGGAGAAGGGTGGCTGTTTAAAACTCAGGGCTAAGGTTGAGGACAGACAGCATGCAGCTGAAACAGCAAGGCAGGTCCCGACTCCTGGGAGGATCTATGCATGCTCGACTCCCACGGACATCCACGGGGATGGAGATCATTCCCCTCTTATATGATCTTGTCACTAGGACGATGGGCCTTAAGGAATCACAGGGCTGAGATAGTGGGAAAGGGAGGAAGCGTGATATCTGAAAGATCAGTGCACCCACCACCCCTGTACAGGGCTCTCTCCAGCCCAGTGGAAGCATGGAAAATCCCCTCCACCCTGGACAGAAATCACATGCAGCTTGCCCCCCAAGGAGCTCTGAAGTTTCTTCTCACTGACAGCTCAATTATCAGCATTCAATTCCTGTTTGCCCGCAGTCCTGTAATCAACGTCTGCATGTGTGTATTCTGGCAAAATTAATCATAATTGCTGAAAGCAAGACACATTGCACTTGTAACTTTGGTCCTTTAATTAGGATTCTGTAATTGGATACAGCACTCCCTGTAAATCCAATTACTCAGGATTAGAACAGCAGCAGGACAGCAGCTGTCTGGGAATGGAAAGGGGGAGCGGGGCGGGATGCACGGAGGAGCTTCTCAAGGCCAGCAGACAAGTTTGGGTGGCAACACTTGGGATGCAGGTGGGAAATCCAGGCCCCCTCACACCACATGTAGGCCTGACTCCCCCATTTCCTCTCTTGGGTGAGGCTCAGTTGCCTCTGTGCAATGGGGACAGGGGGAGGGCTTCCGTTGTGGTCTCACTGGGGGGATTTTGGAGGAATAAACACACCCGCAAATAGGAAAAACCTCAGGCTAGAACATCCTCTGGGGCTGGGCTCCTCCTTACCCACTAGACCTAGAATTCATCCTGGGAAGAACGCTACTGAAGAGAATGATGTTACACCGGGTCTGAACTTGGCCCAGGTCACCACACAACTGACAAGCCAGCAGGTTCAGCAGGGAGGCCAAAGCATTAAAGAATATGGACCCCCTCCTCGCACTGCTCCCAGAGGTCAGCTGGCGCCTCTGCCCCTCAGAACAACCCTGGGACATGGGGGAGAAGTGTTATCCCCTATGAAACGGGGATAACCGGAGGCACAAAGAGGTGAAGTAACTTGTCCGTGGCACACTACATATCACTGGCAGAGCTGAGAATTGAACCCAAGAATCCTGTCATCTAACCTGTAGGCAACCTCACACCCAGCCTTAGAATGGGGTTTGCAGATGCAGCAGCTTTTGTAGGGGTGTATCACTAAGTCGATTTGTTACCAATCTAGTTCTACCATGGGATGGAGAATAAGTTGTACCGGTGTAACAGTGTGTACACCTTTGTACTGGGACAACTGCCACTACACTAGGGGTTGTACTGCTTCACTTTACCACGTAACAGGCTTCAGAGTAGCAGCCATGTTAGTCTGTATCCGCAAAAAGAACAGGAGGACTTGTTACAGTGTGTATGGTAACACCCATTGTTTCATGTTCTCTGTGTATATAAAATCTTCCTACTGTATTTTCCACTGCATGCATCTGATGTAGTGAGCTGCAGCTCACAAAAGCTTATGCTCAGATAAATTTGTTAGTCTCTAAGGTGCCACAAGTACTCCTGTTTACCACTGTAGTTACAGCTACACAACTTTTGTGTGCTTAGCCCAGGCCTCGACTAAGGGCTTCTCTACACCAGGAGTTATTCCTGATTAACTTCCTGTTTTGATGTGCTTATCCAGAACAACAGTGCCTTGTTCCAAATGAACTTAATCCACTGTGGAAATGGATTAAGAGCCTCCACACAGGGAGTTAATCAAGTGCAGCTATTCCACTTTAAAGTCCTTTAATCTGAATTAAATTCCTTGTGTGGACAAACCCACATACATCACTGGGATCTGTGCTCCAAATTACAATCCCAGCCTGGGCTGCTCATGCTGGGTTTGCCTGTCATTGCCTTTTATTTGATATAGCAAATTCACACTTGAAGCCTCAAAGTAGCCTCCCCAGAGTGCTGTGCAATCCAGGCTCCAAGGGGTTTCCCCGAGCCCCTCTCCGCCCATCTCAAGCCAGCCGGAGGGCTGCGTAGCCCAGCATCAGTGCTCCCTGAGGTCTATAAAAACTGAATTACCAAAAAAAAACACTCACTTTTTAAAAGAAACCCACCACGAACAATCTTTTTTAATAACCGAAGATAAAAGGCGTAATTGTTTTAAATGAGCGTTCGGTAATTTGGACTACGCTTGATTGTGTTTGGTACTATAAAGTCCTCTTGCCGAAAGCTTTTGGCAGCCTTATACAAAAGACTTGTGTGTTGTTAGTCTTTTTTTTAATTATTATTATTTAAAGTTATTCTGGGAAATATGGAACAATTCCAGCCTTAATTTATAGGATCCTGAGGGTTCATTTTTCTCTCTCTAAATTACTTCAGGCTAATCTGAAGAGCCGGGGGGAGGGGGGGGGATTTACGCATGCTAATGCCACCTTATGTTAAACTCAGCCTTTCCGTTCCTCAGGGGTTTGAGGCTGTAGACCAGGGGCCCAATCCTTGGTCCTGGACCGGGGGCCCAATGGGAGCTTTCCAAACATTTTGTCCTGCCTGGCTGAGATTCCCTGGCACTGGAGCTCATCACAGGGCAGCATATGGCCACTCATGGTGGCTTTACCCTGTATTGGGGGAACATCCCCAGCTCCCTTGCTGGCTGGGTTCACCTCCTATAGGATGAAGCAGACCCCCACCCTATTTTGGACCTGGGCAATGCATTGTCTAGCCATTTGGTATCAGAATAGCCCAGAGACTGCTCTAATCTAGACTCTGAGCCAAAGCCCTCTGAGGTCAATGAGGGTCCCTCCATTACTTACAAAGGGCTTTGGATCTGGCTTCATCAATACATCTTCATGCACAAAAATCATCATCACCAAGACTGCAGAAAAAGATTCCATCCCCCAAGCTCCCCCTCCTATTCTTAAAGATATTTAATTAGGGGAATCTCTCCTTTCATCCCAAAGTCAGAGAGGAATCTACTTCTCCTGCCACTGATATGCAGCCGCCTCTGGAGTGGAACACTGCTGCTGTTTAACAGTGCAGAGCAACAGCATGTGACGATCCAGGACAGGCAGAGAAAGAGAAACGCACATTCCACAGAAAGCGCAGGAGAAATTTAGCTCCACAGCGTATAACAATTACTCACGCTGAGATTTGGCCAGGTCAACCCCACCTTCGTGAGACGCACCAAAGGATCTTTAACAGACACGAGGGCTCAGGAGCTCAGTTTTGGATCTCCACTGAAAGGCAGCGCCTCCAGCAAGCACAACACCTCCGAGCACCATGGTAAAAGGTTGACCCAGTGCCGACTCACAGGGCACAGTGCCACAGTATTAAATTAAATACTGGACCACCGACACCGCTTCCCTTCCTGTCAGGAGGAGCGGGGGTCTCCCATCCAAGCACTGAGCAGACCTGAGCTTGGTTTAGACATGAGATCTGATGAAGTCAAGTCCCTAGTGGGATGAGGCTGTGGGCCAGGAGGTTGGGGACAGGTAACAAAGGGGCCATTGGGCTGTGGTGAGGTATGTGGGAAGGTTATGGATCTGCCTCGGAGAAGGTGAGCAGTGCGGGGTGCAGTTCTGTGACTGGAGAGTTAGCACCAACACTGAAACCGGAGTGAAACCTGCACCCGAGGTCACTGCAGCATTAGGCCGGTTGCACAGGGGGGCCAGCCCCCGGGGCTGGGAGCAGCAATCCTAAACAAGGCTCCAGTTCCTCACCGACCTTTCATAGACAGTTCATCATTATGACCTATTCCACCCAGGTCCCTGGCTCATTCTTGGCTGTGCTCCACTGCCAGTAATGACTCTGACATTTACATTTTAAAGAGAGAGCGAAAAAGAACCTTCTGCTCATTCAAGATTCGCTTTTGCATTTTCATGAGACGTGAATTCCCTTTGCCGTTTTAGACCTGCCTCCCGGTGTTTATACCCCAGAGGGGGAAACTGAGGCACCCAGCCAGGAGGTGATTTGCCCAAGGTCACACAACGAACCAGTGGCAGAGATGAGAACAGAGCTAGGTCCCCTGACTCCCTGGGCTGGGAAAATATAAACATCATTAGAAAAATAACTGACCGGGAACAATCCTGAACTGGGTGAGGGGAGGGCTAAATGGGACCTAATGGGCCAGATCCCATGCTGGTGGAAAGCAGTGTTGCTCCTTTAAAGCCAGGGGCACTAGGCCAATTTACACCTCCTGTTTTTCTAGCGATTCCGTGACTCAGACAACATAAGCGCAGTGATCCCTTCTGGATCCCTTGGAATCTATGGCCCAAAGTGCAAAAAATTTACCCCTTCACCTTCTTGCCGTGGTGTTTCCAAGCCAGAATGCTCAGAAGAACAGCCGACAGGCCCCAGCCAAGCAGCTAGGAGACACCCACAAGGACAGGATGGAAAGATAGACGTCCCATGGGGATCAAGAGCCCTGTGGAGGAATTGCCCCACCCCTCCAAACCACCAAGTGATAAGGGGACTCCTTACGCACACGCTCACAGCAGGAGAGGGGATGCAGGAAAGACCCCTACTGGAGGATCTGTTGGCCATGGGGCTCCTCACCATGTACCCCAATTCCAGTAATCTGCTTGTGGAGTGCAGAGGAGCGAGCACAGGCCGTTGCCCCACATGAAGCCATCAAACCAGAGCTTATTAATTATGTGTGTTACACAAACACCCAGGGGCCTCAGCCAAGATCAGGGCCCCCTTGCGCCAGGTGCTGTACAGATACCTAGTGGGAGACCATGAAGTGCTGCTGTGTTAATAGATCAGGCAGACAGAGGGTAGGAGGGAAGCAGAGGGCCAGGGAGGAGGAGTGATTTGCCCAAGGTCACGGCAGGTCAGTGGCAGAGCCAGGAATGGAAGTTAGTCCAGTGCAGCGCACTAGCCTCTAGACCATACTGCTTGTCGAGCGGTGCTGACCCCTCAGGTGCAACCCCTGCCCCGGCTTTAGCCCCGCATTGCTTCCCACTAGCAATGGGCACCTCCCCAGAGCCCACTTGCAGAGAGACCGCCTGCCTTTTCCGCCACCTCAGCCCGACTCTGCACTCAGACCAAGAGAAAGAAGGTCCATTTAAGCCTAAACCCTGATTTTAAGAGATGAGCCCCATTCAATGATCCAGAGAAAGCAAAACCCACGAGACACCTGCCGAGGTGCCCCAGGGACGGAATTCCTTCCAGGCTCGAAATTCACATACAGCTCACCATGGGCTGAGCATCTAATCCCATCCAGGCTGCCATCTGACCTGCGGCGGGGTTGGCTTGCTCAAACTGGGTCCCATGCGGCACCCCATCAGCTATCCCAGCAGAGCGGGACTGGGAGGGGGCCCATAGGCTAAGACAAGACCTGGGAGAGCTAATAGGGGCTCTCGGCAGCCTGGCTGGGGGTAGTCACGGCCCAGCAGGTGCCCGGGCAGGATGATTTAACGCCTGCTCACGCACCTCCCCAGCGCTCCTGTCAGATGCTACACTAATAGGCTGCACGTGCTATCGATTTAATGGCACCTATTAGCTCCAGGAATTGATCTGATGTTTCCATTAGGCTAAACAAATTTTTAACGTTCGGGTTCGTTCCAGATTAGCTCACTGGAGGCGCGGGTAGCCAGCGAGCACGGCCCTTGGCAGAGGGCGATTTATTAGCACCTGCACGCGGGCCCCGTTCCCAGAGAGAAAGCAGCTCTGCGTAGACAGACGAGCCTGGCCACGCACCCAGAAGTTCTGGGGCTGGCTAGTGCGCACCCTCGTGGCGGGGCGGGGCAGGGCACGGCCCCTCGGCATCCATCCCTTCTCGGGATTCAGCCGTCAGCCCGGAGGCTTAGAGCCTTCCCGCTTCTGGGGTGACAAAAAGTCAAAACGAAAACCGAGCGTCTTAGTGACCCTGTACCAGGCCTTTAGCCCTCACCCCTGAGGCTGACACCAGCCCTTCTCCCCTCCCCTCCAGCCCCCAGCCCAGGCCCTTGTGATAAGCAGCTAGGGTCTGTTTTGTACAATGCCTTGCTGATTCCTACCTGGCCCCGCAGCAGGTGTCTGTCACGGAGCTGCGCTCGCCCATCCTCCCTGGAGCTTCAGCTTTTCCCAGGTTGTTGCCACCTTTGTCCTTTCCCTGGCTACCCACTCCTTCCAGGGCCTACGCTGGCCTGGCCTCTACTCAAACCCTACTGCTGCTGTCCTCCCCTAGGGCCCCTACAGTCCTTCCTTGATAGGAACCACCCCACCGGGTTCCCCCCAGCTGGGTCTAATCCTTGATCACCAGTCTCCCCTCCAGGTGCCGCAGAATGGGCTGATTGGGCTTGCTGGCTCCCCTTTAACCCCGTCACTGCCAGGGTGGGGTTTATACACCCCATGAGCCTGCGAGGGGAAGGAATTTGCTCCTCTAAGGGATCCCGGCATCTCAGTCACGACCCCGGCATTTCTTTCTCCCCAGGGAGAGAGTCGATGGGCTCGGCAGCGAAGCCTGCAATGCACCCAGCCTCACTCTGCACACGGGTGTGGAACTACGCCCCTGAGCCCAGTGCAAGATGCCTGCCTGTGCCAGATCCCAGTGCCGCAGGGCCTGCTGTTCCTCCCCACTCCCCCTGCACGCCCTGCAGCACACCACTCCGGCCCCTCTGCGGCCAGGCCTCCTCCATATTGCTCTCGCCCCGCGTACAGGGTGGAACTTCCCCTTTGCACCACGCCTGCCCTCTTTTGGAAGTGGAGCACAGCCCTTAAGCTGGCCCATGGCTCAGGGGGGTATTCCCCCCATAGAGAGCACCCCTAGATAAGATCTTCTGACATAATACTTCATTTCTGAGTACTGCCTCCAGCCCAGCTCCTCTGACTCTTTAGGGGTAATTTAAGTTGATGACCTGGAGCTGCCTCTTCTGCTATTTATTGCTAGGGCCCTACCAAATTCACGGCCATGAAAAACGTGCCACGGATGGTGAAATCTGGTCTCCCCCCGGTGAAATCTGTATAGTATAGGGTAAAAGCCCACAAAAGACCAGATTTCACCGGGGGGGAGACCAGGGTTTCTCCAATTGGGGGTCCTGACCCAAACAGGAGTTGCAAGGGGGGTCACAAGGTTATTTTAGAGGGGTCCCAGTCCTGCCACCCTTACTTCTGGGCTGCCTTCAGAAAGGGCAGCTGGAGAGTGGCGGCTATTGGCCGGGCGCCCAGCTCTGAAGGCAGGGCCGTCGCCAGCAGCAGCGCAGAAGTAAGGGTAGAGGTTTCGCAACCCCCCCGACAATGACCTTGTGACCCCCCCCCCCACAACTCCTTTTTGGGTCAGGGCCCCTACAATGACAACACCATGACATTTCAGATTTAAATAGCTGAAATCTACGATTTTTTAAATCCCATGGCTGTGAATTCGACCAGAATGGACCGTGAATTTGGTAGGGCCCTATTTATCGCCAAGACTAGCGGGATGTTGCTGTTGGTGAACTCATCGCCCAGAGATTTCCAGCTGGGCTCCTCACCCCAGAAACTCAGCCCGTCCTCCGGACGCTGCCCCCCATCAGCCTGCTGCTCCGAGAAAGGAGCCTGGGAGGCTGGCTGGTTCCGAGGAGGCTGCCGCAGCGTTAGCCACAGGCACCGACTCTGTGGGTGCTCCGGGGCTGCAGCACCCAGGGAAAAAAATAGTGGGTGCTCAGCACCCATCAGTCACCCGCCGATCAGCTGTTTGGTGGCAGATGGGAGGTGCTGGAGGGATGGGGTAGAGCAGGGGTGGGAAGAGGGGGGAGAGGTCTCGGGGGAAGGGCGGGGCAGGAAGAGGCGGGACAGGGTGGGGTCTCGGGGGAAGGGCGGGGCAGGAAGAGGCGGGGCAGGGTGCGGTCTCGGGGGAAGGGCGGGGCAGGAAGAGGCGCAGCAGGGTGGGGTCTCGGGGGAAGGGCAGGGCAGGAAGAGGCGGGACAGGGTGGGGTCTCGGGGGAAGGGCGGGGCAGGAAGAGGCGCAGCAGGGTGCGGTCTCGGGGGAAGGGCGGGGCAGGAAGAGGCGGGACAGGGTGGGGTCTCGGGGGAAGGGTGAGGCAGGAAGAGGCGCAGCAGGGTGGGGTCTCGGGGGAAGGGCGGGGCAGGAAGAGGCGCAGCAGGGTGGGGTCTCGGGGGAAGGGCAGGACAGGAAGAGGCGCAGCAGGGTGGGGTCTCGGGGGAAGGGCAGGACAGGAAGAGGCGCAGCAGGGTGGGGTCTCGGGGGAAGGGCGGGGCAGGAAGAGGCGGGACAGGGTGGGGTCTCGGGGGAAGGGCAGGACAGGAAGAGGCGCAGCAGGGTGGGGTCTCGGGGGAAGGGTGAGGCAGGAAGAGGCAGAGCTGGGTGCGGTCTCGGGGGAAGGGCGGGGCAGGAAGAGGCGGGACAGGGTGGGGTCTCGGGGGAAGGGCAGGACAGGAAGAGGCGCAGCAGGGTGGGGTCTCGGGGGAAGGGTGAGGCAGGAAGAGGCGGAGCTGGGTGCGATCTCGGGGGAAGGGCGGGGCAGGAAGAGGCGGGACAGGGTGGGGTCTCGGGGGAAGGGCAGGACAGGAAGAGGCGCAGCAGGGTGGGGTCTCGGGGGAAGGGCGGGGCAGGAAGAGGCGGGGCAGGGTGAGGTCTCGGGGGAAGGGCAGGACAGGAAGAGGTGCAGCAGGGTGGGGTCTCAGGGGAAGGGCAGGACAGGAAGAGGCGCAGCAGGGTGGGGTCTCGGGGGAAGGGTGGGGCAGGAAGAGGCGGAGCTGGGTGCGGTCTCGGGGGAAGGGCGGGGCAGGAAGAGGCGGGACAGGGTGGGGTCTCGGGGGAAGGGCAGGACAGGAAGAGGCGCAGCAGGGTGGGGTCTCGGGGGAAGGGTGAGGCAGGAAGAGGCGGAGCGAGGGTGACCACCTCTGTAAAGTGCTGTGAGACCTACGGATGAGCTATTCATTCCAATGGGAGTTAGGTACCCAAAGTCCTTTGAGGATCTGGGCCTCAGCTCCCCATCTGTAACATGGAGATAACAGCACGTCCCGGTGTGTGATAAATGCATTACAGATTGCGAGGAGCTCCCGGTGTGTGATAAATGCATTACAGATTGTGATAAATGCATTACAGGATACTGCGGTGACGGGGGCTATAGAAGTACCCAATATAGATAATGCAATGAATTATATCTCACCTTGAACTCCTGCCACAAACGGTGCTATACATGTGAACAGGAGAATCACTGCAATGAACCAGTTCATTGTGTGTGTGTGCATAAGGGTGTCCCACTGCTCTCAGCAGGATGGACTCGGGACTCCTCAGCTGTGTGTCCTAAGCCCAGTACTGCTAACAGCCGATGGAGAGTCTCAAGTGGCAGCTTGCCTGTGTTCTGAGCATAGCAGGATCTGAGTGCTATGCCACACAGCACGGGTAACAAAAGGAGCTTCTTACGTGGCAATGGATTTGTTACAACATTAAAGAAAACTCCTTCAGTTAAACATCTTCAGTATTATGCGGTTTCCTAACGACTGCCTCCTGCTCCCACCCTGAATCTAAATGTCGGGCCTAATCTAAGCTAGCAGTGTCCATTTAACAAGTGGATTCACGGCACTTGCGGAAACAACTCCATTCATCTACTTTGTAATAGGCTCCATTTTCCCCACTTAGACCCACGGCTCATTAAAACTCCTCTGTGCAATAGGGTGTTATTTCATGAATTTCATTTCCAGAAGAGTGCTTCTGATCTCTTTCAATGTGGCTGGCACCATTTTCCTGACAAAAATTCTCTCTCCATTCCTCCCCCTTCCCTCCCCCCCATCCCCTGCAAGATCGTTAACAGTCTATTAATTTCACAGCCACCTCATTGCAATCCATGCTCTCCCCTTCCCCCACCTTCCTGTAATTTTCATGCTCAGGTTAAAAATATCTTAGCTTTTTGCCTGGGGAAAAAGCTAAAGAGACTGGTCCAGTGACAACAGCTGCTCTGACACCTGTTCTTCGTAGCACGGTCCTCTTGTGAGCCCACATGTGCAGTGAGCTCTCCATTCTGAGCTACACTTCTATGTGTCGGGGAACTGAAACATTTTAATGAAGGGGTGTCCTGCAGGCCGCCCAAGGTGTTTTCCCACATGACCTGCAGTCACCCCCATCTTTGACACATAGGGTAGTCTGCGGAGCATCCATGTCCCAGCAGGCATTGCTGCGTGTTGATCCGAGCCAAACCTGTTTGGATTGACCCGGAGCAGCAGCTGAGGTCAGTATTATCTTTGGGGTGCTCCTTTCTATAAATGGCCTGAAAAGGGAAAGCAGACGTGCCCCTTTTTGCTTCTTTAAGGCAGCTAAAAAAACCCTATTAGGAATGTCATCTTGTCTCCCTGGTTTCTGCAGGAGAACTCCTTGGATGACTCAGAGAGGAGGACAGACCCTCAACTGAAGGGGCGAGGGTGCTATATCTTTGACTAGGACAATCTTCTTCCCAAGTGCTGGTTTTAAAGAGATGTTAATGAGAACAAGACCTTTCAATCAGCCAGCCCTAGCTGCCTGTCCCTTCCCAGCCCATCAGCTTTCACTGGGAAAGCTCCTCCGTTTCTCAGCTGGTCCCTAGAGGCTTGCAGGCTCCACAAGCCCTAATGTATAAAAACAGACAGGAAGACAATTCTTTTCAGGTCTCTTTGTGCAGCACAAAAGGGCAGACGCTGAATTATTATCCTGCCCAGGTCTCCTCTAGACAGGAGAACTGCTGAGCTCTGCTCTATCTGAGGCAGATTTGTGACATTCCCTCAGCCTGGTGGCAAATTGCTGATGTGGCCCCAGGACTGAGACAAGGTTTGGGTGCCCTGTTTTACTCCCATTATCCTCAGGATCCAGACAAGTTAGAGAGGCAGCATGGTGTAGTGGGGCACTGGCCTCGGAGACTGGGATTCTAATCCTGGCTCTGCCACTGTGACCTTGGGTGCCTCCGTGCCTTAGGGGGATAACAGTCCTTCCTCCCAGCTGCTGTCTGTTTACAGCGTAAGCTCTTTGGGGCAAGGCCCTTTGGGAAAGATGTGGACAAACTGGAGAAAGCCCAGAGGAAAGCAACAAAAAGGATGAAAGGTCTAGAAAGCATGACCTATGGGGGAAGAATGAAAAATATGGGTTTAGTCTGGAGAAGAGAAGACTATGGGGTTGGGGCATGATAACAGTCATAAAATGTTGTTATAGAGAGGAAGATGATAAATTGTTCTTCTTATCCACCGAGAGCAGGACAAGAAGTGAGGGGCTTAAACTGCCGCAAGGGAGATTTAAGTTAGACATTAGGAAAAACTTCCTAAGCGTAACGGCAGTTAAGCACTGGAATAAATTACCTAGAGAGGTTGTGGAATCTTCGTCATTGTTGGTTTTTAAGAACAGGCTGGACAACCGCCTGTCAGGGATGATCTAGATAATACTTAATTCTACCCCAGTGCAGGAGGCTGGACTTCAGGACTTCTCGAGGTCCCTTCCAGCCCTGCATTTCTATGATTCTATGGTGCTCTCAGCTGGTGCTACTGTAATAGATAGAGGTACAGACTCTGTTCTGCCCCGGATGTGAAATTGTGGTCGCAGTAATAGATTGCCTTTCCTTGCAGTGCCGAGCTAAGTTTGGTGGGTTTGGTTTGCTAACGGACTCATGCTAATTATGAGCAGGGGGTTTCTAAAGGGCCATTGCTGTTTTGATCTCTTCTTCTGTTCTCTTTGGAACAACAAGTAGCTCTCCCTCCCTCTGAACTCTGCGGCCAGTAGATAGGAGAATTAGCATGTGCTCTATTGACATACAACCTGCTCCACTCTCTAATTATCCCCGGGATCCCCCGCCAGCCATTGATTGGAGTTCAATAACCCTCCACTGCTCAGCAGCTGTTCAAGCTGGTAATTACAGCTTACATCTACTCCTGAGCTCCGTTGCCAGGAGCCAAGGATCTTCCCGGGGCACTGACCTCTTTCAGTGCCGGGGTGGCACCTGACCGGCTAGCTCAGAGGGCCATGCAACTCAAGATGTCACCTTGGAGTAACCTTCCCACCGTTCAATCTGCATTTCTATGAGCACCTTCCCTCCAAGCACTTTCCAGCCGGGCACGTATATGCTGACCTCAGCTGCGCCAGTTGTGAGCGCCATCGATTTCCGTACAAGCGGCTCGAGTGTCAGTGAGATCGGAGCCTGACCCCCCTTATCTGTCTCTGTGAGAGTCACCATGGCAAAGAGCCTATTGATTTATCTGTTTGGTTTTTTTAAATGTTTACTTTGCGGGCGATAACCAGCAACTGGCACGCAGGCACCCAGCGGAGTGGAAGCATCCAGATAGCAAAGCTGTGTAAAATGAACTCCGCAGGGAGGCCGCCTTCGCTAGAGTGCGCTGAATCAGAGCAGGTGTGGTTTCGGATGGAGTGAACTGTGGTGAGCTCGGATGCAGCCCTCGGGCTAGATGTTTTCGGGAGGGGATGTGCTAATGGTTTACAGCAAAGGCCTAGGAGGAGGCAGGTCTCCTGGGTTCCATTTCTGGCTCTTGTGCTGACTCACCGGGGGCAAGTGATTTCACCTCTCTGTGAACAAGAAGGGCACAATCCCTACCGCCTTTGAGGAATGTAGTGAGGCGTAAAGAAGGACTCTCTTTGAGAGCCTGTCACGGAAATGGCGGAGCATGGGATGGGGATTAGTACTGTAATGAACCAGCTAGCGCGTCTGCACACCTCTGCCCTCTGCTGGATGGAATCACAGCTCCGCAGCTGTGTGTCAGAGGCCCGGTACAGTGTCTGCTCCTTTACCCAAATGCTAGGGACCTGTGCTCTTGGAAAAGGAGGCTCTGAAATCTACCACCATGGTTACAGTGAATACCCAAACAGCTGTGTCGTGCAGCCCCACGACATGTGGAAAGGCTTGGGTGGGAGGCCTGGTTACATTATCATTGTGAGGCAGAGAGGCAGGGATCTTTCTTCACCATCCGCAGAAGAACAAGCTGCCAGCAAAGGGAATGGGGGGCAGGGCTTTGGGTTCCTGCACGGAAGCCCTTCCTGAGGCTCTGGCTTTGTCCTTTGTCCTTAACTAACAGAACCCTGAGCAGAACCGTACTCAACCTGAGCTCCCTCGTGACCTGGTTGTTCCTAGGTGCTCTCCCTGCAGGACTTCCTGCCCCTTCCTCTGGCTCTCTCCTGCCTCAGAGAGACTCTCTGCCTTTGGTACTCCTCAACTGGCGCTCATGAGACTGACCTGGCCTGGCTGGCAGTGAGAGTCAGCAGAATAGCTCTGCTCTGCCCATTGCTAGCATGTCCAACACTAACGCACCCCATCCTGGCACTGACAAGCATCATGTTTCATAACGTCCTGTCCGCAGCAGAACCTGCCTTCCCTTTGCCGGGTTGCCAGCCCTCTCTAACCCCTGAGCAACTGCTAACACTTGATCAGCCAGCAGTGCAGGGGCATGAGGAGATGGCCTGAGACTGTGGTTTATACAGGGCTCTGGAGAGGAGATCTCAAGCAGAAAGGAGTTTATTTTCCATCAGTAAAGTTGACCTAGTGGGGCTGGCTTCTGAAAGCAAAGACAAAGCAGAGGGACAGGCAGGGAATGAGCAATCAGTGGGGACAAAGAGAATCCATGGCTCTAATCCACACGCAGAGATTAGGGTCACTCAGCGGGAGAGCCGAGGTTTAAATGAACAGCGCTGGGGAGATTGAAGTGTTTGTCTGCTTTGCTGTCTGCACTCTGGCCTGGACTCAGATTATTCCAGGCACGTCGGTGCAGGGGGGAGATTTATTGACCAGCCGCTTCTCCATCACAGTCTGAGCAGAGTTTCCTTACAGCTTCACGCAGGGAAAGAGAGAGACAGAAACAGAGAAAACTTAAACTGGCTGGTAATTCAGTGTCTTGAATGGGCCTTTCCAGCCAGCCCGTCACAGACCCGGCTTCAAACATCATGGCATCTCCAACACATCTGGAACCCCATCACCTACCTCACCTCAGCACTAGGGGGTGCTGTCCCCATCACGCTGTCCCCCAGGGCTTCTCTATCCCACAGGCTGTCTCCTACCCCTCACCCTTAAGGGTCCCTTGCTCCCATAGCAAGAGTTCACTCCATAGCTCTAATGCAAGAGCTACCCCTGCCCCACCTTAGGAGGGGGATATCTCTGCGCCTCCCTCAACACCCTTGGGAGGGGACTGGTGCTCTAAACATTGACCCCCGAGCTCCCTGTTTCTTCTGCATCCACCTAATTGAAAGAGTCCCATGGCTCCTCCTGCAGGGAGACGATACCCTGCTCTCCCTGAGGCTGCTGAGAGGGGCTGGTCATTTCCTTTGTCTGGTTCAGTGAGTCACTTAGGCCCAGCTCCTTAAAGGGATTCAGGTCTCTGATTCCCACGGACATCAATGGGAATTAGGCACCTAAATACCAGTAAGGATCTGGGCCTTCCTTGGGTGCCATTTCTGGCAACCTGTGGCCCTTAGGAGACAAAGAGGGCACAGGGCCTGCTCCAAAGATGCTGGACCAGCAGACAGCCAAGGAGCTCTGAAGGGACTCAGCCTCTCGCAACTTTGGCACCTCCTGCTGTCCACACAGGGAGCTTGGTCAGAGTCCAGTCCAGACAGTGACAGAAACCCAGATCCGATGCTTCTCTTCCTTAAGGCTGCAGCCACAGACCATTGCAGATGGGCACAAAGTTCCCCCCTGCCCTCGAGGCCAATGACATGAGTAATACACACTTTTCCGGACCCACACATAAACACACAGAAGCCCATGTACCATCCCTTAGCCACGTATTTGCTGCTACAGGACAGAGACGGACATGCAGATACGAACACATGAGAAAAACCATTTACATGCAGACATATACACACAGGTGCTTGCATGCGGGGATTCAGAGATGAATGCAACCACTCCCATGTACATGCCCAGCTACGGACAGGCACAGGGACACAGAGGGAGACAGCATAGCCAAGTAGTTGAAGCACCGCACTGGGATTTACAAAAACTAAGTTCCATTCCTACCTCTGCCACTAACATGCTGTGAGACCCTGGGAAAGTCATTTCCCTGCTTGGTGCCTCAGTTTCCCCATGTGTTGAATGGGAATAATGGTACTTCGCTACCTCCTTAAGGGGAGTTATGAGGCTACAAGTCATTCATATGTGTAAAGCGTGTTGAGATCCTCAGATGAGAGATACTAGAGTCAGGCAGAGTATTACATACTGGGGCTTTATCTTCCCAGGCTTCTAGCTAAACCTTTTGTGCCCCTGCTCTTTCTGCCCTTCCCTCCGCCCCCACGCTCCCTGGATGTACAGCCAGATAATGACTTTCCTTATTTGCACACAGTCTGCACAAATATCACTTCCTGCTGCTTGAAGGCTTCCGCCGTGCAGGGGTGCACCCTGCCGCACATGCCTGCACAGCGCTTGCAGCTACCGACCTGCCGCACACCTGGCATGAAGCTACCACTGAGGAAGAGCTACGCTCGTACCGCACCGCCATGCCCCGGCAATGCTCCCGGCAGCAGCTGTGACTGGTTTATCTCTGACAGAGCAGAAGCTAGACTGATTTTAAAAAGGGGGGGGATATGGGGGAGGGGGGCTCTTTTTCTTGTTCTGGATGCAGTCCTGAAGTGCTTAGCTCTTTCATCCGAATTATTCACTAACTACTAATCCCCGCCACGTTGCTTTAAACACTGGGCTTTGAAATCAAGCAACCTGGCACTCCTTACAATGTTTATTTTGTGCCCCCTCCCCACCCACCCCCCAGGATATGAATACTGAAACAGCCATACTATTGTCAAGTGCTCTGCTACCCTCTGCTGGTCATTGCAGAGAAACACGCAGTCCTACTCTCCTTTCTCTGTCCAGCACGTTACAGCCTGCTCTCCCGGCCCCTATGGTTTGCGCTGGCATCTTCCCTCCATTAAATGCTTCTAGAAGTGGCACTTCCTACATGGCAGATTCATTTCAGATCCCAGAGAGGATATTCTATGAAAAGCCCAGGGCTCTAGAAAAGAGCCTGCTAAATGTTCATTTGCACACCCAGAGCCCCGACTGGCTGGGACATTCCTCCAGCCGCAATCAGCTGTGCAAAAGCCATGGTAGATGTTTGAGTTCTATACGATGGTTGAGACCACATGCAGCTCTGGGCACCTCAACAGTAATGCACCAAAGGGAATTCAGAGGAGAACTGAGATGACTGAGGGGGCTGATTGACGAGGAAAGATTAGAGGAAGCGAACCCAGAGAGCTTGGTTCAATAGTGCCTCAGTTTGGGATGTGACAGCTGTCTACAAGCATTGGAGGAGTATAAAAGCTGAGGAGAGGGCAGAAGTGTTTAGGGGATCCCAGGTGTTATAACTAAGAACAATGGGACAAAACTGAGTGAAGGAAGATTGAGGCTCAAATACCATGAGGGGGAAAAAAACCCTTACTGACAACATCTACTAGGCTGTGGAACAGTCTCCCACAGGAGATAAATGAACATTAACTGTGTCCATTTAAAAGTGGATCAGACAAGGCCCTGAAGCACAAAGGTAGGGAACAATCTTCCTTTGGCTGAGGGCATGGGCTAAACTGACAGGCCTTTGCGCTCTCACTTCTAGACGCTTAGGGAAGTTAGTGCTTTTTGTGGCCTTCAATTGGTGGCAACCAAGGGGCAAGTTTGGCACAGCCGTTAACTGGCTGGGCAGAGGAGGAGGTGCACGGCTGCCGCTGTGACTCCAGCTAGGACACTTGCGTTCTCTGAACAGGTGGGCAGCAGCGATCTTTCTCTTCCACTGCCCCACCAGGAGCTGTTCTAAGCTATGCTGCTCCTTGCATTTCCTGTCCTACTTGTGCACAAAAGCCTTGCTCTGGCGTTTGTCAGCGGAATAGATTTTGTTTTCTGGTGGAAGCCGGCTGTATTAACATACTTAATTATATTAGGGGCTTGTGGATTATCTAATTATGAATGTGCCTAGTTTTGATTTTCTTTTAATTAATTTGTTTTGTTTACATGCAGCAACATCTGCCTGAGCTCCCTTGGACTCCATCAGAAATGAGATGGGATGTCTCTGGGGGCGAGAGGGGGGAGGGTTGGGGGGTTCTTCTGGCGGGTACATTGTAATAAATGAATTGGGGTGGAGTGTTTTTGCTTTCACATTTAAATGAGTATGTCGGGGGGTTGGGTGGCTCAGGGATAGAGACTCTTTCACTTCCGTGGGCTGGTTTGAAGCCAAAGGTGCCGAGAGCTGTTACCAGGAGACGGCTGGGCAGGGGTTACATGAAGTGAATTGGTGGGTCTTAGGCAACCGCCCTGTCCACATCACCAAGACCACCCCAAATTGCAGGAGTTGGCAGCATCTTCCAAAAGCCCGAGGACTGGGCAGGACATGGAGTGAGAACTCTCTTTTCACCTCTGCAGATGGTCTTTCCAGCCAGGCATGAGGCCCTTTGGCAGGGGGTTCAGATGCTGCCCATGCTGCCCCTGTGCCAGGGACAGAGGCCGTCAGTCTCCTAGGCTGGCAATCGTTCACTTCACACACAGAGGCCCAAGTAAACAGCCGGTCTCATCTCTGGTGCCAGGCACTGGAGATGCACTGCTTGTCAGTGCAGGTGGTGAGAGTTGCATGGTGAGCGCATGCTGGCAAAGGGAGGGGCCTGTTCTACCAGCACTGAAATGCAAATACTGTACCCACCCTTCAGACCAGCGGGATCGAGACATCTCATCCAGACTGTCAGGTCATGGGACGGGACCCGGCCCAGCATGGTTAGAACACAGCTCAGTCTTGCAGAGTCAACGGGAACAAACTGCTCACTGAATTGCACCAGAACCCTGCAAAGTGCAAGGCATGGTTAGAGAATGTGGTCAGAACACGGTTCAGCTCCAGCTGCACTGCAAAAGCGAATGGTGTTCCTGTTGCGGCCAGACTCTGCAATACCATGGCTTTTTGGCAGTGCAGAACCCTGACAGCTAGGCTCTCTGCTTCCACGGGAGGGCAGCAAAGTGCTGCATTTTCAAAGGCTTGGCGACACCAAGACAAAGCTGACCCCAGACCTAACAGCGACCCGTGAAGTGTACCTTGGAAGGGTGCCCTTTGTGATTGCCCCCATCCCCCCTCTTCCTTCTCCTTCATCCTTGGGCCTCGCTTGTGTCAAAGTGCCTCTCCTTTCAGCAGAGAAGGGCTAGAGGTGGCTCCCGCCAGCAGCCCCTGAAGCTGCTCTAGGCAGAAGATTAGATGAGGCTTAGTTGCAGGCTGGTCCCCACCACCACCACCCCGGATCTCCGTAGGGCAGCCAAGATCTCCGTAGGGCAGCCAGGTTTTTTAACACTGCACACACAGTTGCACTCCTCTTTTGCAAGGCAATACTGCAATTGCACGTGCATGCCGGACAACTCCCAATCAAAGTTACATCCATAATTTGTGTACACAAGTTTAAAACCAGGCTCTTAGTTTGAAACATAACAACCAGAGGAGCAGTTTGTGGGGTGGTCGTCAGAGCAGGGGTCTAGGGCTCAGGACTCCTGCATTCTAATCCCTGCTCTGCCACAGCCTCATAATTTCAGAACTGGCCCATAACACCACGATTCCTACTGAACTCGATGCTCCGCACCTCTGAAAATAGGGCCCACGGCTGGCTGAAAATGGGAAACCAAAACCGAAGGCCACATTTGGAAATGTGGCCCTTAAAACGCCACACTTCTTCTCTCTGTAAACGGGCCTAGCAACCTCACCCACTCCATAAAATGCCTGGAGATTCTTGGGTGAAAGGTACTATGTAATAAATACTGAGTATTACTGTTCATGGAGTCTGCTCTCTCTCCTGAGGGGCCCATTGGCTCAGCCACAGTGCGATTCCCATCTTATGACAGCAAGCCTGAGAGTCAGACTGTTTTGCTTCTCTCAGGTAGCCTTTGCACTAGCAAGTAGGAGGTGGAGCAGGCAGGAATTGACCCCAGACATTTGGGCTGAGAAACACTTACTGCTTAATCGGAGCATTTCCTGGTATCAGCAGGGCAGCCTGCTTTGTTTACTATCTCATGACACAGAGCTCAGTGCCATCTGGATACTGTACAAGGAAGTGAGATAAGTTTGTACGCAGGGAGGAGAGCAGAATTTCTCTAACGCATTCTGAAGCAGTTGGGAGTTCTCAGCAAAGATACCGCGTCCTTGCTGGCTCATTCCAAGAGGGAGTTCACTTTTAACATGTCTACACACCATATCCTTCTGTAAGCAAGGAGCTTCTGCATATCTTCTGGGTACTGCCTGGTTCTAAACTCAGCAGCAAAATCCTTAAGTCAATTACAGGAGACATCTTGTAAACAAATCCAAAATCAACCTCTGTTGGCAAAAAAAATACTGGCTGATCAGTCCAGCTCTGCAAAGCTGCAAAATGAGAAAGCAAGAGCAGGCAAATATTAGTGGGGGGCAGATGGGGTTTGAAGGAAGCGGGACTGAAGATCTGATGCAGACAAAATTAAAATGTGACGAGGAAACAATGGGTAAGAGTACCAATGCATAAAAAACAGCCATGCTGCATGTGCCTTCCGGTCTAAGGGTGCAGAAGCAAGGAGACCATGTTTGTGTTGGAAGGGCAGTAAAACGCTGCGCATGTGTACACATCTAGACATGGGACAAGGCTTTATTGTGGCTCTACGGCCCAGGCCCAGAGAGGTGTGTAGAGTCACACCAGCTGAGGGGGAGCCGTAGGTGACATTTTGAGAGTTTTGCCATGAATTTCAACGGGACTAGAATTTGATTCGCAATCTAGGAGAGGGCTAAGTAACAGAGACATAAGGCAAGAGAAGGTTCTTAAAAGCACTGGGTCCAATTCTGTTTTCAGTTACACCAGTAGGCGTGGGGTAACCCCAGTGATGACAATGAAATTACTTCAGGAATTACACCATTATTAAGGCAGAATTTGTCCCATTGGAGTTACATCTGGGATGAGCCGTCTTAAAAGGCCAAATCCTCCACTGGCATAATCTCATAAGCTGTCATATCCCCCAGTTATGCCAATTTACACAATAGAGGCTCTAGCCCCACATAAGTAAAACAAAATGAAAACTTGATTTAAAAGCCATAACACAAACTACCTTCATTTTAAAGAGCAATTGTCTAACCCCTTTAAACAATATATTAGGGATGTTGTTCATTATCAAATTTATAATTGGGGATATTTTGACTAGTTTTAATGACAGCAGTTAAAGGCACATGCTTCCACATTTTGGGACTGAACCGACCTTGCCAGGTTAGAAATCATACAGTACACAGCTTCTGCCTCCCCCTTTTGTAACTAACAGGGATTGGGAAAAGGGGTGGGGGGGGATTTAAAACATGGGAATGTATTTCTCTTTATTTGTCTCACTGAACTGGAAGAGTAAAAGCAACCAGAGCAGTTTCTTGTCAATTTCTCATCCACTACCACCATGCACTTACGTTTTGGTTTCCAACACTGCAGGGAAAGGTAGGGTCCCAGAAGACCCTTCAAATCCATGCATACTCCAGTGCTTCAGGGAACTGTGGGGCCCAGGGTGGAAGAGGGCCTGATTCAAAGCCTACTTAAGCCAATGAGAGTCTTTCCATTCACCAAAATGAGCTTTGCATCAGGCCCACACAATGCAAGTGTGACTATGGGGCACTAATGCCATAGAAACAACAAAGCTAACCTGGACCCACTGCTGACTGTAGGTGCTTATGCTATCCAGCTGGGGCAATTACTAACAGCTGAATTCTCAGCCCAGACCCAGTGTTCACAGCGGAGCTTTCTATTGGGACCTGCTGCCTGCAACTATCCCAACAGCAGTTGTGTTGTTCTGTTTACAGCTGTTGCTTGTTCTTTTGTTTTTTTATCTTAATATCCGACCTTGATGTCATGGAGATGATTCAGAAGCAAACAGAGAGAGGGAATAGCAGTGACAAAGGCCTGGAGACATTATCAGAGGGGTTTAGGAAAGACTAAAAAAAGAACTGAGTAGCTTGTCTGCACAATGACTAAGGGAAGAGGTGATAACAGTCTACAAGTGTTTGAGAGTCTGAACACCACAGGGCAAGAGGTTAGTTAATATGGAATGGAGGAGGATGACTGGGAAGAAAAAGGAGGATAAACTGAGGCTAAATATCAGGGGGAAAATTCCTCCAAGTCATGGACGGGGTGAAACCTCCCCCCTCGCTTCAGAGAGGCTAGTCCGCCCTCCCAGCCCCGCATGGCCAGACTCCCCCCTGCTGCCCCGTGGCCGGAGCCCTGAGCCCCTCCCCTCCACGGGCAGAGGAGCCTCAGCCCAGCTGCCCTGAGCTGCCAGGCCCCAGCCGCGCCGGCCAGCCCGAGCTACCCCTGGCCGTCCCAGCCCCTGGCCGCCAGCCCGACACCTGGGCCACCAGCTGGCCTGAGCCCTAGGCCGCTGGCTGGAGCTGAGTGCCTGCCGGCTTCAGGCGAGAGGGGGAGTGAGGGCAGGGCCTCGGGGCGGAGCCATGGCCTGGGTTAGGGGAGGCTTAGCCTCCCCTGGCCTGTGATACCTGCCGCCCATGCTTCAAGTCAAACAGTAAGAGTGTGCCAGGTATGGGAGAGACGAGGTGGGTGAGGTAATATCTTTTACTGGACCAACTTCTGCTGGAGAAAGTGACAAGCTTTCACCCACCTTGTCTCTCTAATATAATGGGACCAATATGACTGCAAAGAACAATGTCAGGCATGAGGATAGCTGCTGAGTCCTGCTTTCTGACCCTGGATTAGGTGCTAGCACCCTGCACTGACATGCAAAGCTCTTTATTCTTCTGTCTAACCCTGGGCTTCATCTGTTTCTGTTAGCACAGTTATCTAAACAAAAATCTTTGTCTATATGGGACAATAAAACCATGCTAAAACAATGCTATCTACAAACTGTGCTGGGAAACGGCCATCTGTCAGAAATCCATCCTGACAATTGTTTTCAAACCTAGTTGTAACCAGCTCTGCTCCGAATTTGCCCAGAACCTCTCAATGACAGTGCTCTGCAACTCTTTTAAAAAATAACTGCTAAAGAATATTTATTTTTCTTACTCTGAACATTTTTAAACAGTGCAAGTTCCATAACATAAAAATAGAACAACCGACCATGGTTGCTACGCTTCAGATTGCAAGTCACACATGCATCCAGCCTCCATTTGAACTCAAGTCTCAAGTGTTACTGTGCAGTGTTGGTTCCTGGTCAAAGAACAAATACAATATTTTAAAAAACCTGTCATGGTGTGGTGTAAAATAACAGCACCTACATCACACGTGCCTCTCACAACCAGCACCCATTTTTTTGGAAAATCTGGATTCTTACATCGTGCACCAAACTTTTCTAAAAATACCGTAAGTATTGTAAATAGACAAAACATTTTTTGCCATTTCTGGTGAAGGTAACACCAGTAACACCTCAACAGCAGGTCCCTTTCCACCAGTGGGAGAAACTACTTATGCTCGGTGTAATTGTAAAACAGTCACCTTAAAACCTTTAGTACACAGAAAAGCTCCAAACACCACCAGGACTGGGTGGAATTAAAAAAAAAACCCAACTTCTTTCAGTAGCATGTTATTTCTCAGTGAGCCTCAGATCTGCCCCCTCACACACACACACACCTTTCCTTGCGCACAGTACTTCCTTGTCGCTCCCCCTCCCCCCCCCAGCCCCAAGTGCACAGGGAAATGGCCAAAAGTTCCTTTTCAAAGGCCACACAAAGCAGAGTGACCAGAAAACAGTTTACATTGAGTCATTGTAACACTTGCCCTACTTCTCCCATTCTGATCAATATCTGGCGTCTGCATGTGGCTGCTGACGTATTTAGAGCACTGCTCATTATTCCATCTGTTCCCAGTGTACGTGAAATAATTCTGTAAGCCTTCTTTCCATATGGGCATGTTTCAACCTATCCACAACTCTCAAAAGTTAGTGGGAGGCCCTTTTAAATTCCAGAGGTTGATGCTTTTAAGATGAGTTGCAAACTCTTTATGATTATGCTGCTTTCATGTTGGGAGTAGACAACTGTACAAATGATTCTCTATGGCGCTCCCTAGAGGGCATGGAGTAATTAACAATCAGAAGGGGGATATACTGGTCCACCAAAGGGAGGAAGGGTCAACTGAGACTGGGGATACACACCACTTTCCTGCTGGACGGGTGGAAATGCGGATCCTCCAACAATCTGAGTTTCCACGGGTGCGGCTGCCTGTAGGACTGCAGAAAGATCTAACGAAGGAAGTGAAAATAGAGTCTGGTTCTGAATTTGTGAATTCAACTGCACCAGTGCCTCCAGATGCTGGATCAGAGACAATGCTTCCTCCACAGGAACAGCTGGACTGGAGTCTCCAGTTGCAGCATGATTTTGGAGGTCAGAGGTAGCAGAAGGTTCATGGGAAACAAGATGGGGCACAGATGGCACCTGAGAAACTCCACCAGAAGATGTAACTCCAGGATAAAATATACCTGATAACTGCTGAATACCTAACATGTTGGCATCGAGGGCCACATTGCCGCCACATTCATGGGAGCATAAGGAGCATGAAGACAATGGTCCGTGATTCCAGTTCTGTGATGCGGCTGGTCCTGCATCAGCGAGGTATGTCTCCGTATGTCCCCCAGTCATATTGTGCTGCCTTCCCAATGATTCCTGAGCCATGCTGTAGGACTGCCCTACCATCCAGGGGAAGTTGCTAAGTGAATGAAAAGCACAATCCTGCATGGATTGGTCAATTTCCTCCTTTCTGTTTTGGCAGTGTGAAGAAGATACTGCATGGCACGTCCCTCCATTTACGACTTCACCCACTGCCGTATTGAGAGCGAACATATTATTGTTTGTAAGGGGTTCCTGGCTGTGAGAAACTGCTGGAGGATACTCGTTCCTAGACAGCCGCTTACCTGTGAATGCCCTGGACGGTACCTGTTGAAATGGTTCAGCCAGTTTGGTGCTCCCAGAACTGTCCAAAGGAGGGGAAAAGCATTTGGTCACAAGGTTATTTTTAAAAGTCACTGTCTTTCTTTTTGTTTCCCTTAAGAGGCTGGGCCCCGTGCTACTTGTAGAGGGATTGCCTGAGACTTTCTTTGGGAGAATCAGTCCCAGCAACAAGCAAGAGTGATTTGCATCAAGACCTATTAAAACAAACAAAAAAGATGGTGTTAAAGGAAGATTTTTCCACAATTTATGCTGGAATCTTCCTAACTTTGGGCCAAATCCTTCGGTACTGTCTCACTCTTTATTGAATACTTATTGAGGCAAAACTCTCCCTGAGACAAATCCTAAATTTCTTCTTCTGATAGTCATTTGCCACTGCCGAAAGACAGGATACAGGGCTAGATGGACCATTGGTCTGATCCAGTCTGGCCGTTCTTATGTTCCTATGGAAGATCTCCCTGAGTAAGGACTGAGTAAAAAAATAAATAAGAATCACAGGTTTTCATGTAATTTTTTTAACCCCATTCACATTTTCTGCATTACACTGAGATTTAATTTTTATTCTTCACCCACAGCTCAGCAATTGTATTCAAGGGTTAGAGCCAAATTTTAAAAGGGACGTTAACTTGACCTCTGAAATTGTGCCTGCAATTTTTGGCAGGCTTGTTTTTACACACAGATTTTTCACACCAACGTCTCGGGCCTGCAAAAGAGTGGATTTGTGCATGCGGCACTACAGTTACATGCCCAAATCACGTAGTTCACAATCTGCAGTCGAGCAATGCAAATCCAAGTTTTTGCACGCACACAGTAACACGCATGTGCAAACACTTTTGTGCACAAAACTGCAGGCCCAACTTTAGAGACCGCTGTAGAAAAATCTGCCCTTATTTTTTTGCCCATTTAGGTTGAAAGGAGAATTAAAAGAGTTTAAAATATATATTGCTCTCAAAGGTGAATTATATATTTCTTTCTCAAACGACACACTGACACGAATCACATAAACACACTTGAAATCAGTGGGTATACTTCAGTTCTGTTTGCAAATAGGTCAGTCTGACCATTCTGTGACGGGTGACTGACCACAGCTAAACACCAAGGCAATTTTACTAAGGATGACCTGCAATTTTCAACCATCATGGTTTGTAGCTGGGTATCTGATTCTCCCTGCATTGTGCGATGGCTGAAAAAGGTACAGCCCGTTTCAAATGGCCCAGGAGACATTACAGTCTCTTGGTCTTGTCCTATCTTGATGGCAGAGCTCTGGACTGTCCCAGATTAGGAACACAAAGATAACACGATTTATAATTAAAACTATCTGCTTCTCCGTGATGACTGAGTATCCACTTGTCTGGGAGGTGAGACAGATGCCAGGTCAATCACCGATGGATTGTGCTGCATCTCAGAGGTGATTCTGCCAATGATTACTGGAAAATGTAATCAGCTTCCAGGCTGGGTTCAAGTGTGCACTGAGTGCAATTACCTGATATGGAGATGATGTGATGTTACATCATGTGATGGAGGTAGGACAGGGATTAGCTGCAGCTCTGACAAATGACATTTCACATGATGAGTAGCTGGGTGGGAACACACTATTATGTGACAAGGGGTTACATGAGTTTACATCCTGATGTGCTGCAGGCAAGCACCAGCCATTTCATTAGTTATATGTGGCAGTTACCTCAGGTCATGTGACACGAAGCTGGGCAGGGAAAGAAAATGTCATAGGAATTAGGACAATGTGGGATTACTGGGCTTGATTTGCCTTTCATTTACTCTCATTTTATACTGCTGTCAATCCATTTACCTCAAAGGAGTTACTCCCGATTTACACTGTCACAAGGAGAAGCAGATCCACTGGCTCTCTGCCATTTCATCTGTGGTAACAGAGGGTTATAGATGTCCATGCATCACAAGATGCAACTACCCATATTTTAAGTGCCTTTTTCCATAGTAAAGGGCATGCGAGTGCCCAACCCTATTTTTCAAATCTGCCTTTCACTGAGAAATAAATAGAGCCCCTTGCTTTCTGACACCCGGTAAAGCTGTGGATTATATTATACTGAATTATTTATAGCACTGGAACCTGTGATCCTCAATCTGAAGCAGCAAGTTATTTCACTGAGCCTCTCTGGGGTACACACCAGAAAAGGAAGCCAGCTTGTTTAAAATCCATACCTGGGCCACCAAGTGGATGGAATTTGGCAGGTACTGGCTGGAAGGCTGGCAGCGGTACCATGAACATTTCCATCTGGTTGCTGTCCACAATGCCGTATCTCTGTTTGTTGTTCAAATACGAATACAGCATGTTGTAAATTCTGAAGTCTTTGGTCATGGCAGGGCAGAATTGTATCATGCTCATCTCCTAAACAAACACAGGGAGAAGGAGACTGTGTGGATTGTCTGAAAACACAGTGCTGCTAACAATGTTCACCTAACCGGAAAGAAGTACTGAAAAACGGAAGGCATCTAGGAACTTGTTTGCATGTCAGAAGGGCTCAAGCTTAATCCCATTTGTGGGGAGGGGGCGCTCCCATTCTTTATGTGCTTCACTCACTGCACATGGTACGTCCCTGAACTGTATCAGGTCAGTTGACACCACTGGGCCTGATCCAAAGCTCAATGAAGTCAGTGGAAAGACTTCCAATCACTTCAATGGACTCTGGAGTAAGCCTTTAGAAGTCTTCCATCCATGTCACACATTTATGCATAGCCACAATCCTTGAACCCAGTGGTTGTTGCCAGTCCACTGAACCTCTCAAGATTAGGGCCTACATACTATTCACTTTCACTTGCCACTTAAAAGGACAGAATGTTTCACTTGATCCAAAATATCATTCTATGCAACCATTAAAATTGTCCCTGCTGGTATCATAACTATGTGGGAAAGTGCAACCCTTTGTTGGCATGCTTTCAAACATGTAAAGGTGACAGCCATTTTAGCTGCATGAATGCAGGCTGCTTCTGGTGTCCAGCAGCTGAGTTCTCCTGTGATAAAAGGTTTAAGGGTTATTATTGCACTAACTCAGTTCTTCTGACATCTTGGACCACAGGCTGAAGGAACTAGGATATGCTTAAAAGTCAGCTTAGTACATGACAAATCATCCTCAGCGCTTGAAAACAAGAACCTTTTGAAAGGCTACCTTGGCTTCAGCTGGCCATATGCTCTCTAAATAATCCCAGACGTCCTCCGGGAGAATACAGCCCCTCGACTGAATCAGCTCTGGTAACGCCTGTACAAACCAGAAGGACAAAAATATAGATTACCCACCTTTTCATAACTGGTGTTCTTCGAGATGTGTTGCTCGTGTGCATTCCATTCTAGGTGTGCGCTCACCCACCTGCACAGTCGTCAGAGACTTTTGCCTTAGCGGAACCCATAAGGTTGGCTGTGGCACCCTCTGGAGTGCAGCGCTCATGCGTCGGTATATCAGGCCCTGCCGGCCCTATGCCCTCTCAGTTCCTTCTTGCCAGCAACTCCGTCAGAGGGGCAGGAGGGCCGGTAATGGAATGGACATGAGCAATACATCTCGAAGAACAAGAGTTACGAAAAGGTGAGTAACCGTTTTTTCTTCTTCGGGTGCTTGCTCATGTCAATCCCATTCTAGGTGACTCACAAGCAATATCCCTGGAGGTGGGATCAGAGTTCACAGTCATGCAGCTTGCAGCACTGCTCTACCAAAGCCAGCGTCGTCTCGAGCTTGTTGGGTAAGCGCATAGTGAGACATGACCAGGTAGTGGCCTTGCAGATATCCTGAATGGGTACTTAGGCTAGGAAGGCTGCCGCCGAGGCTTACGCTCTAGTTAAGTGAGCCGTGATAATCACTGGCACTTTCACCTGATCATAGCAGAAATGGATGCAAGATGTGATCCAAGGCGAAATTCTCTGGGCTGACACCGGACAACCTTTCATCCTACCTGCCACTGCGACAAACAACTGCATCGACTTGTGAAATGGCTTGGTCCTCTCGATGTAGAAGGCTAGTGCTCTCCTGATGTCCAGGAAGTGCAACCTATGCTCCTCCTCAGACTTATGAGGTTTTGGACAGAAGACTGGCAAGAATATGTCCCTGCCCAGGTGGTTTCCCAATTACACATGAGCCAAAGGCCAGGTGTGGCCACAGCTGGACCTTGTCCTTGAAGAATATGGTATATGGTGGTTCCAAAGTGAGCACCCTAATCTCGGAAACCCTCCATGCAGAAGTTATTGCCACCAAGAACGATACCTTTCAGGAGAGAAGAAGAAGAGAGCAGGACGCCAAGGGCTCGAAGGGGGTTTCCATGAGCTACGTAAGCACCAAGTTAAGGTCCCATGGAGGGACAGGATCCCGGGCTTAAGGGTAGAGTTGTTCCAGACCCTTCAGGAACTGGCCCGTCATGCCATGCACGAAGACTGACCTGCCCTGGAACGGAGGGTGAAAGGCTGATATAGTGGCCAAGTGGACCTTAACAGATGAAAGGGACAACCCCTGAAGTGTAAGATGCTAGAGGTAGTCCAGGATCAGCTGCAGCGAGGCCTGCACAGGCCTAACCCCTCAGGTTGA
Source organism: Eretmochelys imbricata (assembly GCF_965152235.1). NCBI lineage: Eukaryota > Metazoa > Chordata > Testudines > Cheloniidae > Eretmochelys > Eretmochelys imbricata. Next base: position 6,457,157 of record NC_135590.1, read on the forward strand.
AGGCCGCACGTAAAATGTTTCCATTCGACCAGATAGGTGGCCCTACTGAAGGGCTTCCTGCTTCCCAGCAGGACCTGCTGGACTTGGGCCGAGCACTCCTGCTCCACAGAACTCAGTCGTGGAGCAACCAAGCTGTCAGGTGCAGCGCTGCCAGGTTCAGGTGCAAGAGCCTGCTGTGATTCTGTGACAGGAGATCCGGCCAGTGGGGCAGCAGCATCGGGGCCAACACGTCCAGGTGCACGCTGAACCAATGCTGGCGAGGCCAACCCGGGACATTTAGTATGACCTTGGCCCTGTCCTGCCTGACCTTTATGAGGACCCTGTGGAGCAACTGGGGGGAAAGCGTACATCAGTGTGATTGCAGAGCCATTGGCCATTATCTTTGAAAACTCATGGCGATCGGGGAAGTCCCGGACGACTGGAAAAAGGCTAATGTAGTGCCCATCTTTAAAAAAGGGAAGAAGGAGGATCCTGGGAACTACAGGCCAGTGAGCCTCACCTCAGTCCCTGGAAAAATCATGGAGCAGGTCCTCAAGGAATCAATTCTGAAGCACTTAGAGAGGAAAGTGATCAGGAACAGTCAGCATGGATTCACCAAGGACACGTCATGCCTGACTAATCTAATTGCCTTCTATGACAAGATAACTGGTTCTGTGGATGAAGGGAAAGCAGTGGACGTGTTGTTCCTTGACTTTAGCAAAGCTTTTGACACGGTCTCCCACAGTATTCTTGCCAGCAAGTTAAAGAAGTATGGGCTGGATGAATGGACTATAAGGTGGACAGAAAGCTGGCTAAATTGTCGGGCTCAACGGGTAGTGATCAATGGCTCCATGTCTAGTTGGCAGCCGGTATCAAGTGGAGTGCCCCAAGGGTCGGTCCTGGGGCCAGTTTTGTTCAATATCTTCATAAATGATCTGGCAGATGGTGTGGATTGCACCCTCAGCAAGTTTGCAGATGACACTAAACTGGGAGGAGAGGTAGATACACTGGAGGGTAGGGATAGGATACAGAGGGACCTAGACAAATTGGAGGATTGGGCCAAAAGAAATCTGATGAGGTTCAACAAGGACAAGTGCAGAGTCCTGCACTTAGGATGGAAGAATCCAATGCACCACTACAGACTAGGGACCGAATGGCTCGGCAGCAGTTCTGCAGAAAAGGACCTAGGGGTTACAGTGGACGAGAAGCTGGATATGAGTCAACAGTGTGCCCTTGTTGCCAAGAAGGCCAAAGGCATTTTGGGATGTATAAGTAGGGGCATTGCCAGCAGATCGAGGGACGTGATCGTTCCCCTCTATTCAACACTGGTGAGGCCTCATCTGGAGTACTGTGTCCAGTTTTGGGCCCCACACTACAAGAAGGATGTGGAAAAATTGGAAAGAGTCCAGCGGAGGGCAACAGAAATGATTAGGGGACTGGAACACATGAGTTATGAGGAGAGGTTGAGGGAACTGGGGATGTTTAATCTACGGAAGAGAAGAATGAGCGGGGATTTGATATCTGCTTTCAAATACCTGAAAGGGGGTTCCAAAGAGGATGGATCTAGACTGTTCTCAGTGGTAGCAGATGACAGAACAAGGAGTAATGGACTCAAGTTGCAGTGGGGGGAGATTTAGGTTGGATATTAAGAAAAACTTTTTCACTAGGAGGGTGGTGAAATACTGGAATGCGTTACCTAGGGAGGTGGTGGAATCTCCTTCCTTAGAAGTTTTTAAGGTCAGGCTTGACAAAGCCCTGGCTGGGATGATTTAATTGGGGATTGGCCCTGCTTTGAGCAGGGGGTTGGACTTGATGACCTCCTGAGGTCCCTTCCAACCCTGATATTCTATGATTCTATGATCAGAGCCTCCGACCATGGAAGCAGAAAGGCGTCCAACAGGGAGTCCCTGTCGAACCCCTGGAACAAGCAGAAATGGTGGCACTTCCTGTTCTGGTGAGTCGTGAACAGATCCACCTGGGGAGATCCCCACTTCTGGAAGATATTGTCCACCATCTCAGGGCGGAGAGACCTCTCATGGTGAGATGAGAAGATTCTGCTGCTGAGCATTTGCGAAGCAAGGGAGAGAGGCACTCCAACTGACCACCACCAGCAGCAAGAAGGAACTGAGAGGGCGTAGGGATGGTGCCGCCTGATATACCAACAGATAAGCGTGGCACTCCAGAGGGTGCTACAGCCGACCCTACGGATACCGCTAAGGCAACAGTCTCCGATGACTGTGCACATGGGTGCGCACACACCTAGAATGGAACTGACATGAGCAAGCACTCAAAGAATTATTACTTATTATTTAATATTCTACAGACTTACTTAAGACCTACTCAGGCAATCCCCTACTGAGATCATTATTTGTTAGTAGTAATCTTTTTCACCTTTATAAAGGCCATCACCCAAGTATCTGGGCACACTTTGCATGGTTTAGAACAGAAACAAATAACGGAAAGTGAACCGTTTTAACCCAATTTGTGCTTTCTGAGAGATTCCTTTTAATCTCAGAAAATATAAGGAACAGTCCTGCACTGGTGCCCTGAGCAATGGACTAGTTGCTGTAGCTGGTCTTCTCCACTTTTAGTTCCTATGATTCTGCCATTCTATAGCAGTTCCTGCTTGTACATGTGAAAACTCAGTTCAAAGTCCATAGTCTCATATCCATGGGAGTTCAACTGGAGTTGAGCATAAAAACCCACAAATCACTGTAAGTCCTCTAGGCACCTAGCTAATCCTATGACATCTCAGAAATGTTTCCCCTTTCCTATTGTCCCATCCACAGGCCAAATGCTGAGGTCCTTATTAATCAGTTCTTACTCAGGCAAATTCCAATTGGTTTCAGTGAGAGTTGGTATGAGGAACAAATGAGTAGTAACTTCATAAGGGCCACAGGACTTGGGTCTATCATATGAAAACACATGATATAACTTGATGTAAGAATCTGAGCTTTGATGCCTTGTCTGTGGAATACCACAGGAAACGTGTGGTGTTTTATTAAATACAGTCTTGTTGATATAGACAGTCCCTCCTGTAATGTAAAAGAAAACAAGGGTCATACTTGAATGAGGTAAGTGCCATAGCCTGAAACAGGATATGCTTTTGCCACAAACTGTTTAATGCTGAACATCTGAATGAATCCTTCCCACAGCACAGTGTCCTTGACTTGCTTCTGTAGCCTTAGATTCTTCTTGAAGACGCCAGTTGAGGAAGGCCTAAAATATAATAAGTATTATATAGTGGAGTCATTCCTATAGGTCTGGATATTCCATATGCTTTGATTGTGCCATTCTTTTATTTCTTGAGTAACTCCACCTCTTTTCCTGCACATTTTGCACTTTAAAGGAGGGGAAAGGAGGTTGCCACCTGGTCTGATTTGTTACCTTTGTTGTACCATGTAACATGTAAGTCGGGGGTACAGAACATCCATCTCTCCTCCCTGTATAAGGGATTGACAATGGCTCCTGCTCCAGCCCATCTCCTTTTAGAAGGGGCCACACATGGAAACCCAAAGGGCAGGACTTGGGGATAACAGTGAGGATGGGTAACAGATATGAATTCCATTTTCCAGACCTCTCTCCCCCGACCCCTTTCCATCACCACATGATGCAAAACAGTCATGTAGGGGCATAACATTTGCTGTACTAGATCAGACAACTGGTCCATCTAGTCCAGAATCCTGCTTCTGGCACAGATCAATATCTGGGGCTTCTAAGTAAGATAAACCCCACCTGTGGTATGTTGTATCTCCCTGGGGTGAGGCTGGGCACCAGTCTTGTCTCAGAGCTCCCTTCCTGAACTATAGTTTTGTTGTGGGGTTGTCCTGAGGTCTGGAGCACAGCCCCCCAGCTGTGCTGCTCAGGGCATCTGCGCCATTATTGGGGGCTTGTGAGGGGGGGGGGATTTAAGGTAGTCCAAACAAAAAAGGCAGTAAACTTCCACAGCCCACAAAAGGCAGAGTCCAGGGCCTTCAGAAAGCAAAAGGGAGAGGGGAGGAGAAGGGGAAAGAGAGAGAAGAACCAGCCTGTCTCCCTTCTGAGAGGACCTGGGCACCCAAGGCTCTCAAGCAGTTTCCCCAGTCAGTAACCCTGGCTGAACTCTGAGTTCCAGCCCTATTCCTTCAAAATGAACTCCCAAACTGAGCTGGGATCCTCCCTTTTAAGAAACCACGCATCCATAGGCTTGACAAGTCTTCTAGTTGGGTCTGATTATGCCCAGAGGAGCTCTTTACCCTCTTCTATGACTGAGGTGGGGATCTGTCCACCAAATCACCCCACTCCTGTAATGCAACTCGCCAGTTTATGCCAAGGAGCTTTGGTTTCGACTCCTCTTAGACTGCAGAATTACAGAAGTTCTCAGTCCTTTTTAAAAACCATGTGTGGACAGTGGAGAATATACAGGCCACATGTTAAAACAAAAAGCACAACAGTAAGATAAAATACATTCCCACAAAGACCTGTCTTTCTCCAAATGTTTTCTCTCTTTGTCTGAATAGACACTGCTTGAATGTAATCTTCTGGAGCTGTCTTCTGCCTTCTTCTTTGAGGTTGATTTGCTCTGCGGTGGGTTAAAACCTCTCTCACCATCAGGAGCCATCCTTCCTGTAAAGTCAGAAAAAACACTGATGTTTCTGTACATTCTGATCACAAAGAAAGAACACTGCTCTAATACAAGGTGGATTTCCATTTCTATGAGAAGTTCTGAAATATAAAAACAGAAATAATCTCAGAATTGACACTTTTCACTGTGTTATGGCCAAAGATAACATTTGACCCGGCTGCCAGCAAGTATAAGGTCCTAGCTATATTGCCCTTGTTTACATACCATAAACTCATCCATGCTGCCTAGATCTGGCTTGAAAAGGGCTGGGACTAGCCGTGAGGAATAAAGCTCTTTCCTTGGTCTCCAGCCCAAGCATGAGTCCTGCTGACTTCTCTCAAGCTCTCCCCACTTTCTTTGCCTGTGTATATCAACATTTTTACAATTTATGGATCATGAGAGTGACAGATTAATAACACTAGCTTGAACCAGGCATCATCTGAGGCTGGTAATGTACAAACCACCAATACACCTCATTCCTCAACAATTGCTAATTCGGTCCTGGGCCTCTTGAACAATTCTATCAAGTTGTATGATGGATTTGTGACATGGAGAAAGGTTATGTGGGACAGAATTTGAACTCATATGTCTAAGGCTAACCAACCAAATCCCTTCTCCCAGCTTACTTACCTGTACAGATAAGGCAGTCTAGGTCCAGTAAGTGACTCCTGTGCTGGTCTGTGGTGTCTCTTTTGGACTCTGCAGCGGGCTGGGAAATACGTTTCTTGTCCATACATAGAACTGATCCCTACATGGAATGTATGACAGTTAGTAGCATACACGTTGAACTTCATTCACACGGAGGCAACCTGCGCTCCCGAATCAGCCTTATAGGAAGTGGTGGCTGAGTATCTATTCACACCCTCCTCATTCACCTGCTGGTGTCACCCACGCTCCCTAGAAGAAAGACATGGGGGAGTTCCCACTCTCCCCCAGGGAAATGCTGTTTTCCAGATTCCATCTTTCAAAGAGGCCTATGGTCATCAAACAGCAATCGGGGGTGGCTCCCCCTTCTGTTAGTAGTCAACTATCAGTTAACCATAACCTCTTGCTGAAGTGATGGAGACACAGTGTCAACACACAACATCCATCGCCTTTATAATAAACCAGAACAGCACAACACACACATACAAAAAGAGCCTCTGATCTCAAGATGGCTCATAGAGCTATTGAAACCCTCTAGAAAAGCCAAACTTTTGATGAATTCTTACCCTTATACTAATGAAGGACTGATATCAGGGACCCTTCTTTTTGTTCTATGTTTGTACAGTGCCTAGCACAACGGGGTTCATGACTAGGGCTCCTAGGCACTACAATAATACAAATAATAATTATAATACTACACCAGAACACATCATAGTGCAGAAAAGCAGTATGCAAATTTCCTTATCTCAGCAATGACCTGAAGGCCCCCTGTATTCTACTCCAGAGCTTCTCTTGATCCCTCCCCATAGACTGCACAGTACATTTTCAGCAGGAAAATGTCCACTATGGCCTAGAACAAAATCATCAAACTTGTTTTCATTGTGACTTTATCAAGAGTTGAACTCAACACTGCAGAGATGGAAGCCTGACATTAATCCACTACACCAGCTGGCCCACCATTCCCATCAACCCACTCCTCAGAAACTCATCTGCACTAAGATTCAGACACCAGCTGGTTTTAAGCACCTACATATTTCCCTTGAATCTTTCCTCATACCTTCACATAAAAGACCCTTGTTGAGTCTGTTTGGTCAAACATGGACACCTACTCACATATAGGTCTTCCAAAGTAAAGTCCTCATCCACCTCTCTGTGTATCTCTATTTCTCCTTTGTGGGTCAGTTTTGTGGGGCAACGCCTTGGTGGCTCTCGCTCCTGTTTCTCTATCATCTCCAGCACCTGGAAAAAATCACATTGTAGTACACAGAGACCCAAGCAGACATCTCTTGGACAAGGAATTGCTCAAGAAAACAAACATCATAAGGAATCAACACAGGCAAAAGCCAAAATGGAAAAGCAAACCGTGGATTTAAAGAGAAGGGGTTTTAAAGATAAAGTCCTTCTCTTAGTGAAACAACAGCAAGGAATTCTAGCTATCCACAAGATAAATACAGCAGCAGTACATGCCTCCACCAATAATGTGTATCAAACCTGACTTGGAGACCATCCCAAGGCTGAGAAGGAAACTCAGTATCCATGGACAGTTCAGATCTTGGCTTCCATGAAAAGACTGGTCAACAAGGCTGCTATTTAGTATCAATACGGGTGCTAGTTTTTGTGATGTGGTCCCCTTCCCATTAGGAACAGGACAGAGACCATCAGATTCATCTCCTGCAGGTAACCAACCAGCTGTCTGATTTAACAACTTTCAATCAATACCAGCCTGAGCTGCATTTGAACTAGTGACATAGAGGCAAAAAGCTCTGGGCCCCATTGCCTATCCCCTGGGCCATCCCATTCTCAATACAGTCATCCATCTAATCTGCATCAGGAAACGCAAAAGCGTGACACTGTTAACTACTCCTCCTCTATTAAGAGGGGAAAATCATTGCTTTGTAAACATAAGCCCCAGAGTGTCATAGAAAGAGGGAAGCAAGGAAGCCAATTGCCTCTCCTTTCTATTGTATTGGTAAGGAAAGAGCGTTGCACCCTTTTCTAAGTTTTGTTTTATAAAAGCTTTAGAAGACTCCAAAATATAAACCAATCAAGACGAGGCAAAGCAAAAGTGCAATTAAAGCACCAAGCCTGTTAGCTATCCTTCTCCCTATTTTTAAAAAATCTAAATCATACTCAGACCCCTTAAGCAATAAAGGGTGCCATTTTCATACTGTAATTACTTTGGTTTAGATCACCTCTGTGTCTTCAACAGAAGAACAAGGTACAGCAAAGGCATCACAAAGAGGCCGCTGGGAAAACGGGATGACACTGCATTTATCCCTCTCTCAGCTGCACTGGGATGACTTACATGTTTGCTCTCCTTAGCTCTCCACTCTGCCAACTCCTTGGGTGCCATCTCCAGTGAATTCATTTGAACAAGACACTGCGGGGAAACCTCTCCAAGAACCACCTGGTGGAAGAGGAGCTGAAAGAACAAAAGAAGGATAAGCAGCCCTTGGAAGAACAATGACCACAAGGGACATGCATAGCCAGTCTGCTTCCAAAGATCTCTCTCTTTCCTTCTCCCACTAAATGTATATTTCAAAGACTTTATCACAGTACTGAGACAATTAATGTTAACTCTCAGCAGGTCTGGACTGGATTGCTTGTGCCATGCCTGGAGAGTCTAGGTTTTGCAACAACATTTATGTGGGAATTTGGACATCTCCATCCATCCATCAGGTTCACAGGCCAGATATGTGTACCAATGCAGGCCTGATGTTATGTGCTACAAAGAAGATAAAGATACTCAGGTGTTTGGCGCTGACCAAATGTCTCTACACACTTACAAAGGATGACAGGTGATGAATGGTAGGCATGGCAAGTGCCACCAGTAATGAAAGATTAAGTAGTGTATTAGAACCCTGGATAAGACCCCAAATGATCACGTGTGGCCAAAGAAGGGGATGCCTGGATGTGCAATTGCATAGGCTTCCTCCATCAGTGAACAGAATGAGACTGTAACATTGGACAGTCTCTTTCTATGCTGGTTCTCTATATAGCCACAAGTTTAAAGAGATATCCTCTTACCAAGCTAATGGAGAAAGTTTGGCAGATTTTCTCAGTCTCTTACCTTATTTTTTGGAGCTTTCAGGTTAAAGAGGAGACTGCGGTACTTGTTTTTGTATCGTTGGTCAACACAAAGAAAGAGGTTGAATATTTCCTTCTCCACATTGTTTGCTAATCTCAGTATCATATCTTCATGGACATCCAGATGAGGAGACTCCTCCAACCTGGAACATAGCAAGCAAGAACCACAGATGGATGTGTCAGATCTGCCTGCTAAACGGGAGCCAATTTATAAATGTACAAGCTCTTTTCAATTAAAATCCCAAATAAATGAGCCTGAGAATCCTCCACCAAACAGGAAGCAGTCAGAAACCAGAGTCTTTTAGAAACTTAACCTTCCCAGGATCTCAAAGAGAAACCCCTTGTATTGTGAAATAGCTTGTTCCAACTGTGCTGCTATGTCAGAAAGCCTGTAGCATGTCTTGTTTATGCTCACATCACCTTCAGAGGAGTTGCTAGAAGTGGGGCGGGGGGGGAGAGACACAGAGATGTGCTCCAGCCCACATCCTAAGGGAATGCTTCCCTGTCCCCATACAGTAAATTGCATTTAAACTTGGGGCCCTTCCTAACTTCTGTACACTTAGCTGAGCTTCTCACTTCTTCAAATACATCATTATAACTTGAATTCCAGCATGATTGCATCTAACCTAAGTAACAGGCGGGTAAAACATCAGGCATTTACTATATCATATTCTGGCTTTAAACTTCGTGGATAAATATAGTGCTCATAAAAGAGAAGGATAAATAGCAGTGCCTAGAGCAGGTACACCGTGCAAGCTTCCCCTACACAGCTCTGCAATTCTCCTGTGCAGCATCCCTGCTATTCTCCTCCTCTGGCTGGCATATACCTGTCACTCTGCCAGTGTACCCCTGTCTTCATACCAGCAGTACTGCCTGCTATTCCAGACCTAGAATTCTTGGACCTCAGACAAAGCCTGCTAAACTCAATGGGAGACTTTCCATTGACTTCAATGAGTTTTGGACCAGACCACTTAACAAAGGCTAAGAATCATGTGATCGTTTTGTAATGTGGAGAAATAAGAACGAAGGGCCTGAGTCTCCAGTGCCTTCACCTCATGTAGGCCTTTACATCTAGGCAAAGTGACTGCAAGTGACTACACAAGACAGTGGAGAATTGGGCCCTAGGATGAAACCCTACAGTTTCATTTCCACTTCTGACCTAATAAGGATTTGAAGCTGGCTCTCCAGTTGTTGAACTGTACTGAATTAACCTCACCACCTTGATCCAATTTTCTATGTACTAGAAAACCTTCTTACATGATTACCTGACAAAGGGCTAAGCCTGCCAAATGAATTAAACACGAACAGTAGCAAAGAGTGAGATAACAAATGGAGCAATCTATTGCAATAAATAATTCTGGTCTGCAAATGACTGTCGATATCATACATGACATGGAATGTTCTAGGTAAACAATAAGTTGAAACCTTTTAAAGGGCCACATTTTTAAAAACCAGCTCCCTTGCTCCTAAAATCCGCAAGGGCTGGTTGTGCTATAGAAGTAGCATTCACCACAGGTGATAGGAAGACTTTCACATAACTCCACAGCCGCCCCTCTGACTGATTAAGGAATTGCACAGATGGACTCTGAAGGGAGTTCCACCCATTTTTCCACAGAGCAGAATGGTGGCTGTGATGCAGGGCTCCATAGGAGTTTAAGCTGAGAAAGCTGTGGCCCTCCTTTTAAAATGGATCCAATCCCTACCGGAAACAAGACTATTACATCTCAGAGCTGCATGTTTAAGAGATGTTCTGCTACTGCATAACAATAATCAAATCTACAAGGAAGTTTCCACTGCCCTGGCATTTATGAGAAACAGCATCAGATACAAGACTTTACTCAATAATTCCATGTGACTTTCATATAAGATATCCCCAGCCTTTTCCCCGCCACTATCATTCATAATCCACTTTACCTTTTCTGTAGCATCCCACGCAATGAGTCAACGACCTTAATTCGACTTTGTTCTTCGGACAGCTGCAAACTATGAACAGAAGCTGAAGCTTCTTTAGAGGTTGGTCTCCTACCCCTCCTCCTCTTTTCATTACTGTAATCTTAAAACAAAAGAGAAGTCCTAAAATCTCAGACAGTAGAATCCATGAAGATTAATGCTGAACCCCCTTTGGGTGGAGAGTAGGGGGTTAAGCATTTGTTTTGACAGATTTGTGAAGCAATTTTTTGAATTTCAGCAGCCAATAAAAAGTCCAATTCTTTTTTTTTTTAAATTGTATCTATCGAACACAATGGCAGAATTCCAGGTTTTTGTCTGAAACCACTTCCATGAATGTGGTGGCTCTGACTTTCAAATTGCTAAATAATGCCAATGCAAACAATACTGCCTTCTAGCTAGCAGCACATAATCTAATGTAAGAAGATATTTTGGCATTGAGTATGAAAGCTATTTAGTATATGGATTTTCCACAAACATAAAAGGATTTAGCATCATCACTTGTATAATTAAACCATATTACTTGTTAATTTTTCTTCTAATTGCTATTTATACTAAATTATTGTTTTAACTGTTTCACTTCTTGCATCTTGGCTTCCATAGCCCATCTCCACTCCTGCATCTTGGCTTCCAAAGCCTACTGATGAGATATTAAAATCAAAACAGAATGGGGTTACCCTGGAGCAGTGGTTCTCAACCTGCGGCCCGTTGGCCACTTGCAGCCCAATCAGCACACAGCTGCAGCCCATGTGACATCCACAGGGCCATACAGGTAATATTGGATGCAGCCAACAATGGTAAACAGGTTGAGAACCACTGCCCTGGAGATATTTTTCTCTTGATGTATCTGGCAAGTAAAGGCACAGGTACCAGAGGTGAAGTGGTTAATTTGGTTTACTGTTTAAACTAATGACTTTCACTCAAAGGAGAAGAGGGCTTGGTGAGAGGCAGAAAATATTCACATTCCTAAATTATAATGATGCTAAACTAAAATTCCATCCAAAAAGGAATTCCCACATTACACCCATTTAGTTCAAAGAGGGTTGTGCCAAAACATAGAATGGATTTACAGCTGAATACAGACCCTTTAATATTCCTCCAGCCCTTTAAGAAAAGCCAATCTACTTATCATACAAATCACTACAACCAGGGGCAGATTTCTGTAACTTATTAAATCGAGCATCAAATATATCTTGTAATAGGGTACCTTTGCACTGTTAGAAATATTCTGCACTGCCACAATACTTTGTGTGTCATAAATACACTAACAAATCAAAATGCAAGGGGTGAAGGCCATGTGTCTGGAGTGAAGAATTTACCCTATTTGCGTGACAACTGAATTGACAGATTACTGCAAAGCTTTGGCCACTGGAATTAAGTTACATCTTCCCTGCTTCGTTCTGTCCTTTGTATACATTGGAAAATCCTCCACGACATTATTTAATCTGACCAAGTAGCAGCACGGCTTTATCTTTTTAGGATTAAGGTCTAATCTATTTATAGCGAGCCAAGGCTGTGTGTGCTAGGACAACACTGATGCTCATCTGCTGCCTGGGCCATATTTATAAATAAAACAATGATCACCTACACATCAGTCAGTGTAAAAGCAAGGTCCTTCCTGCTAATGGCAGAAATGCTACCAACACAGGTGGGACATTACAGGGACACCATATCTCCCTGTGGTAACTGCTTTTCTACTGAAGATCCAACAAAGGGAACAACTTTATTTTTGTGCTGCATGCTGATAAGACAGCAAGTGTCTGAGTCAAGTCTGCTGCCTTTATTCACAAAGGGCCTGGTTCTGCAAATCCCACTCACTTTGCATAGTCCTTATAACCCAGTAGTCACACCGAGCTCAGTGGGACTTCTGGCCTGAGTACTTCTCATTGTGAGTAAGGGCTGCACAACTAGACCCCAAACCCATTTTTATTCACATTTCCTCTGAACAGCCCATGCAGCCGGAGAGCAAGCTGGGTTCTTGGCCACCTCGAGTATCATCCACACGATCAATTTTGATTGCAGAATCTTTAATATTGGAGGGAAACTGAGAGGCAGAAGGAACCCAGCTGGTTTTCAGACTCTAAGTTGAGAGTCCATCCATTAGAAAAATCATCTCTTAACTTGTAAACTGAGCACATTTGCTTTGGAACTGTGAGACTGAGAAGAAAAGTCCTCAGGGTGACCTGACAGTCATTTTTCGTGCATAATGCCACTTGAACAGTTTCATAACATTTGATGACCTTTCTCAGCCTTACCATACTGCTAGAAGTAGAGTGATCAGTTCACACTATAAAGATCTTGCCCTTCAGGAGGCGGTGTTTTAATTCCTCTTGAAGTTCCTTCCCCAGGAACACTGCTAACAGATTCCCCTTAACTTAGAGGGGTAGCAGGACTGAAGGGGCAGAAGGCTGCTTGAACAACATACCAGTGTGTTAGCTGCAGTAGTTACATAACAGCTCTAGACACAAGTCTCAGTCTGGGAGTCACTGTACCAGCAAAGCCAGTCACCATGTGAGCATGGGCTTTGCAAGTTTCTCTATATAACTTTGGTTGATGCACCTCAGCCATGACCTGTAATAAGATCTGCTGTTCAAATACTAGGCATCTTTTTAGCATAGACTGTATCATGCCGAACTGTTTAGAAGCTAAGGGCTGTGAACAAATGCCCACCAAATTCATTTTCACTTGGCCTACACCAGGATTTAAATCCCTAGGAGGGAAAAGACAAGGGCTGAACTGGAACCAAATAAAGTGTGGTACTCTTCCAAACTCCATCCATAACCCGAGTTCTGTCCCAGTATAATGCCCATATGTAGATTGCGCAGATCTTAATAAACTGATCTGCCCTCTTATTTCTTGGATGTGCTGATCAATGTGAACTAGTCAAGAATCTTGACATTTAGAATATCATTATAATGCTTCAGGTTCAATACCTCCTTGAGAAGATTAGGGGCAGTTCTCATCTCTCAGATCTATTGTTTCGTGATGTCTGTACACTCATAGAACGATACCACTGAATTGATTTACATTCAGTTCACATTCTAAAGGTTCACTTTTCAACCACAAGGGCTAGAGACTTAATTACTTTCTTAATTACTTGAATTTTGTGAAGGCAAGATTCCAAGAAAAAGTAATGGTGAGTCAAGATGCCATAAACTGGCCCAATTCAACCCCTGAGAAAAGCTAATGCTTCACCATCTGTATTACCTTGCCTCCATAAGAGAGGTTACACCACTAGATCCTTTCTGCATCAGCTATCCTTGTGAAGAGGGAACTGTCATATGAAAGAAACTCCTCTAGGCAAATTTCCACTGCAGAAAGCTTAGGGTGATCTGACACAGCACATAATACAATGAAGAACATGAACATACACAGCTAACAATAGTGAGAATAAGATGACTCAGTTTCTAGGCCACCTGTCCTTGGTTTCAGTGTTTAACAACTTACGTGAGTTCAAAGGCTTTTGCCAAAGCACATGTGCTGCATATGGTTTCAGGAGCTGCTTCATTTCTTTTTTATATAGTGTTGGATGGTAATCGCTGTCTTTAATTTCCTGGTGGTGCATCAATCATAATAAAGATTAAAGGAAGAGGGAGGAAAAATTGGATGAAAAGAGAATGGAATATGGAAGAACTCATGCAGACAACCAACCTTGCTAGCACAAAATTCAGTGACACCATATACTAAATACCCACCTGCAGATAGCTTTGGGAATGGAATTAGTCACTGCTTTCAAGTCTTACACTGCTCAGACCTTTGCTTATAATATCTTGAGAGCTTGTTTAGTTTCAGGCTATTACTGCTTGTTTTACTGCTTCTCTGCTACTGAAAATAATTTCTACTTCCCATTAATACCTCTCAAATATCTGAACAGTGGACTAATATCCTCATTTTATAGACACCTGTCCACTATCAAGACCAGTTCAAGCAGACCTGCGATTGCACGTGTAGCAATTCAGTTGGGTTCCCTGGCAACAAGACCCGAGAGTCAATGTAAAATCATCTCCTCCCTTGTCCATCTGCTCCTGAGGCTGCAATTAGGGGAAATTCCACAGTCCACCAGAAACTGGACAAAAATCACCTCATTTCACACAGCCCACTGAACATCCAAGAGGTGGTAACAGTTTTGGTTTACTAGGGCAGATTCAGACTCATGATCTTGCTGTAAAAGGCCTATAGCCCATTACCAGTCCTCTACCCATGCTTTATTTTAAATTTCCCTCTTGAAAAGCACAGTAATCCCACCCTTCTTGCTGCTCCACATTTTCTTCTCCACTGTGTTATGTCAGGATGGCACATGGAGAGATGAAATACCTGAGTAACCTGGAAATCAGCATATACGTCATCTGATAAATCCTCCAATTCCTCCACTCTCCGCATCTTACATGGCTTACAAGCCTTGCTGCTGGAGACTCCCAGGACTGGCCTAGACATTTTCTGAAGGAGGAAAACATTGCCAGTGATAAAGACATTTTCAAAACAGAGTGTGCACTTTAAATTGAAGTAACAGAAACATTCTCCATTTCCTAGTCCTCCACGCCCCTGTTGCAACCACAAGGATCTATCCAATTTTCCTACTCCATTGTTACTTCACTGAATTGTGATCACTAGTCTTTAGGCTAGAAGAACAACTGCTAAACAGTACGAGGCTTCTCTCCCTTCAGAACCTAGGCACATTGGTGGCCCAGCACTGAGAGCAGCAGGGGCTGGGAACTGCCCAGGTGTCCCATATAATAACTCAGGGCACAAATCGCTAGCCCTTAGGCACACTTTTTCACTCAGCATGTAATTAGACTGTAGACTCATTGCCACAGGATACTGTTGAGATCAAGAAATTAGTAAGATTGAAGAGGAGACTAGATGTTTGTATGGATAATAAAAATACCCAGGGTTATAACAGTTAATGCAACAAAAGAATTTGGCTAGGGGAATAAACCTCATGCATCATAGTTTAAATTAGGGCTGTTGATTAATCACAGTTAATTCACACGATTAACTCAAAAAAAATGAATCGCGATTTAAAAAAATTTATCGCAATAAATTGCAGTTTTAATTGCACTGTTAAACAACAGAATACCAATTGAAATGTATTAAATATTTTGGATGTTTTTCTACATTTTCATATATATTGTATTCTGTGTTGTAACTGAAATCAAAGTGTATATTATTTTTTATTACAAATATTTGCACTGTAAAATGATAAACAAAAGAAATAGCATTTTTCAGTTCACCTCATACAAGTACTGTAGTGCAATCTCTGTGTTGTGAAAGTGCAAATTACAAATGTAAATTTTTGTTGTTGTTACATAACTGCACTCAAAACCAAAACAATGTAAAACTTCAGAGGCTACAAGTCCACTCAGTCCTGCTTCTTGTTCAGCCAATCTTAACTGATAATCAGTCTCTTTCCTTCATCCTCACTTCAACAGTGGCTTCCCAACATCAGTCTCTCACTGGGGGGGGGGGGGGAGGAAGTGACCACCTGCTCTCCCTAGTGACTCTTTGGCAAGAGGCTGCTTATGCACGAGAAAATTAACTACTGCTATTCCTCTCTGGAAAGACTTTTTCCTAGCACATACTGGAGATTACAAATTGACTCCCGACTCTTTGTCTCCTGAGATTATCTGCAAGGGTACCAATGTGGTGTCAATTTTTGTCATGTGGACTTCTGTCTGCTAGGAAATGGATAATTACCATCAACTTTTGCCACACAAGTCAATAAACACTCAGGAAATTAATGACTTCTGGTCACTAACAACCTGGTCGGAATTCAAAGCCCTGGCTGGGTCAATTTAGTTGAGGCTGGTCCTGCTTTGAGCAAGGGGTTGGACTAGATGACCTCCTGCGGTCTCTTCCATCACTAATCTACTATGATTCCTTTTGCCATCTATACTTCACGTTCAAGTTTCCTTCTAAAAAAATCACAATCTTGCCTAATTGCTGCTCTCCATTTCATTGGGCTACTTTTTCGGGGGGGGGGGGAGTGAGGTAAAATACCTTAGGGGGCTGGCAACAAACACATGTCTCATCATCTGAAGAATCCTCCAATTCTACCAGTCTCTGCAGTCTCCTTGGCTTACAGGCCTTGCTGGGGACTCCAAGGAGTCCAACTACTGGCCCAGACATTTTCTGGAGGAGAAAGCAAAACATTTTAAAACAGAAAAAATAGCTGTAAAATAAGTCCTTGAGAGAACCTTCCTTCTGCCACAATAGGACCTCTACGTTCCTTCTGGAACCTCAAGGCATCCATCCAGTTTTTCAACATTGACATATTCCTGGATTGTCACTATCCTTTTAGCCAACAAGTGCTGGACAGGATTCCCTGACAAAGCAGCTTTTGAACTGGCCAGAGTGGTCGTTGTTGAACAGAAAGAATACCTTGATCTCTTCAGGACCTGAGCATGATGCATCCACAACACTCCCAGCTCCTGACAGTGCAAGGGTGTAAGCAACAAGTCTCCCAAACATCAGTATAGTTCACACACAGCTAGGTACTAAGCCAGTTGAAGGGCACCTTTTTAACCCAACCGGGCAAAGGAAATGAGCAATGATAACTAGTCTACACTGTCTTCCCTTCCCCACAGTCATATCCTCTCCTGATACTTTCTACACACTTAGATCACTGGATAGAGAACTGCAATGCAGGAAAGAAAACTGCCCTATCCTTTGCTCAGATGAAGTTGCATTGTTCTATTTCCCCACAGATACACTCTTGATCAGGTCTTCCTTAATCCTGCCGAAGCAAGAAATGACCATTGACTAACCCAATAGCAGCATAAACAAGAGAAGTGGGAACAACGGGTTAGTTGCTGCTGTATCTATTTATTCCTCGACTGATCAGCAAAAGTTTCTGCAGATTGAGAAGAACTATTCCCCTCATTCCACTATTCCCCTCATCTTCAAAAGGGGAAGGTAGAGGGATTCACCTCCCACAGATTGCCTGCTGGTGATTTCTATTCATTCCCAACTGTATCCACCAAGCTAAGGTGATGGCTATGGAACTGCAACCTGAGGACAATGGGGGACAAAAAAGAATCTGGGAAGTCCAAATTCCCATTTGAAACTAGGCCTAAAGATTCACTCTTCACCATTGTCTTCTATGCCTGAGGAACATAACACAAAGGAGAAAAAAAACAACAGAAGAAAGGAAAACATAAAACATACGTAATACACAATTTGCACACCATGTGACTGATGAACCAAAGGGCCCTCTTCCTCCTTGGACAGAAAGAGAACAGAGAGATTATAATCGGTATTTTAATATACTCTAATTTGTTGTTAGTTGTTTCATCCTATAAACCAATCTCTTGCTGAATACTTAAATAATATTTCAGGATACAACTCTAGACATAAAATCACACAGCCCAGCTCAGATGAGAGGTGCTGTGGGTAGTAAAGGATATTCTAGATTATAGCAAAAGCAATCCTGAAACCGGTTCACTAAGATTTATCTTTCAGCAACGAAATTGAGGTGTCATTTTTTTCTATATGTGCCATTACAATATAAAACGTTTCATCAAAGCTGTGTGCAGTTTTTCTACTATATGGAACCCACTGTATTTCAAGCGCACTGACACCTACTGGGGTAGGAAGAACCAATCTACTGCTACACTGTTGGCCCAATCACCTTTGTCTTGCTCCAGGAGAGCATTTCTGCCTTTAATCTAAATTAGTATTCCCTGGACCTCTTTCCTCTGCTAACCCCCGAACATGTCCCAGCATGACTGAGAGCCATAAACATGCCCCTTGCTTATAACTTCTTAACCTTGCCAGACCCCTATTTAATCCTACCACGCACACTGAAATAGTCCCATTCATGTTGGTGCTTGCACACTTATCCCTGTACACTGGCATGTCACACTGGCTGCTATAGGAATGGGTTGTTTTGGGGAGGCAAGACTTCTTATCAGACTTTTTATTAATCCAAACCCTGAATGAAGTTCATTTCCCCCCAAACTGATGCAAAGTGCCATGAAGCTGTCTCTGATCCTGCTGAAGCTAAAACAACATTTGCAGACTGGCCGCGCAAGCGGTCTCAAAGCAGCATTTTCTGCTTGCACTGCACTAAGGCCACGTCTACACTACACGAGCTACAACAGCAGAGCTACAGCACCGTGGCTATGCCGCTCTAACCCCATAGCGCAGACACAGACTACAGCGACAGAAGGGATTTTTCCGTTGCTATAGAAACTCCACCGCTCCAAGCATCAGTCAACCTGGCTGCATCGACACTGAGGTTAGGCTGGCACAGCTACAGATTTTTCACACCCCTGAGCAGCGTAGCTATGTTGACTTAAGTTTTAAGTATAGACCAGACCTAAGTTAGGGATGTTTTTTGAATTTCCAGTAACTACCTGCACCCTAGGGTAGTGTTTCTCAACTTTTTTCATACCTGGGACTGGCTGGCTGCCTTCCTAAACTGTGTCAGGGAGACCTCAGGGACCAGCGCCAGTCCACAGATCAGTAGTTGAGAAACACTGCCCTAGGGCACAGCCTAGAGTACACCACAAACGTTTGTATCCTGGAACAAATATTTAGGAAGTGTCCAGCCAAGCTTTTACAAACATGTTAATCAACAATCAATGAAGTCAAGGTAAAAAATTCTAGTGTTGACAAGAACTCTCAGGAACTAATTCTGCAGCATGCTGAGGACCGTCCTATGAGGTGCTGAGCCACATTATCAACGAGCGTTGAGGGGATTCAGCACCTCCCAAGGAGATGTTCAGCACTTTGTATGATTAGGCCCTCAAGCTGAACATCAGAAATGCAGAGCACCAGGTTTTATGAGTCACTTCCAAGAACGTGAGAAAACTGTGTAGGAAACGGTTAAACATTGCAGGGAGGTTTTAATTTAGAGGAATATTGTCACGACCACTACGTACTTGGGGCCAAATTCTCCTTTCACCAAATAAACACATAATTCACCAGATTAACTTTTCATCACAAGCTTTACACAATGAAACACTTTTCAACTTATTCTGCAGCTTGAAAATGATGGTGTAACATATGTGAAACTCTGAAGATCTATCGTAGTAATATATTATCGTTTATTATTTGTATTAATATGAGCACACAGAATATGCACAATGCAGGAAAACAGAAGACCCAAGGTCAATTCTGGAATAAGTTTTCCCTGACTCTGGTCTGTAAAAGACCGATGATTTCAATGGAAGTAAGGTGCACGTAAAGCTATGCTAAGCAGCTTGATAACAGCAATCAAACAAAAGAGCCAGGTGTCCATAGACTAGAGATAAAAGAATCATGCTGTAATTGCAACCACTTGGAAAATAAACAGGAAGAATTACAAGAATGAAAATCCCCACCTTATTCCATCTGAGAAAGATCTGCTTTGGAGAATATTCAGGCAGAGTCCATCCCAGAAAAACAAGCAGTGAGAACATCATAAAAATACCTTACATTTCATCCTAAAGATCTATACAAGCTATATACAGAGGATTCAAATCAACTGCCACAGAAATGCCATCACCTCCTGGGGTGGAACACAGCAGCTGTCTACCTAGGCACAGGACAACAGTCTAACATAAGAAAATAAGAAGACTATAGCCAAATGAAACTGCCGAGGAAATTTTAGGAAGTCAAAATATAATTATCCTAACTGGAATATGAAAACACCAGGGCTAACAGACCTATTCTTTCCATATATATCTTAAGAACACAAGTAGTCAGGACACTAATTTTGTATCTCAACCAAAGGATGGCCTCTTTACCAGCCAAACTACCCCTAACTATGCTGGTGCATTGGTCCAGTATTGATTCAGCAAGAACAGTGCCACCCACTGAATCACTAACACCACTTCCTGTAACACCAGCTAAGGATGACAGCAGCGCCTGTCTCAACCATTTTAGCAGGTCCCTCCATAAATGTGAGAAACAACAAATGCATCCTTGGTGTAATTCCCCTGATATAAATGGAGTAACGTAACAGGTGAATTTGGACCCATATTTTTAAATATCTTGACTCTAGCTGAGTGACTGGTTTTAAATTGACATACTTCAATAATATTAACATTTCAAAGTGCCTATTTAGACTTTGAAATTACCATCAGCAAAGGATGCAGATCACCTCTTTCTTTAGTGTTGGTATTCGCAAAAAGAAAAGGAGTACTTGTGGCACCTTAGAGACTAACCAATTTATTTGAGCATGAGCTTTCGTGAGCTACAGCTCACTTCATCGGATGCATATCGTGGAAACTGCAGCAGACTTTATATACACACAGAGAATATGAAACAATACCTCCTCCCACCCCACTGTCCTGCTGGTAATAGCTTATCTAAAGTGATCATCAAGTTGGGCCATTTCCAGCACAAATCCAGGTTAACTCAGTGTTGGTATTGTTTCCTGGAGAAAATTTTCTACTGAGGCCTGTAAGCCAGTCATGGCCTCTGGAGTTCTACAGCATGGTTACCTTCATCTTTATTGTAACTGATGCAGCTATACAGACTTCAGGTCCCAGCACACAATACTTCAACTAGAGCAGAGCAAAAAGCTGCTCCAATCATGATGCAGGATTACAGAGTAGGATACGTGGTCTTTGCAGGATGTCCCAGGGTGGATAGGTTTTCACTGCTGTTAGCCCAGGCTCTTACCCAGATGTTGCCCCTAGGGACCCCTCTTCCCATTCACATAGAGTGGCTCAGCTTACTGCAGCACAAAGAATCATGGGATCAGGGGCGGCTCTACCAATTTTGCTGCCCCAAGCAGTCGCTGCCGAATTGCTGCCGCTGAACTGCCGCTGCGGGACACGGACTGCCACCCCACTTTAAATGCCACCCCAAGCACCTGCTTGGAAAGCTGGTGCCTGGAGTCGGCCCTACATGGGATGGCCCCAGAAGTCCTGGCAACACACATGCAGAACCAGCGAGGACACAGTAACTTGGGTCTGGCTTTGCAGTATGGCTGTTCAGACCCAGGCTAAGCCAACCTGCGGGCCAGTCATTCAGGCTAATTCTGCAGTGAAGACATACCCTAAATTAAAGCCAAGTCTGAAATTTGCTCTCTTTTATGCATATATTCATGATCCTGATCCCTAAAACCAGTATTTGTACATACCCCTGTGAGACAGGTTTCTTTGGCTGAATCCAGAGCCACTTTTTTTTCTACACAATTAATTTGTCCATCTCTGTCTGATTCAAGACAACAAAGAGCTGTGTTTTTTTTAATACCATTGTGCTTGATTTTGTTTATGTCATCGGAGCGAGAATGACTTTCTGCCTTGTGTCTCTCTGACACTGGAACCTCCATGCTTTGTGACTGCAAGGTGACCTTACTAGGATTCAAATCCTCTCCTCTAGTCTCCTCTTGCACAGCCTTATTTTGCCCATCAGGGACATTCGTAACATCTACATTATCTAAGTCCTCTGCAATTTCCATCAGAAACCAAGAACTATCATCACTTTCATTATTGGATTTGAAGTTTCCTTGGTTTAAGGATTTCTGTTCTTCCACATTGAACTGTCCCTGGGAAACTTCTTCAGCTGATTCGTCTAAGAAATACGGAACCAAACTTTCCACTCTGGGCACGTGATTCTTCATTGCACTAAGAAGCTCACCCTTCTGATTAGCCTCAAACTTTTCCACAACAGGTGGTGAAATGCAGCTGGGTTCACAGATTGTGACGTGTATGTGTTCACTACTATCACTCTCATCAGGCAGGAGAGATCTATTATGGGACTTTCCTTCACCAAACACATTTTCTGTCTTGCTGACTGACAAATATGTGGAGGTACCTTCTACTGGAATTCCTTGAAGATCCTCAGTCGGCATAGTGTTCCCAGGTGCCAGAATAATCCTGCTGGACTGACTAATATTACTGGTAAAAAGTCTTCTTGAAAGTCTAGAATTAAATCCTTTTCTATTTGGATTCATCACTAAATAGCGATAAGATATTTCTTCCCTTTCTAATTGCTTAACTGGATTGTTCCAGAGTTTCCTAAACTTTGGAACAGGTGTTATTACCTCTCTATTTTTTTCCTTCTGTACCTCGGGAGTCATGTTGGACAGAGGGCAAGAATCTGACTGTAACCTCTTTGCCCTTGAGCCTTCCTCTTCCACATTAGAGAGATTTATGGCAGAACTCTTATACTCTTTTTCCACAAGAGACAGCCTAGAGAAAATGCCCTCCTTGATCATATCTGAAAGATCTGGAGAGTCCATTTGAGTAAATGACCCTTCTCCTTGGGTTTCTTCAGAGTTATGGTGAATCTTTGTATCCATACTATTTGGTCCTCTTGAAGTGACTACTTCTTCAGGACTTTTGATCTCTTTCTTTTCTGTGTTGTTCAATTTCTCATTTTCCAACAGTGCCTTAATGTTTTGGATTTTTATGATTTTATTTTGGTTTTTAACATCGTTGTTATCTAAAACATCATGTAAAGGAACTTCCAGAAGGTCAGAAAAACTGGCCTGCTTCTCATTTTGCATTTTTAGTGACTCTGTTTCAATATCTACGCTTCTTAAAGAATCTTCACATTTTTCTTTTAACTCATACCTGAGGTCTTTCAAGACTACAGAACAGGGTTTAATTAGAATTGTTCTGCTTCCCGTCTTGTCATTGTCACAATTTTGCTTAGGACTTTCAGAAGGCCCACCAGACACAATCAGCTTTTCTCTAAAATCTGTTTCCTTTGCTTTTATTTCTCTGACATAAGGGCTTCTGCTGTAAGATGAACCCTCTCCAGATACTCGGACTTCACTTTCTGACGACACCTTGTACTGGTTAACCACATTCAGAGTAACTGCGGACTGTTCACTCTGCTCTTCATTTGAAACACGGTCACTGGCATGTGTTTCTCCCATTCTCTTGCCTGTAACTTGCTCATTGCAAGCTGGGAGGTGAAAGCTGTGAGGTGAAACAAGAAAATAATGCTTTCATTTTGTGAGGGCAACTCAGGAATACCAGTGTTACAATCAAAGTTAACAGTTAAAGAGACACTGTCCAACCCTCAACACAATTGTATCTTAAAGGGGTGGTGGAAGTTCCCGAGTTACTATAGGATCTACAAGACTTCTCATCTAACTTTAGTGGGACTGAAAATGCTCTAGCACCTTGCAGAGTCAGACATTAAGAATCTTAAGTGTTCAGG
The DNA here is from genome assembly GCF_965152235.1 of Eretmochelys imbricata. Lineage (NCBI taxonomy): Eukaryota > Metazoa > Chordata > Testudines > Cheloniidae > Eretmochelys > Eretmochelys imbricata. The sequence goes on from NC_135590.1 coordinate 6,480,522, forward strand.
CCAGTTTTCAAGCCTGATTACCATCTCTCTCCACTGACCCTCATTTGAAGAGACATTCCTTGTTTAGACCCAAATTTGCCTCCATCCCACAAAGACCTTATGATATCTCTTTCAATACTGTAAATTACTGATATCAGAACTGTTGCATAATAAAATGGAGGTTGTCTATGCTAAAGAAATTAATACCACATGGTTTCTTGGTTCTTATACTATTTGGATTATCCCCCATTTTGGGTCTGTATCTCATACTGTGTCCCACGTTTAATCTCAGCAGGTTAAAATGCATACTGGTTGTATTGCTGCCATGAAACGATGTAGTGGAAGTCCTGTGACAGTGCGACAGCTTTGACGTGAGTTTTACAGAGTCAGCAGAAGCACGTGAAAAGAGGGAACATCCATTTCTAAGGCTAGGTCTTCACTAGCAATGCTATAGCGCTTCAGTGTAGACATTCACTCCAGTGATAGGAGGGATTTTCTCCTCACTGTAGTTAACCCACCTCCCCGAGAGGTGGTAGCTAGGTCAATGGAAGAATTCTGCTGTTGACTTTGCGCTGTCTACACAAGGGGCTAGGTCAGCTTTACAACATCACTCAGGGTTGTGGATTTTCATACTCATGAGCAACGTAGCTGGGTTAGACTAACTTTTTAGTTCAGAATTGGCCTAAGGTACTGAGACACTCAAAACACACAAAGTGTCCCCCTATTGGCTGATATTCACAAAACATGCAGTGCATTACTGGACTTGTTGCCATCTAAAGAGCCATATGCTACCTGATTCCAGGTGCACACAGCTCTGCCATATCAATGGAAATTAAATGGTGATGTGGTGTATAGCTCTAAATGAGCACCTAGCACTTCATAATGATAAATAATTAACTGGATTTATAAATACTACCATTAATTATTCATTATAATTTTTATTTCCCATCCTGATTGTTTAACCATTTAAAAAGGAAATATTAAACAGTCAGTTGCCCCCAGCATGGAATTCAGTAGCCATGGGCTTGGGCCTGCTCTGGCCTTCTCTCAGAGCCCCATTTTCCACAGCAGTCCCCTCAGAGTTCATCAGATTGAGGGGCCTCAAAGGGCACCTATGCTCTGCTGCCCTGCCCCATTCCGTGGTCACAAGACCCCAGGGCAACACAGTACTCCACTCCAATGAGTTGTTGTGAAGGCCAAGACTATAACAGGGTTCAAAAAAGAAACAGATAAATTCATGGAGGACAGGTCCATCAATGGCTATTAGCCAGGATGGGTAGGCATGGTGTCCCTAGCCTCTGTTTTCCAGAAACCGGGAATGGACGACGGGGGGATGGATCACTGGATGATTATCTGTTCTGTTCATTCCCTCTGAAGCACTTGGCATTGGCCACTATCAGAAGACAGGATACTGGGCTAGACGGGCCTTTGGTCTGACTAGGGTGACCATATTTCCCCAAGGGAAAACGGGACATCGTGTGGGGCTAGCCTGAGCCCTCCCCACACCCCACGCCTGCGGTGCTGGCCCAAGCAGCTAGCCCGAGCCCTGCCCCACTCCTCCCCCCATGCCAGGCTGGGGCTGGCATCGCCGCTCGCCCAAGCTCTGCCTCTCCCTGACCACGGGGCTGGCATTGTTCTTCCACATCTCACTTTTTTGACAAAAGTGGGCATTTGTCCTGTTTGCTCTTGCAAACTCAACAAGATGGCAAGAGCAAATGGGACAAATGCCCACTTTTTCCAAAAAAGTTGGGATGGCCAGGATAGGGCTTAAAAAAGGGACTGTTCCAGCCAAAACTGGATGTATGGTCACCCTGGGTCTGACCCAGTATGGCCATTCTTATGTTCTTAAAGACAGGCTCATCACAGAGCTTCATGCTACTATGTAAAATCTCTTTCCCTCGTTCCCACATCACTTACAAATGGCAGCTATAAATAACAGGAAGTGCAGATAAGACTTCACAGACCCTGTTCAACCTGCCTCTTTCAGGTGCTCAGAGGACAAAAAGAACAGCAACTCTGGCTCCATACCACCCCCAAACATGTGACACATCTGAGCCTCAGAACAGGCAGGAACTTTAGACAGGAACAAGGTAAACTTCACACCCTGCATGAGACCTGTAAAGGGAATCCTCTTCCCCAAGGGCTCACTATGATTCCATGTGCCATAAACTGTTCTGTGCCTATCATCTACAAAGGGGTCTGGTTTGATAGTTGTAGATCTGGCACAGTGGGACACAGAAATGGGGTCTGACAAGTACTGGAAGAAACTGGTTGGGGGTCTGTTACTGTGTGTGATGGTTTTGGAAACTGGGGAGTCTGGCTAGTCAGCCTCTCAGGTAGATTCAGTAGGATTTAGCAGATGGAAGGGGAGTTTAGTTAAGGGTTTTCACAACTGGTGGGGGCTGGTTGGGAGCTTGTCTGGAGGGCTGTATAAGAGTTTAGCGGCTTAAGGGAGATCTGTTTGGGGTGGGTAAGGAAGTTTTTGCAGTGGGGGGAATCCTAAACTTTTCTGTTAATGAACGTCCTCCTTTTTCCTTCATGTTCTCAAGAGCCATAGAGGGTAAAGGGCAAAATCACACGGTAACCTGAACAACTCTTTCTCCTCTTTCAGATCAGGAAAGATGGGCAACTTGGAGTGAGTTCCCTGGTCCCAGGAGTTTGAAAGATTTCCTGAAAAGTCCATTTGACTTAACAATTCTTTCAATTTGGTTCCTTCATTATTAAGATGAAACTCTGTTTTGACAGCATTCAAAACAGTCAGTCTCGCTCCCTGTAACGTTACTGATTCTTCTGGACTTTGGACTTTCAAACGGCTTTTCATGCTATGTGACTTCTCATTTTGCCCCAGTGCCCCAAGGTCTGGGATTTGTAGAGTGCTACTGAGTCCTTTAATACAATTTTCATCCAAATCATCACCAATATCAAAGCATGTTTCACTTTGGATAGTTCTGCTTCCTTTATCGTTATCATCATCGTTGACACCATTTATTTTAGGAATTTCAAAAGCCTCACCAGCCACAACAGCCCTTTTCTTAAACACTTCTTCTTCTGGATTTATGTCTCTGTCAGGGTCCCCAGTGCCAAGGGAACCTGCTTCCGTGTTTGATGTTTCCATGTTTTCACTGTCCACATTCAGACAAAAGTTTGAGTGTTCACCATGAAACCTCTGGTTCTCCATTAGGATTAATGGACTGTTTGAGGCTCTCCTCCTCTTCTTTTATTTATTTATTTATTTATTTATTTGCTGCCAACTGATGAATCAGTTGATGGACACGCAGCTCTCTTCAGTTTAACTCTCTTCAGGATGGAGGTACTTCTGGTTTCACTTCATTCCTCAAGTAACTGCAACAGAAATGCTTTTCAAAACTCCTGCAGAACAGACTTGTTCCCCACAGCACTTATAGAGGCAACTGTTGAAAAACAAAACAGAATCATTGTAACTTGTAAAAAGATCATTATTCTCTGTGGACAAGGTAAGTACAATGGCCACATTCAAAGTTAACAGCTGCTCCTACATAACTTTTTCTGTCGAGTTCTCCTGTTCCTTAGCTTATCCCTTAACCTCTGCCAGCTCAACATCTCCTATCACTTCTGCTAATTTCTCCCACATTGTCCCCTGTACTTGAAATCTCAGACTTGTCTATATGGCGAGTTTGTGTGCAGCAGCTTGCCATGCACTAACTCACCATGTGAAGCCGGCCACTGCACACTAAAGGTTCTGTAGTGCATTTTGACACACTCACGGCTCCTCAAGGCTCTCCTCCTTCACAACAGACTAAATTTTCTAACTTGAGTTCCCCATTGGAGCTGTGGGACCCCCAAACCTCTGAAAATCAGACCACTTGTGTAGGTGGCTCAATGTGGATTTAGATGCTTAACGTTAGCCACGTAACTGTGAAAATGTGGCCTTAGTTCTCCCGTACAAATTTCCTCCCGGGCCCTTTTCCCCACATTATTCTTTCACATGATTGTATAAAAGAAATAACAAGATGTCTATTTTTTTTCTGAAGTGCACCACACCCCCATGCACTTTTGCGCAACCTCATACACACCAGCGCTCCCTCCTGCACGCCCAGTCGTGCTTCTGATGGCCTGTGCACGTTCATGCTGTGTGTCTGCACACGCATGCTCAATCTTATCCGCCCACGGGTGCCCCACACCCCCCATGTGAGACTGCAGGTGTTCATGCACACACCAGGCAGGCATGGTCCCACGCACGCCCATGCACACACAACATGCCCCAAGCACCACAGTGATGCTGTACATCTACAGAGCGATAATTATAGCACAGGGATCCCTCCCTCGGGCACTAACAGGGCCTCAGCCCCACACCCTGGGGGAGTCCGGCAAGGGGGGGGGGCCCACAGACCGGAGGGAGGGGCACAGGGACTCCGCCCCACACCCCGAGGGGAGGGGCCGACGGACCCTCGGGGGGAAGGGCACAAGGACCCCGCCCCCACGCAGGGTCCCGTAGCCCCGCGGGGGGGGGCTCCCGGCGCCCCGCCCACTTCTCCCTTCCCCCACTCACCGGCGGGGCCTCGCGCCCCGGCGGTGCCTTCGGGTCCGTGCGGCGCACGCACCACGTGACAGGGCACGAGCGCCCGGGCGGCCGTTAGGCGGAAGGCGATCACGTGGCTGAGGCGAGGCCCGCGCCGAGTCCGAGTTCACACCTGCGGCACGTGACGCCCGACGGGGGCGCTCCCCCTGCGCGTGAGCCGGGGAAGGCGGGGCTTTCTGGGAACGCGGTGGGTCGGTTGGCGAGCTAGAGCTGGGGGGCTGGTTGGGAGGCTTCAGGGGGTTACAGCTGGGTGGGGGGCTGGTTGAAGGTTTCAGGGGGTTATAGCCGGGGTGGGGTGGTTGGGCGGCTTCAGGGGGGTCACAGCCCGGGGGGGGGGGCTGGTTGAGGGTTTCAGGGGGTTACAGCCGGGGGGGAGGCTGGTTGAAGGTTTCAGGGGGTTATAGCCGGGGGGGGGGGTTGGGTGGCTTCGGGGGGTTACAGGGGGGGGGGGTTGGGCGGCTTCAGGGGGTTACAGTGGGGGGGGGCTGGTTGGGCGGCTTCAGGGGGTTACAGCCGGGGGGGGGCTGGTTGGGAGTTTCAGGGGGTTACAGCCTGTTGGCTGATTGGGCAGTTTCAGGGGGTTATAGCCGGGGTGGGGTGGTTGGGCGGCTTCAGGGGGGTCACAGCCCGGGGGGGGGGCTGGTTGAGGGTTTCAGGGGGTTACAGCCGGGGGGAGGCTGGTTGAAGGTTTCAGGGGGTTATAGCCGGGGGGGGGGGTTGGGCGGCTTCAGGGGGTTACAGTGGGGGGGGGGGGTTGGGCGGCTTCAGGGGGTTACAGTGGGGGGGGGGCTGGTTGGATGGCTTCAGGGGGTTACAGCCGGGGAGGGCTGGTTGGACGGCTTCAGGGGGTTACAGCCGGGGGGGGGGGCTGGTTGGGAGTTTCAGGGGGTTACAGCCTGTTGGCTGATTGGGCAGTTTCAGGGGGTTATAGCCGGGGGGGGGCTGGTTGGGGGCTTTCAGTGTGTTATAGCTGGGGGGCTGGTTGGGTGTGTCCTGGGGTTAGCTTGGAAGGGGCTGGTTGGGGTTGTCTTGGCATTGGTAGCTGGGATGGGTGTGACTAGAAGTTGAGGCCTAGTAGGGAGGCACTTCGGTGTTTGTAGCCGGGAGACAAGATTAATTGGGGGCGGGGGCTGTGCGTTGCCCAAGGGGGAGTATAATTTTGTTAGCAGGAAGGTGACATTGCCAAGATTACCCACTCAGTCCTTCCCGCCCATTACATGCAGCAAATCCCAACAACCCTAATGATGATCCACCTACCTCTGTGGTGGGCTTGGCACACCATCTGCCCCTTGGGTGACCTATTGACTGGCACCCAGTGGTATCTGTGGTACCCCAAATGCTAAATCTCACAGCAGTGTGCGCATGTGTGGGGTGTGCTGCAATTCAGCCTCCATTTACACTCAAGCTCTGTGTGCAGGTGACATACCAGGCCCAGCGCTCTAAAAGAGGTTTCCCAGCGCTCTAAAAAAACCACCTCCACGAGGGGTGTAGCTACCAGCACTGGGAGCACAGTTTATATTGGCGCTTTACAGCACTGAAACTTGCAGTGCTCGGGGGTGGGAGGGCATGTTTTTTCACACCCCTGAGCGAGAAAGTTGCAGTGCTGTAAAGTGTCAGTGTAGACAAGCCCTGGGTCGTCAAGTCAGATCACCACACTATTCCTGGTGACTCACCTAGCCTGAGTTTGTCCTTGTCCTTGGAAGCCTTTCAAGTCCCTGTAAACTTAATTGTTCCACAAAGCCAGCCAGCCAGCACTGAACAACTGACGCACTTGGAAACCGCCATCAAACGCTTCAATTAAACTGCTGGGTGGGGATGGATATGACTACAGCCATAAGCCCTGCAGTGACACACTCTGCTTGTAATTCTTGTACTCTGGCAAGAAATGTTCCCTCTAGGTCATGGGCAAGGCATGTTGGCAAGATAAAGGGAAGCTTGCCCTGCCACTGCCCAGGTAGAGGACTCCACTTTTGGAGGCTGGCGATCACCGTTCCACAGCACAGAATTTAAAAGTTAAAAGATAAATCCGTGTATTCTGACCAGTGTTCCCTGAGTAGCTGCTGTCCCGCTGGTTCAGACAACTTTTATTAGTTGTGTGGGGTATATGATGATTATTATAGTAGCATCTGCATATCTCAGCTGAAAGCAGGGCCCCAGTGTGCTAGAGGTTGTACAGACTCATAGTAAAAGATGGTCCCTGCTCAACAAAGCTTACAGTCATTCTATGCAAGACAGACAAAGGGCTGAGGGGAAACAGAGGCACAGGGAGGGAAAGTGACTTGTCCAGGGTCACACAGTAGGTCAGTGGTAGAGCTTGGTATAAACCCCATCTCTCCAGTTGTCACAAATAGCTAGCACATAGCTCCAAACTTCTACCAGGGTAGGGCTGTCAAACTGACATTAGGACGAATTAAATGTTTAGTTATGTTTTGTGGCCCAGGGCTATGAAGAAATCCAAGTTAAATTATCCTTTATCCACAGCACATATCCCATTGATGGCAGTGGGAAATTTGCAGAAAGATCCAGCAGCATAACAGTCACCACCCTACTGGGATGAAAGAGGCAGCTCACATTTCTCCTCACCGGGGTGGCGGTGGGAGGGCAGGGTTGTTTCAGGCTCTGTAAGATTGGGCAACATTGGGATGATTTCTTCACCACCATAAGAGCTATCACTTTTTTCCATGTGAAAGTTTGCATTCTGTAGGTTTTTTCAGAGGCCAACCCTAGCCTGTCAAACTCGTTACTGCAAGATCTAAAAAACCACCACTAACCGCCCCATTTTCTAGTCCAAATGTAAAGCACACCTCTTCCACTTTGCCTTCCCCAACAATAACCCATAAACATCAGCTATTAAGGGCTTCTCTTGGGAGTTATTCAGGAACAGCTCTTATATTTTCCCTATCTTTTTCTGGAATAACTTTCATGTTTAGACAAGCCCTAAATAACATTAAAGCAAACAAGCAAAACTTAGCAAAAAAAAAAAAAAAAATCTGATGAAGTGAGCTGTAGCTCACGAAAGCTCATGCTCAAATAAATTGGTTAGTCTCTAAGGTGCCACAAGTACTCCTTTTCTTTAAGCAAAACTCCTGTAATTTCACCCCTGGAGGACAAAGAGAGAAACCACAGTGGACAGATGTTAGTCAACTGTGTTCCTTTTAAACCCTGGAATGCTCTTGGATACCATGGGATGAAAGCAGGATAAGAGCATAGAAATGGCTAAGAACTTAGAAACAGAACAGTAAATAAACAACCTAAATCTGTCATGGGTGTCAGCTAAGCACAGCAAGTAGGTTAGATGTTTGACACACCTGACTTGAAGTAGGAGTCACTGGCTGACATTCTGAGAACCAGCGCTATTATCCCATTATTATCTTATATTTTGTTAGCAGTTAGTTTCTTTACTGCCTCAATATATTTGTAAAATAAAGATCTGCCTAATGCTATTTTACACTGCCTACTGTTATAGGAGAAGGGTCTGTTGATGAAGGCATAGAACTTGGATAGCTAGGTTGATTCTCAGCCCTTATTGTTTGTATCATGGCACTACCTGGGGGCCCCAGTCAGGGATCAGGCCCCATTGTTAGGCACGGCACATACGTCTAACAAACAGACAGTCCTTGCCCCAAAGAGTTGACAGTCTAAGTCTGGGACCAGCCACAGACTTCATGATTTGGGCAAGTCAATTCATTTCACTGCACCTCAATTCACATCTATAAAATGGGAGCATTAATCCTTGCTTGCCTCCTGGGGTGATGTGAGGATTAAATCACTAATCCTCTCAAAATTCTGTGAATGGAACATGCTATATAATTGCAAAGTACTATCACTGTATGTAAGAAAATAACATACTGTATAACCAAGGGCACAAAAACCTTGCTATGCTGTACTTGCAGCATACCTGGAGTCCAAGGGCTGCAGGTAATTTATCATTTTAGTTAAAAAAAATCCATGTTCTTATTTAATAAGTGTGTGCTCTGAATCTTTCTTGACTGAGGAATTGCTTCTTGTCTGAATTCTGTTAGGATGGGTCACCCCAAATCCATCTAAAATTCCCTCTTTGTATCACACCAAATGCAAACTGAGCATTAAATAAATCCCAGCAGTGTTTTAGTATAATTTTCATTTTCTTGCTGTAGAGGTACTGTGAATTCCACATATGCCATGAGAAAATTCCTCTCCTATTAGCATTGCTGTGCCATCCTCTTTTGTTTTCCACTTCACCTACACAGCAAACATGAGGGAGACCTGAGTTTATAATGCAAGTTTTATGAAGTGTGACGACACTATAGTGATGATAATGCGAGAGAGAGAGGGAGGGTGGATGGGGAGGGAGAGATAGATCGATCGATCAAAGTTCCAGAGAATTCTAAGTAAATGAGTGCACCTGTTCATCCACACTGAGGAAATCAATTAATTTTATAAGTCTGCAAATATATTTCTTCCAGGCCTTGTGGGAGGGCGTAACGGGGTACAGATCAAAGCTACTCCAGTTCTTCCGGCCTATCGATTCGGTATTGGTTTTCAGGTAGCTGAGAAATTGCTGATATCCATTATGAAACCATTGCTTGCTGCATTAGGCTCTGCAGATTTTGCAGTCGGGAAGCCTTGGCTGACTAGAAAAACAATTACTCTGTATTATTGCAGTTTCAGTACAGGTCTTATACATTGAGAGGTTACATTTGGACTTGTCCTCAAAATTGTTACCTGGAAGAATGGCAGGACGGCAGTGGCTGTCAGGAAGTGGGCCCGCAAGAGACCTTGAGCAAAGCACTCAAACCAAATGGAATGAAGCGGAGTCACAGGAGACACATGCAGTTTTCTCTCTCTTTGATATTAAACGTGTGTCGTTTGAGAACACGTTCTGACATGTGCTATTGTTTACACAGCACCGTAAGTAAGATACACTGCACTTTAGAGAATGCATAGAAAGACAAGGCCCCTGCCCCATGGAGCTTCCAGTCTAACTCAGACAATGACAATATATGGGACAATATCCTGAGAGTGGAAGATGTAGAGGCATCATTGGCAAGGAGGAGAACAATGTAAGAATGCTTTGTAATGTCCCCAGGGTCATCTTCTCTAGGGTCCTGATCAGGACTTTGGAACAGCTGTTGAAGAGACCATTCCACAGAGGTCTCATTACAATTTGACAGAGCGCAATTCATGCTTGGGACAGGACTTTGGGAGGTTGGTCTGTGCTGTGTGGAGACTCATGCAGTGCAAAAGTGATCAGCAAAGCTCAAGGTCCTTGTACCTTGAAGGTCCAGTACCTTGATTGAAGGAGCTCCCCAAAAGACTGGGATTGAACAGGCTCCACAGAAGAAGTGGACTTAAAGGAGTAAAGTGGAAAGGTGGCATGAATAACGGTGCAAAGCCAAGAGTGGAAGAAGGAGACAAGAGGAGTAATTAGGCGAGAGGTAGGATGAATGAGTGCAGAGATGTGGGCTGGCACCGAGGTGTGTGGGATCTTAAAGGTTAGGAGCTCATGTACTTTCCTTTCAACTATATCCAGCCTGCTGGACAGCAAGGGTTACAACAGAGGAAGCAGGGATGGGGACAGCAGAAAACCGGGGCATATCAAACAGTCTTATCATGCTGGAATTCCGCAAGGTCCCCAGGCTTGGTACCTAAATGCAATTACTTTTAAAGGAAGAAGAAACCCCCTGTGCACTCAGGCAACTCTGAGAGCGGTATGTGAATCAATGTGTGTCTGCTGCTAAAAGAGGCATTTCTAAAAGAGGCAAAGCAGGGTGAGGGCAAGAGGGGGATGGGGTGATGGATGGAGTCAGGGCTGAAATTAGTTTGAACAGTTCCTGGTGCATTGATCCAGTCAAGCAAGGGGCAGACACACGGCCAAAAAAGGAAGAAGAGAAAACAAACCTGCTGTTTGCTGTGTGGCTAAAAGGCATTTCCTCAGCACAGCACTAACCACTTTCCATAATTGATTCACTGCTGGGTCCACTGGGCAAATGCTCCTAGTATATTTTTTATGCCCAGAACAAGGAGTTGATTCTAATTGATCTGGAAGCTCAGATGTACAGTTAGTTCCCCTACAGGCCTAATGATGTCATTCCAGAGTGATTGGGACCCTGGGGACTGCCACTTGCCCTCCGGGGGTATTTATGCTCAGAGACAATTTTATTCAGGCTCTGAGCATCTGGGGAGAGGAGGAATCAGGCAGCAAGTTCTGCTGCGAGAGCAGACTGGGCTATCTCAGTGCCTTGCTGAATCAGCACAGGACTGCTAGATGGCAGGAAGGACCAAGCAGTATCTTGGGCTGGGTGTGAGGAAGCCCAGACCCATTTGCATCAATGAGATGGCCTCTTTTCTCCCTATCAGCAAAATAGATGCTAATTCTGTCCTCTGATTGGAGGCCGGGATGAATGCTCAACTCTCATTCCTTGCTCGGCAAGAAGAGCTGAGGCTGGAGCTTCTGCAAGGCAGCTGTAGTGAGGTTCTGGGGGCTGTTCTGGTGTGATCCGTGTACAGCCGGAGACCAAGACCAGCAGTTCTTGGAGTTTTTGTGGCAACACTCATTCACCTAACCACAGCTCCCAGAGAAGCTGGCTTGGTGGGGTGCTTGAAGATGATGTATATGGGATGCAGCGGCCCTTTTGGATCAGGACCACAGCCCCAGACTAGTGCAAACACCTTGCTCTCAAGGTGGGATCAGAATAAGGAAAGTGAACAAGCCCAGATAATGCACCACCAAACCATAAGGGTCAGAGCTTCCTTCACTGTGTGAAACAGAGTGCTGATTGCCTCGTGGGAGCTGACTGCTTCCCCAGGTAGCTGCCAATCAGCTGGGCACCAGTTTGGAATCAGGAGCACCATGATGGGTACTGTTGAGATGGAGGAGAGCAGGGCAATTACAGTTTGTTGCAGGGGCGTGTGGTCAAGGTGGCCAGTGTGCTAGAGATTATTGAGAGATTTAAACAGTTGGTGTTTCCAGCCATTGCTGTAAGCTATGCACCCATTCTATGTCTCCCCCCACCCCCAACAAACCCAGGAGCACATTACACAGTCAGGAGTGTTAGTCAGTGGTGATGCAGACCTTGGTGGATCATTGTGATAGGTTCCTGGATATTCCCATAGGGTGGCCAGGCAAAGTGCACAAGGGCAGAATGCACAAGAGCAGGCAGAGGGGGGCTCTCTCCCTGCCAAACAGCAGCAGCATTAATGGTGTCTCCATCTCCACTGTAGCCAGAGCTTATGAAACTTTTCCCTGATCAAACAAGCGGGGAGAGACACCTGTTTAGCGAACTACTCGGCAGGGGCGGGATGCCAGAAAGCAAGATGGAGATGGCCATTGACCGCTAACCACAGCTCAGTGTTTTGCATAGCAAGTGAAAGCAAAGGTGAGACCTTCAGTGGACAGCAGAAAGAAGTGGCAGGTTGCAGCAAATTACACACAGCTGAATCCACAACCACAGCACTGAACCCTCCCCCCTCCGCGGCCAACTTCAATTGTGAATCCAGATCCAAATTCAGCAGCTTGGTGTTCTAGGATGAAAAATTCATTGTTTGTTACTCATTTCTAAAAGCATTCCTCCCTTCCTCCAGCAGCCTCTCGACTCCTTCCCAGTGTTGTCAGCTCTCACAATATGTGGTTTTTTTCTTAAAGCCACGGCAGGCAGAATTAAGAGTTTTGCATGAAAAGCTCAGCTGTTATTTAGAGAAAAGTACAATTCTAGCCCCATGGCTGCAGAGTAAAGCTTGAAAATGTGACCCGTGTATGATCCTACGAGCCCAGAATGCAAATAGAAAGAACCCAAAATGGTCTTTTTTAATCATGTTAGCTTTTATGCAAATCTCATGATTTTGGAATGCATAGGTTTGACAATAGTGACTTCCTCCATCTTCCTTTGAGGCGATCTGAATTCCCTTCTAATACGTACTTTGGATCTTTCCCTGATTCACATCATCAGCAAGATTTATAAAATAAAATGCTATGAGATTAAAAATTAAATCACCCTTGTTGGCATTTGTCCTTCCACAGATGAGAGGGTCTGCCCAGCTTCCAAATGGTACTTTTGGGGAGCAGTGCAGAGAGTTTGAATCCACTGTCCAGCAAGCAAATGACAGATGTAAAGATCTTTTAAGAAGCAACGGCCTGTTCCCTCTCTAGGCTTTCAGAGGCCGTTGATAGTTATGTGATTTTGAAGGATAAAAAACAAAAAAAATTCTCCTTCCAGAGGCCTTTTCTCCTCTTGAACCTTGCAGCAGCCTGGCTTCGACATGCTGGTGCGTCACTGCCACCGTGGTGCCGCTTCGCAGCTAGACAAGGACATCACACGCAGTCACAGTCCGCTCATCTGTTCTTCTAAGACTGGGTAATAGCAGTTTTGTCCTCTAGTAAATGAAAGAGCGGCTGGTTTGTTGCAGCCCCAGCTGATCTTGAAGAGAATCACAGTGAAAAAATGTCACCTGCTGATTTGATCCAGCCCGTGTGGCATTTTTCAGCAGCTGCCCGCTTGCAATCACCCATTGTTCTCAAACAGGTGGAATAAAGGGAGTAGATACAAATAATAAATACAAAAGGGTTGGTGGGGGAAATAGATTAGAGCCCTCATCTTTCAGCTGCGCAGGACTGGCTTACAGAGTGCTGGATTTACAAGTGAAAATGGTTTTAATCGATTCACCCTGGTCCCTAATTGATATTTGACACGTCAGAAGAAACCTTGCGCCATCTGGCAAAATAGGACACAGCTGAAAGTCTCTATTCAGAAGAGAACAAGGACTAAGATAAACAAAGGATGCTGCAGGTCAGGTGTGAGGTGCATCAGCAGAGCTGTGTAGGTGTCTAGGACAGGAATACAGGAGGAGTTCATTGTAGGTCTGGATTTAGTTTGATTACTGACAGGGTGTGAGGGCTCAGGAGTGGATGTTGCCTGACAGTTTTGGAACAGCTGGGCCTGGGGGACTGGAATATATTGAGGTGCGCTCATAGAGCTGTATGCTCGACTGCATGGCTCCTGATTTGAGCCAGTTCAATCATCCTCTAGCTATTGTGAGCACTAAAATTCATTTAAAAACAATTTCCAAGCAAAGGCACAAGGTTTGGTAATTTTGCTGGGCCTCTGGGAACCCAATTTAATCCAGTCTGAGGGCCTGAAATGAATGAGCAGGTTTGTCTCAGTTTAACAACAAGCAGACAGGAAATCCATAAGAAAAATTGTGTTTGCAGAAATCAGGGCTTCACCTTGAATACTGGTATTACCTAGTAGCCAGGAAGCAACCTCAGGTTATCAGTGACATGAGTCTGGATTCTGAAAGCATGCATGTGCGAGAGAGATCAATGCTCTTACTGCTCCTGGTCCCAGTTAGTACAATCGTGAAGGCTGTAACCTCCCCCACAGGGGTGATCCTAAAGGAATCCTATCTAAATACAGTGGCATTTACAGACCTGGCAGCAATCCACAGCTTCCCTGTTGGGTTTAAATTTACTGTCATTAAGGGCAGTCGTAAATGTCAAACGCAAGGCATCCTGTAATGGATTTAACACAAGCTGGAGAGAAATTAACTGAAATGCAGGGTATTCGTCTTGCTTGAATAATTATGCTTGCAGGAAGAATACCACTACCAAGAGCCAGTCTGTTCTAACATATGTCACCTTCCTCCTCACCCTTCTCCCATTTAAAATTTCTGGCCAGCGTCATACAAGGAAAGCAAGTCTGGCTTGTTACTCAAGATTCAAAAAATAGCGACAGCAGGTTGGGATGGGAGTCCACATGGGAATCAAAACAAGTCTTTGTAGCCACGCTGAGTTCCTGCTGTCCTAATTACATTTGTGGAGCCTACCTCATGCTGTACTGAGCTGTGCAGCAGAGAGAATTTTCTTTGTGCATTATTGGCTGCATAGAGTGAGAACAGTTTCCTTGACAACATTTTTCTTAATGGGATCTTTCTCTCTCTCCCCCCCATGGCTGTAGGTTTGGGCTTGACTTTGAATCCCAGTCTGTGTTCGTAAAGGTTGTCAGGATTATTATTATTCTTACACCAAAAGTGGGGCGTTACAGGCATATGAGAAGAAGAGGTCCCCGCCCTGGGCTAATGGCAGATGAGGGAGACGGTGCAGCTAAAAGCAAGTGACTGCACATTGATAATTAGCCCATGTCATTAGTTGCATGGTTTGCTTCTGTGTTTTTCTGGATTTCTTTTGAATGGGGATGGGTGGGTTTTGCCATCATTTGTTTTCATATTAGCACTTTAAGGGGTGGCCTAGAGATTTCATGGGTCCTGGAAGAAGCACTTTTCTGAGGATGGCAGTGCAGAGGAGGCTGCATTACAGCAAGTTCTCCACTGACTTGTATGTTCATCTTCTCCACCTGGATCAGTATCTAAGAGCAGCCATATTGGGTCAGACCAAAAGTCCATCTAGTCCAGTATCCTGGCTTCTGACAGTGGCCAGTGCCAGGTGCCCCAGAGGGAATGAACAGAAGAGGTGATCATCCAGTGATCCATCCCCTGCTGCTCATTCCCAGCTTCTGGCAAACAGAGGCTAGGGACACCATCCGTAGTCCTCCATAGCACCAGATCTGTCTGTGGATTTCATCTCATCTGTCGCTCTGATTTGCCAGTCAGTAGATCTCTCTCCATCAGTCTGTCCCTTTGTGAGAGTGGATAGATTAGAGTTGGCTGGAAGTTTTCCAGCCAAACAGTTTTCTGTCAGAAAATGCTAATTCGTGGGGATCAAAGAGTTCTGTGGGAACTTGTCAACGCCACTGAAACTTTTGACAACGTTTAGACTGCCTGCCTGCCCGGTTTCCTGCCAGCCTGCCCAACTCCTGGGGCTCCCCAGCTCCCTGGGCTGCCCAGTGTGCCAGCATCCCACCTGGCAGGCTGCCCAGCTTCCGGGTCAGGAGACACCCCATCTCCCTGGGCTATTTGGCTTCCCAGGCAGCAGGCTCACCAGCTAGCTGGCTCCCTTGGCTGGCTGCTTGGTGGGCTGCTAGGCTCCTCCACAGCCCATGTGGAAGGCTGTCAGGACTCCCCAGCTCCCTGGGCAGACAGTGGGCTTCCCAGCTGACTGGTTCCCTGGACTGCCCACCTGGTGGGGAGGTGGACTCTCCAGCTCCGCAAGATCCACGGGGAGCCAGGCGGCCAGCTCACTAGGCAGCTCCCTGACAAGAAGTTATTCTGGGCAGATGCGGTCTTTTAATTTGTGTTTGTACAGTGCTGAACACACTTGGGGCCCTAATTTGGGTTGGGACCTCTAGGCGCTATTGTAATACAAATAATAAAGACGACCAACCACCCCATGAAATACAAATTTTGCTCAAGATTTGTAAATGAAAAAGTAGAAGTTTTGGGACAACTTGGCATAGGGCCTCTGAGTAATTTACAGTTATCCAGAACTCTGATGCTGGAAACTGGATATTTTGTTTGTTCAGTATCTTTGAGCAGTGCTATAAAGAATCAGCCAACATCCGTCAGCACCAAGATTCTCAACAGATAAACTTGGATGGGACTAATCAGACATCTTTCCTACATAGAATCATAGGACTGGAGGGGACCTGGAGAGGTGATCTAGTCCAGTTACCTGCATTCATGGCGAGACTAAGTATTATCAGATTATCCCTAACAAGTGTTTGTCTAACCTGCTCTTAAAAATCTCCAATGATGGAGATTCCACAACCTCCCTAGGCAATTTATTCCAGTGCTTAATCACCCTGATAATTAGGAATTTTTTTCCTAATGTCCAATCTAAACCTCCATTCTACATGTAACGATAGAATTTCTGCAAGCCATATGAGAGAGAGCCAATTTAGAAGATTATGCTTAAGACTCCTGCTTGCATCTGATGGGGCTTTGCTGGTGATAAAACTGGGCTGAGCCACCTGGATTAGATTAAGCAGGAGAAGTTTTAAGCTCTTTGGGCTAATATTTTAGTTAAATCTGGGCCTGAACTGAGCAGAGAAATAGCTGCAAGAAGAGGGTTATTGACATCTCACTGGAACACCTCTTATCAGAGCAAGTTGCACAGAATCAAAGGTTTTCTATTTAAGCAGGTGACTGCATCCAGCCAAGATCTCCAGGAAGGGCTGTTAAAAATGCCATTGATTAACTGTCCAGAGCAGGAGTTTCTGTTTTGTTTTAAACAATCTTACCCTGCTGGTTGTTTTCTCCAGGGATGTTGGCAGCAGGTGAGAGTGTCTTTACCTACTCATAAAAGAAAGTTTCAGGAAATTTACTGTTTTTAAAAACAACCATATCAGCTCCTAGAATCTCCCACCCATAGTACAGAAGTTTTGGTAAATGTCAGAGGAGGAATTGGTGATTTTCCAGCCACAATCCCCACTTCCGGTTTGATTTTAGCAACAGGTCGTCTTTGCTAGCTGCATCGTGAGATGGAAACACAAGTTCTGTTGCATTTTTCATGGTGGTTTTGTTTCTCTCCCACCCCATTTGTCTGCAACAGTCATCGCTATTCCAGACAAAGGGCCACATTCCACCCTCAGTGTTCTTGTCCACAGCCAGATTTTTCTTCCCTGGAGCCATAATTCCAAACAGATACAGCCCCACTAATGGAAGCTGTGGTATAGACAAGGCTCCAGCGAGGTCCAGCATTTCAACTCTTGTGTCACCTAACCCCATTCTGAAGCAACCTAAGTTTTATCTTTGCTATTACCTTAGCATTTACTTTTGGCAGGGCCCATATTGATTAGACAATGCCAGAAAGTCAAAACCAAAACTTTGCTGGTAATTTCTCTCTTGGCGGAATTTTAAATGTGGTTGGAAACACATGTCCAGTAGACAGAGCTGGAAATCGGGAGGCAGGACTCTTGGGTTCCAATTCCCCCCCACACCCATGAGTTGAGGTGTGACCTTGGCCAAGGCATATAATCACTGTGCCTCCATTTTTGCTTTTGTAAAATGGGGATAAGAATATTTACCTAGTCCACAGCCCTATCATGAAAATTGGAGGAGGGCTGGGAACAAAAGATGGTATAGACACAGGTGCAAAACATTGCTAATTACATCCCTTTCAGGGCTGAAGCATAAAGGGGGAGGAAGTAAATCCAGTTCCAGAGAAGACTGCTCAGCTTTCACAAGCATGTCAAGGATTCCTGAATGCCATCAGTTCTACAAACACACACACAGTCAAGCCATCTTAAAGAAATCAGCCAAGGAGGCCTTTAATTGACCTCATGCTGGTATGACATGGAGTAGCTTTGCAGTGCCCTCTTCCTTTATCAATTCAATAGAGAGGAGGGCATTCAGCACCATGCACCAGTGGGCCCTAGTGAATTAGAACCAGAGAGAAAAGAGCCTCAGAATCACATAATTTATGTCCTTAATACCCAACAGGGTGATGAGCAGCTGTCAGGGGAGCCCTTCACACTAACCCCATTAGCTTTCTGTGCCTAATTATCACTCCCTGGTGGCATCTGGGGTAGATAGCTAGAAACAACACATTTAGAAGACTCAAAATGGGATTTGGGGTGGTGGGGGAAGCAAGCAATTTATTGATGTCAGCAGAGTGCATAGCAGCAGGATGGAAGGAAATAAAGGGCTTGAAAATGAAGACAATTAAGCAATTGATTACAACTGGTCAAAAAATTCCAACAGAACAGTTTTCTGTTGGAAAATGCAGTTGTGTCAAAATTGAGCCACTTCTCAAAGAGTCAGGGTGGGGGAAGACTGGGGCAAGGAACCGGGGAGGGAGACCAGGACTAGGACCTAGGGGCAGAGAGGATTGGGACTCAAACAGCAAACTCAAAGTGGGAGACTAGGGCTAGCTGGGTGAAAAGACTGGCATAAGAAGCCTGAGTATAGACAAGAATGTGGAGCCAGGGAAAGACACTACTGGGACAGGGAAGAAGTCAAGCTGAGGAGTGAAACAGAAGTGTCTATGCGCACAAGAGAACACTCCCCTTCAGAGCCTGGAACAGAACCTGAGATTCTTGAGTCTGACCATTCCTCTACCCTTCGCAAATAGTAGCATGTGTCATGCCCCTGACCAGTGCGTGTACTACTGTCAGTCACTCCATCAGCCAAAGTGGCAGAGGTCAGTGAGTCCTGATGAAGCTTGGGGTGTCAATCTGATTGACTTTTTTTTCCCTCCAGTTTGCTTTTTTAAAAAGGCTAAGTTACAAACAAAAAACATTAATGTTGCAAAGTCAAGCACTCAAAAAGTTAGGAAACGCAAGAATTGTTTGTCTCTGTAATCTTAATTCAGCCCCCTTGTGTCTACAGCAATAGTATATAAAAGTGTTTTTCCAAGGAGACTTAGTGCTAATGATCTCAAGTAGCGTAGAGAATAGTTGCATTCCAGTCCCATTCTCTCTAGAGCCAGGGCTTCAGAGCCCCTAGGTTAGTACTCCTAGACCAGTGGTTCTCAAATGTTTTTTTTTCCACGGACCACTTGAAAATTGCTGAGGGTCTCAGCCGACCATTTAATGATCTTTCCAAATGTTGTTTGTACCATTAGCTAAACTATTGTAAAGCGCTTTGGATAAAAGTGTTGTATAAAAAGAAAACTTTTTTTGTTCTACAAATAAAAGCACACAACTCATATTTTAATATCAGTAGTCTTACCTTTCCAGTGCAATGGATGTGCCCTCTCTGCCCTGCCATGGCAGCCCTTGGGCTGGGAAGGCTGGGGGGGGTGGTCTCTTCCCCCGCCACAGCAGCCACAGAGCTGAGGCTGGGAAGGAGGGGGGGTCTCCCCCTGGCAGCCGTAGCCCTGGAGCTGGTGAAAGTCCTTTCTCTGGCTGCCACAGCCCTGCATGTCCCAAATTCCCCCCACCCCCTCTTCTCACCTCACTGTCCCTTCCCACCTACCCCTTATTCCCCCCAAGGCCACCACCTCATCTTACACGTGTGTCTTCTCCAGGGTCCAGGCCCCTAATTAGCGGAGCCAGGCCTGTGGGACTTCACTAATTAGGTAGGTGGCCATTCTCTTGTGTACGGCCCCACAGGTGCACACCTTAGAGGGAACTATCCGCAGACCACCTGACTGGAGCTCACAGATCACTGGTGGTCCACGGACCAGTTTGGGAACTTCTGTCCTAGAGTATAAAATGCAGTTACCCCTGCGGTCCCTCAAGCAGTACTACTGTTTGGAAGGGAATTATGCCTAATGTAAGGAGAGTGACTATAACAGAAATATTATGGGTTAGGATCCTCACAACACTCAAAGGAGAAGTTCGGCAGGTCCAGCTAGTTGCTTTACAGACACAGACAGGGTGAGAGAAGACTGGTCTCTCCTTTTCTTCATTTTGAGACCAGCATTCATTCTGAGGCCATACCAGCAACAGGAAAAATTCATCCCCAGGACAGCTTCCCAGGGAGTGTAAACAGCAAATAACGTTGGCAGGGTGCAAACTTTTTACTCGCATGTCATAGAGCCAAGGATGAGACAATGAAGCCTAAATTCTGCCAGTGCAGATGCCCCTCTACAGTGGCAGCAATACGGATACTAGTGTACATAGGTGTGAAAAGAGAAATATTAGATATGAAGACCATGATTCAGGCAATATTTAGTGTGCACTATTCAGCATAAATATTTTACGTGCAGCTGGCACCTCATTGCTGTTGACTATAATATGCAAATCAGTCCTATTTCTAGGGTCATATACATTTTGACAGGTTTGACAAAATCTTACATTCCACATTTTACTTCAAATTTTGTAAGTAACAGATTAGCCGAGCTCTATATCTATGTATAAAGTTCTTACTGAGCTCAGTCTTGGGGTTGCAGGTATTAATGGTAAGTCTAATATAAAATCCTTTGACTAAAAGCATTAGAAAGTGAGCTTTCATAAAATTGGCGGATTTCAAATACTTCACGCTTAATTAAGAATATTTACATATGCAAACTGACCTTAAACTGCATACCATCCCCATTCCAAGTGCATTACCTTGAATGGTATAAATACTCAATCAATTAAATGTTAATCTCCAGCTAAAGAAAATATCAGTGTTTGCATTTTCAGAAATGGATGTGTAAATATCCAGAAACAGAGGAAACAGGTAACTTATACTGCCACAAAGAGGAAATATATAAAGTTCATATAACTAATTTGCAATGAAATCTATCTTTTTCTGCTGATTAAGCTTTGGTTAATGATGTGCTCCTCTTTCATGCATGGTAACCAAAGGTAGAGTCCTTCAGAAACAAGTGACAGGATTTTGCATTAAAACCCATTATATAAAAGACATTTATCCACACAGGAAGAGGAGATGAACCTTCACAGACACAGCTTCCAGTATGGCTAGAGTCGTTTATTATCTGATCTCCACTGGGGACTGAAACCTTGCATTAATGCACTGGTGAGAAAATCTGATAAAAATTAGAACTCTAATACTGATTTGTGGGTAATGCATCTGCTTTGATGGCAACAAAGGAAAGCTGACTCAAATTTCTATCTGTGGAGCTTTGAAAATAGCACTCTTCTTACATAAGTCAATTGTACATCTCTTCTATGGAGCTCCACTACAAATTAAATGAAACCGATTAGGACCCAAGGCTCGAGAAATTCCCCCGTGTCGTCCCAGACAGTGTTTTAATTCACACACTGCCAAGTGGCACATTGTCTAGTCTTGTTCAGGAGACAAGAAGAGATTTGCAACAAATCTTACAGCACTTGGAAAGGCTGCACAGAGATTTCATGGTTTTTGGTTTTTTTTTAAACCAGGTGATTTAAGGGGAAAGAAACAGCTGATGTCTGCAGCAGTTCTTCCTCTTTTTCAGGATGGAACCGTGCCTCCAAATTCTCACTGAGTCACAAGCAAGCTCACGCTGTTCGCTGCTGAACTGTGGTCATCAGACCATCTAAGAAGGAGTGTCTGTAGACAGATTGGTCTGAATCTGTTTAGGAACCAGGGTAAAGAACAAAATTTAACATCTATGCAATGAGTAAATTAATTGGGAACCAGAGGTAAGAGCCATTTACAGTAAGAACTTTATTGCACTATGTCCAAGTGCTGAACCAGCTATTGTGCCTGTTGGACCCCAGTCACAATCAAGCTCCCCCTCATGTCTACGAGTCTGTGCACCCTTGTGACTTTATCATGTTTTCTCAATTCAGTTAAGGTTGCAAGGTCATAGTACAAGCTAATATAATATATTATAAATCAAAGTAAAACTAGGAGGAATGCAGTTATACACAGAGCATGTAAATAGGGTTTTTTATTGTTCTTTAAAGGGTCTGGGGCTTTGGTTTTCAATCTGGCTACAACGCTTTTCCCCTCCAGTCTGACATCTCTCATTTGTCAAACTGAAATCAGCTATCAATACTTTATTCAGTTCAAAATCAAAGATTTTAATTTCGCAGAAACAAAAATCCAACTGAGAATAATTAAAATGTTGGTTTGTCGTTCGGGGGTGGGGGGCAATATTAGAGCCTTACGTACCCCTGCGCAGAATCAAACATTACCAATTATTTTCCTAACAAGTAGGAATTAGCATCACGCACTCTTGTGTGCCCCCTTTATCTACAACACACACACAAAAATTGAGCACGTTACACATTTTAAGGCAGGAAGGAGTTTGTTACTACATTAATACAGCTCAAGTCACGGTACAGTATCTGAGCTTTGGGGGGGGTGCAGTGTTTTATAGCCGTGAACCTACAGCGGGATCTTTTGGCATGTCCTTAAGTGGGAAGGTTTGAGTAGTACCGTCATTTTTTGTTTTAACTTAAACACACTTCTAGAAACAGAATTTTAAAATCCATTATGTGTTTTCTGAAAGTGTTTATGCAGTTTTGTTAGGTTACAAATTAAAAAAAACTTTGGACTAGGACAATATTGTACAGAGGCAGTTCACATAACCAGCATCTGAGGTATTAGTAAAGAGGGGGTACCAGTCTGCACTTGCTGGCACTGCTGCTGGGACAGACAAATGAAAGCCTTTGGTGCTGCACAGCAAGAGACCACAAGACAAGACGATCCTAAACCTGTGTTCAAAGTCCTCAGCGGCTGACCACTATTACAAACACAATGTTGAGTTGAAAGCACACAAGATTGCTAATGTGGCAGAACACTAAGCTGGCATTACAATTCATTTGGTAAAACCAGTTTTACTGAAACGACCTCTCAGAGGCAGTGCAAATTACTAGTCTTGATTAGTGCACTGAACCCAGCAATGACTCTGCAAAGAAAATACTGCACTGGTCCTCAAACAATACATTCCAGCCCCTGCCCCCCAAAATCAGCATTTTCCCCACCCCGTAAGTTACGGCCTGCTGACAGTGTATGCACATTAGGCATTGTTGGTGTGTAACCAGTGATTCTCTTTCAGAAAGAGCCTGGTAAAGAAAAAAAGAACAAGGCAATCAGTAATTAAACTGAACTGTACATGAGGACCAGTCTGGGAAAATACCCATAACCAGGCATTTATTCGGAGACCAAACTGCATATATATTATCTGAGCCTCACAGGCAGTACCAATGAGACACTTCAAGTCCTGTTTTATTATGTTCAAAGAGGCAGAGATAATCTGGACAATGACCATAACAGCCTTTCTGTTTCTTAGGACAGAGGAGTTAAAAACTCCCTGCCTGGAATCTTTTAGTTAACCAGGACACTTCTGGATTATGGATGTCTGAATCTTCCTCCACCAAGAAATAATTTTTCTACCCAAATAGCAGAAAGTTAACTTCCCAGACAAGTTTTTTGGAGAAGTACAATTTAGTCAAGCACGCGCACACATGCCCACACACGCACACAGAGCATTATTTGTAAAAATACTACCTCCACCAATTAGAAAAAGAGAGTCTTCAGTTAAAGAAAACTACCAAAAACATCCTGTCATTTGCAAAGTCTAAATGCCACACAGACACAGAACACAACCACCACTATATTTCTCGAAAAGTGCCCAGTGGGACTTAAGGCTGTCAGACTGCTCACCTACAGCAACAAAGGCTCCTCCTTATTTCTGTCTGCCAGCTCTCAGCAAGGAAAGGGGAAAAAAAACGCAATTTTAAAAAAAATAATAATAAGGGGGGAGGGGGAGGAAAAAAAAAAAAAAGGACGTCCCAAAGGAAATTCCACATGCCAGGACCTAACTATGAAGCACTGTCCCCAAACCAAGAAAATGGCTTCTGCACAACCCAATGCTCTGCTGGTTTTCCTTAGACATAAACTTCACTTTATTTTATTTTTTTAAAAAAAGTTAAAAATACAGAAGGTTCAGAAACTGATTTTCTCCTGGCAGATATTCAAACTGCAGCTTGAGGAGAAAACAATCCTTCACTGAAATGTTTCTTTTTTTAATTTTATTATTTTTTTTAAATCATCACCACCATTAGGACAGAGGCTGAGGAGCACTGACTCCACCACTAATTTGATGACGTAGTTTGATTCCAGATTCACATTTCCAGGTGACAAGAGTCCAGAAAACAGCCATGATAACTTCAGCCTTCGTTTAAGGTTTCTTTTACTGAACACAGCAGTGACCATTGGTATCTTTGAAGCGTAATCGCATCTTAGGTCGGTATTTCTCAAGGTAAAGCAGCTGTTTGGAATTGAAAGCTCCCCTCCTTTTCCTAAAATAAACAGAATGAAGGCGTCATATCAATTGCAAAAGTACGGCTTCAGTTATTGTGTATATTTCAAAGAAGATAGCTGCTCGCTGCAAGGTTTTTCCAGCCCCACAGAACTGTCACCTGGCTCACTTCATTATCCACTGTCTCCTCTAGGAAAGGAGATCTTAACTGGGACGTGAAACTCGGGATCTGTAGAGCTGAATTAGTTAAATCTATAGATTATAAAACGCTTCCCTCCCTCATCTTACTGAGCAGACTACAGCATGCCTTTGGGTTGGGAGATTTAGCTTCCCTGGAGTCCACTGCCTCTCCTACAAGCAGAAGTGGTGCTGAATGACATAAGGGATACTCCACCCGCCCCTTGAAGATTAATGTGATGTCTGCATGTGTAGAATTAGATAAGTGAAGACATGACAACTAAATACAAATATTTGAAGGGAGTTAACAAAGAGGGTAATTTAGCTTAATAAGAAAGAGGTAAAGCTAGAAGTAGTGAGAGGAAATCAAGAAAGAAAATTTAGGAGGACCAAGAAAGTCCTCTTGACAGTGAGATGGATTAGGGAGGCAGTTGAAGACCCTGTAGCTCCAACAGCAACACAAAGCAGGGTTTTGGCACATGGTTGTATAGAATCTTCCTACCTGGTGGGCTTCATTTCAAGATCTGATGCTACAACAAAAAACACCAGAAGTTTGTGCTCTCTCTCATTCAAGCACCACTTTTGCCT
This sequence comes from Eretmochelys imbricata, assembly GCF_965152235.1. NCBI lineage: Eukaryota > Metazoa > Chordata > Testudines > Cheloniidae > Eretmochelys > Eretmochelys imbricata. The sequence continues at coordinate 6,505,280 of NC_135590.1, forward strand.
TTTTTCCATGTTGGATGGCTGCCAACATTTTCTAAGCAGACTGTGCCCCTTCCACACATGAGACCATCAGGGTTCCTGCTGTAGATTGATCATGCTGCTTGGCCCAAGAGCTATAGAATGTCATGCTGCTATGGTACTTGGCCAGGCTACATTTGGTTTTGGTTCTTTAGTAATTTGTCAGTGTCCACCTCAAGCAGGAATTTTACTAAGTTCTTTTGTTAGCATTTTACTTTCACTCCAAATGCACTGGGTCACAAACCAGTGCCTTAATTCACAAGCAAATGTAAAAGGTTGGCTCTTCCCTGCCCCCCAACCTCCACACCCAGGAGGGTGTAAGCCTTGGCATTAAAGTTATGCCCAGAACTGGCAGGACACAGCTACTGGGAAACTATCAGCAGTTTAAGAAGTCTTGCTACAAGTGCACATTGCTCTTAAAAACACAAAGATAAAATTGCATAGACAGACATAGGAGAGGGGAAACGTGCTGGAGAGCTGGTTACTTTTACTTACTGCCTTATGAACTGAACTGCATCCTCATACTTCATCCCACATTCAATGAGAGCCAGTGCAACTAGGACAGGGGCCCTACAAAGAGAAATCAGTATTTATGTTAACAGTCTAGAGAACCAATGTATTGAACCCCTCAAAATAGATCAAATTAGTCTATAAACAAACAGCTTAAGTATCCTGTCTTTAAATATTTTACCTACAGCAAGCCATTTGCCTGCAGCATCTAATGTAAAATTCTCTTCAGCACACAGCTTTGCTTCCAGCACCAAAATCAATAGCTCCTTCAGTGTCTGCCATGAAATAGTAATAATGGATTTTTATTCTTTACTTTTTTACTATAAAATAATTTTGTACTCTGCTGGCCATGAAGAAATTTGAGGTTCATCTTTGGTGCATTTAACTTCTTGTTACAACACAGCTTTAATCCCATACAGACCAAAGAGATGCACTGCTTTTGAAATGACAACACTGACACTTATTCCTTTTGCTAGGTTATTTGTGGGACTTAAGGGGCAATGGAATAAGATTTTCCCCTGCAGGTCACTGTTCTGAAACCAACCCAGCTGAGTGGGAAGGATGTGTGGATGGCTGATTCAGGAGTGCTATGTGAAGGGATATGATGCTCTGAGTCCACGTCCTAGTGCTCAGTTGTTCATATTAGCAATAGCACACAATTACACTTGCACCTTGGTGGCAGAGGAGAGGTCAAGGACTGAACAGAGGTTGTAAACTGAACTACTTGCCCTTACAGTTAATCAGGAACAAAACTGAACAACTCTGGCAGGGCAGCTTGCTCCGTCACTGCTGTGCAGCACCTGGATAAACGCAACTTCAGTTTTCACTGCTGTCAGTCTGAAACCCCACAAACACTAAATGCACTTTAAAAACGTAAGTAGTAGAACAGACAACATTTGAGGTTCAATTCCCAAGCAGCATAAATGCAGTGCTTCCCAGGGCCTAAGCAAAACTTACAAGAAGTTCTTCCTTTTCTTTCTACAAAAAAAGGAACCCAGAGAAAAACCAGAAAGGTCATTCCTAATGAATAAACCTACCAACTCATGTCTGTAATAACAGTAGATGTCAAACTGTCAGCACACTTTGACTTAATGCTGGGCAAGAAGCAGGAGGGCTTTAAATCTTTTAATTGAGCTACAATCTGTGGTCATCTTCCACCCTTCTCCCCCTCCCAAAAAAATCCTCACACGGAAACAAGACAAAGAACGGAGTAGCAAATCATGTTAATTGCCATGTTTTTGCATTACTCAGGTTTTTCCCTGCTTCAGCATTTCACCTCTCCCCTAGGGGAAGAAATGGATTTAACAACCAAGTTAAGACCAGCCAACCCAACTTACATGACTCTTCTTGATTTTTCTTTATCCCACCTTTCTGTGTTTTCATTATACCTATTTAAGAATTTATAAGTCTCCCACCCCAATCACAGAAGCATCTCAAGTATTTATCTCTTCGTTCCCAGCATGTAGGACAAGTAGCGATTTGTTTACAGAACTTATTTGTTTACATTTGAGAGACTGGATGTTCTATTTAGCTTTCCCAATTACCTGAAGAAATGAATTTTCTTTTTAGTCGCAAACATAGTGACTCCTTCCTGGAGGAGAGGGAAATTGCATTTCGGACCCACAAAGAAATCAGCACATATACGAGAGAGATCTCTCTTTACCCACCACTAAAATCCGGCCACGTTGGGGAAAACAGATCAACTTTTAAATAGCATATAGCACTTATGTATAACAGTTTAGAGGAGGTAGTGAATAGCATATTAGGTTGAAAACCAAGGAGGAAATTTAGGAGACAGTATAGGATTACTAAAATTGGATTATGACCAGGAAGTACCAGGGGGACCTCAGGCACAATGGACCTTGGTTTTGGGTCTTTATCAAAAAATGGAAACTCCTACAGAACAGTTCCCCTAGCATTATGCTGGGATGGTAGCCAGTACTAATATAGGAGTGACACCCACTGAATGAGTTATATTCTGCTGCATCTCAGAGTTCCCTCATGCAAGTACTGAACTAGCCTGACCCCCGATTACCTTATGAAATCTGATTAAATGATTCAAAAGACTAATTTTAAATGACAGTCCAATCTGTCCAAAACCACCTTCCACAAGTTTATTTTAGATATTAAACTGGAGCTTACACATTTTGGAAGAGGTCATTAATAATCTTGTCAGCTGTCCTAATAATTAGAAGCTATAGAAATCCACAAATCAGGCACAATCTTGGTGCACTCCCTTCCCAGGCTGGGAGGGAAGGTGATGCTGTCTGTGTGGGGAGTAGAGTAATGGGAGATAGGAAAATAGAGAGGGAAGTGGCACACATGACAATTTGCTTAGCTTCCAGTAACAAAACAACACTGCAATCTCAAACAATACCTGTCCTAGCCTTAGGATGAATATGAAATCTGTAGCTCCTGTGGAAATAGATGTATGAATTGTATATTGGGGGTAGGCGATACAGCCAAGAATTAAGGGATTGCAAAGAGCCATAGAACCAATATCCTGATTTACCAATTTGAGGAAAGGCAGTTTAGGGCTGATGGGGCAAATTATCATTCACTGGGTCCCCTAACCACCAAACAGGCTGTTAAACCTGCTGTGTATCAATGTATTATTATTCCAGCATTCACACTGCTGCAGGAAATGCCCTCAGTACTTCCATGTGAACCTTTCTTTTCAGGTGTTTATAAGTGACAAAAATTGCTCTGGTCTGCTTTTAAATGTCTCAACCTCAAAACAATAAGAGTTTAAAAACTAGTTTGGGACTTCCAAGCATTAATATATTAAAAAAAAAAAAGCTATCTTTTCAGTGAAATGTTGCATGCCAATATTTTGTAACATTATTCAATGGCTTTGACTAGTTGGAAGGCAACAAAAAAGAATCCAACCATATAAAGTGCTTATAGAATCTCAAACTCCCACTGAAGTCAATGGAATAGAAGGCATTCAGAACCTTGTAGCTTAGGCCCAGAGCAAACAATGTATTTGGCTTATACTGCATATATACATTAGGTTTGTCAAAAAGCACAAGAGATTTTTAGCAGAGAGATGCAATGCATTTTCCACTGAGTAGATTCTCTAATTCTTCTGACACATTATGATCTGTCAGATCAGCTACTGTGAACAAACAATCCAAAATGAAACAAGAGCTTTGAGATACAGTTGCCGTGTCACCTACCATTTTAAAATTGTAGTAAGCTTCCTTGATTATGATGGTATGAAGTTGCTGATGTTACTTAAACATAGTTTGCTTGGTTTTTTGTAACTGAATGAATGTAGCTATCTTTCAGAATGAAATCTTCAACTAGTTTATGTATATGCTAAAGTGAATCCCTTACAAAACCAAAAGAGCAAAACACGTACCTTCCCAATCCTGCAACACAATGCACAGCAACACAGCATCCAGGCTCTTCACGAAATTTGGTTTTCAACAGGTTTAGCCAGTCATCAACTATTTGATTTGGGGGTGGCGCTCCATCATCAAATGGCCAGTCCTTCAGGGGAAGAAAAGATTAGCTATAATTTTTGTGCAGGGATTATACACATTGACAGAGAATGCAATCCACAATGAACAGCAGGGCTAGCGGGAGAGGAGCAGGGGGTGGCACAGGCTTTTATTCAGTCAACATCCAAATTCTACACGGTTGTTATTAAACATATAATTTCCTAGTATTCCAGATACAGATTCAATTATATCATAATATAATACTCAACAAAATTTAAATATCCTTAAACATTTTAAATTAAAAGCTAATTCACTAAAAATCAGCTAATTTGGTCTAGTGGAAATTGCTGACTGACGACTCAGTTGTAGAATGGACTTTGTGGAAAAACTAAACAACTGTCTTTGAAATATCACTGAAATTTTGTAATTAAATCTAAATAAACTGTAATTCAATTTAATACTTAAAGGAGGATGAAGAGAACTGTGTAGACTTTTGCCTAAAAGTACACCACTTCAAAATATTATTTGTACCGTATACTCTGCATGGAAGAGTCTGAAAAGATTGCCGCACAACTATTCCACTGGATCAGCTTGTCCAACTGCAATACATGGCATCTGATTAGGAAGAGGCATTCATACCTACCCTAGGTATTATCCACAATTACAAACACATGCCTCTTACTCATATGCAAAATATAGTGCTTAAAAATAAATGGAAAAGTGAATAACTGAGCAGCATCTATGATTTTTTTTTCCTCCTTATGAAAGATTGTCAAGAACGTAAAGAACTGTCTGAATCATACTGCATAATATGAGCATGGCTATAAGTCAGAATTTTATGTGAGATTATTTCCAAATCTTTTTCACTAGATAATTCACTTTTGGCATCTATGCTTTCTGTTTATAGAGTTGTGTGTGTGTGTGTGTGTGTGTCTTGAAATTACATTTCAAGACAAAGGTGGGCCCAGGTTTTATTCTCTTCTCAGAAACTAGAGTGAAAGGAGCCTTCTTCTAGCCCTTGGCTAGGAGAACTATGGCTATCATGCAGTACCTTGAGGATCCTGACTTCATACTCTCCTCCTTCAGGAGCCTAGAAAAGACATGCAGAAACTCTGGAGAAGCACAACGCTACTGGGCTCTTAATTTTGAAATGTAATTGTAACTAGCACCGTGACACTTCCTGGGTAGCCCATTAGACAGGATGGCACACCATCAGAGTAGGAGCTGTCATCTGCTTATCAGTTCCAGGAATAGCCATCCAACACCACTATAATTAAAAAAGGAGTACTTGTGGCACCTTAGAGACGAACCAATTTATTTGAGCATAAGCTTTCGTGAGCTGCAGCTCCGATGAAGTGAGCTGTAGCTCACGAAAGCTTATGCTCAAATAAATTGGTTCGTCTCTAAGGTGCCACAAGTCCTCCTTTTCTTTTTGCAAATACAGACTAACACGACTGTTACTCTGAAACCTGTCACTATAATTAAGATTGTCAGTATTTCATGCATCCAATGAAGTGGGTTTTAGCCCACGAAAGCTTATGCTCAAATAAATTTGTTTGTCTCTAAGGTGCCACAAGTACTCCTGTTCTTTTTGCAAATACAGACTAACACGGTTGTTACTCTGAAACCTGTCACTATAATTAAGATGGTCAGTATTTCATGCATCCAATGAAGTGGGTTTTAGTCCACGAAAGCTTATGCTCAAATAAATTTGTTTGTCTCTAAGGTGCCACAAGTACTCTGTTCTTTTTGCAGATACAGACTATCGCGGCTGCTACTCTGAAACCTGTCAGTATTTCTATTGTCCACATTTTTCAAGGCTTAACATCTTTAGTTGAGAAGACCTCAACACAAGAACAACCTTTAAATATTAGTAGTTGAGAAATTGCAAGGGTACAAATCTGCCATTGTTAGAGCTACTGAAACTGAAAGCCTCATTTCTCCAAAATAATTCTGCAGGTGATTAATCCAGAATATGGATGCAGGGCCTGACCATATGACGTATTTAGTGCACTCAGCTCCTTTTCAAATTAACTTTTGTAGGAGTTTATACTCCACATTCAATATTTAATCCAAAAACACACAAATTGGTATCCATAATCATTTAGGACCAACGTTGTTCTCACAGTAGTTAGTCAATGACAAATTTCACAGAGTTCCATAGAAAAGAATGACCCATTACTTGATTCTCCCTGGTGAACTGGAATGTTTCAAAGAACGGAATTCAGCCTTAACTCTTCATGTCCTTGCTTTGGATTTCTCTCATGTTACTTACACATAACCATTTAAAACCACATTAACTTATAGTTTAAAGAACTGACATAAGAACTTAAGAATGGCCATACTGGGACAGACCAATGGTCCATTCATCCCAGTAACCTGTCTTCTGACTGTGGCCAATGTCAGGTGCCCCAGAGGGAATGAACAGAACAGGGAATCATCCAGTGATCCATCCCGTCGCCCATTCCCAGCTTCTGGCAAACTGAGGCTAGGTACACTTCAGAGCATGGTTTTGCATCCCTGCCCATCCTGGCTAATAGCCATTGATGGACCAATCCTCCATGAACTTATCTAGTTCTTAATTTAACCCTGTTCTAGTCTTGGCCTTCACAATACCCTCTGGCAAAGAGTTCCACAAGTTGACTGTGCATTGTGTGAAGAAATACTTCCTTTTGTTTATTTTAAACCTGTTAGCTATTAATTTCATTTGGTGACACCTAGTTCTTGTGTTATGAGGAGTAAATAACACTTCTTTATTTGCTTTCTCTACACCAGTCATGATTTTATAGACCTCTATCATATCCCCCTTAGTCTCTTTTCCAAGCCGAAAAGTCCCAGTATTCTTAATCTCTCCTCATATGAAAGCCGTTCCAGACCCCTTATCATTTTTGTTGCCCTTTTCTGTACCTTTTCCAATTCCAATATATCTTTTTCGAGATGGGGCAATCTGATCGGCACGCAGTATTCAAGATGTGAGCGTACCATGGATTTACATAGAGGTAATATGATAATTTCTAACTTATCTATCCCTTTCCTAAGGATTCCCAACATGTTAGCTTTTTTGACCTCCGCTGCACATTGACTGGATGGTTTCAGAGAACTATCCACCATGACTCCAAGATCTCTTTCTTGAGCGGTAACAGCTAATTTAGACCTCATCACTTTACATGTATAGTTGGGATTATGTTTTCTAATGTGCATTACTTTGCATTTATCAACATTGAATTTCATCTGCCATTTTCTTGCCCAGGCACCCAGGTTTGTGAGATTCCTTTTAACTCTTCGCAGTCTGCTTTGGACTCAACTACCTTGAGTAGTTTTGTAAATTTTGCCACCTCACTGTTTACCTCTTTTTCCAGATCATTTATGAATATGTTGAACAGTACTGGTCCCAGTACAACCCTTGGGGGACACCACTATTTACCACTCTCCATTCTGAAAACTGACCATTCATTCCTACCCTTCGTTTCCTATCTTTTAACCAGCTCCTGATGCACGAGAAGACCTGTCCTCTTACCCCATGACAACTTACTTTGCTTAGGTGCCTTTGGTGAGGGACCTTGTCAAAGGCTTTCTGAAAATCTAAGTACACTATATCCACTGGATCATCCTTGTCCACATACTTGTTGACCCCTTCAAAGAATTCTAGTAGATTGGTCAGGTGTGATTTCCCTTTACAAAAACCATGCTGACTTCTTCCCCAACAATCACGTTCATCTATGTGTCTGATACTTCTGTTCTTTACTATAGTTTCAACAATTTGCCTGGTATTGAAGTTAGGCTTACCGGTCTGCAATTGCCAGGATTGCCTCTGGAGCCCTTTTTAAAAATTGGCATCACATTAGCTTTCCTCTGGTCATCTGGTACATTAATCCCAAAGATACTATTATCCATTCCAGCCTCCTATTTCCCTAGTTTCATCTCTTTATTGCATACACTTGTTTACCAACACTAATAGTTCAAACAGGCTACATCTAATTCTCCAATTCCCTGCTTTCTCACTATGCCATCTGTCAAAGCAGGCTCACTAGCTGCCACATTCCACCGTCTTTGTTTGTCTTACTAGTATATTACCTTATATCATGGAAAGAACTCAAGCTTTACTAAAATATTCTGTTTCACGAGTTTCATAAGGCTTTTGACCTCAACAGTTTTAAATAACACATGCTGTAGTTTTAATCTTTGTTATTTTTGTAAACAAACGTTAGCTTTAAATAGTGGTATGTGTCATTTTCTCAGCCAGCTGGTAATATAACACCATTTCTGAATGGTGACAGCAGCCTGTTTTGACAGAGCTGGTTTCAAGAGGGACAAGTGGTTGTGGGTCGTGCTGCTGAATATTCAGAGCCACTCTTAAATGCCAAAATACCACTGTGATGTATTAAGTAATGAAGACACTATCATGGCTGGAATCATCTGGCTCAAGTATGACATTAGCAGCAAATCTTCTCTGTCACCTCCTGTTTTCTGTTATCCTTGTCTGATGTCTACAGGACTTGTTCCCTCTGCTGTTTTGCTCTCCTGCAACAAGAGCATACTAGGAGCAGTTACATACTGAATGCAGAGAGAAGGCTGGTTATCAAGGACAAATGTGGCAAACATACAGGATCCTGTGTATATAATTTAGAATTTGTAAGGCACTCAAATATCATGGTGCTGAGGACAATATGAGCTCCTAAATAGATATTCGGTCATCATTGCAGAAGTAAACTGGCCCTTCTGCACCATAATTGACACTGGCCCATTTTCCAGTCAGCATGGTGCATGCACCTCACCTGTAAACAAGTTGTTTTGACCAAAACACCATCACACTCCTATGGAATTTTATGACCGCTACACATATGCATTTCAAACAGAAATGCGGAGGTAGAATAAAAGAAACTGCACCTCTGGTAGAAGGAGGATTGCTCATGAGCCTGTGCTGGGTTTTTTTGTTTTTTTTTTTTAATATGCTGTAACTTTCCTGTGCTGTTCCTGGCCAGTTTGCTTTCCCAGCAGAGCAAACTGACTGCTATAATTCATTTGCTTTGATGATGCTCTGGAAACACTATGGTTAACAGCTGTGGTGGAGTGGGGAGGATCATCCAGCAGAGAAACTTCAATGCCGCAGTGAGGCGAGAGGCTCCCCACAACCTAGTGCTGAAATCAGAGCATGGCAGTACCCATTTTTAAATAACTCTGAGGCTTTTCTTTTGAAGTCATATATAAGTTTAAGAGTAGGATCACGCAGAACAGAATGTATCCCATAAATACAAGTCCCGCAGAGTTGTGTGGATTTTCCTCCAAATTGTCCATGGTCTCTAGCCACAAAAATGAGAGGCAATAGAAGACTGACTACCTACAACTAACTGTTAGGCAGGGTGCAGCTTCTGAGATGCCAGCGGAGAGACTGAGGAGTCACTTCAGCCTTTTTATTATATTGAAAAGTCACATCTGACATACAATAGCTGTTAACTTTTGAGGTAATGCATTTTCATATCTGCCTTCATCCCTAATGCCTTCACACCGCTAACAAAAAAATCAACCTAGAGACACCAAGCAATACCATATTTCACTGTGCAAATCTAACCATAAACAGCACAGTTACAGAATTATACCTCCTGAAGAAGAAGGGAAGAAGCCACTAGGTACACTGCACTTACAGCTGAGCCCACTGACTTCTATAGCGAGTTGGACCTCTCACATTACTGGCGTTTTATGCTAGAACTGGTCTACAACATATACAATACAGCCATGTGTCAAATATAACCGCTATGTAAAATTATGGCTGTTTTCAGCCTGTGTGTTAAAAATTTCAAAAGTAATAAGTGAATGCCAGTTAAGCAACAACGATATTTTTAAAGTCAAGTTAGTACCTGTGAAATGTCTGAGATTATCACTAGAAATGGAAGTTCAGTTTAAGCAGAACAAATACCCCATCAATACATTTTACCCATGTTTTAAAGATACCACCTTTAGTAGAGAAGTCACTCTTCATTCCGTAGCTGCCAACAGCAAAGCCAGTTATGAAATTGTCACTGGTTCTAGGTCCAGAATTGAGACTACCAAATCAAATCACATAGGCTGAATAGATGATACACCATTAACTTTGTCCGTACTAACCTAATCCACATTCAAATCAGTGACCAAGAGATGAACAGCAAAATATCTCCTGAGGCACCCAGACCTCCATGAATAAGAGTTTCTATTCTAACTAGAACTCCTGGTTGTAGTAATAATCAAAAATATCTCAGATGTATTTCACAAAGTTACAAGCACTTTACTGAACAAGCATATCAAAGTGAGCTCTCAAATTTTATAGTAGTCGCACAGTCCTGGGTCATTATCAGGCAGAAGCATGAATGCCAAACAGTGCTGGAACATCTGATTCATATTTAATGATTTTTCAGTTCAGAAAGAATTTTAAAAGAGACTCACTAGAACTTGGATTCCTTCTTTTTCAACAGGAGCTTTATCATACGTGGCATCACAAACTCGCACCAAGGTTGTCACTCCATACTTCTTAAGCTCCTTTAAGAACAAGAAGGAAAGCAAACACATGAATCATACTCCCAGAATGGGGAATTAGAGCATTTTCTCAACTTTAACAAAGCCAAATAAACATGCTATGCTGAATCAATCACAGTGTACATTGCTCTACAGTTCCATGGAGGAGACTAGATAACTGAGGAGCAAGGATAGCGCCAAGAGTCTCATCCAGTTCTAAGCTGAAAGGATGTGGTCTTGACCGACATTACGATGAGGGTTAAAAGGCCAGGGGGAGAAGAGGAATAGGAAATACCTCTATGTCAGTCTCACGTAGGGCGGGAGGCCAGAGTAGGAAAACTGCCTTATAGGTATGCATATGTAACAGCAAAATTAAAATAGCTACTTATACCCTGCATGCAGATTCTTTCTCTCTTTAAATAGAAGCATGGATCTGTCTGCCTCAGGCAATGCTGAGACATTTTGAAACAGAGAGGAACAGAACACACAGAACCGTATTCTAGCTTCCTTGTAATGCACTATAAGTAGCACATGGTGCTAGATAAATAATCAGATCAAACTAAAGCTGCCCCAGTTCATTTTGAAAGATCAGACAGCATTTCCTCCTGGGCCTGTACTGGGAATGGCTCTTCAAAATTTATTTTTACACTTTAATACCCCACATGCACTGTCCATCCCAGGCTCTAGGCCCCTGGATAAGGTATTAGAAATATAATCCATAACAATAAAATGAAAACATCACATCAATGGGAAAAAACAAACAAACCAGGGTTTCAGTCCAAACTAACCATTAGTGTTTGAGCGGATTGCTGACAAAAAGAACATCTTCCTGAAAGGTGGAATCATGTTGATATGAAAACTCAGTGTCAGATCACAAGATCTTACCAAAATGGAAGAGATCTATTAGATCAAATCTTCCCCCTGCAAGGGCATGATCTAGTCTTCCTAAAGGACTTACGAGAAGATGCGCCACAGTTTGCAGCAAGACGGGATCTAGTGGTATGCTGTACCAGTACTTTTCGGGTGATGCCATCTATTTCTGCAAAATTTAAGCTTCCGTTTTAACAAGCGTTTAAGCCTTTATAGTTTCAATTACAGTAATTTGGGTATGACCCAATGTACAGAGGAGGTGACGCCATTCATCTCAGTTGAGGCTAAAGACGTAGTTTAAAAACGTCATCACTACTAATTCCATTACCAGAAATAGTTAACTATTCTGAGATTAGAAGCAGAGTTTGAGGACCTCTTTTTTTTTTTTTAATTAAAGTCTGACTTCTATAATAATGTTATTAAAAGTTAATGTTTAAAGTCAAATTTACACAAATTACGAAGGAAGGTACTGTACATCTGGGGTCAGGCTTGGGATATGAGGGATTACAAGTATCGGTTACAAGGTTCATGAGATGCATACAGAGTACATAGACCCAGATTGGGGTGCGGGAGTTTTTTAAAATGTCAGTGGATAAATGGGCTCGGGTACGCCACCCATGGAGCATATTTAGAGTCCAAGTCAGTACTGGTGTAGTGCTTAAGTACATGGGTGGGGTGCGTCCCTTGGTTTGTCAGGGAAGGAAGTGGGTTTATTACACTCGATCTTAGTCAAAAGGCCAAAGACAGATTAATCAACCACTAGAGATCCTTATTCAAAAGCCAGAAGATGAGCTATGGCTCTCTGGGGTTAGTACGTTTTATTACATCAGACAACAAAGGGTAGTCTCACTCAATAGTAAAGACAACGTGCTAAATCACCCGGCAAGTTATTGGGATGGCAGAGTATTACGGCTTGTCTACTGCTGCTGCGCCGTTATAGTATTTCTGCGTAGACACTATCTATGCCAACGGAAGGAGTTTTCCCATAAGCATAGGTAATCGACCTTCCCGAGAGGCAGTGGTTCGGTCAACAGAAGAAGTCTTCTGTCAACCTCGTGCTGTCTACTTGAGAAGTTAGGTTGGTTTAACTGTGTTGGTCAGGCCATAGATTTTTCACACCGTCTGATCCTTGTAGCTGGGTCAACCTAACTTTTGATTGTAGGCTGGACCTAAGAGGAGTCACCTTTATGGGCTCCAAAAGGAGTCCCATCCAGCCTCTCTCAGTCAAAAGATGTAGGACTTTCAAGAAAGGAAATCACCAAAGGCTTCCTTCTTACAGAGTCAGGAGAACTTTAAACAGTTTAATGAAACAAAGTATCTGATCATTAAAGCTTTTTTTTTTTAAATTATATAAAGTATAAAGGGTATTTCTGATGGCATCACCCATGGTGGATCTGGGAGATGTGGATCTAGTGCTGCTTTAGAAATTTCAAAACACAAGGAATGGGGGAAAAAACATACTACTGTATCTGGCTACCTTACCTCTGTGAACTTGTTGAGGGTTGCATTGGTTGGGTTGTGAGTGATCAGAAAACGCATACTCTCATAAGTAATCTCCACCGGGGCTGGACGGTTCATAATGGCAAACAAAAAAAATATATGTGGGGGCAAAAAAAAAATATCAATAACCCTTGAAATGTTTCACAGCAGAAAACATTAAAAAGACCACTAAAATGCCTGGGCTTGATCAGAACTATCTTTATTGACCTGTTTGTTCTTTAAGATTTTTTACTTCAAGAAAACCAGGTTTGCTTTAGAATCCACTTGAATTCAATTTAGGCCTCAATAACTGCAGGTGGTATCCTTCAGACTCCAAAAATTCTGACTACATGCAAGACTAGGCAGCCTGTACTACATTTAGGCACTGGTGAGGCAAAAAAAAAATAAGGGCAGATCTTCTCTCCACTTTGTTTTCTTGATGCTTAGTTTTGCTTGAGTCAGTAAAAGGAATATGCTTCCAATATGCAGAAGATATCCCATATATTTGAAGGTGACTGCTGTGTCTGGAGTCTTCAAGGCAAAGTAATTATGGTACGTAGGACACGCTCACTTGTCAGCCAGGGTGCTGTGCTGGGCCTGGCAGAAATCTGCCCTGATGCTCAGAATCGCCATAAATGTGTGACGTATATTCCAACAGAAAACCTAAGAAGAAGAAAAATGTCACATTTAAAAGGGATTGTTCCTTCTGATTGTACAGTGCTATTGAATACAGTGCACCCAGAAGCCTCAACATAATTAAAGTATGAAGCATTAAACAAACAAGCCTGCTTTTGAAAGTACTTTGATGTACACTGAACCACATCTTTTATTGTAGTACCAAGAAGCATTCCTGTATTATGTTCTATCTTTTGGCATGTGGATGACAAATATTCTACAAAATCTCAGTTAATCAAAAAGCCAAGTAATACTGAATACCAGAACTAAAGGTGAAATACCGTCATCATACACTCAGATAGCTCATAATTAAACATTTACATAGAAAGCAGCAGACATTCTCCACAGCCAAACAATCTGTATGGAACTAGACTAAGTTCATGGAAGACAGGTCCATCAATGGCTACTAGCCAAGAGGGTCCAGGATGCAACCCCATGCTCTGGGTGTCTCTAAACCTCTGACTGCATGAAGCTGGGACTAGATGACAGAAGATGGATCACTAAATAATTGCCTTGTTCTGTTCATTCCCACTGAAGCATCTGGCACTGGCCTCTGTTGGAAGACAGAATACTAGGCTAGATGGACCATTGGTCTGACCTAGTATGGTCATTCTTATGTTCTTAATCTGTAAATTAGCCTACCTTTCATAAGCTATTTATGGAAGTTCAGTTTCCACACAAAATGGCCAGATAACAGAGTTTCACTAATCAGATCATCACTTCCCTCAAGTAAATATGAATAGCACAAGAAGGAAGCAGAACGACTGCACTGCTAACATTTTGTAAAGCAGTATTCAGAACACACAACATAATGGAAAACAGCAAAATTCTAATTCCACTTTGGATAAATGCTGATTTTACCGAAGTTAGGATGTTCATCAGCTGAGGCTATGTCTACACTTAAACTGCTACAGCAGCACAGCTGCAGCACTGCAACCGTGCCATTGTAGTGCTTCCAGGGTGGATAAAAATCAATGATTTTTTTTAAAAAAAAGGTTTTTATTTTTTTGATAAAATGCTTTTTGAGGAAAAAACCTAAAGATAGTTTTAATTAAGACACACTATAGCTCAAAGATATCTCATCATGGAATAGGGATTATAAATTCTAATTCTATAGTATGAGACAATACATTCATGTCATGTTTAAGAAAAGTTTTGTAAATGAGTTCCAATAGTTCATGGAATAGGGACCCAATCTTATGGGGTTCCACAGGCTTCTGTATAGATTATTTAGGTGAATCTTTCTATCTACCCAATGGGACTCAGTGCACAATCTAGAAGATACCATCAGAGATGCTTAATTTTGCGGTTCTCAAACTGTGGATTTGTCTCTCCAGAGGTAACATGCTTGTTAACAGCAAAAATGTTTTAAATTAAATAGAGGTGAGAAATAACAGACCTCAACCCTACTGTCCCTCTGCAAATTTGTGTACACAGAGTCAATCCCTTACCTCTCTAAAAGTGAAAAGTTTCAAAAAGTTCAATGAATAGAAGATTGTTGGGGGTGGAATAGTTCTGGACAAGGAGAAGAAGTCTGGAGATAAATGTGAAAAGCGAGGGACATATGCTTGTCATGTTAAAATATTAGATGTTTGCTGTTGAAGAAAAAAATCCAGAATACTTAACGTTGTTGTTTTAGTTAAATAAAACAATTTAAATGTCTGTCTGGTGATGTTCTCCTCCTAATACAGCATGGCAAGAAAATCCTCCAAATACTAATGATTAACCTGTTGAATTGGAGATAGTTCACCTCCCAGTGACTTCATAAATATCTGCTTTAGTTACCTTTGGTAAATGAAATAACCAAACAATCATTCATTTTCTGATATAGCTGTAAAACTAATCTGAAAAGTTTTCAAAATAAATCACTGTTTTAAAATGTATAGTGTGTACCTTCTAAAAATGAAGCCTACATCTATCTCTGAGTTGTGAAGAATATTTATTAAGGTTATAACCACCAACAAGAATGCATTTTTATGTAGAAAACCCATGATTAAATTGAGTCTTCCTGACTAGTGATTTAAATCATGATATAAATCATGATTTAAGTCAAATCCTGAGTGCTTCAGTGTAGACAGTCACTACAGTGACAGGAGGGGTTCTCCCATCACTGAAGTTAATCCACCTCATTGAGAGGCAGTATCTAGGTAGATGGAAGATTTCTTCCTTTGACCTTGCACTGTCTACACCGGGGATTAGCCGGCTTAACTACATCTCTCAGGGGTGTGGATTTTTCCTGAGAGACGTAGCTATGGCAATGTAAGTTTTCAGAGTGGACCAGCCCAGTATGGAATTATTATAGGCTGTGCTGGTAGTGCCACCATTAAGAGTGCTCAATACTTCCAAGACCCTGCTTTCAGTTGCTTATAACTTTGCCAAACTTCAACTATTCGGGCTGAAATTTTCCATGCTGGCTGCCTGCCTCAGGCTGTTTTTTTTTTCTTTTTTTTTGGGGGGGGGGGGGAACGGTGGGCACAAGGGAAGTTTAAGATAAAATGATTCAGTCATTACTGAGAAAGAGATTAGGGGAAAAATATGTTTTGTTCATGTTAGAAAAACTGTACAGCCATTTTGATGAGAAGCTCTTGCACCTCATACTTTGGAGCAGGGTCTTGACATTTGGCAAGGAGGTTGCCTTCATGTAACAAAGATGCTTTTTGCCATCCCGGTGAAAATTTGCCAAAATTACGCCAAGTTATACAACTATGAAAATTCTCAGTTCATACACTCAGCAGAGACTTTAGAATTTGGTACCTAAATTCACTGAAGACTGCACTGAGCATGCATGCTCCAGTCCATGGCTGCAAGGGCTGAGCAGATTTCCCTGCAATTGCTGCTCCTCCCAGCCAGAACTACTATGGTGCCAGGCATCAGAAAGAGTGGTTTTGCTGGCAGAGCTTGTTAGTTTCCATGGCAAAATAAAATACCAGCAAAAGCACGTTTGTGCCAGTATAATCTCCATCCGCATTAGGGATTTTGTCAGTACAGAAATGTTGTTAAAAACTCACACCTGTAACCAACATGGATAAAACCAGCAAAAGTTTCTAGCATAGATCTGACTGAAATGCAGAGGGGTGAGGAGCCAGGCCAGGGATGGGACATAATCCAGTAGGAACTAGTCTGAAACCACAAGCTCATTTCAAAGGCAACCAAACATTTAATGGTAAGAACTTAAGTCACTGTCAACCTTATCCAAGTTTGCAGTAATGAGGGATGTACCATCCACTCCTGCCACATAAAAGTCACATGAAAGATGTTTTATACTACACCAATAAGACGTAACAAGTTTAATTCTGCCGTGAAGTATATAGTCACAGATCCACCCCACTGCTGGAAGCAAACTAGATGGGCACACTCAAGGGTGAAACGCTAAGCAAAAGCAGGAAGTATGCCTTTCACTGCTCCATTGAGCACTACAGTGTCTTTTTTCCTGCTTGTTTTTAAGCAGAGAAAAGTCAGGTTGATGCTTCCTTTCCTGGAAGATTTTAACAAGATCTTTGGAGGAGTGTGATGACTGTCCCAACTCAGATTTCTGTCTACAGTTACTCCTCAGGTTTTGGGCTTCCTCTGATATCACCATGACAGTCCAAGATTTTGCCAAGTTGTCCAGCACACAAAAAAAAAGTCAGTAACACATTCCTCATGTAAAAATGACAGAAAAGAAGTTCTGAATAATAAACTTCATTAACCAATCTTTGTACAAAGGAGAAAAGAGCACCAAGTTTTCACCCTTAGACAAGGAATTCAGCTTTATCTAGTGGGAGCAAGGCAAACCTCACCAGCATGGTCTTATCCACTATGAATAATTTCAGATAAAATAGACCTTTAAGCTAAAGGGGAAAAAAGATACATAAAAATAAGAGCCCTTAAAGCTACAGAAATATGTGACAGCAACTTCTTTTTTAAAGTAGCAGCCTTAACCAATGGCGGAAAATAAAAGAAATGCAAAACTGCAATTTAAAGTCACTAGCCTGACACTTGAACCAAAACATCAAAATGGCCCATACAATCAATTACCCTTTCTCTGACACCAAGTCAAAAATCAACTGCAGAACAGCAATTATTTCCTTAAAGAGTTGCTTTCAAAGCCAAAAAAAATACATTTTTAATTAGGATGCCACAGACAAGAACAAGGATGCTTTTAGTCACCTTACCCAACCCTAACACAGTTTTTATTCTAAGTGAATGAAATTCAGATTTCTAGAATGAACCTTGGAATATTTATCAGTTTTATAATTACAGGATTACATTATAAATTCTCTCCCTAGAAGGAAGAGTTCCATCTAATACATCACTGTTAAGTCCTTGCACCTGTCAATTCATGAGAACTGGTCACAACTTTATCTTGTACACATTTCAAGAATTCAAAGCAAACAGATTAGTTGTGATGTCTCCCAGTCTGCTACAGCTCTGATGTACTTAGTAAAAAAAAATTACTAAAATCATGGCATATGCATGTGTTCAGCACCTGTAAACTCTTGAGCAAGAGCAATGTGGTCCTCTTTCAGGCAGAAACAATGTATTCCATTTAAGCATATACTGAGAGTCAATTGACACTTTTTAGACAGTGGCCTAAAGAAAGATTAGTTATATCAAAAAGGAAAATTATAATAAGTTAACTTCCTTACTCTTGAGGACCTGGTAAAGCTGTTTAAACAGATGGGACAGTTCAGCAGTTTAGTGATCATGCAATACATGAGAGGAGAGTCCCTAGCATCCTGACAGCACTATGGAAACACAACAGTCTCTGGTGGAGAGAACATTTTCTTTTATTGTTCTAAAACTACCCATTCTGACATTTTTCAAGCACACGATTCTCTGAAAGGAAGGAGCCTCCTCCAACTCTATTCAACTATACTTGTAGTTGCAGCAACACATGGTCACTGAGGTTACAATTCTCCCATTCAACAGCAAATCAAAGAGTTACACTCTACCCAAATTTCTTTTCCCAGGATAAGAGAAACATCCACAAAGTTGGATGTCTTTATTACAGTACACAAAGGAGACCGTATGTTCTCATGAATCAAGTGTGGGACTGAGAGTCAGAAACTCAGAGTCCTAATAACGGCTCTACAACAGCTCACTGGGTGGCCTCCGGCAAGTCATTTAGACCATGTCTACACTACAGGCGCTTCATCAGCACAGGTCCAGTACCGTAGCAGTGCTGTTACGGCACCGTAGCATAGACGCTTCCCACAGCGACGGAAGGGGTTTGCTCATTGCTGTAGATAATCCACCTCTCCAAGCAGCAGTAGCTAGGCTAACAGAAGAATTCTTCCATCAACCTAGATCTGTCTACACAGATGGATTTTTCACACCTGAGCACTGTAACTAAATCGACCTAATTTTTAAGCATAGACCAGGCCTTATTTTTGGCATCTCAATTCATCATCTGTAAAATGGGGCTAATAATCCTATAATACTCCCATGGGGGCAGTAACTGTTTATTTAGTTAATATCTGAAGAATGATTTGAAGATGGAAAGCAGGGGTAAATCAATTTTGAGTGTGTCAAGGTCCAGATTTCTTGTTCAAGGTATAGTAAAGGTCCAGACTGCAGAGAAAATCATAAAAACTCGATAATAAGTTAGTAAAAAGATTTCAGGGGCCATTCAAAGGCGTCTGACGGTCAGAATTTGGCCTGCAGGCTGCCTATTGACTACTCCTGCTCTAGGTCATGCCTTTAGATGAAAACTTGCAGCTAGGAGTGGTGCAAAGCGGCAGAATTAGAGATGTTTGCCCTGCAAAGGGAGACAAAGTGATTATGGATAGTTCTAGGAAGAGATGGGTGTATGATGTACACATCTATCAAGTTAGGGTCTCTGGGGAACCATGGAGGGGCAGGTCTCTTTGCTCCCCTCTCCTGGGTCAGTGTCTCTGCAGAGACACAGCACGGGAAAATCTCTCTGCTTCTACCCCCCCCTTGTCCCAGATCGGGATCTCTGGGGAACCATGTGGGGGAAGGACTCTTCCTTTCCTCCTTCCCCCCAGGGGAACCAAGTGGGGGGGTCAGGTTTCTTCCCCCCTTCCTCTCCCCCTCCGCCTCAGGTCAGGATATCTGGGGAGCGGTGTGGGTGACAGGTCTCTCCAGAAGCACACCCCTCCCCCGCCATGGTGCTAAAGCCCCAAGTTCCGTCACATCCCACGATCCACTGAAAAGCCTCTGGCGGTCCAGATTTGGACTATGGGCCGTCTGTTGATTACCCCTGATGTGAAGATTTGTATTTAATGTCTGAAGAATTATTTAAAGATGTGAAATGCTACGTGTTAAATATTTGAATATTTTGAGAAACTCTACCGTATGCCAAGTTAAATAAGTATCTAAAGACTATTTGGTTGTCTATATGCACATTTGCCCCCAAACTGTTAAATACCATAAGGTAAGGGAACAATTTAGATCAGTGAAGTAACTTTTTTTTAAGGAGTTAAGGAAAACTATTATCCATCAGGCCAGATTAAAAAGCCCCTAAATTCAGACAGTAAATGTAAACGTCTTTCACTTTGCCAGTCAAGATATCAACAGGCACTTAATCCTGGGAGCACTGACTGGCCATTATGATTGATCAGAATGAACATATAACCTAGCTTCAACCTCAATGAATGCCACAAAATGAACAATTCTGAGGTAACTTTGATTCTCAGTTTCTGTTCTTCAGAAAGAGGGAAAAGAAAAGTGAATGGCTACCAAAACATTACAGCTAGGTTGTCTTCTTATGGATAATTTCATGAAGTATTATGTGACTGGGGCAAGAAGGCATCCAACACCTCAGTACTGCAGTGAGCTGTGACTGGTCTGTTACAAACCCAAGTAGGCCTTGCACTGACGTGATTACTTTTGCTATTTAGACACCCTTATAATAGCCTCATAGCACTTGATATGACTTAAAAAGCCATCTTTATTAGCTAAATTACATGCAAAAATACTGTACAATTTGCAAGAGTTATGGTGAAAAACAAACAGACGGAAAAAGATCCCTATATTAGCTTCTAAAGCAGAGGTGGGCAAACTACGGCCCGCGGGCGACATCCAGCCTGTGGGACCCTCCTGCCCGGCCTGAGCTCCTGGCCTGGGAGGCTAGCCCCCAGCCCCTCCCCTGCTGTTCCCCCTTCCACCCAGCCTCAGCTCACTCTGCTGCCGGTGCAATGCTCTGGGTGGCGCGGCTGCGAGCTCCTGAGGCAGCGCAGCTGTAGAGCCCAGCCTCACCCGGTGCTCTGTGCTGCGCGGTGGGTGGCTGGCTCCAGCTGGGTGGCACGGCTATAGCTCCGCCAGTCACCGGTGCTCCAGGAAGCGCAGTAAGGGGCCGGGGGGTTGGATAGAGAGCAGGGGAGTTCAGGTTGGTGGTCAGAGGTATGGATAGGGATCGGGGTGGTCAGAGGGTGGGGAACAGGGGGGGTTGAATGGGGGCAGGGGTCCCGGGGGGCAGTCAGGAAGGAGAGGGGGGGTTGGATGGGGTGGCGGGGGGCAGTCAGGGGACAGGGAGTGGGGGAGGGTGTGGTGTGTGGATAGGGCAGGAGTCCTGGGGGGAGCATCAGGGGGTGAGAAGCAGGGGGGAGGGGCAGTTAGGGGGTAGGGGCTGGGCCACGCCTGGCTGTTTGGGGAGGCACAGCACTCTCCTAACCGGCCCTCCATACAATTTCCGAAACCCAATTCGGCCCTCAGGCCAAAAGGTTTGCCCGCACCTGCTCTAAAGTTTTATTTTAAAAAATGCTACAATAGTCACTTATTTTTTTAGATGAACCAAAAACGGTCAAATGTGATTCCTGACTTGACAAACAGAAGGCAATGTTAAATGTGTGAATTTTAGTAATGGCATTTAAGTTTGATTTTATACTTAGAGATTACCTACTTTACTGTGGATTGATACCTAAATTAAGTCATTCGACTGTGCAAAATCCTTGTACTTCTGTATTTACCCTGCACAAGATCAGCAAAACAGTCCTTCTGACAAGCAAGTAACAACAATCATAATGTGCTCCCTGTCTTCACCACCCCATCCAAAACCTACATTTACACGTGTTTCCCTTGCTACATCAAGGCAGTTAAACAGATTGCAACAGCTGCAGCTTCCCAGGATTGCAAGATACAGATACTTTAGGAAAGGTTACTTGGATCACCTTTCAAAATAACCTAGTGCACAGGATGCAAAGCAAAACCTGCTAATTTGCAGTTTATATTAAAAGGATACCTTCAGTATTTGTGAGAACGGCACCTTGCAATCAAGTTTATGTTAACTCATTTTGTTCTTAGTTGAATTCCATATTTGATATTCTTTTAATGAGATTACTTAAGTCATGAATTGCTGAACTTGCTTTCTTTCCTTCCCTCTCATAGAAATCTTAATTCTTGTGTTTTACACCTACATACTTGCAATATGTGACATGGAGTTTTGTTTTATTTGGGGGGGAGGGGGGTAAAGTGCTACAAGACTTGTATCCTAGAAAAATTGCAATTCTCATATATATGGTGGCCTAACTAGACTTCCCTTGTAATTTAACTTGACTACATTACACTTCACTTCCTGTTCCTATGTAGGACTGCTACATTCTACCTCATGTGTGGTGGAAGTGAGAAATGTTAATACTGCACAGTTTGCATGCAGTGTCGTTGTAGCCATGTCGGTCCCAGTAAGAAGAGCTCTGTCTGGCTTGAAAGCTTGTCTCTCTCACAAACAGAACTTGGTCCAATAAAAAAATATTACCTCACCTACCTTATCGGATGCATCCGATGAAGTGAGCTTATGCTCAAATAAATTGGATAGTCTCTAAGGTGCCACAAGTACTCCTTTTCTTTTTGCGAATACAGACTAACACGGCTGTTACTCTGAAACTCACCTACCTTGTCTCCCTAATACCACACAGGCACATTCAGAAGTGCCTTGAGGGTTCTGATGGATTCAAAAGGTGCTTTGTAAGCAAAAGATTTTATCAGGATTCTAAGAGTTCTCCAATCTAGTCAAGTTTAACACAATGGACAACATGCAACACTGAAGCTTCAAGAACTCAATTCAACGACAATTATTTTCTAAAATATGCTGTGTGACTGTATAGAGAACAGAATGCCAGTTCTATAGTTTCTTGGAAACAATTCTTAAATGTAATCTCTAAAGGAAGCTTGTTCGTAATGACATGTGCCTGGAGAGGGGAGAAGTCAAGAAATTCTACAGTTCCTCACTACCCACCCCTATGAGTTCCCTACCAATTTGCTGACAAGCTCTGGTGATGACTCATTCCTTTCCTTTTGCTTGAGCCAAGTCACTCTGTTCTCTGCCCTAAAACAAGGCAGGCTTACCTCAATTTTCTGTTTGATAAGAAAGACAAATCAAATATTCAGTCTAAGGAGTCAATTTAGCAAGAGAGAATAAAAGCAGTGAGCTGTAGCTCACAAAAGCTTATGCTCAAATAAATTTGTTAGTCTCTAAGGTGCCACAAGTCCTCCTTGTCTAAAAGCAGTCAGGTGTTTTTCACAAGACAACTCTTTTTCCAATCTGGCACGAATCTTTCATCAAAACTTCAGTGAAGATGGGAGAAAACACTTGCCTTTCCCTAATCTGAGTGAGCTCAAACAACTAACATAACCAACAGCACAAGCACTGTAACACAAAAAAGAGAAAACATCTCTGTGCCCAGTTCAACAGTGGGAAATGAGCTGATACTCCATTTGGATTTCCAAAGATAAGCTACTGGGTATTTGCTTTATGCCAAAGAAGTTTCTGTTTGCTGAGACGCCGAAGAAGCTCTGAAACTGGAAATATTGTTTTAATTTTGTGTATGTTTTTAACAATCCTCATGTCTAAAACCAGCTCAGAGAGGAGCCATATTTGAATATTGTTTAAGTACAGTTTCCAAGCAACTCCATCTGGGCTTCTAAAAGTGAAAACTTCAAAATAATCAAAAAACAAACAATGGGCCCACCTAATGAAGCGTGATGAGCTTAAAAGCTCCTACGTTCAAAATATAGAACTGTGTTTAAATTGCAAAGAAAAAAATTTAAATGACCTTATGACATTTTGCATAGTCTTCTTATATCAAAGTGAGATTTGTATTCCATTTTAACAGCCCATTCCAAAATAAATTGTGAAATTTTTTTGCATCAAGTGCCATATTGTGGAAAACCAGGAAATTAACACAAGCCAATTTTTTTTTTTTTTTTAAAGATTCAAAATGACAAATAACTCAAATCAGAAATACTAACCCATCAAACCGGAAGCAAACATAGTGGTGTTTTCACAGCATTAAAGCAAAAAAGGGTAAAGATATTATTCAGTAAATAAAGTTAGAGTAGAAAAACTCAATTTCTTGTACCACATTCATCTCACTTTAGTTTGTCTACACTTGAAACACCGTTGTAGCACTTCAGCATAGACACTATCTACACTGATAGGAGGGGATCTCCTGTTGGCATAGGTAATCCATCTCCCCTGTCTACACCCATGGGTTAGGTCAGCTTAACCACATCGCTCAGGGGTGTGGATTTTCCACATCCCTGAGTGACGTAGCTGGGTTGACCTAACTTTTTAGCATAGACCAGGCCTATGAGTTTACCACGTCTCTACTGGAAAATTGACAACGTATAGTGGAAAGTTAAAGGCCCAGGGTGCACATACTACTGAGCCATGTTCAATCTCCACTGAAATTTATAAGTAAATAAAAAATGAGTTTTTAATAGGCAATTGTTAAAATTCAAAGAGATGAGCAAGACAGTGCCCGATTTTCTGTATGTGAGACCTAAAAGAATGGGTGTTTAGAGTAGAAATGATGGAAACAAGAGAAAATAACAGAGGTATACAAAACAATGATCAGAGCAAAAAAGCCAGTACTCCAACTGATATACGCTCTCATAAATCACAGAGACACACCAATGAAACTGAGGGGGTAACAAATTTAATACTGATAAAAGGAAACTTTTTTTTAAACACCCAGCACAATTATCCTATGGAGCTCATTGTCAAAAGATATGATACTGACACCAGAGCTTAGTATGCTTAAAAATAGGCTTAGATGTTGAATATTTAAAAAGATTAAAGTTGGGATATTTATAAAAAGTCATGCTTCAGACCTTAAATCATCCACTAACTGATGGGGATAAGAAAAAAATTCCTCTATGGTTACAATATTTTAAATTGTCTATTATGAGGTCCCTTAGACTGCTGTCTGATATATTTGCCTAGACAGATCTCTGGTCTTACCTAGCATGGCAATTCCTATGTTCCTACGTGTAAAAAAGGAACCTTAACCCTGAATCTCCAAGCCCTAAGGTGCTGCATTTTCAGTGTTCAAACAGTAATATTTACATGGAGACATTCTGCACTTTCTTCAACTCTTTAACAAGTGAATAAAGTACCAGACTAATCTGATCATAGGCAATACATTTATAGATAAAGAAAGATGATTCACTAGTTTAGCATGGCTTACAACTGACAACATGCTTCCCCCTCAAAAGCAATCAAAAAATGCCACCCCTAAAGTTTGCAGAAATCATCTGATGTTAAATAGTACTATAGTACCTAATGAATCATTCTGCTCATCTACAGACTCTCTCATTTTAACCCAATTAAAAAAAATGCCTTTATATGAACAGTCTACAATACCGGTTCTCTCTAGAAGAGAGTCTCCAGAATTGTACTTTAATAAGTCCTCTCCCAGAGGCCTCACAATAGTTAACCAATGCAGCATTCCACAACAGGGCAAAGTACAAGGCAAGAACTGAGAGACAGATTACGTTCACAGTTCTGATACAGAAAACATAAATTCCAATTTCTGAATTGAAAACTGACACTTACAATTAGAGGTAATTAAGAATTATGAAATTGACCCTCTATTTCTGTTAGACACACACAGAAGATTTGCAACTAGAGCCATGTCTCATTAAAAGACATGCACATTCATAGACATTCATTTCAGCATAGCATTCTCACAGGTATTTATATTCCTACCTCTTGTCAAGCTCTCAATCTATCAAATGGATAGTTTCTTTCTATCAGTTGGGCTTATAGAAGTCAAACATTTCTATACTTTGAGTCACGGCATGGTTGGGGTTTCTTTGTTTTGTTTTTTTAAACACTACTACTGCAGTTGTGAGTCAGAACCTGTGCTGTTCATTCTGGGGGTTCACAATTCACTTTCCATGTACACAGGAGCTTTGGAAGAAGGCAACCTTCTTCCCACCCCCAACTGAAAAAGCCCGGAGAGAAAATGCAGCTTGTGACTAATCCTGCTAACGAGCCACGGGAGGAGTCACCAGCACAACTCAGCAACTCCCACCCCCTACCTCAGACACAAACCACTTCTCCCAGCACCTCAATCCCCACATCTGCCCCCACATCTGCCCCCCGCCCCCCACCATGCCTCCACTCTGCCTCGGCCAGCCTCCCCTTCCCTCCAGGGCCCACGGGGGGTGTGCAACCCTCAGCCTCCCCGAGCACACACTGGCCCAGCGCATCCCCACTGACACACCTGTGCCATCTGCCCCCCACGTCATCCTACTCCCGCCGGCCCATCCCCCCAACTCGCCCTCCCCAGGCACCTCAGCCCCCCCCCAGCAACTGCTCAGAGCCCTTCCTTTACCCCCCCCCCCACTCCCCCACCTGGGCCCGGCTCCTTCCACCCCACAGCGGGAGGGTAAGCATGGCCCCAAGGACCTCCTCAATCCTCAGCCCAAGGCAGCCCCCATCACCTCATCACACCAGCCCCCCAATACCTCAGGCTCCGGGGCAGCCCCCCCTTCCGCCCCACCCACCTCCGCCTCACCTGGGGGCGCCCCCCGCCTCCCCCGGGGCAGCCCCCCCCCCAGCTCCGCCTCACCTGGGGGCAGCCCTCCGCCTCACCTGGGGGCAGCCCCCCCCCCAGCTCCGCCTCACCTGGGGGCAGCCCTCCGCCTCACCTGGGGGCAGCCCCCCCCCAGCTCCAACTCCCCCGGGGCAGCCTCCCTCAGGGCAGCCCCCCCCCACTCCTCCTCACCTGGGGGCGCCCCCCGCTTCCCTAGGGCATCCCCCCCTCCCTCAGGGCAGCCCCCCCAGCTCCTCCTCACCTGGGAGCGCCCCCCGCCTCCCCCGGGGCAGTCCCCCCCAGCTCCGCCTCACCTGGGAGCGCCCCCCGCCTCCCCCGGGGCAGTCCCCCCCAGCTCCGCCTCACCTGGGGGCGCCCCCCGCCTCCCCGCGGCCCGACCCCGGCTCCTCACCCTGGGCATTGAGCGCGGCTGTGTCCGTCCGAGCGGGCCCGGCGCCTCCCACACACCGGGCAGGGAGGGGGCGCGGCGACGGCGGCAGCCGCTCTGCCGGCTGAGGGGGGGGGGATGACGAACGAGCCCGGCCGGCTGGAGCCGCGGAGACCGTGAGCGAGCCCGCCTCGTCCGCCGGCTCCCCCGCGGGAAACGGCT
The DNA here is from genome assembly GCF_965152235.1 of Eretmochelys imbricata. NCBI lineage: Eukaryota > Metazoa > Chordata > Testudines > Cheloniidae > Eretmochelys > Eretmochelys imbricata. The sequence goes on from NC_135590.1 coordinate 6,532,135, forward strand.
CCTCCTCGGCCAGACACCCCCCCGCGCGCCGCGCCGCGCGATGGCCTGGTCCGCGCGCACTCCCCCGTCAGCATTGGTATGGTCCACCCCCCCAGAGCCGCCATTGGTACGGCCCGCCCTCCCCCCAGTCCCGGCATTGGGATGACCTACTCAGTCACTTCCCATCAGCGTTGGTACGGGCCTTTCCCCCCCCAAAACGGCAGGATGTGGCCGGTCTTACCCCCCGATCAGCATTGGTACGGCTCATGTCCCCCAAACTGGCAATGGTATGGTTACCGTCCCCTTAAACCAGCATTGGTATAGTCCCTCCCAAAGGTAGCCTGGGCATAACCCATCCCGCACTGGAATAACCCGTTCCCGGCCAATTACCGTCTCTCATCTTCCCCCCCCCCCCCACGCCAAGTCAGCACTGGTTTGGTCCAGACCCCCCCCCCATCAGAAATAAAATCAGTATTGGAATGGCCCATTTCCCCCACAATCTCATTGGCCTAGCCTAGGTGCCCTTCCCCCCTATCGATAGTGTCAGGATGGCCCCTTCCACTTCACAATCACAATTGGAATGCCCCATTCCACCCCAACACGAGTGGTGGTATGGCCCACACTGGTATAGGACGCCCCCCCCCCATCTTGGTTTGCCCTACTCTGCTCCTCACACTGCCCCTCCCCCCACCACTTCCTTTCCCTTTGCTTGTCAGGGCCAGGTCACCATGAAGACTGTGGTATGCCAGGTGGACCTGCACCTGCCCAGCTAGGTATCAAAAGCCCTCTACTGCTAATGGTGATTCCCCTCCAGACTCCAGGGCTAGGCTGCTGTGCTTTGGAAACAGGAGGGACCCAATTCAATACCTGCTTGCTGTGAAATTTGTAGTGACAGCCAGGAAGTTCCTAGCTGGCCATGGATTTGTTGCAGTAATGATAAACAGACATTGAGAGCGGGGGCAGTGAACAAAGAGTCCTGGGTGTTGCATAGATGTTATTTCCCATAGAAAGCAAGAGGTAAATGCTGGTTGCATCACAAATTTCCAGGAAGCATCTTTTAATCTTGATTCTGCAGCCCTCAGCATACACAATGAGATTTCTCTTGTGCAAGTGATAATACTTTGCACATGCATAGCATTTTGTACCCACAGACCTCAAAGCTTTTCACAAAGGCGGGCAAATGTGAACCCCATTGTACAGAAGATGGAAGTGACTTCTCCGAGACCATGTATCAAGTCATTGGCACTGTAGAATAGCATCCAGATGTCCTGCCTCCCCAGCTGCTGATCCCTTAGTTTGTAGTCCCTTGGGACAGATACTTTGTCTTTCTATTCCCCTGTAAAGTGCGATGCATACTTGTGGCACTATGTAAAATAATAAAAGATGCAGGATGGGTGGGAATTTACCCCCAAAATGTAGCCAAGGTTGAAGGTTGCCACTGACCAAGGATGCAGTTGTGAGACATTCCCTGCAGGTGGGGTTATCAGTATAAAAGGTGGGTCACTTGGGAAGAATTGCTCCATCTCAGATGCCACAAACCTTGAAATCTTTACCATCAAGTGCAGGTAACTCGCCAGATGAGAACTGCTGCATTCCTGCCCATGAGAACAAACTAACAGGCAGAAAATGGGGCCTTCCCAGGTGAAGTGTAAAAGCTGAGGATGACATGATAAGCCCGGCCCATGCCAAGGAAGATACCGAGCAGGGCGAAGAGAATGTCATGACTCAGCAGCCATTGTTGAAACTCTGCCATCGGCACTGGCCACGGATGAGAGGGGAATGATTTCAGGTTCAGGTGCCAGAAACAGGTCACCCTAACCGTCCGTCTATGATACCGTGGGCAGTGGTGACAGAGAGCTGGAACATCAGCCCAAGGATTCTGTTCTGTTGGGAGAGGACAAGAAGCAGGACAAGAACTCGGGGTACAGGGAGCGAGTGTTTGACTTGAGCAATATGCAAGGAAGAAAGCCCTTTTGGAGACGTTTCAGAGTAACAGCCGTGTTAGTCTGTATTCGCAAAAAGAAAAGGAGTACTTGTGGCACCTTAGAGACTAACCAATTTATTTGAGCATGAGCTTTCGTGAGCTACAGCTCACTTCATCGGATGCATACTGTGGAAACCTTTCCTTTTCTTTTGGAGACGGTATTTTCAGGAAAGATCAAGCTCTTGTAAGAAGTTGTATGGTTATTTAGAGAGGAGAAAGGGCCTTTGTAGGAGGAGAGGGACTATCCTCCCCTGGGAAAAGCACTGAGTGAGGCCAGGAAATCCCCACCCACCCTCTGCAACCTGAGTACAGCAGAGAGATTTCTGGTTCTCTAGCTCCCTTCTCCTCTATAATGAAATCACATTCATCACACACTAACTCATCTGACTGAGTGCCACCCCTGTTTGTCTCTCATAGCTCAGAGACAGTTATGCCTCTCCAGCAAGGTGGCATTTCATGGGCAGCTCTAGGGACGTATTTGGGCTCTTATGAACAACAGGCAAAGGGCAAGCATTTTAGTATATCGGTTTAGTGGTGCTGGAGTAAGGCATCAGGATGACAGTCTCTGGGAACAAAGTCCTTGTTTATTATCTACCCCACACGAATAGCACAGGCAGGAGCAAGGCAATTTAAATGATTCCACAGTTATCGACTAACCCACTTACTTTCACTGCGCAGGACTGCAGGTTGTCTGCAGGAGAGTTCAGGACCTCTGGCTCAGAAAACACAGGGTCCAAATTCCTGGCCAAATTCCAATTTAGGTAATTACATTCTGCCTCTCTCAATCCTCCTTGCAGTTCCAATTGGAGATGCTGCTCTTCCTTACTTCCTGTCCTAAACTGTTGGGTGATGCTACTGTGCAATGTTACCTGGCAGCCACGTTCCACCCAGGAAGTGGCCACACTTAAGAGTCATGCTTTGGCATCTCGTGAAAAGCAGCAGAGATCACACACTTTCCTACAATACAAGGAGTTGTGTATTTAATTCCATTCTGTTCAGTGATTAGGGATCTTGGCAGATCTTACTAGATAACAGGAAGTTATGTTCTTGATGGACAGTTTACGTACTAAGTCAATTCTTAAAGGCCTAGTGCCAATACTTTATACTGTTTAGAACACTACATCCTTCAGTATTGATTCAAGTTATCTCATTCCTGGTCCATCTTACAGCAGGTGTCCTACATAATGTTCTCTGAGATCCCATTTCAGAGGAGATTCCATAGGGCAGGCGGGCTAGGCAGTGCCTACCCTGTTTTGAATCAGATTCATATTGATCTTTACCTGCTGCTCTAAATTAGCTCTAAGAGGCATCTGTACCTGTCAGAGTTGCATCTGACATGTAGGGCAGGTCAGGAAGAGACTGTCAGTTCCATATCTTGTGATAAAAACATGAAACCGCATGTTGGCCAACACAAAACAACTGCAAGACAGAAACCAAAGATAACATTGTGCTCAGTGCTCTGAGGAACTTGTCCCAGGAAGAAGGAAAAACAAATGACCATAAACCCTGGAGAAAAGCATGGTTGTGTTGTTCACCGAGCAGAGAAGTTTGATTGTACTAGAAGTCACCAGCTAGTAATTAGGGGAGGTGGCGAGCATTGGAAAAGAGGGCAAACAGACTTGTCACGCTGCTTCTCTCAGTTCATGAACAGATCTGTAGAGATACATTAGAGGGGATAAATGATTTTGGGTGGCTCAAAGGGTCATAACACTGGCCCTCATGTATCCCACAGCTGTGGAGTTTGCCATGGAAATCCACCTCTTATGCACAATTGTGCTCCTAAATCCTAGTCTTCATTTTTAAAAAAAGTGTCTGGCCCTTACGGTTGCAAAGGGAACCCTGAAGACATGACCCAAATGTAACCAAGCTTGAGTCTATAGGCAGCCTGAAACAATAGCTCTGGGAGAGCAAAACAGTCTCACGTCTTCCCTTGGCATTTACCAAAGCGCTGATTCAAAGAGAAAGCTTAGATGGCTGGAGTAATGGGGTAAGATCAGGGGACTGAGGCCTGATCCAAAGGCCACTGACATCAATGACTCCAACTGACTCCACTGGGCTTTGGATCAGGCCCCAAATCCTGATCTCCGTTATTCTAGTGTAACTCATTGGACTTCCACAGGAGGCTACTCCAGTGAGATGAGTGGAGCCAGACCTGGGGCATTTACGAACCTTACTGCCATTGGTGATTTATTATGATGTCAGTTCCCAATGTCAGACAAATACCCAACAAAAACAATGCATTCTGTATTCTGGGAATGGAAATAGTTCTCAAGCTTCATCCCGACAAGCTGAGAGCAGGGAGGGAGAAGGGAATTGGGAGAAGGCCCCAGAGCATGCGTAGGGGTGAGCAACAGTCACACAAAAGGGAGAACAGGTTGAGTAGCCTGATTCATCTGGCTGGGCTCCAGGTGGCTCCAGGGAAGCTGAAGTGAAAGGTATGAATGACACACTGATCTGCTTCCTTGTAGAAGGGGTGGAACACCGGATACAGATGACTCAGAGCTTGGGCTCAGCAGGACCCTGCCCCTTCTTACAGCTCTGACTCCACTTCTGGCTGGACTCCATCTAGAACAAGGAAGAGAAACCTGGATGAGAGTTTCAATCCTGGCCGCATGGCTGTAACTAACCAAAACGGTCATTCTCCCCCCCTCGCTCCCTCCGCCCCACCCAGTACTCACGCTCCTGTAAAACAGTGCCACAAACTTTCCTTTCCTGGTGTCATGTGGGATTATTGCCCTGGGCACAACATCAAGCAGGCATACTGTCTGGGTGTGACATTTATATAATGGGAGGGTGTTGAAGGGCCGCATCACTTAAGACCCATGTATGTCCTAATTTGGGGGATTCAGTGGTGTATAGACCTTGTGCTGAGCCCCTGCACAGGGCTATATTTCACTCTATGAAGGCCTTGGACGGAAGGCACTGTAGACACGGAAAGTTCTGAAGAGGACTTATGCTCTGTATGAGCTGGTGTTTTGATGTGCTTGGTTCTATTCTGAAAATTGGATTATTTTTCCTCTCCAAAGTTCCTGTTGTCTCATCTTTGCCTATTTGGGTATGTTTACACTGCAATTAGGCACCATAGCTGGCCCGGGCCAGCTGACTCGGGCTCATGGGGCTTGGGTTAAGGGGATGTTTAATCGCATGTCCATGTTCAGGCTTGGGCTGCACCTCCCATCTTACAGGGCCTTAGAGCCCGGGCTCCAGCCCAAGCCCGACCATCTACACCGCAATTAAACAGTCCCTTAGCCCGAGGATCCCAAGTCAGCTGGCACAGGCCAGGCACCAGTTTTTAATTGCAGTGTAGACATACCCATTGTGTGCAGAGTGCACTCCACGTGCTGGTCTATTTCAAATACCCCACACTCACCACCAGAGGGCAGCAGAGCACAGCATTCAATACACAGGGTGGGGAGTCTGAGACCAAAGGGGTTACAGAGGTAGAAGCGATATTAACCTGTAATAATAATGAACGATGATGATCTTTTTGATCTGAGCCCCTGAACCCAAACTTCCTTTTTTTAGCAGAAGAGATTAAGAGAGGGATGCAAAGGAGAGAAAGACTCAGGACTCCCCTTCCAGGCCCCCTCTCAAGAGGAGCCCCCTAGAACCCCCACTGCTTTTTAGTTATGCAGGTAGCTGCAGCAGGAATGACACTGACAAAAGCTGGAACAAGAGTTCCTCTATTCTCCAATCCAGCACGAAAACCCTCCACATGGGCCCCTTCCCAGGCTGCAGATGGGCGTCTCTGTGGCACGCATCCATTTGTGAAGTATGCAATAGCTAGTGCCTAAAGCCCTCAAGGCTTCCTTCTCTCTGAAGCCAACATAGGCAGCCTTGTAGAGAACAGTCATCCCAATTTCAGAGGATAATTGTGATAGCACAGAAGCCAGAAGCCAGCACATCCACCAGGCAGTCCTCTGCTTCCTTATTACACCCATGTAGAATGGGGCAGAGGGCAGGAAGTGCAGGGAGGACCACACACTCGGCACTGGAATTGATCGACTTCCCAATTCCACCCAGAGGAAAAGAATATCCACCCTGTAGCTTTGCCTTGGGGATGGAGGGATGCTGCAGCCAGTTAAACAACCAACAATTAACTATTATTCACGTGTATTTCTGTAAACACAGAGGCCCCAACTAAGATTGGGGCCCTATTGTGCTCCGCGCTGTACATAATAAGAGAGCATCTCATCCCCAAAGAACAAACTCAAAAGACAAGACAAAGGGTGGGAGAAGGGAAGCGCTATCCACATTTTACAGATGGGGAACTGAGGCGATCAAGTGACTTGCCCAGTCTGTTGCAGAGCTAGGAACTGAAGCCAGATCTCCTGAGTCCCAGCACTACCTTAACCAGCCAACCTTCCCACCTGTAAAAATGACGACAAACTTTAAACTAGGTACATGCATCTTTTCTCTGAAGTCCTTGAATTAATGGGTCAAATGCAAATGGCTAATGGGAACTACTGTGTGCTACCCACACGGCAGCTCTCAGTACTGTCCTAGCACAACGGCATCAGCTGTGATTTTCTTGCCAAGCCACGTGTGAAACTATATTGATCCTCCCCATCCACATTTACACTAGCCCCAACAGCACCACCCTTCTGCAACATGTGTAGCAGGGATTCGGGTTACCACGGAGCGACATTCTTTTCTTGTCTCTGGCTACTCAAGAAGCACGTAGCGTTGGATCATATTAAAGAAGTTCTGTATTAAAATCACAAATGAGTTTGATTCCCCATAGTTTAAATTCCAGGGTATTACTAATTAAGAGGTCTGGTTGGTTTTTGGTACTGTTTCTCTCCCTCTCTGTGTGAAACTTGCAAGCTGCTAATTGTGTTAGTACATAAGACAGAGTCTGTTCTCAAAGCAACTCTTTGTAACAACAACTACTCACACAGAGAGAGACTCAAAGCAATACTCTGTAACAACAGAAACAGCACCCAGAGACTCCCCGCCCTTTTGTTGTATTCATCTCGCTTTGTTAACAATTGTGATTAAAATAGAGATAGAGGATGTATGTGGATGGATGCTTGGTGTGGATAAAATAACTGAATGATCAGGGAGGTGCCAGCCTAAGAAGCCAGTGTCCATCGGCTGAAAAGGACCCCCGGAGGGCAGACTGGGATCCACCAACAGCCTCAAGGATGGGAGAACCAAAGAACAAGATAACATCTGGCAGCACGGAGCCGTCAGGAATGTGCCATCTGCTGATTGATTCAGCAAAAGCATGATGAAGCAATTCCCATAGACTGGCATAGGAAGAAACTCCTATAAAAATGGACTCTAGAAAGTGAGAACTTTGGAGTCTGATTCTGCAAACCAACTTCCAGGAGCATCAGATGAGCATCTGACAAGGCCCTGCTCCCTCCTCATGTCCAGGCCACCTGGCCAGTGGCTTGGCATGAGCAACTCTAACACTGGTAACTATAACAACCTTGCAGGACCTGTGTGTGTATGAATGAATGTGTGAATAAATATGAAATTGAATGGAATGTTATAGCTATAACTAACTGCTTACTATGATTCTTTCTGTAGTCACGATAAATGTGGCATTTTGCCTTTTCCCCTTTAATAAGATCCTGCTGGTTTTTACTTTATTGGTATAACAGTAGAATGCTAATTTAACAGAAGAGACTGAGTGTTCAGGTCAAGTCGAGTTAGGCAGCCATCAGTGGGCAGTTGGACAGAAAAAAAGAAAAATAAAAGAAATGTAGTGGGAGCAACAGGATCCCAATGAAGAGGAGAGAGAGGCAGGGAAGGAAAGCTAATTGGAAACTAGGTAACGTGTGAGATGTATGGGGTCAGGGATGTGATACAGACACGGTCATGGAGCTCCAGGCAGACATGCTAGTCCAAAGGCATCTCTGGTGTCAGTGGACGCACACCAGCATGAGCTGTTCCCAAGTGTACTAAATTGTACAGGAATTTTCTGGGAAATATTTTGCTAGAAGTGTGCTGAGACCCTTATATTTCATTTCTGACGTTGCACTCGGCGCTGCGGTAATGGGCAGCAGGATCAGACCTCAAGATATGTGCACTTATGAGTAAGAGTTTTGGCAAAACTAATCTCTCATTTGTGGTGCTTTGTAAGGAAAAGATCTAAGGAAGGGGGGGAGGGAGAGGCAGATTCTCAGCTGTGTTCAAGCTTACAAGTAGCGGGGAGGAGGGAACCGCCCAGAAGTTGGTTGTGGCTCCCTAATCTTAAACAGCCCAGCCCTGGTGCAAGGCCTTTTGCCAGTAGAGGATTTAGGCCAGGGACCAGCAACCTTTGGCACATGGCCCATCAGAGAAATCCGCTGGCAGGCCGCAACAGCGTCCGCAGGTTCAGCCGATCGCAGCTCCCACTGGCCGCGGTTCGCCGTTTCAGGCCAATGGGGGCTGCGGGAAGCAGCGGCCAGCACATCCCTCGGCCCACGCCGCTTCCTGCAGCCCCCATTGGCCTAGAACGGTGAACCGCGGCAATTGGGAGCTGCAATCGGCCGAATCTGCAGACGCTGCAGGTAAACAAACTGTCCCAGCCTGCCAGCGGCTTTCCCTGACGGGCCGCGTGCCAAAGGTCACCGATCCCTGATTTAGGCATACGTGGAGCTCTGCTGTGCTATCTCCCTCCCTGACCTAGCCCTAGAAAACCCCTGATGCACTTATGCCAGAACAGAAGAATTCTCCACCGGCCATCTCTAGACTTTGTAGTGGACAGGAGAATCTAGCCTGGAAAGAGAAACAGAGAGAGGCAGAAATGAACCAGGGCCCTTATTTTGAAAACGGCCATACACAGGCAGACAGGCTCAGGCTGTCTGAGGGTATTTCTACGCTACGGCAGCATCACTATGGCACTGCAGCTATGCTGCTGTAGCATCGTAGTGTAGATAATTCCTCTATGGACGGAAGGGGTTTTTCCATCAGGGAAGGTAACCCAGCCCTCCGAGAGGCGGTAGCTAGGTCGATGGAAGCATCTTTGGAGCAGAGGGGCTGATTCTGGACAGCAGAGCCAGCGTGCACGGGCAGAGCGTCTAATCTTGTGTCTTGCTATTGAAAGAGCCGGTGAAGTGACTGGGGCAGTGGGGGCCCGTTCGCAGGAGCGGGGATGGAATGTTTGGACCAGAAGGATCTGGGAAAGTGTCATGGCACTTGGGACGGCACAGGAACCATGTGGTCTGGGAAGGAAGAGAAGGTTAATAGGTTGCAGGGTGAAGCATGTGAAAACTATGTCAGGGGTGTGATGCTGAGCTGGACCAATGGAAAGGGGGAGCGTGACTGAATCAGGAAGGAAAGTGAGAGCAGAGAAAGAAGCTCAGATGGTGAGACACTCTGAACAGATAGCGGGCTCTCACTGCACTGAGACTGGTAAGGTCCTTTCACTAGGACCAGGGTCTTGGCACTCATAGTTCCCCCTTGGAGTTCCTTTCCTAGGGAGCACGCTCATCAGCTCCTCTGAGAAGTCTCTCTCCTCAGAAGTTTCTTCCCTTCTAGGGCCTCCTGAGTGAACCCTCAGGTGACAGACACTCACTATCAAGCACGGCAGGATTTTCTAGAGTAGCCACAGCTTTTATGAACTGTTGGTCTATTCCACTCTTGCGCTGTGTTGCTGGACTATGAACCAGCCAATCCATTAATCATAGGACAATCACTGCTCACAATGGCTTGAAGGTCTGTAGCTTCCAGGAACGGGATCCTGTCAACCAGTAAAGGAACGCTGCCTTCACCAGCAGCACTGACAGAGATCCCTACAACCAGTGACCCTCAAAGTTTTCTTTCTGAAAAATCGCTCGGTGCAACTGTGATGCTGGTAGACCAGGTGCCAGCTCATGCCAAGGCCCTGAGGTCTCAACTGAACACTGACAAATGCATCGCTGGAAACCAGTCTGGTTCACCTGCATGTTAGTATTGTTAAAATAGGTATCAGATTTATAGAAATGTGTTTGGTCTTTATGAAATGCTTGTGAGTTGCTGCGTGCATTAATCTCACTCTATAGCCTGTGTTATAAGTTAGTATTTACATGTTTGCTCTGAAACTGTAAACTCCCAGTCAGGAGAGAAGCATTACCAAATGTGAAATAATAGTTTTCCACAAGAGGTGTCATCTCCTGCCCAAGAGAAGACCCATGTGCACCAGACAAGCCACTGTGGAACACCAGAGGACAAAAAACTTTGCTGATTGCTCCTCCCACACCCAGGAAGAGGAGATGTGAAGGTGGACTCATCCCATCGGCTTGAACTCGGGTGGGGGAAGAAGGAACTGTACCTAGCTATGCTGCTTGGACTCTGAGGGGCAAAGATTTCTAAGCATAAGCAATATGGGGTGCGTGCCCTGCTTCGTCCCCTGAGGTTGGTACTGATGTTCCTGAGTCACTCCAGACTCAAGCTGTCAAAGTCAGCAACGTTACTGGATTTCATGAGAATCTGCAGGGAGAGAGTTCCTTCCGCATTAGTTCAGCCTCGGGCCTCCTGTCACCACTACCTTATGTGTGGGATTTATAAACTCCCAACAGATTCAGCTGCTTCCTGTAGTATCTCTTCTTCCTCCCTTGCATTCAAAATCAGCTCATCTCCAACAGCTCACTGTGGTGCTCTGCAAAGCCTTTGTAGCTGGACCCTATTGGAACTGGATCAACCTCTAATGTCCTCCCTTCCAGGGATCTTAGATCTGCTTCCAAAACTACATTACTCCACCACCTGGAATCTGTGAGAACACAAGGCACTGCAGTTCCTTCCAGCAAGAGTGTCAAGGGGTCACATTTGTACCTACCATAGTGCCCCTAGAAGGCAACATCTGGCTCAACACATGTTGCTAGTGCTTAGGCAGGATAGCACGAGTTCAGGACTAGATCACCAGCCCTCCAGCTGTGGTTTTATTTTCTTTGGTTGGTTTGCAGTAAATGTCATAGCCTGTGTGTGTTTGGTCTAACCTTCACACTCCTGTCCCATCCTACACTCTGCTCCCTGTGTCCCCATAACACCTCCCACAATCCCAAACTCCACAGAACACCGCTCCATATCTGCAACCCATGTCCCCATAACACCCCCATACCGGCAATCCCTGTGCCCCAACACCCCCAACCCCAGTATCCCCACAACCCCCCCATACCTGCAACCCCAGTATCCCCATACCAGCAATCCCTGTGCCCCAACATCCCCAAGCCCAGTATCCCCACAATCCCCCCATACCCGCAAGCCCAGTATCCCCATAGCGGCAATCCCTGTGCCCCAACACCCCCAACCCCAGTATCCCCACAACCCCCCCATACCTGCAACCCCAGTATCCCCATACCAGCAATCCCTGTGCCCCAACATCCCTAACCCCAGTATCCCCACAACGCCCCCATCCCCACAACCCCAGTATCCCCATAGCAGCAATCCCTGTGTTCCAACCCCAGTAGCCGCAACCCCTGTGCCCCGGGTCCAGGCCACTCCCCTCCTCCCCATCCGAGGCCCCGGCGCTCCAGCAGTGCCTCCGGGACGGCGTCCCCACCCCCGCCCCGCCCCGCCCCGCCCCGCCCGGGCTCCCCCGCTCCCAACCACGTGCAGCCACCAGCCCCAGGACGCGGCACATGCGCACTGCAGCACTTTCGGAAGCCCCGCAGCAACTCGCGAGCACACGCCACGGGGCCGGGGGAAGGCAAAGGCAAGCGCACATGCGCATTGAGGCCACTTCGCTACACCCTGAGTTTTCGACCGAGGAGACGGAGAGAGACGACAATACGCATGCGCTCCGTAGATGCAGCCGACGCTTTGTTCTCGACTCAAGGCGTTGGTGGCTCATGCGCAATGTACCTCGCCTAAGCGTCAGCGTGCTGCGCAGGCGCACTGAGTTCCCGAGGCACTTTGTTTTCGGCGGCGCTTGTGACTTAATAAGGCGCCGCTCAGCGCGACGCGTGCGCAACGAGAGTCTCGCGCGCGGGTCTTCGCGGGCTGAAGGTTGCGCGTGCGCACGGCCAGCCGCGGGCGACGGTTGGGCATGCGCACCGGTGCCCGTCGGCGCTTTGTTCTCGACGGAGGCGGCAGCGCATGCTTGGGGCTTGAGCCGTCTGTGACGGGGGCGGTGTGCGAACGTCCACGCCGCACGGGAGCGGGCGGCGGGAGCGCAGGCGCAGTGGGCCAGGGGCTGTTGGCGGCGGCGGCGGCGGGGGAGGCGGTGTTTCCGGCTCTTCACTTCCTGTCTTGGGAGCCCCGGCGGTCGGTGCGCGGCAACCCTGTTCGCCCTCTCGGTCCCCCCGCTCGTTCGGCCGCCCCCCCGCCCCCTCTTTCCGCGGATGCAGCGCCGCGAGGACCCCGCCGCCCGGCTGGGCAGAGCCCCGGGCCCCGCCGCCCGGCCAGGGGCGCCGGGGCCCCGCCGGCCGCCCCGCGGGGGAGCCCGAGGGGCCGGGGCCCAACCGCCGCCGCTCCTCCCGCCCGCCGCGACCGCCGCCGCCTCCCAGACCCCCGCCGCCGCGCCCACCCCGCTCCTGCCCGGGGCCACCGTCAAGATGGAGCCCGAGAACAAGTACCTGCCTGAGCTCATGGCCGAGAAGGACAGCCTGGACCCGTCCTTCACCCACGCCATGCAGCTGCTGACGGCAGGTAGCGCCGGGGAGGGGGAAGCAGGCCCGGGGAGGGGGGCGGGCAGGAGAGATCGGGAGTCGGCTAGGACGAGATCGGGGGGGGGGGGGCCGGTCCAGATGGGGGGGCCGGCTGGGACGAGGGGGGGCCGGTCCAGATGGGGGGGCCGGCTGGGACGAGGGGGGGCCGGCCGGGGGGGAGCACCCGTCGGTCACCCAGGCGGCGCTGCTCCTGGGCGCCAGGCACCGGCTGGGGCGCCCGGCCCTCTCCCCCCCCAACTCCGCTGACATGGGGCAACGGGGCTGGGAGCGGGCGAGGAGACCCGCCCTTCCCCGCGGCCGCGATCGGCGGCGGCAGGACGAGGGCCGGGGCGTCTCCGTCCCGGCCGGCCCCGCTCTTTGTTCGACGCTCAGAGCGGCTCTCCCGGCTGCGCCCCGAGCGGGGAAGGTGCCCGAGTGCCCCGCTCCTGGGAAGGGGCCCGCCCGGGGTGGGGGGGTCGGGTCCCCGTGGAGCAGGGGAGCCCGGGGACTGGCTGCCATGAGGCTGTCCTGCCAGACGCTTCCCTCCCTTCGGGCCCTTCTCCTCCTCGCAACCGATTGGTCTCCGTGCCGGGAGGTGGGGCAGAGGCCAGGGTCTGGGGAGGTTTTGGGGAGAGGCTTAGCTGGGGAGGGGGACGGTCGCCTTTTGCCCTGGGCATGTTACAGTTCGCTGCGTAAACTGTCTCGTCTGCAGGGTTTAAGCAGTGAATGGGGAAGTTAAATCGCCACGGCGGGGGGGTAGTTTAATCGTTCAGCTTGCTCCTGCCATGATGTACTTTGGACGGATTGGTAGTTTTAAGATACACACATCTATGATTGTTTAAATGGCATCCAGCCCCAATGGTTAATTCGGGGATTAAACACAAACCTAGAACTTTCTTCTTTAAGAAAGTGTGATTTATCTTGGCCCTTTTCATCCTTGGGGGAGAGGAGACTAAAGAGAATGGTAGTAAACTATTTTTTTTATGTAGTCTCTATTTCCGATTCCTTTGAAACGTGGGATTGTGTGGTTTTTTTATTCACCGCTATGAAAATCTGTGTTAGAGCTTGTTTTATGCCTCTGATGAAACTAAATGGAAATGGCATGGCAGTCTTTGTTCTGTGACTAGGCTAGCACTCTCTTTCTTTCCCCTGATCATCACTGTCCAATCGCCTGGTGGCTCGGATTTCTCCGTATCACCACAGCGCAGCTGTGCTGTAGTCACATTCAGTATCTGTATCAAGTAGACACGGCTGTGTTGAAACACAGTTGTTGTTTTAAAAATTAGAACAAGTTAAAACGCTAACGTCTTCCTCTGCGTAACAAGGTGGAGAGGCCGTGTAAACTAACACACAAAGGATGTTATATTTATTTTAGACAAGAAGAGTAGAATTTAGCCTCTTGTTACGTCTGTTTGATTTAAAAGTATGTTTGATACTAATGCAATTCTTTATGAACTGCATTATTAGAAAGCAGTTCTAATATGGCATTGCCAATATTAATACAGTAGATACATCACTCCTTTCAACTCCTCATGTAAAACTGGGAAACTGATTTAAATCTGTCATCTTCGTTGTACAAGTGATTTGATGTGGCTCAGTTCTGAATTTGTGTCTTGGTGCCACTGGTATACCTCTTGGTTTTGATAAATTAGATGTGTAGTATTCCCAAGGTAATTAAGTGGTCTTTTTTAAAACTGTCATGTTTTCCTGAAAACAATGTTTATAGATGAGTCTTATAATATCTTAGTCTATAACAATACTTCCAGTAACGTGCCCTTCAACCAACTGGTGTTCTCAAACAGCAGAGGAAATATCTCTCAGAGTTGTATTAATGAAGTGAAACCTTCTGGGTGCAGTACAGATTTGCTAATTCTTGCACAGAGAATGGTGTTCTCGCCACAGGTAACTCTTTAATTGCTGAGTGGGTGTACTGAGGATTTATACTAAATATTTCATTACATTTACGAGTATCTTTCCATGTATTACAGCAAAGTGCCAGCTCTGCTATGGATTGAACTTTTCTTTCTGTTTAAAGCTTAACTACTCTAAGTGCTCTAAAATCCTCATGTTTCACTCAGATTATCTTCAAAAAGAAAAGGAGTACTTGTGGCACCTTAGAGACTAACAAATTTATTTGAGCATAAATAAAGCATAAAGCTTATGCTCAAATAAATTTGTTAGTCTCCAAGGTGCCACAAGTACTCCAAGGTGCCACAAGTACTCCTTTTCTTTTTTGCGGCTACAGACTAACACGGCTGCTACTCTGAAACCTGAGATTATCTTGACATTTGCTGGGCCTCATGGCTGCAGGGTAGTATGAGTGGTCCAAATTTGAGGTCAATTGAGCCAAGGGGCTCTGCTGAGTTAAGGTTGCCGTGTGTGACTTGTCCTCTTCCAGAATGTGGAGAGTGGCTAAATTTCTGAAAGCCAGGAAGTGAAGAGTTAAGGTACACACTACGTCTGTGACACACCCTTAACGCTACCCTCTTTGAGTGGTGCCCAGTTTGGCTTTGTTTGAGTGACTTTCTCAGCAATATTTACTGTACAGAATTTGCAGTTTGTACTCTAAAAGTCTGTTCAATTACTCTAAGGATATCTACACAATCATAACTAAAATTTAGGTGTCCTATCATCATTCATAGTTTGGTTTGGATTACATGAGCAGATTACTAGATAGGATAATGTATAAAGGGTCTGACATTCTAGTCAGTCAAAGCTCTGAGTATAGAAACTAAATTAAATCTCATCCTGAACTGTCTCTCTTCTAATATAGTCTGAAGTCACTGGCAAAATTTAAATACTGCAGCTGGGTTCTTGAAACCTAGTTAGTGAATAAACAAAGGTCTTCAATTTCAGTGCTATCTTGCAACTTTCACAAGATCACCCCAGTCCTGAATATATACAGTTGTCATGCTGTTGCCAAGGGACTTGAAAAAAGAGAGCTTGTGTTCAGAGCAGTTTTTTACGTTGTGAAAGGATATTTATAGTCTGAGTTGTGCTTGTACAATTTCTTCAGCCACTGTAACATCTAAGGACTCATTCTCTTATAAAGTCCTCCAGTAACTTACTCTTGATGATTTGTGATGCCAAAGGATCTGAATTCTTCATATGGGTCAGGGAAAGCATATTTTACACTTCCAGAGGCTGTGTAAGATGGCTTTGACCGAGATCCTGCTTGGACTCCAGTGTCTTTTATCTTCCTTGGTTCCTAGGAGTCCTACAAAGGATAAAACATCTTAGATTTGGGCCATTTAGATCAGTCATCTCCACTGAGGTAGATATTACCCCTTTTGGCAAAGTGACTACGTAGTGTTGGACATTTGATCGGTCAAATATTGTCAAAAATGATCAAATTTTAAAGCACTAATTTTTTAGAACAGTAACAGAAGAAGAGTAAGACTTTATGGTCTCCAGTTAGCTTAACCTTACATGCTTATGCCTTGCTACAAAAAAAAGTTACTTAACTGAGTTATTTTAACTCAGAAAAACGTGGAACAATGAACTGAAGTTCTCTGGCACCATGATGCAATCAAAAAGTTAATCTGCCACCTACATCAGGGCATTCTTGCTAAAATATTTAACAATATTTGATTGTGGTCAAATAATATGCAGTCAGTTGACAAGTCAATTGAAGAGTTCAGAACATGGAACATCAGGTGCAGATCCCAAATAACCACCAAATAATCGGTTGGATCAGTTCCTCCATTTCTCCTGATCCTTCAGCACTGTGGGTGAGCGACTTGGTCCCATAGGGCCCACAGTTCCTCAGAACCTATGTCCAGTGCCATGTTCTTCTCAGCTTCCAGATAAGTGGGTACTATTGCACTGTAACTTCACCTCGAGGAGCCTGGTTCAGACACTGTGTTTGGGGTCTTTAATATGCCCAACTCCACAGCTCTTATGTCTTATGCAGCATTTACTCGATATGGGTCCTGTGAACTTTGACAAGAGACCGTGACTGCTGCTTCCTTTCCATCCTACATGTCTTCAAAGAAAAGCAGATTTCTCTGGAGATACCTGTCGCTTCTATCCAAGTAGCTGAGAATCAGTAGTACTGCCTGATGAGGAGTCAGTCTCTCTCTCAGGAGCTGGTAGCACAGTGCTTTTATGTCTCATCCCCAGCTGATGCTATGTTGATGTTGTGTCCTCCCTCCAAGTGATGTAAGGACCTTTCACGATTTGATGGGCAGAATGGCTGTCGCTGTTGTCAGATGGAAACAGGTTTAAAAAGGTGTGTTCATGGTAGAAGCCTTGGCCGTTTTCTTGTCGCTGTCATCAAAGCTATACCTAGCAGCTAAGGGCTTGTCTACATGGTGCGGTAGTGCATGTCAGCATGAATTCTGATGGACACCATATTGCATGCTGACTGGGCTGTGCAGACCCTGCTGGCACACAATAGGCCGGTTAGTGCACGACATAGTGGTGTGCCCCTAAGGAAACCTTTTGAGTTGCTATTTCTGCTGACGGTGTCCATTTTGAAAAGAATTATGGTGTTTCACAATCACCTGATGAAATGTTTCTTTAAAGGGTACAGATTTGTATCCTCCCATTTGAAAATCTGCTGATCCTCTGGACTTTAATTTGGTGTTTCCAAAGCTTATGGAAAGACCCATTGAACCTTTGAGTTCTGTTTTGTTAAATTCTTGTACTGGGCCCATCCCGGTGGTATGAGGGCCTTCCAGAATGAGATGTTAATCTTTTGTTTAGTGTCCTGTTGCATGTGATTCCCCCTTCATTGAGCTGGCGCGCTCTCTCGCGCTCGCTCTCTCACTCAGTGTCATCTCTGTCCACAGCTAGGACGATGTCAGGGTTGTAGACCAGGGGTCTCAAACACACGGGCCGCATGTGGCCCAAAGAGTTATTTTCTGTGGCCCGCCATAGCTCCCCACACCCTTGAGCCTACCTCCCAGCGCTTGCTGCTGCCAAACATTCCAGGAGGGGAAGAGGCTGGGCAGGGATTTGGGGAAAGGGTTGGAATAGGGGCAGGGAGGGGGTGGAGTTGGGACAGGGACTTTGGGATGGGGCGGGAAGGGGCAGGGCCAGGGCCTCATGGAAAGGGTGGAGTGGGGGCAGGGAAGGGAGGGGCTTTTGTATCTTTGAATGAAAAGTTGTCAGTGATGCTGCCCTCAGGCCAGTGTACTAGTCCTCATGTGGCCCTCATGGTGATTTGAGTTTGAGATCCCTGTTTTAGACCCTGATGATTGACTTACTGTATACAGTATTTCACAAAGGTGCTTCGGCTTCTAGCCACATTTCTGACCAAGACTGTACCATGATTTCATCTCTGTCTGTTGCACTACCTTTCTTTCCCCACCACACTATAATTGGCTAGCTATAAAATCTACAGATTAAGACTAAAAGCTAGGGTCATGTGTTTAAAGCCAAAAAAGTTTTTCCAGCTGTGATGACTTGACAGGATTGAAAAGCCCTGTTGACTCTTGAGGGGCAGGTTAACATGTTTGAAGATTCGCAAAAAGAAAAGGAGTCCTTGTGGCACCTTAGAGACTAACCAATTTATTTGAGCATGAGCTTTCGTGAGCTACAGCTCACTTCATCAGATGCATACCGTGGAAACTGCAGCAGACTTTATATATACACAGAGAATATGAAACAATACCTCCTCCCACCCCACTGTCCTGCTGGTAATAGCTTATCTAAAGTGAGCAACAGGTTAGGCCATTTCCAGCACAAATCCAGGTTTTCTCACCCTCCACCCCCCCACACAAATTCACTCTCCTGCTGGTGATAGCCCATCCAAAGTGACAACTCTTTACACAATGTGCATGATAATGAAGTTAGGCCATTTCCTGCACAAATCCAGGTTCTCTCACTCCCTCACCCCCCTCCAAAAACCCACCCCCATACACACACAGACTCACTCTCCTGCTGGTAATAGCTCATCCAAACTGACCACTCTCCAAGTTTAAAACCAAGTTAAACCAGAACATCGGGGGGGGGGGGGGTGGTAGGAAAAAACAAGAGGAAATAGGCTACCTTGCATTGAGCATGAGCTTTCGTGAGCTACAGCTCACTTCATCAGATGCATACCGTGGAAACTGCAGCAGACTTTATATATACACAGAGAATATGAAACAATACCTCCTCCCACCCCACTGTCCTGCTGGTAATAGCAGTGGGGTGGGAGGAGGTATTGTTTCATATTCTCTGTGTATATATAAAGTCTGCTGCAGTTTCCACGGTATGCATCTGATGAAGTGAGCTGTAGCTTACGAAAGCTCATGCTCAAATAAATTGGTTAGTCTCTAAGGTGCCACAAGGACTCCTTTTCTTTTTGCGAATACAGACTAACACGGCTGTTACTCTGAAACATGTTTGAAGATTGTTAGATAGCCATGTTGTAGCTCAGGCTTCCCCCAGGGTGCAACACAGTCAATTAATGTGCCTCCAAATGTGATGGTCTTCATTTTAACAAGTGTTAAATTGGCTTTTCAGTCCTGTTAGGACAACTTGTTTGAGCTAATACAAAATTGAAAGCCACATATTTAGGGCTTCTGAAAGTTGCACCGGTTTAATTAAAGATGTAATTGGAAACCAATTTAATTAAACCGGCACAAACTCCTTTGTGAACACATTAATTTTGGTTTATTTTAAATTTATTAGGGATTAGTTTAGGATAGACTGAAATAAGCAACTGTTAAACCAAAATAAGTTTAGCTAAATTCAATTAAAGTCTTACCCTTATGTAAAATGGTGCAGCTTTGGTGCAACTTTCGTGTGCAGACAAGACTTGACCTAATTCCCAGTGGTTGCCTCCTTGAAATGGGAGTGTTTGAAGAACTAATACGTTTTGGGACTGGTTCCTCTGGGGCAGTAGGAGCTTTCAGGTGGGTGCTTTGTTTGACTCAGAGATGAAGTTTGTATTATGGCAGAGCAACAGCCCTGCCATGGTTAAGATTAAGATGAGGTTTCTGTTTAAATCTCTGCTCGTCTAAGACCGTGTCTAAACTTAAAACACTACAACAGCCCAGATACAGATGCACCTCTGTAGCACTTGTGTAGACACTCATTACAGCAACAGGGTTTTTTTCCCATTGCCGTGGTTAATCAACCTCCCCGAAAGGCAGTAGCTAGATCAGAGGTGGACAAACTACGGCCTGCAGGCCACATCCGGCCTGCGGGACCGTCCTGCCTGGCCCCTGAGCTCCTGGCCAAGTCCCTGGCCCCTCCACCTGTGTCCCCCCTCCCCGCAGCTACGCCTGCCCACTTCCCAGGCTTTCCAATAAGCCTGTCCTGCCTCTCTGAGCAGCCTGGTAAGGGAAAGGGGGGTGTTGGATAAGGGGTAGGAGGTCCTGGAGGGGCAGTCAGGGGACGGGGGATGTGGTTGGATGGGGCAGAGGTTTGGGGAGGGGGGTCGCAGTCAGGAGACAGGGAGTTGGGGGGCGTTGGATAGGGAGCAGGGGGGTTGGATGGGGTGGGGGTTTGGGAGGTGCGGGGGGGGTTGGATTGGGGGTTGGGGGGGCAGTTAGGAGACAAGGAGTGGGGGTTGGATGGGTCAGGGGGTCTGTCGGGGCGGGAGTGTGGATAGAGGGCAGGGCAGATGGGGGACAGGGAGCAGGGAAGTTGGATGGGGGTGGAGTCCCGGGGGGTAGTTAGGGGCGGTCAGGGGATAAGGAGCAGGATGGGTTGGAGATTCTGAGGGGGGCAGGAAGTGGGAGGGGGTGGATGGGGGCAAGGGGCCAGGCTGTTTGCAGAGGCATAGCCTCCATACTGTTTCGCAACCCCGATGTGGCCCTTGGGCCAAAAAGTTTGCCCACCCCTGAGCTAGATAGATGGAAGAATTCTTCCATTGACCTGGTGCTTTCTACACTGGGGTTGGCTTAACTGTATTGCTAAGGGGTGTTGATTTTTCACACTCCTGCCTGATGTAGCTCGGTCAACCTAACTTTTCATTGTAGACTCCGCCTTTAGTCTTCTAAAGTTTACGATTGCTCAGATTGCCTTGATGTGGTGTGCTTCATGAGGGTGCAGGAGTTCTGTTAGGGGTCCAAACTTAGGGCTATTTGACCAAAGTGTTCATGAGATAACTTTATTTGGAAAAGATTTTGCTTCGCTAGTTTAGCATGGCACAAGCCTCTTGTGCTAAATGACAAGCTAAAAGGCATTACACTGAGCATGCATGTTACAGAGGAGTTACAGGATTGTTAACCTTTGAAGTTTCACACCAGCTTGTTAGCTCATGGGTATAAGCAGTTGTCCTTTGAATCTGACTCACGCAGCCAGTGTCAGTTGAAGTCCCACCAGAAAATTGGAAGAGGTTGGAAGGCATATTGGTCATATGTCAGGTTGTTTTTTTGTTTTTACTTTGAGAGAAGATAATAAAAAAAAATTTTTTAAAGGATGCAAATATTTACTGGCAGGGGACGGGTATTTTAGGGAATGGGGTCGTCTGAGCTCCTCTGCCTACCCCACCTTATGTGAGCTGGGTTCAGGGGTTCCAGCCCCCCACCCCACTTCTTGCCTTCAAGTGTATATGTTTGTATGTACCAGGTTGGGTGGGGGCTTGCCCATCTATGAGGGTCTGACCCATTCCACTTACCTGCACTTGCCCTCTGCTCAAACCACTAAGCCTACTCCCCAGACAGAATACCACACTTGTAAAATTTAACAACCACTTCATTCCCTTTTACAGCCCCTTCATGCTTGCACAAAGGGTACCATTTAAACCTATATTTTCCCCTACCCTTCATTAAATCCACGAACTGCTTTCATATCCCACCTGACTACTGACAGTACCCATGGCAAGAAGACTCCAGTGCTCTGCTACTGACATAACTTACGCAATTCAGTATTGAAATGATGCAGACTGGAACTTCAAGGTACATATGCACCTGGGAACTCAGACCCTAATTTCTTCATGACAGTCAGAGCTCTTTTAAACTACTCCAGTTTAGTCCTGCACCATTTAATACAGCTACACGTAACACAGTGAAAGCTGCTGGAATCCATGCAAATAATTCCCAGTGGCTATTGCTAGCTCCATGGGGGGTAGAGTTAAGGTTGTGTGGGCGTTTGCCTTTACTCTGTATTTCCTGGTTTTCAGAGGTTTCTTTTGTGAAACTCAGCATTCTGGAAGGGTACAAACTATGACCAGGCAACCTTAACACTTCACTGACAAAGTTCTTTGCCATATTTAATTTATGAGGTTTGAAAGAAAGGAAGGGACACATCACACATGGCATATTGTATTTTAAGCATTCATGCTCACTGTCAATTGAGGTGACTTGTGTCATAATCCACCATTCCGTTTCCTTATTACGAACCAACAACGTCCTTCATTCTTCTAAAGCCCTAGATTTTGGGTAGAGTCACAAACAGGCAAGACTAGATGGGCTGCCCTTTTCTTTTTTTTAATACATCCAAATTTTGTTGCCACATAGTTATAAATGTACATATATTTATAGAGAATTTAGGGCACTATAGCCTGTCATGATGCAACTGAATATAAAGTGTCATTTCAGTTTGAGGAACAAAAATTATACTATTTTTATCTTGTCTAGAAATTGAAAAAATTCAGAAGGGTGAGACAAAGAAGGATGAGGAAGAGAACTACTTGGATTTGTTTTCCCACAAGAACATGAAACTGAAGGAACGTGTTCTGATACCTGTCAAACAGTATCCCAAGGTGAGGGCCAGAAAATAACTGACCAAGTCTCTCTGATCTACCTGTAAACATAATAAAATCTTTTATGCTATGCTTAGTGAACGGTGTCTTTCTCAGAATGTCATGAGTTATGCTAGAGTGGTGCTCTAATTTCTGTGGAATTTCTCCTATGCAAATTTGCAGTATCTAAGTTTTGGATTTCTAGAATGTCAGGATAAAAATGTAAGTGTCAATGAGTAATTCTGCTTTTTCATTACCAGGGTAGAGTTTCTTCTTTAGCTCTCTTCATGCTTAAAAATTAAGACTCCCTCTAACTCTTAAGAATTGCTGTCCATAAAATGGTTGGAGTCTAGTATTAGAATTAAATAGACTAAGTGAATTAATTTAGAATGAATTGCTGGCAAAATAAAACATCTAAAAAGAGCACGCCTACCAGTTGCTAATTTTTTCTACGAATATTACTTAAACTTTCTCCATGAGACTTTCTGTGAGGTGGGGCTGTTGATGACTTTGGTTAAACTTCCAGTGTTACCTTGTCTGCCAGTGCAGTTTTAACAGCAGTCGTTATTAACTTCATTCAGCTTTGGGACTAAATCTGTTTATCTACTTTATCAGTTTAATTTTGTTGGGAAGATTTTGGGACCCCAAGGCAACACCATCAAAAGACTGCAGGAAGAAACTGGGGCCAAGATCTCTGTGCTTGGAAAAGGTTCAATGAGAGACAAAGCAAAGGTAAGAGCTTGAAAATCCATATATGCAGATTGCCTTTTACTTGAGGATCTCAAAGCATTTTACAAAGGTGAAAATCACTAGAACTCAGGGGTGCTGACTTCTCTTTTGCTCTGACAATATCAACCTCCATGTATGTTACCTTGTGTAAAAATTATTATGGTTGAGCTAAACTCTTTGCAGAAAATATGGCCTACAGTAACTAGTCCTCTTTTAAACATTCTGTGCCTTTGAATGTAAAGGCTAACTATTTTTTTCTTTTGAAAGCTTAACTGCAAAATTAAAGAATTGAGTGCAATTCCAGCTTTTTTTACTCAGGCCTAGTCTACGTTACGTGGTTAGGTTGACATAAGCTGCTTTGCATCGACCGAGCTGTGGAAGTGTCTTCACTTCCATTTGGCTCCTGCGACATAAGTGCTTCTCGACACTGATTTAGTAACACCACCTCTCTGAGCAGTGCAGATGTAATTTGGACAACACAGTGTCATTGTCAATGCTGCATTGCTTACTTCAACTGTTACTGGCCTTCTGGAGCCATCCCACAGTGCCCCACACTGACCATACAATCCAAACAAGCACTCCTGATGAGGATGCGCACGTGGACACAAGGAGCGAAGTGTGTGCACACAAACGATTCAAATAACTCTGGTGGCCGCATGCTGACATTAGTTAGGTCGGCATAGTTTTGTAGTGTAGACATGGCCTTAGTGCCCTCCTTAACCAGGCTATGGGAGGGCATTCAGCAAAGGAATAAATTCTTTCCCCTATGTGAAATCCTCTAGACACCTACTGGTTCACTGACCGTGTCAACCTAGAATGTGTCAGTCTGTCTTCAGAGAATAGCAAAGTGCCAGGAGGATTTCTGAATGGAAAACTACAGTTATTGATTTCTGTGCTGAATGCGCCCCTCCTCCTTGCCCCTAAAGCTTGGGGTAGTCAATGCAGAGCTAGGATTTCACTCTGGTTTTACTTTAACTTTGCAAGTCACCTTTACGTTTTTAGTGTTTTTTTTTTCCCCATTTAGTAAGAATCTGTTGAATTAATTTAAACACTTAACATTAAAGCTTAACTGGCACTGTCTAAGGTGTTACCACAATTTTTCATTGCAAAGCAGTGCCTGGAGGGAAGGAGTGTGCTGTTGAAAGGGAATCATGTTACTTGTATCTGCCAAAAATCTTCTGGAAGAATGAGTTACAACAGTGCATTAATACAAGTACCAACACCTCTTTCACACTGATCTAAAAAGGTGGAAGCTGTAGGGGAAAAGACTAACTGCTCTTGGTAAATCATTGGATAAGAATGTTGCTGCTGACATGTGACTTGAGTCCAGCTGTGCATCTGAGAGCAGGAGGCAGTTGCAAGGGAAGTGATAAAAAGCATGTAGGCAGAAGAAATATGACTAGCTGTTAATGCAAACCAGTTTAGTACCACTGACTTGTATACCAAGCACCACAAAGTATATACTACCGAAAGCTGCAGTAAAGTTCACCCAGGCCAAATCACAGTGAAATCATTAATAGCCTCTTAAAACTTTATGGTCTGACTTTTCAGAGGTGTTGAACACTCACAATTTCCACTGAACTTAATGGGAGCTGCAGGTGTTCAGCAATCAGTCCATTACTGTCTTTGGAAACCACTTCTTTTGTGTCCATCTCTGACATTCCTCAAGGTACAATCTGGACTGCTGTGTTCCTTGAATGCTCCTTTTACACTGCTTGGATGTGAGCAATCATTCCTGATCTGCTCTCATGTAGCTTCCAGCATGCAAATTACTCCTAGTTGTATTATGAATGCTCTAGCCCAGTGGTCTCCAACCTTTTTACACAGAAGATCACTTTTTGAATTTTAGTGCAACTGAGGATCTACCCCACCCCTTCCCTGAGACCCCGCCCCACTCACTCCACCCCCCCTTCTCTCAGTCACTTGCTCTCCCCCGCCCTCACTCACTTTCACCAGGCTGGGGTAGGAGGTTGGGGTTTGGGCAGGGGTGCGGGCTCTGGGCTGGGGCTGAGGGGTTTGGAGTGTGGGAGGGGGCTCCAGGCTGAGCCTGGGGCAGGGGGTTGGGGTGCAGGAGGGGGTGGAGGGCGCAAGCTCTGGGAGGGAGTTTGGGTGTAGGAGGGGGCTCCAGGCTGGGGCAAAGTGTTGGGGTGCAGGCGGGGGTTCAGGGTGCAGGAGGGAGATATGAGGTGCTGGCTCCGGGAGGGGGCTGGGGGTTGGGGCACAGGCTCCCACCAGGCGGCACTTACCGCAGGCGGCTCCCATTCAGTGGCATAGTGGGGCTAAGGCAGGCTCCCTCCCTGCCCCGGCCCCATGCTGCTCCCAGAAGGGGCCAACACGCTGGTGGGGGCACATGGCTCTCCTTGCTGCCCTTCTTTGCAGGCACCGGCCCCGCAGCTACCTTTTGCCACAATTCCCTGTTCCTGGCCAATGGGAGCTGCGGGGGCAGTGCTTGCAGGCAGGAGCAGTGTACGGAGACCCCTTCTCACCGTGGGGGCATGCTGGCCCCTTCCGGGAGTGACGTGGGGCCAGGGCAGGCAGGGAGCCTGCCTTAGCAGTAGCCCCACTGCACCACTGGACTTACAGCGGCTGGAGGTTGTGATCAGCTGGGAGAGTCTCCAGAATCAACAAGTCGATCATGATCGACCAGTTGGTGACCACTGTTCTAGCCAGTGACTCCTGAATTATATTGCAGAGGGACACCAGCAAATTCCCAGTCCCAGACTTGTCCCCAGAAATGTGCATCTTGTACTGCCCATCACTTTCCTGGACAATACAAGCTCATACAAATAAAGTACATAATTTATTAATAGAAAAGTATATGCACAATCTTGTTGTCCCAAATACTTCAATCCAAACACACTGGTTTAGATAAAATAGTAAAACAAATTTATTAACTACAGAAAGATGGATTTTACATTATTACAACTAATGAGGCACAAAAATCAGAATCAGTTGCAAAGAAACAAAAGGTAAAACACAACTAATACTTAACTTAACAAGCTAAGTGAATTCAAAGCAAAGGACTCTCACCATAAGTTCCATCATTTTTACTGCCTGAATCTTTCAGTAAGGATCTCCACCAGGGCTTGTCTACACTCACTGGAGGATTGATGCTGTGGCAATCAATGCATCGGCAGTCAATTTAGCAGGTCTAGTGAAGACCTGCTAAATCAACTGCTGATCACTCTCCCATCGACTGCCCCACTGTAAGTAGATCTAAGCTACATCGATTTGAGTTACGCTATTCACGTAACTCAAACTGTGTAGCTTAGATTGACTTTTCCCTTTAGTATAGACAAGGCCTCAGTCCAGTGCAGATTCCTTTCTTCATCTGTGTTGTTGATGCCATTGGTAGAGAGAAGAGAGAGATGATTTGTACTGACTGCTTTCTCTTCTTAAAGCCCTCTCTTGTGCAAGAGTCTTCTCAGCTGGTAAGAATCGCCTCCAGCTGGGATTTAGGAGACAAAATGTCTGGGGAGGGGAGGAAGGAACTCTCAGCTGTTTTTGTCAAGCTGTAGATTTTTGCCCACACTCTCTTTCCTGCCAAAGAATGGCCATTTAACTACATAGTGGCCCATTTGACTTGGTTGACACCTAACTTTTGTCTGTGGGGAACTGGTTTGTCCTTGGAGCCCCCCCTCGCCACCCCACCCCCAAACTTGGAACCTGTCTTAGTAATATCACACAATAGAACCGTACATCTTTACATACAATGTTGCCGCACATATTTCACCAGGATAATAATGATCAGCAAATTATGAGTTCACAAATTTTACTTCACAAGGCATACTCTGTACAAAACTTAACATAATTCTGAAAGCAGTGAACATAGGGGTAGAGACTGTCACACCATCCTTACTAAATTATGGATATTTTCTGGTGGAAAATTGGCCTGCTTTTGTTTAAAGAAGTCTGCCTCATATTCTTACCTTACAGTACTGTCACCTATTTCCTTTTTTCTTTCCATTTACTCTTTTCTGGTACTGCAGAGTGTGCTTCCTTCCTGTGGCACAACTTAATTTTTCTATAGCCCCATTCACAAGACAAGCATATACTTATGCCAGAAACCTGTTTTGAAGTCTCAAGGGGGTTACTGTTTGACATCCATGGTTAAACATGGCTGAAAATTTTAGGGTAGACAGCCTTGTCCCGCTAATCAATGCTTAGAAACATGATTAAGGAAGAAAATGATTTATTTGCACCTTGTTTGGCTTTATGAAGTTGAATCATGCTTTATTTCAGGAGGAAGAACTGCGCAAAGGAGGAGATCCCAAATATGCTCATTTAAATATGGATCTGCATGTCTTCATTGAAGTCTTTGGACCACCTTGCGAGGCCTATGCTCTCATGGCTCATGCCATGGAAGAAGTCAAGAAGTTCCTTGTTCCGGTATGCAAACTTGTTTCTTGATGCTTTTTAGAATAGAGCCTTGGTTTTGGTGCCCTTCCCTGGGGAACATACAGTAGTTAACTTGTGTCCCGAAGGAAGAGATTTTAAACCACTAACTGACCGAGTTTAGGAAGTGGTGGTGTAGCCGTATTGGTCACAGGATATTAGAGGGACAAGGTGGGTGACGTAATACCTTTTATTGGATCAACATGCTTTCGAGCTTTCAC
Organism: Eretmochelys imbricata; assembly: GCF_965152235.1. Classification (NCBI taxonomy): domain Eukaryota; kingdom Metazoa; phylum Chordata; order Testudines; family Cheloniidae; genus Eretmochelys; species Eretmochelys imbricata. The sequence continues at coordinate 6,559,624 of NC_135590.1, forward strand.
GGAACTCTTTTTTTCAGGTCTGGGTACTTGATGTCACAGCTAAATACAAGGTGGAACAAATGGATTAGCATACATAGTTAACGTATTAGTTAACTGGCCGCTTCACTTTGAATGGCCTCTGATAATGTGTTAGATACTTACACTAAACAATCTGTTCCGTCTTGTAATTTAGCTCTGATGCTGGAGCTCTGTATAAGCTTGAAAGGTTGTCTCTTTCACCAGCAGAAGCTGGTCCAGTAGAAGATGTTACCTCGCTCACCTTGTCAAGCTTAGGAAGAAGTTTCTTCTAGAGGCACGGTACTTCATAATTGCCACTTTGGGGTTTCCTGTACCAACTTGGAAACGTCTGTTACTGGCTGATATGACAGGATATTGGACTCGGTGGATGAAACTGGTCTGAGTTTGTATAGCAGCTCTTCTGTCTAGAGCAATCTTAACAGTGCCCTGTAGGGTAATAAAGATTTCTTGAATGGGTTCCATTCATCAATTGAAATTGCCTTGTAGAGACCTAGCAGGAAGAAGTCCTGGTAGCTCTTAAATCAGTGTTCTCACCACTTTTAATGGATTTAACATAGAGCAGCCTATTTCAGCCGATTCCCGGGCATGTTATATGAACACTTAATGCCATTTTTTTAATTTGGAGATGATTTTCATTGAGCTTTCAAGGCCCTTACATTCAACTTTATGGTATTGCTTTGTTTGGATGTAAAACAGTATAAATTTTGAATGCCATGTCTAATCAACTCCAGAATTTCAGGGAATGTTCTGGGTGTCAATAAGCAGAACCATGTGGATTTTGGTGAAAATCAGAAAAAAAACAAAAGGGAGAAATGGGAGACACATGGAGCCCATGGCTTTTGGTTAGCAGAACCACAGCTTCAGCCACCTCTGTAATTCTCTGTAGATAAAAGAATTGATTGAGGGCAGAAAGTAACACATTCCAGCATAACAATACCACTGATTTGAGTTCCTCTCTTGTCCCAGTTGAGTTTAAAATGTTACCACCCCAAAGGAGAGAGAAGAAAAGAGAATAAGAGTGGTATGGCTGGGGTGGGGCAGAGTGATGGGCACACAGGGCTCCTGGCATTGTAGGGGCTGGGGTTTGCAACATGTCTGTGAAATAGAGGATGGAAGGGAGTGGCACATGGGAGCTTGGAGAAGAGAATGGAGGTATGCCAGGAGCCCCTAATGTGTGCAATAAGCTTAGTTTACAGAAGCAGTGTTGCTGTGGCAGCTCTGGAATCCCGACAGGCAGGCTAGTATTGGTAACTTGATCTGTGTGCATGTCTGGGGAGGAAGTGGATTGGAATGGCTGCTTCTGAGTTACCAGGATCTTCTGCTGATTCCCTAAGTTATATCCTCAGGGGAGATAAAAGGGCATGGAGCAGAGATGTGCTGTGTTCATGGGAATGTGAAAAGACAGCTCAGATTTGCAAATGGGCATTTACTCTTCATCAGGCTGCATCCAGCTCCTGTTTTTGTGTGGATGCAGTGATCAGTTTCCAGTGTGCCTTTGGGGGAGAGCATGGCATTTTCTGTCAAAAGCATTTGGCTGGCAGTGAACCCACATGTTTCAAAAGGGGACTGTAGATGCTTTGTGGCAGCTGCTGTAGCTTGAGGTGTGACTCATACAGTTTTCAGCAACTGATGTTCTAACATGTTAATTTTTGACACCTCGGAGCACAGGGTGGCTAGCTACTAGTGTCTCTTTTTTTTCTCAGGATATGATGGATGACATCTGCCAGGAGCAGTTTTTGGAGCTGTCCTATCTGAATGGGGTACCAGAACCAGCACGTGGTCGAGGGGTCCCTGTGCGAGGAAGAGGAGCAGCTCCCCCTCCTCCACCTGTTCCTAGGTAACTTTCAAAAGTAGTGATGCTGGAAGTGGGAACTCTTTTTGTTTTCGTAGGCTAGCAAACTGGTTAATCTTTTTTTTTCTTTTTGTGCCTGAACTCAGAATATTGGAACTTCCAGTGTTGCAGGGCTGCTTTTATTAAATTGGGAGTTATGGTCTTGTATGTGCTAGAAAAGGGGTAATAAGACTTTTAATGGGGGTTGGTGAATGTTTTGTAATCTGAATTGTATTAGCTTTAGAAAACCACCTTGCTGAAATTGTGTCTGATTTCTAGAACTACTTAAAGGGTAAAGTTGAAACCTATAGCTCATTGGTTCATCATCCCTGGTCAGTGGGTCCTCCAGTGCACTGAGAATCTGCAGCTTGTGTGTAACTCCCATGAAAGCTTGATGTTGCTACTATCCTGACACTGATGCTTTGCTCAAAGCATTGGACTAAATCAGTGATGAAGCTATCCTACACAGTGCCAATATAGGTAGCATTTATCCCTGATGAAGGATTAAAAGAAAAGCCCCTTGCTGGTGTCTAAATGTGTTTAGTACTCAAGGGTGGTTAGTCATCTTCTCATTGGACTTTGTGAGGCACCACGGTTCCCTTTCTGCCATAGCAAACCTTCTCGCCTGATCAGCCTCTGCAGATCCACACCTTTTTAAGATATTTAGAAGTGGTGACTACTTGAGTATTCAGCTGTATTTTCCTTTGGTAATGTTTCATATTTGTAATTTTTATGCAGCATTAAACTCTTACCAGAGTTGCATTATAATCCTGTTTATGCATCCAATTATCAATTTTATAGCACCCGTAGTGAATAACTGTTGATCTGTCAGTAAATTGTCTCAGATATTTAGAACATCATTGTGGCTTTTGCAGAGTGCAAAAATGGCTATTTCTAATCCTTTTTCTTCTTAGGGGGCGTGGTGTGGTGGGTCCTCCTCGTGGGGCCCTGGTGCGAGGAGCACCAGTGAGAGGTGCCATAGCTAGAGGAGCTACTGTGGCCCGTGGTGTACCCCCTCCTCCAGCAGTAAGGGGTGCTCCTGTACCAAGAGCTCGTGCAGCAGGCATTCAGAGAATACCGCTTCCTCCTCCACCCGCACCAGAAACTTACGAAGATTATGTAAGAAACCTTAATACATGCTCTTTCCAAGTAGCCAGCAGGCAGTTACTTACAGATCCTAGGGGCACATCTACACTGAAATTAAACTGTGACTGGCCCGTGCCAGCTTGCTCAGGCTAAGGGGCTGTTTAATTAGGTACTCTGGCTGGAGCCCAAGTCCAAATATCTACACTGCAGTTAAACATTCCTGCAAGCCCGGGTTGGCTGGCACGGGCCTGCCATGGGTGTCTCATTGCAGTGTAGGCATACCCTAAATGTTGGGTATTAACAAAGCAATTGCAGTAATGGCCCTTGTTTAGTAGCAAACCCTAGTACTAGGCTGAATGGCTGAACTGAGAGGTGAGGTCATTGTTTTCTGTTAAGTTTCCATGTGCGCCATAATGAAACACTTTTTTGGAGGGGAATAATTACAATGCAACTGAAGTGTGGCCAAGATTATATTTTAACAAAAGTACTGGTGCCCAGCAAAAAACCAATCAAAACACTTCTGTGGAAAGCTGCTTGTAGAAGCAGGGAGTGCTGGAGTCTTCAGACCTTGTAACTGCGATAGGAACTTACTTTAATATGTGAATAAACTTGGTTAAAATGCTGTCACTACAGGCACATACCCCTGAGTGTTTTCTTTGCTCAGCTAAGAATATTTGCTCTTGCAATTTTAAAGAGAGAAACAGCACAATGATTTGCTTTAGATGAGCACCGGAGTAAATATTTGAGGAACCATCAGAGTGGGATTTGTCTTATTCCACCCCACAAAAAATGCTTCCATCTCCTGCAAAACTTCCTTCAGTTTTCCATTGGCTCTGGTTAAAACTAGTGGGTTCTGTCTACCTATAAATCCTATGTTGGGGAACCCAGTTATGAGACTTCTGACATAACCTGGACATAATGCAGCCTTTACAGGACTCTGGCATGCCTTGTGAACATGATTAACGTTCTCACCTTCACTGACAAGACAAAGGTTCCCCTGGGACATGCTAGGATATACAAGTTAATCTGAAAAGGACTGCCGAGTAAATTCAGTTTTGCTCTTCCTCTTAGTCAGAATGAATGACGCCCTCCACATGTATCCATCCTTGTGTTATCTATTTCAGGGTTATGACGATACATATGCGGAGCAGAGTTATGAGGGATATGAAGGCTACTACAGCCAGGGCCAAGGGTAAGTTTGTCATTTTTCAGTCCCCTTTAATCCCATTTCTGAGAGAGAATTCTGCATGACTTTTTACAGAATTTTCAGGTAAAATTAAACGTTTCCAATATTTTAATAAAATTGAGACCAGTTGTGCCTTGTTCTGTTGGCTTCTAATGTGTTTGAATCAAGCAGCCCGTGTGGGAAGGTACATTTCAGAAAGTTCCAACTAGCCTTTAGCTCTGTCTTTAAAAGGAGTGGTCATACATACCCAAGGTAGTAGGGAGGTTTTGGGTGTCCTAATTCAAGCACTACAAAGTCTTGAATTATTCTTGAGGAGCTCATGAATTTGAATGCTCCAGCTCTTGGGGTTTGTGAATTGAAATGTTTTCACCTCTACACAACTAACTTAAACATATCCTGTCTTTCTCTTTCAGGGACACGGAATATTATGATTATGGACATGGGGAGGCACAAGAATCCTATGAAGCTTATGGTATGTCTGGACACACTGCTTATGTGACAGGGAGAGAAGGGACTATAATTCAGTTGGGAATTGCTTGAAGTTTATCAGATCTTTTTTGCTTTAAATTTTCTGTCTTAAAGTAAGAAAATGCTGATGGTATAGTTCCAAAAAGTAACCGGGGGGCCTTCATGGGGAAAAATATTTACATTCCAGAGATAACACAGGTCTACATGACAATCAGACTAAGGTCATACATCATGGCTTTGTTAGGCTCATATCTAGTTTGACTCTTGCAGAGGTGACCTTACCTAAAGTCCTGCAGTAGAATGCCATGTCGGAGTTCTTGCCACCGTGCACCCCCCACTTTTTTCTTCTCAGAAGTGGGGTACTTCTCAGCATCGGTCAGTTTTGTGCATGGAATGCTCCACAACTGGAGGTCTGAATTCCCACCTACAATGTTGCTTTTACAGCAGTTTGGTTTGCAGGGATTATATTTTGTTGAGTTGGATGAATGCACAGCTCCGGCTGCTTCCTTGTAATCCTCAAAACCCTTCCAGATGAGACTGACTCTGCAATAAATACTTGCTTGAAAGATGGATTTTAATCTAGCATTAAGTCTTCTCTTTAACTCGATAGAGCTCTGTAGCAACTGTGTATATGGCCTATGTTTGGCTAATGAAAATACTCAATTTGTAATTTCCCAAAATCTGCACTGGTCATTTAGAACAAGATGTCTTATCTGACTAATGCTGTTATTTAAACCATATATAGGAGACAATACTTAGAGAAGCCATAGTAAAAAATTTTTTTTTATTATTGCATTGCATTATGAAGAATTTAGGTGGATTGAGTAAATGGAGGCAATTCTGGCATGCTAATTGTGAATTGCACTGCCATGTATCAAAGAGCGAGATTTCTTGTCTTCTGCTCAGACCAGCAGAAGTTGAAAGTGCTGCAAAAGCAGTGCAGTCAGCCACTTGATATATTGGAAGCAGTTTCAGCAGCCTCTACAGTCAGTGAAGGTACAGAATTAGTTCCAGTGAGAATCCCATTAAATACTCCTGCTGGGGCTTGGGACTCAAGCACCTTTAAGGGGAGAGAGGTGACTAGCATGGGGTATGAGAGTTTTTCGGGGCTCAGAGAAGCAGAGGGAGGCCTCAATTCAACTGCCTAACCAAAGATTTTATCAGTCTGCGTTAAATGCGAATAGACACTTGCTGTCAGTAATGCTGGATATCTTTCATGCTTCCATTTAGAATGGCTGTTAAATGCCTTCTTTTGTTGCCTGTGTTCGTCATGCAACACACAGAGGCTTTTGTGTTTCTACTTGGTAAGAAAGCAGTGCTGTTGTCTGAGATCTGAAGGCCAAACACTGCTTGTACACTCATTGTACACTTGGCATGAAGTTGCCACAGTTAATCTGTTTATCCGCAGTAATTTCTTTTGGCCTCTGCTTTCATAAAAACAAAATTAGAAAAATAAATTGTGCAGCCAGTGTGGAGGCGACTTTAAGGAAAATCAAAATGCATTTCACGATGGTGAAATGGAGTGTTTACGCTTGCCTCTCAGTGCATATTTATTCCTCTGAAACCGGTGACGTGTGGAGAGAGTGGCAGATGTGCAAAATGAGAATATTGCAAGCACAAGCCATAATAAAAGCTGAGCTTGGATATTTGGGACTTGAGCTAGCTCTAGGAGAATAGGATTTGAACTTTGCTTGTTTCAATGGTTAGTTATATGGCAAAAGGATTTTGAGAGTATTCAGCTGTCCTACTGAAAGCTTTTTACCATAATCAGTTACACATGTTGGTGCAGGTACCATGTTTAGGGAGTAGTAAAATCCTGATCTCAGGAGGCAGGCATTGAAAGTGCTGAGGCATCTTCTAGAATGTAATCCCGAAGTAGTCACTGTCTCATCCCTCTGCTACTAACTGGCAGAAAACACTATTGTATCTCTGGGTTCAGTATGAGACTGCCATCCCAGAGCGGTGGTAGTGATTTTAGTCATTTGGCAGGCTTGTGCAAGGAGACTTCCTTGCTTGTGTTTTTCTCCTTTTTAAAAATAATTCTTGTGTAGCAGTGTCCTGCACAACTGAGTCAGTTTCTAGATTATAAAATGCTGCCTGCTTACAGACTGAAAGAGCTTTAATGCCTGTGACCTTAGGTGAGGCTGACTGCCAACGCTGCTTCAGGAATTGGAGTCCATTTCAGATCTACTGAAATTAATTGGTGGTTGTTCATAGATGAAAGGTTTCAGGTTTGTTCAAGTATGAGCCTAGTGGGGGTATCATATCTGAAGACTTCCAAAGGGGTTCCCATACAAGTTACCTTTATTAAATGCTTGCAAAGTTAGAAAAGGAATACTTGTGGCACCTTAGAGACTAACAAATTTGAGCATAAGCTTTCGTCGAAAACTTATGCTCAAATAAATTTGTTAGTCCCTAAGGTGCCACAAGTACTCCTTTTCTTTTTGTGAATACAGACTAACACGGCTGCTACTCAGAAACCTGCATAGTTAGAGATGTTCTTGGTAGAGATTTAACATTTGTGGAACTTGAAGCTATGTGACGCTGGGGTCTTGTAGATAAACATTAGTCTTACAGAAGCTTAAAGGGGTGGCTTTTAAAGGCCTGTGAGCCAATAGAGTTGTAGGAATATTAATGTCACTGGTCTTCACAAAGTCCTGATATCAAAACTGGAGGCAGGTGTTCTGATTGGTACACGGTGCAGTCGTGCTGCTGCCCTTGTATGCATGCATCTCACATGATTAGTGTGCTGTGCACTTTGACGTTTATTGCTCTCTCTTTTGCAGGCCAAGATGACTGGAATGGAACAAGGCCCTCCCTGAAGGCCCCACCAGCTAGGCCAGTGAAGGGGGCCTACAGAGAGCACCCTTACGGACGCTATTAAAAACATGAGGGAAAAATATCAGTTATGAGCAAACAGTTGTTACTGATTCTTGTATCTCCCAGGATTCCTGTTGCTTTACCCACATCAGACAAGTAATTGTCTAACTGTTTTTCTTCGTGGCCCCCTTTTCTCCCACTCCATCCTCACCTTGCATTCTGGCTTCTGTACGTAGTATTTTAAAATGAGTTAAATAGATTTAGAAGACCAACTTTAATTTTTTTAAGTGTGTAGATTGCTTTTCTTTGTTGTTTAGATATAAACACAACTGTACTTTTTTTAATAAAAGTTGAGTTAAAAAAAGTTAGTTTCAAAAGTGACATGCTTGCTTAACAGTTATGAAATTAAGGTTTTGTTAACCTTTAAGTTTGGTTTTTAAGATACCCGTAAAAGTTGTAGTTGCAGAATCCCAAAAGTAGGCTACATTTCAAAATTCAGGACTGTTTTTAAGAATTAAAATCATAATGTAACGGTAGTGACTGCCACCGTTTAAAAGTAAGCTCAGATGTCAAACTTTCCTTAAAAGCAGATTGCTGATGAATCTTAAGTTTAAATTTTAATACAAAGATCCTTATAACAAATAAAATAGTTTTTTTTTAAAGTTAATTGATTTAAAAAAAATTAGGTTTGTAAAATTGACTTTTATGTGGGTTTTGAAATCTAGCCCCGAACACGCGGTGTTGAGAGATGCTTGGGAAGCAGATTTTCCAGTGTAAAGGGGTTCTTAGCTTGGTTCTATGCGGAGAACTTTTAAGAGAAGAACAAATTTAAACTACTACACAGCTCTGTCTAATTGCCCAGGGTTTGAAATTAGAGAGTATTAAATGGATATTAGGTTTGCATTCTGTAAAACTACAGATTTCTCGTTTTAGGATATTTGGGGCAAATAATACAGTGCGAGTTTAAAATTGGCAAAGGTGTCAATATTTAGCAATCCCGGTGACTTGTTCAAGTGTGTCTCAACACTAGCTTTATATAAAAAGGGACACTGCAGCTGAAAAAATGAGAAATTTCACTTTGTACATAGGTTAAAGTCCTAATTGGATTTGTACGCTGTCCTCCCACTTTGTTCTTGAAGATTAAATGCTACGTGTGTAAAGTCTGCCTAAATAGGTAGCTAAAACTTGTCAAAATGTCTGCAGCAGTTTGTCAATAAAGTTTAGTCCTTTTTTAATCAAAGTAAATGTGATGAATTGTCATTTTTTTGGTTGAGCAATAAAATAGCTTTTCTCTTTCAAATAAACTTAAATTAATGCTAAAGTTAATGGTCTTTTTTAAAATATGGAGACATTTTAAAAATGGTGTTTTTCTGTAACCTTTACAAAAAGCTATCAAGCTGGTGAGTGAGCTTAATATAAAAAGGAGGAAAAAAACTTTTTTTTTTTTTTTTCACCCCCTGGAAGTTGTTGAAAGCAGTTTGAACCAGTACTAAAGCAGAAATCTGACTTCTGCAAAACTGCAAGTGGAAGGAGTGTTTATGGGCTGGACGGAATTAGTTTATTGATTCAGATTTCAGATAGCCTCAGCGTTCTGCAGACTCCAGATGGAGTCTGAAATGGCTGGTTTAAAAGTAGAATGACAAAATGAAGATTGACAAATCCAAGACCTAGCTACCAACAGGAGGAAAAAAGAAGCTTTATTTTGTTTTTGAACACAACTAACCCTTGTCTAAAGGTGATGCCTACCTGCTTTAAGGTGGCCTGCATTTGGGAAGCCAGTTACAAACCCACAATTGTTTTGAGAAGGGGGCAGGTGATTGCTTTTAATATCCTTCTGGGAAAGCATAATAGGTTAAAGTAAAATGCTGCTTAAAGAAACTTGAGGTGGTTTGTTGTATTGCCCTTCTCTGCAAAATATAAATCTGACATCATAGGGGGGAGAAATAAACTGCTCGGGGGTGAAAAATGCACTAGAACATTAGGAACCAAACTGCCTGTAGCAGTGCATGATTGAGCGGAATACTTTAAAACAAAAAGTTGTATTTGTAGATTGTTATTAAAATGTAAATAACAATTTTCAACAATGGTTTGGAGTCAGCTTTCAGGGCATAATGTCTTGCTTGATGAAAAGATCACCCTATACCCCCCTTTTAAAGGAAAATTATCGCAGGAGAATAAGGATGTGTAAAGCTAACATGCATCGCAAAAAACAAAAGGTAACCTAAATGTCTGCTTTTAATAGCACATTTCTCTTTTACATAAACTGTGACGGCAACTTGCATAAACTTTATTGAAACAATTCTTCAAATGTTAATGTAAAATTTGAAAAAAAAAATGTTTAAAAGTAGATGTTTTTAAAAAAAGACCACATGCTTTTGCATAAATTAGCAATAATTTCAATAATCGTGCACTTTGTAAATGCACTGTAATGTAACCTGGGCAAAAAAAGGAATCTGAAAGCTTAAATTTCAAAAATGTAAAATGACACCGAATATAGATAGTCCTGCTACTGCCAAAAAAATTCTGCTCAGTTATTTAAAATGTAAAATGATGACCCTTATAGACCCCAACATTGATATTCACTATGCAAATGTTCAGAGCTCAGCTTAAGTTGCATGTTTTCCTTCCTGTGTAATTTGCATGCAGGATCTTTTTTCTTTAAATCTCTGTTTTTCCATTAAGGAAACTCACAATCTTTTCTCAATTTGCAGGAGTCAAGAACGTCACCGCAAATCACCTGGGTGAAGATGTTTTTGTCAAACACACTGGGTAGGTTATTATTCAGTTTTGCATCACATGGCTAGTTGTTAACATCTTCTGTGTAGGAGGTGGAGGCGTTGCCATCTGAGGTGCTAAACAGAAGCAGCTCTTCATATGCACACAGATAAATTAGATTGTTCTAAAAGGCTGATTATGTGACTGGCTTTTGTAGTGGTCAGTGGGGGAGGCGGGGGTTGTGTGGGTGAATATGCACCGGCTAAGAGCTCTCCCACAGATCCTCCTGTGGAATGAAGCTGAGTGATGGATCTGGGGAGAGGTGGAAGTGTGGCAAAGCAAGAGCAAGGCGATCTTTTGAGCTGACTCTTGGCTGTGATGTGGAGAGAGGATTCACTTCAAAGCCAACATAAGGCAGTGTTGGAGGTGCTACCCCACCTTCCAGCAATGGAGCAGTTATATCTAGTAACGTTCTTCACGTGTCCTCTGCATATTCCCACTCTTAGGGAGAACTGGCTGGTGCAGCTTGCATGGAGGCACCTTCTGGTAACAGTGCCTCTTAGTGCTCGAATGCCTCTCCATAGCTAGTGTTTGAACACATTCTGAAGGTGTAGCCCCAAAAGGAGGCATAGCACCAGCTGCAGCCTCAGTTCCTTCCAACCACAGCAGTGAAAGGATGAGGATCACAAGGATCCATAGCAATCAGTAAAATATCTATTTTGTTAGATTAGTTGATGTTAATAGTTTTAGGATAAGTTAGTCTAGCTAAGAGCATGATAATTACCTGGTACCAAGTCATGGTGGAGCCAAATGTCAAGAAGCATGGATTTTAAAGGTGTGTGTCACACCCAGGAGTCTTCCTGGCTTCCAGCCGTCCTGTTCGGTGCCTGAAATGCTTAGGAGAAAAGCATTCTCCTTCATGTTGTGCTGTGCGCACCACACTTACTCCTTGGGCCTGTTAAGAGAGACAGACTAGCCTTTTGTTACATCAGCACTTGTCAGCCAAGCCTGTGAGATTAGATGCTGCTAGAGGATCCTAGTGAAAGGATAAAAGACCTGAATCAGCTCCGAGTACTTCTGGATCCAGGAAGGCTTCAATAGTGAAGGCTCTGGCTTTGGCAGAGAGCTTCACTTCCAAGTTGACTCAGCTTATGGTTGGCAAATCCTCTGATCCAACACCACAGATATTCCCTCCAGAAGACCTGGTTCCAGATAAGGAACACAAAGCTCAAGAGAGACCACTGGAAACAAGCACTTCGATTACGAGGGAAAGGAAGGCCAAATTGAAGCATATCTTGAACGATTCTTAGGACCGTTCTGAGTTCAATGTGGCTTCAAGATCTAAAGATAAAATGCCAGATAGGTCTGGGCAGGGGGAAGGGGTGGATCCAAAAGAGATCAGTGGAACCTAGTATGTTGACTACTAAGGTTCCTACTTCTACACTACAGTGTAGATTCATGTGGTTCCACAAGAGAGGACAGTTGGACTATGTCTCTTTTTTCCCAGAACAAGAAACCAAGTTGGGAGCTTGACTGGGATAGATCTCCAGAGACAGTTTCCCTACCACCTAAGACTCCAGCTGGCTCTCTGAGAGAGACACTCACCATTTTCCATTCTCCAGATCCCAACTTCGTTGGGAGGAGCTAGTTCCGATAACAGCATCCAAGGATCAACAGTTTTCCCTGAAATAGGTCTTTCTTCTGGAGTGGACACCCTGAGACAGTCTATGCAAGAAGCATATGATTTGGTGCCAGAATGGGGTAATTAGCAAGACTGGCACATGCCACCATGGAGGCTTTTGGCACTATTGGCCCACCCCTACTTATCCATACCATATAAGAAGTCTGACGCTCTGGTTCCAGAGCAGCTTCCAGCTAAGTCTGAGTCGGAGATGTTCTGATCAGAGATGCTCAAAACCAACAGCTAGAGAAAGCTCTCCTACCTTGGGTACAAGATATGCTTCCTGAGGAAGGAGAAGAAATATCCCCTCCAGTAGATTTTCAGCCACAGAACATTAAACCAGAAGGTGATTCATCTCCAGATGGAAATGTAGCGTCCTCTCCTTTGGAAGATGCAATTCAGTTCCACAGATGAGTGGGTATGGATAGTGTTGACTTTAAAATTGCCTTCAGTACCTTAGAAAGAAGCTATCCACTCAGTGTTCAACATTTTGAGTTTGGCTACAAAAATAATGTATCTTCACCAGTAGTAAAGGAACTTGTCACCCAGTAAAAGCTAGAAGGACCAATCCCTCCTCTTCTCAACCAGTTTCAAAAAAAGGCTGACACTAGTGCCAGATCCCGTACGAGGGGTTCTCTTGTTTTCATATTCACTCTCAGACTAACTCACTCGACATGGCAACATACAAAGATCCTTTTTGTTACTTTGGTATTTAAGAGTGTTGCTCCATTTTTCAAGTCCTATTCAAAACCCATTTTAGATTATTATACCTAAATGTTATGGGTTTGTCCATCTCCTCCGTTAAAGTTCATTTAGCAGCAGTAGCAGCTTTCCATGTGCAGATTGATGGCAAATCTGTTTTCAAACACATTAAATTGTTTTAAAGGGTTTATTGAACTTTATAGCCACCATTATAAGATCCAGTTTCTCCAGGAATGTAAACATAGTTATAACATAACTTATGTCTCCTCCATTTTAAACTCTTGTGGGCTTATGCTATTTTCTAGAAGGACAAGGTAGTTCTTGGGCTTTACCCCAAAGTACTTCCTAAAGAAATTTCAGATTTTCATATAAATAATTGTATGTATTTACCAGTATTCTTTCCAAAACCTCATGTACATAAGGGAGAACCTAGATCCTGTAGATACAAAAAGAACGCTTTCTTATTTGAATGGCGCTATGAGGTTTTAGGTCCTCAATCATTTCCTACTCTGGTCACTCTGAGGGTCAATCTATTTCTGCTCAGTTTGTATCTAGGTGAGTGAGGCCTTGTCTACACTACTGGGGTAAGTCGACCTAAGCTACTCCAGCTAGGTAAATTAATGTAGCTGGAGTCAACGTAGTTTAGGTCAACCTTACTCTTCTCAGGTCAACCTTACTCTTCTCGTCCTGGTGGAATAGGAGAGTCAACTGGAGAGCGCTCTGTGGTTGATTTAGCAAGTCTTCACTAGACCCACTAAATCGACCCCTGCTACATTGATTGCAGCAGCCTCAATTCCTGGAAAGTGAAGACATGACCTTAGACAGTGTATAGAAGGGAGTTATAGAAATTCTTCACTCTCCCCTCCTTTTGTTCTTGTACCCAATTCCACTAGGATGGTTGCTGTTTCTATAGTGTATGTTAGTAATGTCTTCCCTTATTGAATTAGGTAGAAGGTAGACCTGTCACATGGAGTTCAGCTCACACATTCATGAAACACTGTATTAATTTGGCAGCCAGATCTGACACAGTTTGGCAGGGCAGTTTTTCAGTTGTTTAATTAGGGCTCCATTTCCCTCCCTCCCATCTTTAGTGTTCTACTTGCCAAACTATCCGAAGAGTGGGAATGTGCAGAAGACTAAGGAGAAATGAAGGTTGTTTGCATGTAAACAGACCACCAAACCTTGGTGGGTTTCTGAGGTTTAAGCTAGCTACTGGCTGTTTTTTTTATTGTTTCGTTTTGTTAAAGATACAGGCACAGGCTTCTCACTCAGGGTTTTCAAGCCTGACCACAGCTTGCTTAGCTAAGAGTTTTGAAGGGCTGCACACCCCCCAACATCAGCTGACGGAACAATTTGAGCCTGTTGTGTTAAGAGGTATAATCTCATGATTCCTTTGGCTGTCATTTACTTTCACCACTGACAGCTGACATGCTCCCTCTGGTGGATACTGTGATTATCATTCATTTGCTTATCCTGTGGAAGCATTTTATTGTCTCCACCCACCTGCCCTCCTTGCAAACCTTGTGATACATTGGACAACAGCCCAACCTTCACTCAAAAGGAATTGACAGTTGAAGGCATCAGTGGACTGGGCAGCCCTCTAAAGCTTGTAGTTTTCAAGCTTCTGGTCAGTTTCTCACTGGATCTTTTGAGACCCAGGAGTGAGAAACTTGAGACTTCCTAAAGAACAGAATTGCAAAATAATAGTCCCTTATTAATTATGTTGCCTGTAAACCACTGCAGCTTTGCAAAACGAACAAAAACTCTGATATGTAGGGACTATATAAGTACATAGAAGCAGATCTATCTTACATGGAACAGTAAGGACGCAAACAAGTATCTCTAATCATATTCCTCTGCAATAGGAAAGGAAGGTTGGGAATGACCGTGGTGTTGAAATGTTAATTACCCGTCACGATCTTCAAAAGTGTGTCTGCTATCTAAAAGTATTAGTCCATTGGTGTAAATAGATTGATTAGGGAAACAATTTATGTATGGGTGATTTCCATAGTCCATTTATTCAATACATATTTTTTTGCAATGTAATTAGTCATAGTAACCATTTCCATTGTTGTACCAATTCTTTTCCCATTTCTTTCCTACTAGGCACAACCTTTATATCCTGTGGAAAAGATGTGATAAAGATCATCCATTACGGTGCAGATTTTTATCCAGTAGAAGTGAATCTTGTGGCACTGCCATTTGGAATGTATACAGCTTGCTTCTACATTACACTTCCTGCATATGTTGGGTGTTTATATAAAAGATGCTAGGGTTATGGAGGAATGTAAATCTCATTGTAAATAATTGTGTTTGCCAAAACTGGTTTGAGAACATGCTGCTTGAAGCATTTTCCTCTATTCATCTTATAGTGTTGGTATAATCTGATCTTTTTTGGTCTAGTATATGTACTGATTGTAGAATTATAACATGAAAACCAGATTATGATGATTTTCTGAAAGATGCTCTAGTTTAGCCAGAAATTATGGGCTTCACATGGGACTGAGTCAAATTTTCTGGCCTGTGTTATGCCGGAGGTCAGAATAAATGATCATAATGGTTTTTACCTTTGAATCTATTAAAAGTAAATTTTCCTTTTATTCAGTCACATTTTTCCATTGGGGTGTGGTTCAGATCAAACACATGCCTCTGTGTTTTACCTATAAGTAATAGAATACTTGAGATCCAAAAGTCAACTGTACCAAGTGGATTACAGTTTTGATATTACACTACCACCTAGAGGTCCCAGTCAAGGTCAGGACCCCATTATGACATAGTAAAAGTCAGCCCCTGCTTCAGAGTTTGCGGTCATTGTCAATGTTTAATAGATGTGGGAAACTGAGGTGGGAGGAGGAAGTGGTAACAGTAGTAAGAACATGTATTTACAAAGACTACCAGTCTGCGTCTTTTTCCTATCGGTTGGGATTACTAAAGTGAGTATCTTATTTTACAACTTCACTGTGATAGCTTTTTATATTTGTGAATGCCCCTGCATGAGAGGGGATCTAATCTTCAGTAGTATATGTTCAGTAGGACAAAAGAGTAAATTACCTAGATAGCTAATTGTGCATCCAATGAAGTGAGCTGTAGCTCACGAAAGCTTATGCTCAAATAAATTTGTTAGTCTCTAAGGTGCCACAAGTACTCCTTTTCTTTTTGTGGCTCAGTATTGCTTTCTGGATTCAGATAGAATTATGATCCCCTGTTATATATACAAGGTTTTGAGGCCAGCTTGGTTTTTAGGAGTAAGGTTGGGCTCTTATTTGACCACGAAAGCAAATGAGGTTTCTATTTAATACAGAATGTGTGCCATCTGTTTTACAGCAGAGCCAAGGATAGTTGATAATTATAAGGGCAACTCTTCCCTTCCTTACCCCTTCCCTTCTTGAACAGTAATACGCTAAATCACGCCCCTGCCTTTCAAAAGAACAAATGGGCATGGGATGATCTGTAAGGTGTTGAGCAGGAATCTGGGAGTGGCATCAGGAGAGGTGAGACACACCAGCTGGGGCACCTTCCTCCCTGGGCCTCTGAACATTGAGTGCCTATTAAGGATTGAAATACCTTGGTTGGGGGATGCAGGCAAGAAGAGGAAGTACTAATAACGAAAGACTTCTGTAAGCTGTTTGGAGAAGGGGGACAGTCGTTTAATACCTTACTCTGTCTTGAGGGGAGAGCTGGTTTCAGGGCATAAATCTTGGTAAGACTTGAGCTTCTGACATTTCGCTGATATGTTGTTTAGACTGTAGGCTTACAAAGGCAGAGACCATCTATTTAATGTGGCTGTAGGGTGGCGAAAATCAAAGGTCTCATAGTTCTGAATATAAATACTATCCCTTTTCTCCCTCCTGACACATACACCAGTAATGAAGTTTGCTGCTAACTTTGCTATTCTGACCAAGCCCTTGAAACCTTCCAGTACTACAGCTTGTTAGTGTCTGCTCCTATCTCAAAATGCTCCATTTTGCAAAATGAGCCAGTTCTACTACTCAGATTTGGGAAACCACAGAGTAATATGAGTGAGCTGGTTTCTTTCATAATGTGGACAGGAACATTCAATCTCATTAACTAACCTAGCCTGTCTTTCAGAAGGGGTCTCTTTGTATGTATGTAAAGAGGACACTGAAGTCTGCTTCCTCACTTGCTTCAGAATCTGGAAGGGAAGTGGTAACTGTCAGCACTGAAATGGAAAGTATGCCTCTTTCCCAGTTAAGCTGCTAGTTCCATTTCTAGCTTTAGAAGCAAACCCAGTAGGAGGTTTTCCCTAAAAATGCACAGGTTTCTACCTTAAATCTCAATGTTTGATGTGCAGTCAGTAATGGTGACCGGGAATCTTTGCAATTACATATAGAACAGAAATTTTTAATGAGTGAAGAATTGTGCTCTTGCAGATGTCTGAATATTCCTTTTCTGTGCATAGCCATCATAAAGGAACATTGGAGGCTGGAAAAGCAGATCCCTTTCACCATCTGGTATTGTCTTGTTTAATGAGTTCACTAATTGTATAAACTGTGTTGCCTCCAGCCAGGACATAGCCGATCCTCTGTCGGATTGTGCAGTATCCCATCGTCTGCACTGTAGCATCGGCAACATCCACAAGTTAGGAGCTGAAATTTAAAAAAAAAAAAAGTGAGGGGGGAATTATTGGTAAGACAAAAGTCAAAATGAATCAAGGCAAATCTTAGTTTCATTATTGCATAGGTAGGAGCTCGGTTACTTAGCAAGCCTAGTCAGGCTAATATTCAGCAATACGTTAACCATATGATTAACATAAGTTTATAGTTATTCCCAGTAGATAAAGGCCTTGACTGTGAATTTCCTTGCTTTCAAATGTGAGATTTTAAGTTTATCCTCCTGCAATTACTACTCTTGCCTGAAGCCATAATTCATGGAGTCTCTATCCAGTCCAGTGCTAGGTTGGATGGGGATCTGGGATGTAGAGAACAGAAGCCATGGTACAGAGAACAAACTACTGCATTTCCTTCCAGGTGGTACACCTGAACATTTGACACATGTTTGAAATGCTTATAATTTAATTACTGGTGCAATGAAATCTATCACAAGTTGAATGTCAGAAATAGTCTCAGACTATAGAGGAATGCAGCGTGACAGGGAGACATTTTAAGAGATCAGAAAGCTGAGTCATGTGAGGCCAAAAGGGTGCTGTGGAGGTGAATGGGATAAGAGTCCTCAAAAATAGAGATTTTAAGTCATTGTATCTGGAAGAGCTTTGCAGAGATTCAGACTGAATGTGTTATGTAGGCAGTTTGTCTTGTTTTAATCTCATTCTAATAAATTTTTAATTAGACTGGTCGGACGTTAGACTGTTGAGAATTTCACACAGATAGTCCTGGAGAGGCTCCTCATTCTTCAGAAATCCATGTACCTTTTAAGGCACAGTTTGGACAGGAGCTAGTCAAATCTGCATTGTTCTTTCCTGTTCCATAAGAGTAGAAATGGTCAAAACTTTACTGCATTTCTGTCCATTAGATGGATTTAATCAGCTGACTAGCTTTTTGGTTTTTATGAGCATGCTGTTGTTTTAATTAGCTACAGATTAGTGTTAGAGGGAAGTTGTATACTGGGGAGTTTCAAGTTATTAGAATAGTCTAATAACACAGGGCAGGAGAGCAGGCTCAAGTCTCCCCAACCATGTTTGTCGGAACATCAGCATTTTCTGTTCTCCCTCTACAGTAGGTGAGAGTCCTAGATTACAGACAGCTCACTGCTAGTGTCATGAGTTGCACTCAGCTATGGGGATTAATCTATGCCCCATAGTCTTCGAGCACAGGGAAGGGTGCATGCTTAGGGGGGTAGGAACTGGGGCAGATTTCAGCTTTGGATCACAGATGCTTGAAAGACCAAAATGCTATTTCTGGGAGGCAGCTGAACCTGCTGTGGTACCACTGGAAGGATGATCTTTTGAGAGATTTCTAAGCGTAAGAGTGTTGGGGATTAGTAATGAAGAGAAAGTAAGGTAACTGCCAGGGTTCTGTTGAGGATTTGTCCCAAAATTCTCTCCTTTCACATTTATTTACACTTAAAGTGCAGTTTTACCTGTTACAAGTGGCACTCAATGTACCTTATCTCCCCAATCATGTGGATGATGTTTTAGGCTGGAGCTCCTTGGCCACCACTTGCAGATGAAAGGTTGCAGCCAGCATTCCATTAGAAGTCCTGTTTTCAGATTGCCTAGAAAAAAATATTAACCATTATTTCTCTAATCATTGGACGACTTTCTAGCCACAGTCGACTCTTCCCAGCCTGGATTGAAATTGCAGTCATGTTAGAGTTAAAGGGCCATTAAACTGCACCTTTTGTGTAATTTTGACATGGACTATTGGGTTCCCCCTAGCTCTGAAAAGGCCTGTTTTTATTTGTAACTTTACAACCAAGGCTACCACCTAGTGCGCCCCCCTCAAAAATAAAAAAATCCTGTATGCAGCACTCAGTAACCTTTTACAACCCCTGTTTCATCAGTTTACAGCCACCTTACATATACAGCTTGTACACCCCTGGGAAGAGTGAAACAGTTTAATATAAAGCCTGCAGCAACATCGTATGGAGTTCTTCAAGCCCAGTAGGGACTTCTGCCTGACCACAACTGGTGAAGGCTCTGACTGAGTTCCCAGGTGTAATTTGTAATAAAATTTTAGGGGGTTCCAGGAACCAGAAGCCCAGTGTTAGAGATCAGCCATATACATTAGCATGTGTCTACTATATATGCTTTGTAGAAGATAAACAAGGGTCTGTATGGTAGGTATGCCCCTCTTCTGGGTTTCTCAGTGAAGTGTTAAAAAAAACAAAAAAAACCACTAGATTGTAAATATATATATACCTATCCCTGAAGAGGGAAAATGCAGCCTGTTTTATAAAAACTATATTTACAGTAAAATTATGCCTACATTCATCTTTCCTATCCTCTGCTGGTTTTTTTAGGTGCTATCTGAGCACCTTACAGTAGGGGTTCTCAAATGGGGTCCGGACCCCTCAGCCTCCATCCTAAACCCTGCTTTGTATCCAGCATTAAAAATGCTGTTAAATATATAAAAAAGTTTTTAATGTATAGGGGGGGGGGAGGTTGCACTCAGAGGCTTGCTATGTGAAAGGGATCACAGGTACAAAAGTTTGAGAACTACTGCCTTATACCATTCCTGGCTGTTTTCCACTCCCGATTTTGTGCTGTACCCCTCCTCTTTCCTCGCAAATGAAAGATCCAACAAAAAAAGGGACAGGGTGCTTTATAACACGTTTTCCTAGCCTCAGTCCTCATGTATGATGTGGTTATTTAGTATAAATGAGAGGGCCGTAGGAGGCCAGATAAAAAATTCCCTGCCTCAAGGGCAGCATGGAGGCAGGGTCTAGGGTCAGAGCCAGAAATAAATACAAAGCAGATGCCAGCACGCTGTAGCTGCGGGAAGGAGATGCAGCCTCTGCCTGTCTGACACCTCACCCACTCAGGTCCACATACAAATTGGGTCAAAATGTACACGCCACTGACTTGAGGCAGTGTGGCCTAGTGGGTACAGCTGAAACGCCTGGGTTCTGTGGGCGAGCAGGGGCAAAGGAGTGGCTGGACATTGTGGCGGAGTGGGGCCAGGGAACCCAGGACTCCGGGGCGGGGAGTAGGGTCTAGGGGCTACAGCAGGGGGAATAGGGGACAGAGAGCCAGGACCGCCTAGGTTCCCTCTAGCTCTGCCCCTGACGCCTTCTTTGCGCTGAGGAAGCCGCTGCCCTACTCCGTGCCTCAGTTTCCCCCTCCGCGCGGAGGCCCGGGGGCGAGGCGATTCGAACACGTGGCCGACTCCACAGCCGGGCGCCGGCCCAGGGGGCGGAGCCCGCTCCTCCGCCCTCCCCGGCGGGGCTCTGCCGCTTTAAGGGGCGGGGCCCGCTCGCGCGGTGAGAAAGTTTGGCCGCTCCTCGCCGCCGTCTCTCCCCTGGCGGCCCCGCCCGCCATATTGTCCCCGCCGCCGCAGGCCGACCTACTGCAGCCGGAGCGGCGATGGGTGAGGGGGTGGGAGCGGCTCGGGCCGGGCCGCCCCGCCGCGCGGGCTCGGAGCCCTGGGCTAGCGACACCCGCCCCTCGGTGTGAGGGGGAGAGGGAGGGGGGGTGGTTCGCACAGGGGTCGGGCTGCAGATCCAGAGACCCGCCCCCCCCCGCCCCCGAGGAGTCCCCGGGCCTGTCCTGAACCTCCAGTGGCCCCCCCCCGGGGGGGGGCTCCTGCTCTGCACCCCCCCCCCCCGCGGCCCTTTCTGCGCATCACCGCTTGGCCGACCTCCCCCCCGCCCCCCCGTGCACGCGCCGCCCCATCGATCTCCCCGGTGGCCGCCCCCCCCCCCCCCCGCCTGCGTGCCCCACACACCCTCCTCTCCGCTGCGCCCTGCCCCCGTACAACCCCCGGGGCCCGGCACCCCCCACCCCCCTCGGCGGCGCCCCACTTCAGCAGGGCCCTTCTGCTGCAGCAGCGTCGGGCCTGGGCTCTTTCGTGCTGCCGGGGGGCGGGGGGGGGACAGGAAGGCGGGGGGGGGGAGGGGAAAGCTCTTTTTAAGTAGTTGTTTTTTCTCACCTGGGAGGTGTTTCCTGTGTGTCTTGTCTGCTATCCAGCGTAGCCGTCCCTAGTTTGCTGGAGGGCAGCCTGGAGGGTAGTTAGTGGGAGCCCTCACACCTTAGTTCATTAACAGGCAGCAGGCTTAAAACAAACAAAAGGGAAGTTTCAGAGCAGCGGCCGCGTTAGTCTGTATCCGCAAAAAGAACCGGAGGACTTGTGGCACCTTCGAGACTAACCAATTTATTTGAGCCTAAGCTTTCGTGTGCTGCAGCTCACTTCATCGGAAGTGTTTCTTCACACACCCCACAGGCAGCCTGTGGATCTCAGAGGATGTTGCGAAGGCCAAGACTATAACAGGGTTCAGAAAGAACTAGATATGTTCCTGGAGGCTAGCTCCACCAATGGCTATTAGCCAGGATGGGCAGGGATGCAAAACCGTGCTCTGAAGTGTCCCTAGCCTCAGTTTGCCAGAAGCTGGGAATGGGGGCCGGGGGATGGATCACTTGATGATTCCCTGTTCTGGTCATTCCCTCTGGGGCACCTGGCGTTGGCCACTGTTGGAAGACAGGACGCTGGGCTGGATGGACCATTGATCTGACCCGCCATGGCCGTGTTTATCTTCTAACTGAGGGGCATGGGTGTTAAGCCTTAACAAAGTTCTAACTGTTAATTGGGATTGAGGTTAAGGGACAATTAAAGACCAATAACACAATAGAGTTTTAGGCAGTCAAGGCTCACAAAAAAACACCCTCCCCTTTTAATGGCTCACGGTGGGTCCAGTAGTATCTTTTATTGGACCACCTACTTCTGTTGGTGAAAGAGACAACCTTTCAAGCAACCCCGAGCTCTTCTTCAGGTCTTTGAGGATCTGGGCCCCTGTACCTACATTGCCTCATCTGTAAAATAGGGATAACGCTATAGGGGTGCTGTGAAGTTAGTCTTTGATGCTTTGAGACGCTAGAGGAGTATGAAAGTTACCTACCTACTCTGCTCCAAATCCATGTGTGTTATAAATCTTTCCTTTTCAGTTTTAAGGACTGAAGAAATAGTCAAACAGTGAGCAGCAGTCAACCTCTCAGGGCAGTCTCCATACCCTTTGTTGTTATGGCAGGGGGAAGGCGGGGCCCTAACCGAACGTCCTACTGCCGAAATCCTCTTTGTGAAACTGGGGCTACTGGGGGTTCTGGACATTCCACAAGTTCATCGGTCACTGGTGTGCGCTCACGTACCAGGTAAATATGCATCCCCTTTATTCCCTTATGTGCTGTGACAGTTCTTCCTCTATGAAACATGTAGTTTGACAATGAGGCTGGTTCATGTTTTTCCATCCTTTACCCTGGCCGTTTTGTCAGTGATTCGGTAACTTTTTTGTTGGTATGCTGATGTCGGGTTGCAGTAGTCTCGCTGATCCATGACAACTTCCCTGGAGTATGTTTTTGTCATTAAAGTAAAGAGTGGAGATTGGGAAATGTGGGTTCTGATACACCCCAGGACTGCCAAGTGCATGTGATGCTTAGTTACCTGAGAGGAGTGTTCTGAAGGACTTTTAGATTCTGCAGGGTGGGGTGCTATAGACAAAGTTTTGGCTCCAGAGTTCTGCTTGGTGGATCAACCCTATCCAGCAGCATATGGCAGCAGTTGGTTAGTACAGACAGATGCAGTCTGCTTTTCTTTCCCAAATCCTAAACTGGTTGAATGGTAGCAACTCAGCCTTGGATTATATGCTTTCACTTTCAATCTGACTTCTGTGGGGAAAGCACAGAGGTTTAGGGAAGGAGAGGGGAAGTGGTGCCAAGTGAGAAATTGAGGGAAATCAACACTTGGATACCCATGTAATGAGCACTTCATAAATACCTTGTATAGAACATCCTTGACACTGCAGGTGAATATCCCTTAACATACTCCCTGATTGTGGCCGTAGGCTGAGGTGTTTCTTTAGTATTACTCATTTACATAGCAGTTCGTCCCAAGGGGTCCAAGCACCTTATCATCCATATACATACAGCAGTCTTGACGTGCATGTGGCCTCCTTGGAGATAGAGGGCAAGCCCCTGTGATGAGCAGGGGAAAGGCTTGGCAGGGTAAGAATCTTATGCTATAAAGAATTCCATTAGATCTTTAGTGTTCGCATAGAGCCTGTGAGGTCTCTGTCTTCTGGACATCTATATTACAGAAGCTCTGTTTCCAGCAGGAGATCCAAAGGCTGAAGGGCTTAATCAATCCTGTGAGTTCTGGGGCTTCGCAGCATGAGCTCTGAAATCTCCGAATGCTAAGTTATCCCTTCAGTGACACATCTGAGCCTCTGCGTACGTCTGCACTGCAATCAGAGGTGTGACTGCTGCACGTGTCAACACACCTGAGCTAGTTTTGATCTAACTAGCTCCAGTAACAATCGCAGTAAGGCCACAGCAGAACCAGTTACCCCGAGTACGTTCCCCAGGTCCAGTGTGGCGGAGTACAGCCTGGGCTGCCCCCCAAGTTGCCGCAATTTCATTGCAATTGTTTGAGCTGGCAGGATCAAAGTTAGTATGGCACGGTCACGGGGTCTCAGACTTGGCGCTCTGGCATGCTCTGAGTGAAGTCAGACAGGACTCTAGTGCAGCGTCTTCCCCTCAGGACACACTCTCACCAGGGCAAAGCTCCTTGGCTTCAGCGCCTCCTGGGTCTGACCTTGGAGTGTTCAGCACCCCTGTTCACAACATGAGCTCCCCACAGTGAGCCCACCTGGATGGGACAGCTGGGGAAACCTTACATGCCGTCCCAAAGAGGCCATGCACCCCACCTCCGCAGTCAGCAGTGACTCTCAGCCAGCGAGGTGAAATAGAAGGGTTTATTAGTCGTCGGAAACACAGTGTAGAACATATCTTGTTAGCACAGTAAGGAGGAACATTCGGCAAAGTCCCTTGTAGGGGGGATCCAGAGCACAGGGCCCCCGGCTCCCCCCAGTCCCAAACCAGGGGATTGACCAGCATGCAGCAGCCCAGCCTCAGTCACCCCCAGCTGTCCCACCTCCATGCTTTGTCTCTTCTCTGAGCAAAGAGGTCACCTGGTGTCCACCTCTCTTTGTTCTCCAGCAGATTTGACTGGCTCCTTGCAGAGGACAGGCTCTGGCCATCAGTTGCAGGTGTCAGCCATTCTGTGTCACACCTGCCCTCTAGGGGTCTCTGCAAGAACAACACAGCCTTATCCCATCACCTAGAAACTTGAGTAATACATAGGTGAAACCGAGGCGTGCATACAGTATTCAGAGAAAACATGAAGGACATTCCCATTTCGTCATGGTCACCTCTGATTGCACTGTAGACTTACCTTTTGTTTAAGGCTTTCAGCCTTCACAGTCTTATATTTTTTAACAGCTTGGATTGAGCCCTCTTTTTCCATTCACTTGATTGGAAGCTTTTCTGCTGTCACTATAGCTGTGACTTTTATGGTTCTGTGTTGGGATTTTTAATGGGAGTTTGGCATCTAATGCTCTGAAGCCCCTTTGGAAATCCAAGACCTAATTACTGAGTGTTGTTGCTTAGGAATCATTCACTGGATGCACCTTGCTTGACTTGCATTTATACCCTTCTCTTTGAGTAAATGGTTGGCAGCTGGAGTTGCTCATGTACACAGGAATACAAACCTGTGATTAAACCTCATGGTTCCTCTGTGGCTTTAAATAGGCTTTAGGAGAATAAGAAATCTCATAATTTATTTTATTTACTTGGATTTTATGGCACCAAATCTTTTGTGCATACACTTTACACTTTATGGAAATAGCAGTGGGAGGCAGAAACACTTGTAACTAGTTTAAAAGGCCACTCGGTGTCCCTGCTGGGCTGCGTGCATAGGAGCTCTGCTCTCAGACCTTGCTCAACGTGGGGGATCCCAAATATAGTTCTTGCTGTACAAACCAAGTGCCATGCCTATATCAGGCAAAACGGTATTGGCACATCCAGAGCATGCGGTGCTACTTCTGTACGTTGTCTCGTATCCACGTGCAACAGATGTCTTTTAAGCATTGGCTCTACCAGTTCATTGCAGCCTCTGGGTGTGG
The DNA here is from genome assembly GCF_965152235.1 of Eretmochelys imbricata. Taxonomy (NCBI): domain Eukaryota; kingdom Metazoa; phylum Chordata; order Testudines; family Cheloniidae; genus Eretmochelys; species Eretmochelys imbricata. The sequence continues at coordinate 6,584,719 of NC_135590.1, forward strand.
CGTTCAGCTTGGGCTCCTCACTTAGCATAAATCCATCCATCCTCTGCAGTCTGAGTGTGTGGGCTGCTGGTGGGCATTAGGCTGAGGAAGAAAAACCCATCTCAGGGGAGTAACTGGTGGGTTTTGGTTTATCTTGGTAGGAGCGGTTCAGGTACAGGCCTCTCCAGCCCTCCTCTGGCAACCCAGACAGTGGTTCCCCTCCGGCATTGTAAGATCCCAGAGCTGCCTGTGGAGAGGAGTGTCTTGTTTGAACTTCAGCTCTTCTTCTGCCATCTCATTGCTCTATTTGTCCACTACATCAATATCTACAAAACAGTGTGGTGGTACCCACCCTCCCACCCTCCGTCACACACATCACTGGTAGGTATCTGGGTATGTGCTGCTGTACTCCTTTAGATCCCTGCCCCCAGTGTACCTCCACTCTCACTCCCATGTGCATGGCTGCTCTCTCCAGATTGCTGAGCACCCAAAACCTATTCCCTCCCCAACAGATATCCCCGTTCCTCCTGCTCTTTGACAGCATCTGGGTAGATGCTCTCTTAGGACAGCACTTCCGTCTAAGAGCCAGCACCCAATGTAGCCCAGCTCTTGCGACATTGGGATTTTTATAGTGCTGGGCAAAATAGCCCACCTTCCCAGCATCCTGCCACTGTAGGGAGTAGAGGGGTATGTGTTGATTCACTGAGCAGTGATATAACAAGCATTGAAGGGGAAAAAATTGTATTTAAATTGAACATACAAACCCCCTGGCTACCACCAGCTCTTACGTTGAATTTATCTGTAATGTTAAGAATCATGAGATCTGGGATTCCATCCCAATGCAGACTTCCCTTCTTGGAATAGAGTTGATCCTCTTAAATTTAATCCTTGGTGGAGTGGGGAGAAAACGAGCAGCATACAGGAGAGGCGATGAGCAGAGGTGGGGATCCAATGTTTTAATAGAAGCCTCTTTCATGACTGGAACAAGCCGTGGCTCCATCTGGCTGATGTTGTTCTGGGCTGAGGTGTAGAGCTCTCCCGTGGCTTCAGATGCATCACGCAGGGAATTCTGCACTGTGGCCAGTGCCTGCCTTCGCCCATAATACAAAAGCACGGCTTATTGCAGCTCTAGGTCCCAGCAGGCCCGGCTCCGTCTTTATTTGAGTAGCCTGGCTACACTGCATCCTAGGACTTGGTCTCTATAGGGTTCACCTTTTTTGTGAAAGACTAAATGGCTATAATCAGCTCCACTTCATACAGACTAGATGTGGCTCTGAGGCCCCAGATAAATTGTCAAGTGACTTTAATTTGGGCAAAGTTTGGACATCCTGGCACTGTGCACACTTGGCATTCTCCTGATAGTCCAGGAGAAGAGAGGTAGGAGTGGCTCTGTTGCCTGGAGCAAAATGGAAGTGTTTCCTTTTTGTCATTGCAGAACTTTCATCTCATTGACTTCAATGTGCTGACAGTGACGACAATTGTCTTAGCGCGCAGGCTGATCGGTGCCATCGTGAAGGAGGTAAAGCTGCAGGCCAAACTCAGAACTATTCTCTCCTTCCCAACCTTCTCTGACTAGCATCTGTGTTTGCCTTTCTGTATCGTGGATGCATTAGGTAAAAGAATGCCGAGAAGTGAGTTTCAACTCAGTAGAGAGCCTTATCAAGCCAAAACACCAGCCTCATTAGTTGTGTGCACTAGCTGTTATTGCTGAAGTGACATCAGTAAAGCAACAGTTTCTGTAGGACCTGCATAATAGTGGCTACAGAGAGATCTGCAGGTACTCTAAGTGCTTAGAGTGCTGTATGTTTTCAAAGGGCTATGCTGACATGAACTGAGTATAGAAGATTCTTAGAATGGAATGATAAATTTAAAAGAAAAAACTAGATGATAGCTAGTACCTGGCAGCTTAAACATAGGGTGAAGTTTGGACATTCTGGAAGCTGAATGTAAAATTGAGTGTCCCTTTTAAACTTCAGCCTTTTCCCTGCCCTGTTCTGAAGGGTTTTGAACTGACTGCAACATAAAACCTAGACGTGGTTTCCTACTGGCAAACTGATTTACAGAGATGTCGCCATCCATTACTCATATGAGTTTCACTGTATTATGTATATTTGATGGTTACTGAATTCCTAGCATTTCAGTCTGTTGTGGGTTTGCTTTATCCTTTCCTAAAGAATGACGTATGGCTCCTTTCACCTTCCCTTCCCCTTTAGTTACTCCAGCTTCCTGCAGAGAGGAAGCTGAATAACCTAACCGTTTATATTTGCGGATGCATTTGGCTCACTTCAGAGGCTTGCTGCAGAACATTGGATTCTGGAGTTTTTTCTTCCCATTTTGTTCAGGAAAGTAATCTGCTTCTTGCTTGAGCAGCCTTCGAGGCTGCAGGCAGGTGATCCTCCAGGACTAGACAAGACACCACAGGAGCTCGCCGCTCCCCCAGCGGAACAGGAAGTGTATATTAAATCTGTGCCCAGGGTTCAGCTTCTTGATCTTGGAGAGTCCAGATGCAGATTCTGATCTAAGTCAGGCCTCTCTCCTCCAGCTGCAGTCACATGGCACCTGGAGGTCACTCCACCTCCACTACTGTGTGGTGCTGGCTTAGTGGGACCAAGTAGAACTCGTTCACTAGTTACGCTGCTAGTTTCTCCTGTTGGCTTTCCAGAAGGAGATAAGTTGTCTGACTCCTGCCCTGCTCTTTCTCCTCTGCAGGCTTCACAAAGCAGCAAAGTCTCCCTACCGCGCTCCATTTTCCTTGTGATTACTCGGTTTGCAGTCCTCACTGGGACAGGCTGGAGCCTGTGCCGGTCAATAATTCACCTCTTCAGAACCTACTCATTCCTCAATCTCTTGTTCCTGTGTTACCCGTAAGTACCTCTCTTCTCCCGTCTGGGTTTAGATGATGAATTTCTAAAGCTGCCTGTCCAATCAAAGTCTGTTGTTACAATGCCATATGGGGCAAGATGTGGCTTGAAAGTAAATGAGCACTTGACTTCCTTGCCACAGAACTTAACCTTTCACTCTCTTGGTAGATCATAAAGACTATATTAGGTTAGATCTCTTGGGAGCTGGGTATATGTCTTTCCCATTCTACTTGAATGACCTGCCCGGTGAAGGAGTTAACCACAGTTTGCAAATTGCCCAGGGTTTCATAAAAAGACTGTCCACTTTGAGACATCTCATGCCTTAATTATGAGCAAACAGTATTAATATTGGCCGGCCACCTTTGTACACCTTTGTACGGCCATGTACATCCAAAACCTACAGTGCGTATTAGGTGGACCTGATTGTGTTGTCTCTAGCTTCCATTAGCTATGTGGACAATGTCATGTGGCTGTATCCCTCTAGCTCTCCCATTCTAGAATCTGTGTGTGAAGTGGCTCTCGTGATCAAACACCCTTCACAAGGGGATGTTGGGTGCTAAAGCATCTTCAGTATCATGGGAATGGCAGTCAGACTGGGGGGAGGAACTGGGGGTGATGATGTTACAGCCTTCCTGCCCATGTGCTTTTCCAGGTTCGGCATGTACATTCCTTTTCTCCAGCTGAACTGTGACTTTCGGAAGACGGCCCTCTTCTCCCAAGTGGCTAACATTGGCCCCCGAGAGACAGGGGACGTGAACTCCAGGGGTAAAGACTATCTAACGGTTTTAAAGGAGACCTGGAAGCAGCATACCAGGCAAATGTATGGCATGGAGGCCATGCCCACCCATGCGTGCTGCCTCTCTCCAGACCTGATCCGCAATGAGGTGGAGTATTTGAAGATGGACTTTAACTGGAGGATGAAAGAGGTGCTGGTGAGCTCCATGCTCAGTGCCTATTATGTGGCCTTTGTGCCTGTCTGGTTTGTGAAGGTGAGTGCCAATGCACCCTTATGTGCTCACCGCTCTAGCGTGTGCTTCGTGTAATTCCTCCCACTCATGGGACAAGCGAGGCAGTTTTGTTTCAGTCGCTAGCAAAATCGGACGCTGGTCCGGTACGGCCGCGATATGGTTAGTTCTCACCCGATGTATGGAAAGTGGGTACAGTAAGTCTAAGGGCTGGTCTACACACACATTCCTCAGAGACTCCTGTGTGGACAAACTTAAATCAATTTACACCTGGCTTATATGGATTTGCTTAATTCTGAATTGCCTGTGATGTCGTTAGTTTTGTGGAGTAAAAGGGGTCTGAATGTTGAGACGCTTGAAAGAAATAGAAAAGTGTAAATTTAACTCTGTAATACAATACAGAATCCTACTGTGTGTTTCAGCCACTGAACTCTCTGATTACCTTGAGTTACACAAACTTCTATATTCCTGTCATCCATGGCAAAGCGTCATATGCTTGTTCCATCCGTTGGGGTGAAACTCTTTTCCCCCTTGGAGTTACAAAATTTCTTCTTTGGTTATGGCCAAGCCAACTTTTCATGAACTGTAATGTCTAGTTGGGACATATTCAAGACACGAGTAAGACTGATTTTCTTTTCTTTCCTACCTCTCTTTAGGGAGGGGGTGAATTGTAATAGAGGGGACTCTCCCCCATCTATTTTATTGGATTTTCACAGTAAGTTGTACTGTACAGCAAATGTATTTGGATGAGTATAAAACGAGACTAGAGACTTCAGGGACCTATTGTAATCTGCCATGCCTCCGGCTTCGTGGCTGTCACTTTTGCAAGCCATGGGAATAGAACTCAAAGCCGCCTGCTCTAAGAGTGCAGGCCCCCTACTGTTTGAGCTAAAGCAGAATCATTGTTTGCTTCTAGCAGTATGGGGTCTATGAGCAGTAGTGATTCTCCCAGTGGCATCGAGACAGAGTATTGCAGCATAAGTGTCAGTTGTGGAATTCATGCTCAGTCACTGTCCCCCTCGTACGCAGAAGAGTGACTGTTGCCCGAATAGGACCCCTTCTCCCAGCTGGTCGTAGATTTTTGCATCTGAAGTGTTCTCTTGGTTGGCCAATTACTGCTGAATGCAGGGCTGGTACAGCTGCTGCCCTGCTCTGCCTCTGATTTCTCAAGCAGGAATAATTGCTGCTGTGAAAAGGCACCGGTTCGCTTGAGTGCCTCGTGTTCGAACTCTGTTTTCTTGGGTCAGGGTGTCCTAATGCATTTTTACACTGTATTCCTGCCCCCCACAGAATACTCAGTACTACGACAAACGGTGGTCGTGTGAGCTGTTCCTGCTGGTATCCATCAGTACGTCTGTGATTCTGATGCAGCATCTCTTGCCTGCCCGCTACTGCGACCTCCTCCACAAAGCTGCAGCACACCTGGGCTGCTGGCAGAAGGTCGATCCTGCCCTATGCTCCAATGTGCTACAGCATCAGTAAGGACCTCTCCCACTGGCTAGCACTGGTTTGTTCTCTCTTGTATGCTGGCTCTTGTCATGCTGGGGTGGGGAAAAAATCTGCCAGGCTGCTATTCACCCTTGGGGAGAGATCTCTCTCTAGGTTCAGCAACAGGAAAATGAAACTGGAGTTGCTCCGTGTGGCTGCTAATCAGCCTAATGCTGTATGGGCATGATCTGTCCCATCCACTACCGAACGCAGCAAGCAAACCTCTGGTTTGTTGGTGAGCAGTGACAATGGCTATGAAACTCTTAGTTGTAGAGCTCGACGAGCCAAATTCTGTCCTCGCAAATAACCGCAACTTTACGTCTTAGCAAATAGTTAGAAGAGACCTTAGTGACACTCAGGGATTAGGACTGTCAATGGCTGCATTGGTGCAGCCCTCCCAGCTAATAGGGGAATGCCATTAACCCCCCTGCAGAAGCTCTGTTCAGAGCCGCAGCCAGCTGCCATGTGACTGATTTTGTCATTCTGGAGGTGGAACTAAGGGAGTTGGTTTCTCTTGCAGGTGGACAGAAGAATGCATGTGGCCACAGGGGGTGCTGGTGAAACACAGCAAGAACGTGTACAAAGCTGTGGGCCATTACAATGTGGCTGTGCCATCCGACGTGTCTCACTTCCGCTTTCATGTAAGCCGGCGTTGTTCCTCCTTTATTATTAGAATTATTTGTAGCACCATAGCGCCTAGACAGGATCAGGGCCCCATTGCCTGGGGCACTGCACAGACATATAGGCAGTCCCTGCCCCAAAGAACTTAGTCTAAATAAACGAGAGACACAAAGTTGGAAGGCCAGCAGGCACCGAGTGGTGAAGTGACTTCCTCACGATCACACAGCAGGGCAGTGATAGAGCCAGGAATAGCCCCTGGTATGAGTCTTACTCCTGTGCTTCCTCTCTCCCTGTCCCAAGCCTCTCCTGAGCACTAACAATGGGGGAGCTTTCTGAGAAGGACCTCTGTGCACTTGTTCTGGGGAGCAGAGCACCGAAGTTCTTTTCATTTGTGAGCAAGAAGGGAACGTGCTGCTAGGTGTCCAGAAGTGAAATCTTAGTACATTTGCTCATGGAGCATTCATTCCTGATGTGTCCTGTATTTCCTGTGGAGCGTCTGACTCCCATGCAGCACCTTACCCTGGGCTCTTTATCCTCCAGTTCTTTTTCAGCAAACCGCTGAGGATCTTGAACATTTTAATTCTGCTGGAAGGAGCTGTCATCTTCTACCAGCTCTACTCATTGATCTCGTCAGAGAAGTGGCACCAGACCATCTCGCTGGCTCTCATCCTCTTCAGCAATTATTACGCCTTCTTTAAGCTGCTGCGTGACCGGCTGGTACTGGGAAAAGCTTACTCATACTCTGCCAGCAGAGACTCAGAGCAGAAGTTCAATTAAATCGCACTGCTGCTCAGCTTGTATTACAAAAAAAAACCTTAAAAAACAAACAAAAAAAAAAACCACAAACAACCTCAGAGCTTTGTATTTTTGTTACCACTGCTTTTTTCTTTGATAACTGATGTAATTAAAAGGAAAAAAATATTTTTGTACTCCCAACAGCTGTTTGTGTGTTTATTTAGCCGCATCAAACAATAAGCCTTCCACATCCTATCTTTACTTAAAGGGCATCTCCACATTAACAAATGACTCTGAACCTCCATTCTTGACAGGTGCAAATGTTGTTTATTGTGGGGGAAGAGGATGTTGGGAGGGGTCTGCCTGTGGAGTTGGGGAGGAATGAATAGATCAGTGTGGTCATGTTTAAGAGCTGCTTGTTGGTTGGGAGCAGTCAAGCCAAAGGCCCTGTCTGCAGGAGGAGTTTGTACTGACTCGGTGAAAGTGGCATGGCCCTTTGTGTGGACACGTGGTTTGAGTGCCTTCCTGTGATTTAGCTTAAATCAAAATAAATGCTCACAAAAGGGCGTCGTGCCACTTTAACTTCATCTATTTGGAACCAGATGATTTGGATCAGTGAAATTTCTTCTCTCTTAGGCCTTGACTACACCATTTGGTTTAAAAATCGTATTTAAAAACCAACAAAACCTGCTTTCTTTCACTCTCACTGGCACTCCCTGAGATGATTAGAGTAAGGCTTTGTTTACCCTACAGACCTCTTCACGCTCCTGACCATCACAGCTACGCCAGAAGACAAGTGATCCCTGACCCACAGAGCTGGGCTGGCAGAAGCCCCTAGTGTAGACACAGCTAGATTGGCAAAACTGCTGTTACATAGATGGCTTGTTTTGCTTGGGGGTATGTGCAGTTTTACTACTGTGGTACAAAGTGCAGCTTTGCTCGCATTGCTGCGGCCACATGGAGTGCTTTGCTACTGTCGTGAACTGGTAAAGGAGTCCTTGTGTAGACACAGCCTTATGGGGAATTAACCCTCTACTTTTCCTGTCTCCCTCTGGGGCTGGGTTTACACTGCATACAAATAGCCTGGCCAGATTTACTCTGTGGGTCTTAGGCACATGGCAGCCCTGTGCTCGGGGAGTTTCTGGGGCCACAGCTTCTGCAGTGGGAGGGTTGCAAACACTGCATTCTAAGCCAAAAACTCTGGTATTTTACCAAATGGAAATATTTGGGGTTGTCTTTTTTTTTTATCCTGTTTTATACTAAACGACCTGACCCTGGCCCTCTGAAAGGAGAGTGGCTTGTGCGGTGGGGAGGTTCTATAAAGGTCCAAAGGCTTTGAACACAAAGAACTGGTGGATCTAGCTCCAGTACCTGCTGGGCTATACCTGTATTTCTAACTGGCTCATTGCTGTGAGTTTATAGTGTGTGATTCACGCTTCTCAACTTCCTATGTTTGCGCTGGAGCAAGGACAGCTGGTGGGGATGTTGTTTTCAATAATGCCTAATTATGTTTTTGCAGCAGGATAAGTTATTGATTAAAGACATTTTGTAAGTACCCATGATCTGGGGTAATCAGTCATTCAAGCAACTTTCCTACTGTTCGGCAATTTCTAAAAAATAAATCTCTAAACAGCTGCCTTTAAAGTATTCTTTGCAAGGCAAACCATGTGGAAGTGACAACTGGTGTAAACTAAGCTTTGAAACTGTTTCCCCCCCCCAGCTCCAGTCATTTCCTAGTGACCTACAATGGAAAAATAAATTGCCCTTGTCCTTTCTTTTTTTGTAAAAAAAACAAGTGTCCCCCTCTCCCTCCAGCTTCCTTCATTTATTTTATTTTCCTGCACTAGAAGTTCAGGTCATGCCTAGGCTGGAGTCTTCTGTGGTGTTGGAGACCTAGTGCAACGAATGACATCACAAAAGTAAAGTTGGAGTAACAAGGTAGGGGACCGATGGTTGCTGGTGGCAGCTGTTTGTTTAGCTGCAGTGGCCAGTACTTTAGTGAGGGGAAGACAACCCTGCCCTTTCCATGAAGGGATTCACAGGGCTCCTTGGGAGCTAGAAGTCTTCATGAGAAGACCAGCCTTGACCTTCCTGCTTTGAAAATGAAAAGCAAGCAGCGGTTTTTTTTAAATCCAGGCCTCCTGATCCAGCATCAAGAAGCAAAACGAGGGCGCAGATCTCATCTTTACAATATTCTTGGCCTCTTACCTTTAAAAAGGAGGCCTGAGGCCTGTCCCACCCCAGAACAAAACGCTTTTCCCCAGCTGTATGCAGCCCCTGCAGGCAAAACTTATATAAGTGCCCCAGCCACCTCCACAGCAGCTGTCTCGGGATGGTGCAGGCCGGGGGAATCTGTAATCCACCCCTTAGTGATCGTGAATCTTCAGCGGGACCACTACACCTGAGAGCCCATTTTCAGAGGACGTGATGCATGCTGCACATCCTGCCGCGTTCCCCTTCGGGGTGGGGGAGAAGCTGGAATTCTGGCGGTTTAGTGTGAAAGGGCACTCTGCAACCCAAATCCCTGCTGGGGGCGTGCCAGCTGCTGGCACTAGTGGGCAGCAGAGAGCTGCTCCTCCCCTAGGCTTTCATCTTTGAGGGGTGATGGCAGGCTGGCATCATTCTGTCAAACCCAGCCAGCTCTTCAGCTCAAGGCTGCAGCTGGCTACAGTCAGGAGCAGGGAAAAGTGATTGGGGCCATGCAAATGGCCTGGAACAAAGCAACTTAGGGGAACTGGTGTGTAAGGGGAGACCTCCAGAAAGTCAAGCCCGCCGGCGCCGCAGCCTGGAGGAAGCATGGGACAGGGGCTGGCACAGCCCAAGACAAGGCAGGTCTCGTTCAGACATGTCCCTGGAATGGCCGCAGCAGGAGCGGTTACCCCGACGTGTAGGGAGGGAGCCACTGCTGACCCACATAATAACAGAGATTGCTGCAACTGAAGGCCATGACACCTACCCAGTCATGAGGGCAGGCCCCCATCCTGCATCCCACCCCTGCCAACTGCACCCAGCAACACTTAGGAATGGGCGCACCGAAACCAAAAGCAAAGAAGAAGAAACACTGCCTGCTTCCCAGCGTGAAGGCGGATGCATGGCCTTGGCAGACGGGAGGGGAGGGAGTGGCACTAGAAGGTGGCATGTCCAATGCACGGTGACCCTGGGTTCCTCCCAGTGCTCCACCTGCCTGATCATTATTTGATGGACATGCGCCCCGTAAGGCCGGGTGCATGGCAGCTGTCCCGGAGCTTTTCCAGGCTAATGCCCTGCCTTGTCCCTCATCTGGGGAGGAAACTCCACCTCAGCAGCCAGGCCAGGCAGTCTCAGTGCTGAGACAACACCAGCCCAGCCCAGGTGGGTGGGGATCGCGGGGGGGACCAGGGGCTGAAGTGTCGATAGGCGCTTGGCTGGAAAGAAGCTGTAATATACTGGCTGAAAGGGCCCCCCCCACCCCAATCGCCTTAGAGCCAATCACTCAACTCTATCCAGCCAGTAGTTAGAGGAACGAGAGGTTCCACAGTGTCCAATGGGCAGGGAGAAGCCGCTAGCAACTAGGGACAGAAAATGCACTAATCAGGAAAACCCAGGGCTCCGCTGGCTGTAGGATGGCTGGATCACTTCAGCATGTGCAAAGCCGCCACGTTAACGAAGAGACCCGCTCAGAAAGGGCGAGCGAGCGACTAAGAGCCCCTTAGGGCCAGGGCCTGTCTTTGTGGTCTGTGTCTGCAGAGACCCTGACTGGGGCCCTCCCTCGGTGCTACAGGACTGCAAATCAATAATCCTGCATCATGGCAGCTGCCAGCGGGACGCCCATTACAGGGCCAGGCCTCATACCCAGGAACAAGCAGGGGCGTGACAACCCTGAGCCCGCGCTCCTGAGCGAGAAATGCATGTCATGCTGCACTTTCTGGCCCCTGCAGCCCCCGCCAAGTGCCCAGCTCCTGGCGTGGCAGGGTGGCTTAGTCTAGGGGCACTTGTTTATTCTAAGCCCCTTGCTTTTTCACCTGCCGGTGCTGCTCACACACCCGACCACCAGGTGGCCCTCCGGCCATGCCCGAGTCTCAGGCTCTGCAACAGATGGGCACTTTGTTTTGCCAGCCTCTATATGCAGGGGAGACAATAACCCTGAGCCTGCCTGGTCCCCACCCTCCCCATCTCCCATATGCATTTGCTTTACTTCGGCTGCACTGCCAAGCTCGTTCTGCGGCACCAGGGCCCCCTCTGGCCTAGGGCAGAGCGGTGTGTCTGACGCACGCAGCTGGGGGGGACGGTGGGATGCCGAGAGCCATGCACAGCTATAGCGCTGGGATCAAACGTACCTTGGGTCACAAGTGCAGCGAGCCAGGCGGGCTCAGCCCTTATACCGAGCGCCGAGTTTCCTACGCTGGTCTGTGCAGAGCAGCCTGGGCACACAGTGCTGGTTCGCCTCCCACTTCCCGTGGCTAAAGTGCACTGAAAAGACACTGAATACACCATCAGTTAAAACCAAGGCGTCCGGTGGCAGACTAACAGATTTAGTTGAGCATAAGCTTCCGTGGGTAAAAACCCCACCAGTGGGTTTTTACCCTAACACGGCTACCCCCTGAGACTTGACCCCCCATCCCTTAACTACTTCCTTGTAGGCGCTTGGTCACATCAGCAAAGGTTGGCGCTGCCACAGGGAGAGCTGTGTCCCTGTCGCCCCCGCGCCCCCCCCCCCCCATGACAATGTCTGTGGCTCCCTGACCCAGTGCGGGTTTAGCCTCCGCACACGAGGTGGGAAGACCATCTAGGAGCCCAGACCGCTCAACTGTCCAGCTGGAACCAGGCGGAAGGAAGGACAGTCTGGCTTGAGCACAGTCTGGGCCCACAGGGCGCCCTGAACCGCCACGTGCCTCCTGCTTCCTGCGCAGCATGCGAAGAATTGGGGCTTCCAGCAAAGCAAGCAGCCTCTGCCACCCGGGAGGGTCTGGTCCGCAGCGGCGTGCGCTCCAGCACGTCCCATTCAAGGCCTCCGTGGGGGAGTCAGTGTGCCCCTTTGTACCCCCGGGACATGTCTGTTCCTCCGTGTGCTCCTACAGGGCTTTGAGCAGTAAGAAAACTCCCAGGGCAGGTGAGGCCAGCGTCCAGCTGGGCTCTGCAGCTACTGGCCTAGTGTGATTCCTCCCTGGCTGCTGGAACTGGACAGGGAGGGGCGGTGATGCTTTGGGCAGCCAGTGACCCCCGGGAGGGGCGGGGCGGTGCAGGCTCTCCAGCCACTGGCCCCAGCATGCTTTGCTCTTGCTGCAGCTCGGAGAGCTCCTGCTGGCAATCTAGGCCACCCGAGCACCATCTGTGCCAGCAAGATTATTGCAAATGAAATAAGAAAGGTCTTAGCCCAGAGATTAAATATTTAATAGCCGTGTTTATTCCACGGAGAAGAACATTCCTCCGTGAAGGGAGCTGGCAGGGCAGGGCAGGAACTGGCTTTTCATAGCCCTCCCCCCGCCCCGGTTCCACCTGCAAACCCAGGGAGACTGATGGGTGCATCTCCAGCCCTGACCCTTCGCCGTCACTGCACTCACCCTCACGGGTGCAAGCAGGTCTTGACCTAGACAGCTACCCTGGGCCTCATTGCTCTGGCCAGGCCTGTGCATGGAGCACTTTGCCAGTAGCCTGGCGAAGCAGTCCCAGCGTGGACACAGCTTGTGCTGGCAAACCTGCCCCGCCCCGCCAGAGAAACAAGCTAGAACGTACCCGTGTAACTGCATCTGCCTGTGGGGCTCCTGCCAGCACAGCTCTATCCCTCAGGGTCCCCCCGCTTCACACCCCAGACCAACAGAGCTGGCCCCTCCCTCGCCCAGGGGTTCCACCCAGATCTTTCCGCTTGTTCGGCCTGCCGAGCACTAGCCCTGGGGCAGGCCCAGCTGGCGATTCAGTCTCCATGTTCATCATGGAGCCTGCCCCCCCGCACCCCACCCCATAGGGGAGTCTCCCCCCTGCCCCATGGCTGCGCTCACATGCCCTCCTCTCTCTTGCGAGCTGCCTGTGGCTTCTGGGAGGTGAATGAAATAGAGCGGCTGAGAGATGGTGCAAAGCCAAGCCACTGGCTGTTTCCACAGCAACAGCTGAGCGCTGATTTATTTCCAGGGTAATTAAAAATGCCTAGAGCAAAGCAGCAGTGCCCCCCCCCCGCCACCCACCCAGCCACCCCCGCATTGGGCCACCTCCCCCACAGACCCTTCAGCCCTCAGACGCACCACCCCAGAGCCCTTCCAGGCCATGCAGGCTCACAAGAGCAGGCACTGGCAGATGGGGGCCCAAAGGGCGGGGAAATGAAGGGAGCGTGTCCCCCACGTCCCACCCTGAGAGGGGGGGGCTCTCTCCAGTCCTTCCCCCCACCCAGCACCTTGTCGTCCCCTTGTCTCAAGAGCTGCCTGCAATTTGCATTGGGCTGCAGGTCAGGGAACGTCCAGCTGGTGGGGTGTGACCCGCACCCCCCCACACACTTCCAACTCTCATCCCACCAGAATGGCCCCAGGGGCCCGGGAGCTGCACTAAGCCAAGGGCTGCTGCAAAGGGTTCTTGTCCTGGAGTCGCCCCCCTCCTGCAGGCAGGCCTCGAATTCAACTCAGTGCAGCTTAGGAGCCAGCCCCCCTGCTGGCCCCCAACCTGTCTCTGTGACGGTGCCCTAGCCCGCTGGAGGGCAGCTGCCAATCAGGGCCCAAGAGGGCCAGCATGGAATTAAGGCTGGTTTGAGGCTGCAACCGCTGAGGGAGAGCATGTCAGCGCAGCCATGGGGCTGGGGGGAGACCCGGAGGGAGGACGAGAGACACGGGCAGGGGGCCAGCAGGGCTCCACAGGCGAAACAAAGGGGCCAGTGGGCAGAAACATCCAGCAACTACCAGTACGTATGCTCCTCACCAGCAGGGAGGTAGGTAAGATTGCATCATCAGCCCCCCTGGCGTGGAACCAGTGTCTGCCCCCCCCGGCAGCTGCAAAGGGCCCCGCAGCCATTGGGGAAAGCAGAGGAGAGTGCGGGAGGCAGAGGGTCTCAGGCTAGAGCAGACCCCATTCTGTGTGTGGAAAGCGCTATGGGATCTGTCATGGCCACAAGTAGCCGGGACCTCGGCTTCCCGTCATCTCACAAGCCAGGCCAGATGGCTGCTCTGAGAGACGGAAATAAATGGCCCGTCCCCAGCCGCATGTTCCCATCACCAGGCACGGAGGCAGCCGGATCGGCTCGACGACAGGAAGGGCTTTGGGATGCAGGCGCCAGGGTAACATCCACAGCAGCTGCTCCAGGAACGGGGGCTTGTGTGACTCCCCCAGAGCAGCCACTGGGGATCCTGGGGATCCTTGCAATGCTGCGTGCCTGGAGCTTTCAGGATTAGCTTCCAGGATCCCCCCACCCCGAAGGGGTTAGCTCCTGGCCATCCTTTTGGGGTGTGAGAGGAAAGGCTGCCCTGCAGATATGTGTGAAAGGACGCGCTGCAACCCAAATCCCTGCCAGCTGGGCGTTCCAGCTGCTGGCACTAGTGGGCAGCAGAGAGCTGCTCCTCTCCCATCGCCAGCTCAAGGATGGGGCTCCCTGGAGTCAGGAGCCGGGGAAAGGGATTGGGGCCCTGAGAACCCGGGAAAGCTAGGGTGTAAGGGGGAGGGGTGAAAGGTGGGGGGTGGGGCGGGGACAACGAACCTGCAGAAAGCGCTGCAGCCTGGAGGAAGGATGGGACAGGGGCTGGCACAATCCAAGACAAGGCAGGTCCAATTCAGACACTTCTCTGGACCCGCCTCGGGGAAGCGGTTACACCGGGAAAGGACCTGAGTGGACCCAAGTAATGACAGAGGTGGCGGCAGGGCAGGACATCTACAACCCAGAGACACTTATTAAGGAGCACCCAGAAAACAAAGGAGAAGGAAACTCTCCATCTGTTTCCCAGAGTGAAGGCGAACGTGTAGGGCTGCCCCCAGCCGAGCTGCCCTCTGAAGTCCTGCAATGTGGATTTCAGGGCAAAGCTGAATCCGTGTCCCTGCCTGTCAGCAGGATGTAAACAGACATTGTGCAAACCAGCGTCTTCAAACAAGAGAGCGGAGAAGAGCTGGGCTGCAGCTTCTTCCTCACGCTTCTCATGCATCCAGCGGCGACAGGCCTGTGTTACCCCCTTCTGCGCCCCAAATCTGGGACTGTCTTCCCTATGCAGATGACCTCATTGTGTTACCCACTGAGCACGGCACCTCCTGCTGGAGATGAGCTGCAGCACATGGGCCCCAGGAAACAACCTGGAAAAGAACAGCAACCGGTCAAGCCCCCAAACAAACAAACAAAAATCAAACGACCCTTCACCAGGAGCAGAGCTAGGCTCCAGTGTGACTCTGCATCCCTCTGCTTCACAGCTTCAGAGTGGCTGTGAGAACAGTCCAAGAGAAAAGCACTGTGTGTTTTCTGCACTATGACAGCAACAACCTGGGATCAGACTTTGGCGAAGGTTTATAACGTAATCCAACCCAAGATCAGACACTGCACATCTCAAGTCTCTTGAGCAGGCTATCCTGAACGGGACAAACCTGCAGTCTTGTAAACAAATGCTAGATGGACGTCAGGATTCTGCAAACCATGGGAGAACTTGGTTGAGACCCCTGGATTAACAATGTACAGTGCAAAAAAACTGATGATGCCAACTCCAACCCAGTAGCACAAAGCACTAGAGGATCAAAAATTAACGCTAGACAAATGCACTCCCTGTTCATAAAAAAACAGTACTCCTAGGCTTTCCTAGTGCCAGCCTCCAGACCAGCAAAGCAAACAGCCCCACCCAACAAGCAAACAAAGACAGAAACCTACAGAGACAAAACAGTCACCTGGTGAAACAATCGGCCTGGAAAAAAAATCTAATCATGAGATCCAGGTTCTGTTTACAGACCTGCAAACTACCTTGCTACATGCAACCATGAAGTGAGCTGTAGCTCACGAAAGCTCATGCTCAAATAAATTGGTTAGTCTCTAAGGTGCCACAAGTCCTCCTTTTCTTTTTACCTTGCTACAGTGACAGGATTTAGAGCAGAAGCCGTGTTAGTGAAGTCTACAGAACAGAGACAGGCCCTTGTCAAACATAGAATCCCTTATCGCCAACTGGAAATAGGAGATGCAAAGCACAGTTGCGGAACTCAGACTTTAAGGCCAGACGGGACCATCAAACTCTCAAGAGGAAAGACCATAGATACAGCCAAATGTGACACAAAGCATCAGAACCAAGAGGCATTTTTTTACTCCATCGTCCAAGAGTGCAAGGAGAGGGAGATGATAGCTCTGAGGATCTAAGAGACTTTCCATTACAAAGCACGGTGGAAAAAGACCCTGTGTGGCCCTAGGAGAATGGCAAGAAACAGCCGAAACAGCGCCTCTCAGCCCATCATCCTGCCATCTATCTGGAAGGCTACGAAAGGATGCAAAGACTGCAGCATTGTTTAGTCCAATAGGAAGCCCTGGCCTGGCTTGACGTGAGCTATGTCCCAGCAGACTGTCCTTGGTGGAGCCAAGAATATAGGGAGTTTTGATTTGATTTTTGGAAGAACAAAGGGGGAGGAGAAAGGGACTGGAAGGGGAGGGGGAGGAGCAGAAAGCTGGACTGGAAGGAACGGGGGTGCTGTGCAGGAGAGCAGATTCCATTCAATCAGATTCAAAGCCCAGTTCCCCTCCGCTCTTTCCAATCCCCCACAAGCTCCCTCCAGTGCTCCCTAGTGCATGTTGGGCGTTCTCACTTTGCTCTTGTGAATAACACCAGAAGGGACTGGCTTGGACCTTTGTGACACTGCCAAAATGGTAGCTGGTGGCTGGCCCCTGGCCGCGCACTGGTCCCCGGGTGCTGTTCCCTTCTGCAGCTAAGAGCCTGGGTAAGGAATGCCACAGCATGAATGAGGAGCGAACCCACTGTTTAGGGCAGCCAACAATGGACCCAGGAGTGGCAGAAGGTCCCTAAAAGTGGCAGGGGGGGCACCAGTGGCCAAACCATGGCCCCACCTCCCCACGCCATCCCTTCCCCCAAGGCCCTGCTCCCACACTGCCTCCTCCCCCCAAGACCCCACCCCCCACTTGCTCCTCTCCCGCAGCAATCGCCCACCCTTACGGATGGTGAAAAGTGGGAGGGCCATGGTCCTCTGCCCCCCCTCCCATTCCCGTGCCCCTGAATGGGCTCCATGGACCTCTGGACTCTGGAAGTCCCTCAGCTCTCGTTGCTAGCAGGAGTCTGATTGGAGTCGGGAGGAGAGTTCCTCTCAGGCCCAGGGGCATGGTTAATACCCCCTGGTTTAAATGGGGCTGGTCTTTTTACCCTAACACCAACGCTGTGACATGGGGAGATGATGCTGCACCATTGTGACCCGGTTGGCGTTGGACTGAGGACTCCAAACCACGCACAGGCCAGCGCACCCTGGCTTCTGCCCAGGAAGAGCTCAGGACGGGGGAGAAGCAGGTTGAGTGCTTTATTGCAACAGAGACACTAAGCAGGGGGGCCTCAGGGCAGGAAAAGCCAGGGAAGCTGCAGATCAGGATGGGGGTGCAAAGCAATTGTGGTTCGGAGCGTTCGAAGCCAGAGGAGCTCCCCCATCCGTGATGGTGGAACCCTCTCTCAATAACACTTTCTGCAGTGGTGCTGACCAGATGTTCTTCTGACCTTCACCGGATGTTCTTCTGACCTTCACCAGATGTTCAGGTGTTCCCGGTAGCAGGAAAATGAACAGCACTGGGTGAGTTTGATAGAGTTGCTGGGGCTCAGGGTGTCCCCAGAGAGCAGTCCAGCATCCCAGGCCATCTATGGCTTTCCCGGCTAATCAGCAGGCAATGCAGCCCACAGAGGTGCTGACAGGCTGTGCTTTGCCACAGCCGGCTGGAATGGTCTTTTGATCATGGTGGTTATACAGTCTCACCCATCCTTGGCAGTGCACGAGCCCTTGCTCTGACACCCTCCTGACAAGGGGGAAAACCACAGGTGATCAAAGACGCTGCCGAGTTCTTCCAGGGCTTTCACCTCTGGCGCTCGGCCGCCTTTCCCAGACACCCGTCTCTGGATTTATAATTAAAGTTTGACCAGAATTCCTGGCACCACGCCAGCGAAAGGGGGCTGTCTCCTGTCAACTGAGAAAGCAGGCCTGTTCTTCTGCTCCCCTCCAGCTCCCCTTGTGTGTGTGTGATCTAGTACACACACGCATAGGCACACACAGACAGAGAGGAGTGGAATTCCCCCATGAGTGGGCTGTAATGTCAACCATTAAGGACAGGGAGGGGGACACACACACACACACAGTGAGAGTGGAATTTCCCCATCACTGGGCTTCAAATTGCACATTGCAAATACATGCAAATACATTAGCCCAGCGACACAACCTCCAATAAGCGATTCCTTCCCCCCACCCCCGTTTCCTTGGTAGACACAACGCTGGCCCCTGAACTGCAGCCAAGGATGCTCTGGAGCCTGATCTCAGGAAGCAGGAGAAGTGTCGGAGTAACACAGACGCCCCCTCCCCCAGCCCTGTCCGGCTTGCCCCTGCACTGAGCCAGGCAGCTAGCTCTGCATCAAAAGACCTGCAATTAGCCGAGCATGGGGGTCCAATGTTAATTTTGCTCTTTAGCTGCCTGGCAAGTGAAAATCCATGGCCACAAAGTCAACGGCAGGCTCTGGCCCAGAGGCAGAAAAGGGGTGGGAGGTGTGGGGAAGGGATCAGGCCCATTTTACGATTGTATGCCAGGCTGGCAGATGAGCCCTGAGGGCATCTCTCTGCAGCCTGTGTATTGGAGGGGGTGGTTCTCTGGGTCCAGCCCTATCAGCTCCCCTCAGGAGCCAGCGATGGTTAGAGGGAGCTGATCAGTCAGCTAGGCCCAATGTCCCTCCAGACTTTGCTTTCTCTTTTCCTTCTGTTTCCAAGTGATCGACCAGGCCGGGGTTTATGACGCAGCAAGGGAGAGGCCGTCCCTGTGTGCGCTGTCCAGAACTGGGTTTGCTGCACATCTGCAATGGGCTGCTCCTTCAGGTTTATTAGGTCTTTCTGGCTGCTTAGCAGGGGCAAGGCGGTGGGCCATGGTGCCAGGCTGCTGGAATTCAGACACTCAGAAGGTTGCTGCCCGAAAGGAGCGGGAGATGTAGGATCACATATCCAGGGAGGGGGGTACATAGAAGCAAATCCTGTGGCTGTTGCCGTGAGCTTCCTCAAAAACAGTGCCAGCCACATCTTCCATCCCCACAGCGGTGCCCAGGGACTCCCCGAGCTGCAGGCATCCTCACAGCAGCACCCTGACACTGCGGGCAGGGACCCCCAGTCCTGTGAGCTTCCTCACAGCGGTGCCCTCTGTACGCTCTCTCCATACACTGCTGTAAAGGGCTCGCTTCGGAACAGAATGTGACACGTGAACAGGTTGTGTTTAAAGTCGATTTAGCAAACGTGCTTTAACAAGCACAGTTCTAAACAGGACGGGGCACCTAGCACTTAATAAGGCGTTAGCTGGGGTGGTCCACCCTAGGGTTAACTGCACCCAGCTCACAGGCCTTGACTGGCCTCCCTGCTCCTCATCCCGCTCCATCCACATGGAATTCCTCTGCCAGAATTTTGCTCCGCTTCTTCAGCCCAGTGGAGTGAGGAACAATGGCCCAGACGTGGCGTTGTCCCTGCTCAATCCCCATTTCCAAGCTATTGACACCCGATTGGGGGGGATGAGGAAACTTTCCAACCTCCTGAATGGCTACCATGGAAACACAGGAGAGGCTGGAACGTACCCATGGGAACAGCTGTCTTCACCCCCCCCCTCCCATTTCACACAGATTGGAGGGGGCGATGCCTGGAGAATGAAATGATTCCCTCTTTAAAGGAGAGAAAAAAGATCTGGGGCTGTAATGGGAAGTTGGGGGCTTCACTGTTCAGCATTCTGCCCCTTAGGGATGGGCTGGGGGAGATGCGACCCACTAGGGCTCCTGGAAGATGGGAGGGAGAATCCCCAGGCATGGCACCAGGACAGCAGAGGGGAGGCTGCCCGGCTTGGAGAGGTCAGCACCAGCACTAGGAAATAACTAACGGGCCAGGCGTGCGGGGCAAAAACACCACCCTGTGTGCATGGTGTGCCGGCCACAGGCCTCTGTGGGGAGGTGCCATGAACGTATTGGACCACACACTCTAGGGACAGGCCTGGGGAGAAGGGCTGGGGTCTCTGACCAACGGTCCCTGATTCACGGTGGCCCTTCATCTCAGGGTGACCCTGCCTCCCAACCAGTCTGTGCTTTGGCTTCCCCCGGGGATAATTGCTCCCCTGGAGTCCTGCTTCTCTGAAGACCCCGTAGTGACTGGGTTCCTACTCTCCGGTTGGGACCCGCTAGCATGAGACAGGCAAGGACCCTGCCAACTCTCCAGGATTTCCAGGGACAGCCCAGCCCCCAGCGTCTATACCTCCACACCACCTCATCACGGCCCTGAGCAGTGCTCCAAAGAGCCCCTCAAACTCCAAGGGTCATAGACACCCCCAGAATACCGACAGTCAGGACAAGGTCACCAAGAAAGCCGCCGAGCTTGAAATGTTCCCCCGTCACCCCACTCTGAGGGGAGGTGGGTGGGTGAGGGGGATTCCAGCCCCATGAGCTGGTAGAGCAATTATCCCATCCTATTGGCTGGATTCCTGCTCCGTGTAGCTTGGGAAATGGCAGAGGAATCTCCACAAACCCACAGGTCCTCCAAGGAAAGGAACCGGAACCGTATGAGACAGTTTTGTGCACGATGCAGGGGAATCGCAGGGACTTCCCAGATCCACCATCCATAACAGGTGCCAACAGGTGTCCTCCAGGTGAGGACAAAAACAGGTTTGTACCAGGAGGAAGGAGGCAAGAACGCAGCAAGAAACAGATTCCCTCCTGTTAGCACCAGTTAGAGCATCAGCTCAGACGCTTCCATCATAAGGCAATGGTTGCTAAAGGAGGATGCTGAAAACCTCCTTTCAGTAGGACACAGATCTCCCGCCAGCCTAGGTCAGGCCCCCCACGACTCCATCCACAGAACCTGGGTTCGGTGCGCACTTCATGGAGGGAGCTGGTGACCCCGTGCCCCACGTCGCACCAATGTCACTGATCCACATGAACCGCGGCAGCCGGCACCCCCTCACTTGCAGAGGTGTCCACAAGCCAAAGGTGACATCGGCCCCATTGCTAAAAGTATCAAGAGAAGTGGTGCTGCAAGGAGCCGCCCCAGGGGAAGAGGGGAACTCCAAGGATGCAGAAACAGCGTCCGATCCGAAGTCCACCTGGGGGTGGCTATGACACCGTTCCACTGCTGGCCCCTGGCAGAAAGCGCCGGCAGCGGAGTGGTCTAGAGGGGGGCACTGAAGCGCTGGTGGGGGGCTTGAAGAGCCAGGCTCCCGTCAGTCTCACACTAGGGAGCTGAGCCCCCAGAGGAGGAAATCCAGTCGGCGTGGGTTCCTCAGAGAATGGTATTGACGCACTGTGGTGAAGTGCTTTGAGATCCTCGGATGGAAGGCACTCGACCTTAGGGGTGTGGCATGGGTCATTCTGAAGCCGCCCTGGCTCTTGGAGGCCGGAAAGTGGCACCTAGCAAGGACTGCGGCAGCAAGGCTGTGGCCCCTCAGCACAGGTTCCTGAATTCAAGGAGCCCGTCAGTTTCCTCAGTAGAGCCAGGCTGAGCAAGGGGCTAACTTGAACCCTGTACCACGGTCCCCCTAAACTGCAGAGCACCGACAGTTCTCTCAGCCCTTCCAAGGTTCAAACCACCGGGGTGGGAGCCAGGCTTCAGTCCCGCAGGGCAGACAAGTTTTAATGGCACAATCTCATGGCTCAGATCGATGAGCGGAGTTGACTGACGAGCCCGCGGACTGCCCTGGGAGAAGAGGAACGCCAGGCCCCAGCATCTCTCAGTAAAGGCTTGATGCTCTGTCCATCCAGGTATCCATCCCGATGCAGAAGTGCTGGAAACCTGAAGAGCTGAATGCCTTCTCCCTTCCCCGTGGCCCAATCTAGAGAGCGGGCCTCCTGCCCCGTAGCCCCAGCTCCTCAGTGTCCCTCCCTCCCCCTTCCCAGGGCTTCTACCTGCAACCAGAATGAGCAACTGTGCCAGGATGGCACCTTCCCTGGTATGGTGGCTGACCCTGCACCCTGGCCAGTCCTGCCCATCCTTGCACAATCCTCCCTGAGTCTATTTATCGCCAGGGAATGGAAACTGCCAGGGAGGTGGAAATCAGATAGACTCTAGTCACCCATCCCCCCGACCCCTAGACAGTGTAAAGCAGCCCCTGAACCAGCTGCTGCGAGGTTCTTTGGCAGACAGAGCTTTGTGCCGGCTCCACTGGAGAAGACAGATTGCCTGGCCAACAACAGCCCCCTGCCACTGGCCTTTCCGCAGGCCCTGCCCGGCGAGCGTGCTGGCTAATCTGAATGTTTTGACGTCCACTCTGGTGTGAAGCGCAGCCCAGGGGCTTCCACTCCAGCTCAGCTCCGCATTATCTCTCAATAAACTGTCTCAGCTAAGCAAACGGGGGCTAAGCCACTAATTCCTGCTCTGTCTTTTCTCCCCAGCCGACCTACATGGTTCCCATCACCATGCGCCTCCCCCAAGACATTCACATCCACACACACACCTGCGCCCCCCTTCAACAGGCCCTGCTATTACCATCCCCTGACCCGGGAAAGCCCTTGATCCCAGCAGTCACTGTCGCTCCCGGTTAATTTTCTTTTGTTTCAATGAGTCGGGACATGGGCAGATGGAGGCGGCGGCCGGCTCGGGGCAGATGAGGCCATTTGGCAGCAGGAGGCACCCAGGTCTCAGTGCTCACTCCAGGCCCATCCACCAGGACACAAGCTTCAAGCAAAAAGGGGATCAAATACCCTCCCCAAACATATCAGCCCCTTTTGGGGCTGCCCCTGGTGGAGGAAGGGCTGCAGCTAGCCATTGGCCAGGGAGTCCAGGAATCTGCCAGACCTGCCAGTGGAATCTTAGAACTTAAGAACGGCCAGACGGGGTTAGACCAAAGGTCCATCTAGCCCAGTCTCTTCTCTTCTGACAGTGGCCAAGGCCAGGTGCTTCAGAGGGCATGAACAGAACAAGTGATCCCATGGGTTTCCATGGGACCTGTGTTCCTAATGACAGGGCTGAACTGAACCAGGAGCTGGCCCCACACCAGACTTGTTTTATCCTCAGTGGGGTTTATTGCTGGTCATTGTAGCAGAAACACCCAGCTAATGTGCTAAGCCCACTATCCCGAGTCACCTCCTGCTCCTCCCCAGGGGACTCAACTGCCCTCTACCAAAACCTCCAGCCTCCCCCAGGACAGCTTCTGTGGTGCAATCAAGCCTCGTCCGCACTCCAATCTACAGCACGGTGTGAACTGGTGGGGCAGGGGCAGTGTAAAATACATGAAACTTAACACCCAGCTAAACAGCATAGGGGCTGCTGGACGTGGTGCCTTGGTCGGTCCTATCCTGAGTCAGTAAACAAACTCGGATTTCAAAATTCACCTGCAGCTGTGGCAGATTCCCTGTGCGCTGCCAGCTCCTGGGACCTGGCCATAGACTCTAGGGTCAAATTGCCACTGAAAATGCAAAGCCTTGCCTGTGGAAGTGTCTCCTCTGGGTAGCCAGGTCCCCTCTCCGGGTCCCCTTTGGCTCGTTCTCAGGAGCTATCCACTCTGATGTGAACCACAAGGCCAGTGTCAAAGCATCCAGGAGGAGGGAGAATGAAGCCAGCTCCACCTGACCTGACCCACATTGGACCAGGTGATGCATCCATGGGCCAAAACCAAGCTCCCTCTAAGTCTACATGCCAGCATCGTTCCACGGGCGATAGTCCCATGGTCCCGCAGCCCTTAGGTAACTATGGATGTGAGTCACAAAGCAGAGAGATGAGCTCGTGATACCCTAGCCTGCTCCTTTCCCAGCACAGCTCACATCTTTGGAGAACAGCAGCTCTCTCTCTCTCTCTAATTAGGCAGCCATAGGCATCTCCCTCATGGGATAAATCAGACACCTGGCTCCAACCTGGTGTCGTTCACTTGATCCCCCCTCAGGCACGTTTCAGTGGATTCCCTGCCTCTAGCCTCCACCCCGAACCAGCCCTACCTCTGACAACCAGAAGGCCCCGGGAGGCAGTCCAGAGTAAGCGGACCCGAGGCCTGAGGAGAGCGGTGTTCGTGGACAGAGCTCGGTGGTCAGTAACAATGCTTGCACTTATGTCCAACCTGCGCTAGAAAGGCTTTGCCGGTAGAGAGGTCTTGGAGACGCAGTTCATGCCAGCATACGCTGCTCTCGCTTAAACCGGTGCCCTGAACACAAAAGCCACAGGGTGAAAATAAGGACTTTGGTGCCAATATCACTTCAGCCATACAAGAGCTTTTCCCAGTATAAAGATGTAAAATCTCACCCCTGTAGCCAACACTGTGACACCAGCAAAAGTCTTAAGCGCAGGCCAGGCCTGATATGGCAGCCTCCACCTCCGCAGCTCAGAGCACTTGATAAACCAGTGGCGGAGCATTTCTTCCCTATGCAGTTAAATGACATGCCCAAGATCATCCAATGAGTCTGTGGCGGAACCAGGAAAAGAGAAGCCCGACATCGCAGCGCTTACTGCTAATCCATACTGCCTCCCATAACCCACTCACCATAATAGTCAAGGGAGGGTAAAACAAATGGGGCCCCGCTGTCAGATCCACGTGGCACTGGAGTGCACAGGAGCCGCACGCTGGGGCTCAAGGGCAGGACTTGGCCTGTTATCTTATCTTCCCCTCTGGGCCGTACTGTTAATATTAAGCACCTTCTGCAAAGGGAAGGGCAGGGAACCCTGAAAGGTTGTATCACAAGCTCTGAATTGGCTAATCGTGCCTCAGTTCAGTCACCGAGCCTGTGGTGACACATTTCCTGCCAAGGGATCCCTGAACAGGCAACTCAGCCTTGAGGATAAAGCCCAGGCTCTTCCCCCCTCCCTGCACGTAACACACCCTGCATTGTGTCAGGAGCCTGGCTCCAGGGACTTTGCACTGTCCTCAGACTCCACCCTCTGCAGGGTGGAGGGAGAGTGTGTATGTGTGTTTAAAATCCTCTCCGTCCAGAATTGCATCATGCCATCAAATGCTCCCAAGATGGTGGCTTTTCCACTCATGTTCTTTTCCTCTTTTTGTCTCACTTGCTCTGGAGGAGGAGGAGGGGAGGGATGGGCACCTACTTGCTGAAGGGTAAAAGGAAGGATCATGCTACATGCTGGCAGTATTGCCCCAGTAGGGCCCAGCTCCCAGCTGAACTGCCCTTTAACACAAGCAGGGATCCCAGCGTTGAGTTTCTTCACACCAGCACCCCATCCTCTGCCGGTGCCAGCCAGGACTCATTGGCATGCGCTCTTCACACCCCTAGCTAGGATACCGGCAGCGTGAGCTTCCTCACAGCAGTGCCCTGCCAGAGCCAGCTAAAGCTGCGAGTTTCCTTACTAGCTATACCTGATGACCCCTCTTACAGCTGGGTGTCTTGTCAATTTCAGCACTCACATCTCCAGGGCTGTGAGCTTCCCTACCACGGTGCCCCATCAGTGATAGCTCAGCTTCCCGCAAGGGCAGTGAATTCACAGGTATTATCAGCTGGGAGAGGTCAGATGCTGGTTGTCCATGGCAGCTCCTTCCAGAATCCCTGACGAAACAGGAAAGCTCAGTTCCTCAGGCCAGTTTATTTGAACAAGGATTGGATGATCAGCCCTGTGACTGAGTGCAAATAGCTGCTAGCCTGTCACAAGAAGCTTCTTTCCACTGAAGTGATTGAAACATCCTGGGGTCACTCCTGTTGGCACATTCATCTTGTGACACCTGAAGATGAGCTAAATCTTGGCTTCTGTCGGTAATCCCTGGAGACAGCCCCTGCGCCTCAGACAGATAATGCGGCCTGCACTGTCAGTTTCTAAACCCACAGAGTCATTAGTCATTTGGGGCTGAGCCGGCCGGGGAAGCCTGGTTAGATTCCCACACGAGGAACTTCCTGCTGACCCCTGGGGTAAGGATCAGAACGCCATCCCTGGATTTCACACCCGGATACGCATCATTCCAACAGGAAGGGCAGAAATGTCTGTTACCCATCTCTATAGAAGATGGGGGTGAGAGTTTATGCGGTGTTGCTGTAGCTGAGTTGGTCCCAGGATAGTACAGAGACAAAGGGGGTGCGGGAATATCTTCTGTTGGTGAGAGAGAGACAAGCTTTTGAGCTTACACAGAGCTCTTCCTCAGGTCTGGGAAATGAACTCAGTAGTCCCTGGTAATAAATACAAGAGTGTGTCAGTCTAATAGAAGAGGGGAAATGAACTCGTGGTAAAAGGCACAGGCCTGGGAACCAGGATACGTGGGGCCTATTCCCAACTCTGCCAGATCCATTGTGTGACCTTGGAGGATGCATCCTCAAAATCACTCTGAGCCTCAAGTGCCCTGTGAAAAGGGGGCTTGTGCCATTACTGCATAGAGGGCTGTGGGGGTTAATTTAAAGCAAGTACAAATGCTTTGAGATCATTTGCTGGGAGCTGCTTTGCAAGAGCGTGACTATCCAGGAGGAAAGGGAATTGCCGAGTGTCCTCCAATGGGGTGTCACTAAAATTTGACCCCTGCCTGGTGTGTTTTCAGAATGACTGCTGATGACCCCAGAGGTTGTGATGGGGGCATATGCTGCAAGCTAGGTGGAAGGGAATGGAGAAGAGAAAATGTAAGGCAGATAAACATCCTGACAATGGGATCTTTTAGGCTGTGGAACAGTCTCTCCAAGGGACAAAACTGGGACTTTTATGGCTCCTCTAATGAACAAACCAGGATCAGCTCTGACTCATGGGAAACAAGGCAGACTAGACAGGACCTAACAAATTGTCTTTTCCATGTCCTGGGTTGCAGTACAGAGCAAGCTACCTGCTCAGTCCTCTTGGGGCTGTAAGGGAAGAGGAGGGAATCTCTAGCCTGTAGAAATAACAACAAGATTTACGGAGAGGGGCTTTTCTTTCTCAGTTCAGGGATACGTGAGGGAGAATAAATCATATTGCCACAAATCAGTTCTGAATCCAATCTCTGGCTGTACTTTTAATCTTTTCCTGGGGCAGTGTGGTGTGTTATCTCTCTGATTACTGTCGCTTTGATTTGCTGGGGGATAAAGCCATGGGTGCTGTGGGAGCTGGAGAGAGAGAGAGAGTGTGTGTGTGTGAGAGAGAGAGGGAGAGACAAAACCTTGTGGGCCTCTCTCCTTCTCAGCCCACTTCTGGAGGAAACCTGTAAATCTCCAGCTGCCTTTCCCCTGTGTTAGGATTTCCTTCCTTCCATTGAGAGAGGACCCTGAGGTTAGATCACAGATGCTGAGCTCTCAGACCCCAGGCGGTGAGAGCATGGGCACTGGGATGCCAGACCAAAGAGTCACTGCATCTTGCTACTTAGATCAGCTTGTGACTGGTCAATTGATTCTCCAGTGTCAGCTCTGCAGGGAACCTGCCCGCTGGGGTGAGCTCATCCCAGTAAGGGTGGGAGATACGCACGGATCCTATCTCGGGCGGACACACTCTGGGCCTGCTTTGTGTTGAAGCCGCAACTCGTGTTGCCCCTGAAGTCTGAGGTGGAGCTGCCACTGGAGTGGGGAGGCAGGTCTGCTCGGGCTAGATCACCCGCAGTCTCACAGAAGCTTTCACTCACCCCCGAGCCATCGCTAAGAGCCTCCTCCACCTCTCAGAGGGCCAAATTCAGCCCTGCTTAAGCCTGTGAATGTCACGGGAGTTGCATCCACTTACGCCGGGTGTGAATTTGGCCCAGAGAGCCCAGTTTTGGCACTGGATGAGGAGACATTTCAGAGATTTTTCTGCTCGTCTCCGGATCTAATCCCTGAACTACTGAACCTGTGCCCCCCTTGCCCCGCCCCTTTCTACAAGGCAGCACGTGGTCTCGGTTGACTGGTAAGTGCTGTCATGACCCCTGGTGCTGTCCTGCTCCTTGACCCCTCGAGGTTCACCACGCTGCCTGCATCATATTACTGCACTCATCACCCTTCTGTTCAGCTGCCCTGAAACAATGGGGCTCGGAGCGTCTGTCACTAGGGATGCGAAGGCAGCCAGCACGAGTGAAGGCCAGGGCAGAGGAGCCATGCTGCAGGGAATCTCACTAGTGTCCTGTGTCCCAGTGGAAGAGGTTTGGGGATGTCGCAACCAATAGCCAGTGGGGGATCACGCTGTGTCTGTGGCTGAGCTGGGCCTGGCAAGGCTCTGAAATACTTGTTCTGGTGCATCTGTTGTGTTTCATGGGGTTAGGGTGACCAGGTGTCCTGATTTTATAGGGACAGTCCTGATTTTGGGATCTTTTTCTTATATAGGCTCCTATTTCCCCCCACCCTCTGTCCCAATTTTTCACACTTGCTGTCTGATCACCCTACACGGGGTGGGTGAAGGGTGGCAGAGAATGAATTCCAGGAGAAGGGGCCTTCGTGGAGAATGCCCTGCCAGCAACTCCCTCTTTTGTACTTGGGATGCTGAGCAGCATGACTGATCTCAGCTGCAGCACTATGGTCCGGAGGGAGGGTGTCCCCACATTTAGCTGGTTAAAGTCATAAGGAAAGGTCCAAGGCTGCTGAGTTGTCCTCTCAGTCCTGAGATGGATGAACATCATCCACGTGCGACCCCAGCACGTTCACCCGCGAATGGGGCACTTTGCAGGGACCCGGGAGTTAGATCCAGGGAACTAAATGGGAAGAGGGCAGGGACACAGAATTGCCAGCTAATCAAAGCCAAAACCCACAGTGGGAAATGAACGAAGGGACTTCTGTGATGCAGCAGCTCCAATGGGGAGCTCCATCACCGACCCGTGAGCGGCATGTTCCAGAGGGAGGTGCTGAGGCGCTGGTGTCCTAATGAGACAGGCCTGCCTGGGTCTCAAAGGGCCAATGGTTTTGGAGAGCCGGGGAGCTCTGGTGAGTCTCGCCGCAGAGAGTCAGGAGCGTGGAGGAATCCAGTCAGTGCGGGATCTTCAGAGAAAAATTTCAGTCTCAGCCCCTACATTTGTTTTGGAGATACGGAGCCTCTTGTTTCCTCTAATACGCAGGGCAGGCAGAGAGGCACAGGCATCTGCCATTACACAAACCCAAGACACAGCCACACCTACACAAGACCTCAGGAAGGTCTGTTCCTTTCCCAAGAACCCCAGCAAGAGATGCTGGTGCCAGCTAGTGCAAACATCACATCAGGGCTACTTTCTCAGTGCCTAAGCATTGTTTTTCTCAATTCAATCGGACCCAATAAAAAGGGCCATTAAAGTCTAGTAAATCTGTATCCACCACATGCCTTCCTAATGGTTAAACTGATTAACTGAGCAGAGAAATTACTGGCAGAGCCGAAATGACAGTCTGCAGCCAAAAAGGGGCAGGGCAGTTTCACCAGCTCCAAGCTGCTTTGCATCCAGCAAATCCTTAATCCACTTTCCCAGATAGCCCAACACCTCCCGCCCAGATGGACGCCCCTTGAATTTCCAGGGGGATCCTGGAAGGTGAAAGGAGAACAGTGTAGCAGAGAATCTCACATCTGACCATTCAAATAAACCCGTGGCTCACATCCTGGTGAATGCAGGTGCACGTTCAACAACAGCTGCCGTCCAGCTTTTCTAAACCATGGAAATTAAATGAAAAAAAGTATGTAAATACAGCTGAAAATTGCAAAGGCTTGTGTCAGGCCATTCGGCAGTAAAGCTCCTGCAGCAACAGTTACTGAGCCATATTATACACTCAGGAGTCAAGAGCCCACCACATACCCCAACACAGAACCGTACTCCCACACACGAGAACTCAGTAACCCTTGCTATGGGAGACAGAACTTTTCAGCAGGCAAACCTCCTGGAGTGGGCTGGTGCAAACCTCTCAGAGCCTGAGGCCATGTGTATCCCACAAAAGTCACCCCCTGTACTTTACACACAATTATTGCCCCCTCCAGACGCCGGATGCTGGGGCAGCCTTTGCTTTGCCTTTTCCCTTCACTTTTATACTTGCAGAAATCCCACAAAGGCACAAGAGCAACTTTCTTGCCCCCACTCCAGTTCCTCCTTGCCTGGGAAAATCCCTTCTTTCTTACTCACCACTTAACCACAGGATTTTGACTGTGACTCCTGAGCCCTGTCTTGGCAACGGCTTGGCTGGGCCACTCGGTTTACTGGTAATACAGTGGCAAGCAGGTCCCATCCCCCAATCCCACCTTCCATAAGTCACCTCTGAAGGAAGCTGCAGTCGCAGGGAAAGGGAGTGACTCAGAGCCGGGAGGGCAAGGTCTGCCAGCACCCCTTGGCTTTAACTAGCCCTGCTGCGGGGCTGGGGAGCCAGGAGAGAGATCAGAAGAGAGTTGGCAGAGTATCCCCCAGGCTTGGTTGCTAGCAGGCCTCCCTTGGGGCAGGGTGCTGTGCCTGCCTCATGCAGAAGCATTTCTCCCTGAGACCTTTGCACTGCGAAGTGGAGTGTGCAAGTCAGCAGGTGGGGGGTGCTCCACCCCCATGTCTGAAGCCCTGCTGGGCTTAACCTGCCTTGTTCTCCAGCAATGGCCTTGCTGCAGGAATCACTGGGTGGGAGTCTCTGGCCATCATGCAAGAGGCCAGACTAGATGATCCTTATGACCTTCAACGTCTATGAGATGAGTTGGCAGCTCTCAGCTGGGTTCCTGCTGGGTCAGATGTCAACAACACATCACACCTGGCATTAGCAGCTCCCCTCCACAACAGTCTCCATAGAGAGGACTGAGCAGGGCCCACGGAGAATGAATCAGCCCTAGTGCGAGCGTGGGACAAGCCAGCCCTGCTGCTGTCTCTGCTGCAGCCAGAAGACGGCACCTTCCATAAACAAACAATGCTGGTGAAATGTTGAAAAGGACCGCTGTGAGAGAAATGGCTGGCGCTGGGAAAGCGGGGAGCCCCTGCCTGCCAACCCCAGGGGGAAATGGACAAGAGAGCCACGGCCTGGCAGCTGCCAGCACAGATCACTGTGGCAACCCATGCTCCATCCAAGGGAGGAATTGTTCTCCCGTTCTGAACAGATGTCCACGCCATTGGGCAAATTTGGCCCTGGGGTAAGCGGGATAAACTCAACAGGAGCAGCACCCACTGACACCGGGGCTGAATTGGCTCCATTCGAACAAAGCGTAAAGCGCAATGGCACCTCATGGGCTCACACGCGGGGAACTCTCCCAGCGTGCCCGGCTACCTTACATGCCGCGCTTCCAAGTGCTTTACAGCACGCGGGCGGAGCCCCAGACAGAGAGGGCAGAGCTGTCAGCCGGAGGTGAGGCTGTCATGCATTGCTTTTCCATGAGCTGACACTTTGTGCATAGGTGGGTGTGTCCTGCTCCAGCCAGGGAACGGAGCAGCACCGGGAATGAGCAGAGCTCGCTCATCCTTTAGGAATGACAATAACAGGACTGAGCTGAAAAGAAAAGATTAGAATCAGTGAATCAGCCATTTGTCCCTTCCCAGGGCTCGGCTGTCGACTCCCATGGGCCCTGCCCTATCCACACTCAGGTTAAGACAGAGAAAAAGACACTCAGAAAGGGTTCCCAGCATTATCACTGACCTGCTGTGTGACTGGAGCAAGTCACCTCCCTGCTCTGTGCCTCAGTTTCCCCTCCCACCTTTTGGCTGTCTTGTCTGTTTAGATAAGCTCTTCGGGGCAGGCTCTTACTGTGTGTCCATGCTGGGTCTATCTCATTTGATATCCCAAGCTCGGTTAGAGACACTAGGAGCTACCGTAATACAAATAATAATAAGCATCAGTTTTTGTCATTCATTTTTAGATCATCTTAAAGGCAGTCATAAAGGAATTCTAGTGTATTCTAGTGGCCAGGGCACCGGATGGGGAATAAGGAACTGTGGGTTCTGTCCCTGCCTCCAATACTAACCCTCTGCGTGACCTGAGGCAAGTCATGATGACGTTCAGTGCCTCAGTTTCCCCATCTGTAAAATGGAGCTTATGATCCTTGGCCTTCCTTGTGAGGCACTTTGCGAACTGGGAATGAGTACACTGTCTAACAAGAGTTCTAGCAGGCTCTTTCAGCCCCTCTGGTGAGCAAGGTTAGTTTGCACTGGCTTTGTTGTACTTCCTTATGTACCTAGGCAAAGAGGTCATGCTGGAGGCTCCTGTTGGGTCCAAGGAAGTCACGTATCTCTCTGGCAAGCCTGGATCCCACTAAGCAATTCCCACTTGCTAAGCCACAGTTGTTGTTACTGATCATTCTGGGCTGTGTTATTTATTGAGTGGTGACAGTGATCCGAAGAATGGCAGCCGTATAGCAAAAGCAGTGGATAAATGAACCCCCCCTTGTTCGATCCGCCTGGGACCCTTTGAGTAAAATCGCTATTGAGACAACCCCTGCTCTCCTCCTGTCTAGCTGGAACTGGAACCTCACGTGTGTCCCACTTTGGTTTTACTGGGGTTTTCTCAAACACTGGTTTTTAGCCCACAGCAGAGCAGCTTGTGCAGTCAGGCTCAGGTCTGGGACCTAGTCCGTGGTTCTCAAACCCCAAGGGGAAAGTTTGGCTCCAGATCCCATTTTACCCAGACCCTCAGTGCTCACAGGGGTTGACTAACGGGTTTTGCTTTGGACCTGGCTGGTGTCACTGCACTGCTTGGGCCACGGGACGTTAGGTCGCAGGGAGTAGGCAGAGGATTTCTGGGTTAATGGCTTTTGCTGTTTCCCTCTATTCCCCTCCCTCATTTTTCAGGCCTGACCATGATCTATTTTTCATGGGCTGCAAAAAACACAAGACAGATGCTTCAGCCCCAGCTACGCAGATCCCGGTAGCGAGGAGAAGCCAGACAGTGACAAGGTATCAGCTTTGATGCTCCGGGGCTTTTGCATCTCCTAGGAAGGAAGGATTTATGGGCTGAACACTGTGACTGGCTCGGAGCTGCAGCTGCCCTATGGGAGGAGGCATGCTTCCTATTTTAGGCTCCTGTGCTGATTCTAGGTCCACGCCGGGGCGGTTTGATTGTTGTGATGTGATTGGACCTGGCACGGCGGGCAGGAGCCGTACAGCCCCCACACACTGTAGGCTATATACGGGATGCTTGTCACCAGCCAGCTCATTGTCCCATTGGTTACCTGCCCCCGGGGGATTCTTGCATCTGTCTGCTTCCTGTTCCCGCTCTGGCTCGGCAGGAATGGACACTCCCTCCCCTGGACTCATTTGTCAGGCTGAGCACAGCCTCCCGTGCAAGTGCAATGGAGCGGACAGAGGAATGTTTGAAGTGGAGGAGATACAGGGAGCAGGCAGTGCTGAGCTAGGGCCGATGGAGATGCCCACAGCACTCGGCCTGGCCTTGTTGATATTCTGGGCAGGCTCCACTCTAGCTGCAGAAACCATGGTTATGGGAGGCTGGGAAGCTGCATGCAGGCACGGGTCCCCTTTCGCACTTCCCTTCAGGGCACATGCTTGCTGGGTTGGGCTTGCCTGGTGAATGCTAAGACACTTTAGGTTTTAGGCTGGGTAGCTACTGACTGGGCTTATCCCTGGCTCCCCAGGTTCAATCCTCACCAATGAGTGGGGATCCTAACTCCCATCAGGCTAGAAAGAGCCTCAGACGCAAGCCAGGACTAGGGCTGAATCATGGTTTGGGGAAGGAAGGGGTAGATTCAGAGCCCCTTTTCCAGAGCCACTCCCAGCTTGTGAACACTCAGCAGGGTTCCCCTCACTCCTAAGGCCAAGGTACCCGTCACAGCTCAGGGGGCAGAGTGGGGGACACCCACCTAACTCCAATCCCGGGCCAGCCACAAGCACAAACTCAAAGGGGACGGTGCATTCTGCATGGAGCATTTGCTCTGCCCTGGGCTGGCGTTAGCTGTGGCTGGAGCCTAGCAGTCTGGTGTGCATGAGGATCCGTACGAGGGTGTGCACGCAAACACCCACCCATGCACCTGTCTACAGCAACAGTCAGTCCTGCGGAGGGCTCCCTAATAGACGGCATCTCCACCGGGTGTAAAGACACACGAACACAGAGGGTCAAGTGGTTGATCTTTTCTGATTGCCAGGGTGCAGATCACAGCCCAGGATCGCGCTCATTAAGGTCAGCACCAGAGGCCGAATAACTCGACTTTTAGCCGGCATACACTCCGCGGCATGGTTTGCTTTGTTCAGTGACGCTTCGTTCAGAATCGTGGCCTTTCCCTAACTGGCAGCTTGATGTAGAGCCAGTGACTGAAGCAGACCAAGGCTACCTATCATTGTGATGTACGTGCCTTCCTTCCCTTTCCTCACTTCTCGTCCCTTCACGGTTCTCCCTAGTTGTGAACGCTTCAGGGTAGGGACTCTTTTGGTGAGACACATAGCCCATGGTGGGGGGCTTGAAAAGCCACAACCCCTTCTTGAAGCAATGAGCCTGGAGCAAAATGCAAGAGGCCCAGGTTGGGGGCGGTGGTGTTTGTTGACTGTGACTATTTCGTTCTGAGGTTTAATTAAATTAAACAGAGGATCAAGTCAACTAGTGGCTGACTTAAAAAAGAGTCTACATGACACTTATCTAATAGATACACACTGGGGTATCTGAGCATTAGAGAACACACTCTATGCATACTATAAAGAGCAGGTACACACAGAGGAATCCACTCTTTCCATGTGGCACTCAAGCCCGGGCCATGTAAACCAGCAGGAAGCAGTGAATAAAGCATCAAGGACTGAGACAAGGATTCATTTCCTGCTAAAGTGACCTGATGCCCCATAGGCTGCTCGCTGCCTCTGGGTGAAACGGAGCCGGCCAGCTGCTCCAGCACAGGTCCTGGAGTCTGATGGCACCGCTCGCTCCTCTGACATTCCCTCTCTCTGACGCCTCGGCCTTTTTCTGGGGTTCTGAGGGAGGCACTGCAGTCCCTGGGGTGTGGAGGCTGCTGGAGTGGCGGGGGGGGGGGAAGGGAAACGGTGTACTCTTATGGCTTTGAGTAACGCATCCTGCACCATCCACACCAAGCACCGGACCACTAACACAACTGGGAAGTGCCAATGGACATGAGAACGATCCCTGCTGGTCGCCATCGGTCTGTGCAGAGGAACCCCCAAGATCGCATTTCCCCTCTGGCTCAGCTGCCTGTGTCTACATGCACGGCTGACAGGAGCAGCCCACCGGGGGGCTGGGAAAGTGACCTCCTTCTCAGACCTCTCCTGGGCCCTGCCTAAGCGACGTGGTGGGGAGAATGCCGGTGGCCAGCCTATAACAACGTTTCCACAGGCGGGGCTGGCCCAATGACAGCAGAACCATGGGAAGCTGAGGAGCTCCGTGAAGTCAAGACTGGTTGCACACTCCTGCCTGAGTGATGTCTGGGTGAGCGTGAAGAGCAAACTCCCGCCCTCAGGGCACTGACTTGCCACCATCCGCACATCACAGCGGGGTTATCTGGAGAGGGGTTTTCACAGGATAACTCCCTACCCAGCTACTCTTCCTCCATGTCCCTTGGTGCCTCTCGTAGCGAGAGGAGAGCCCAGCACCGCCTTCCGGGGCCAGGTTGTAACAGGTGACCGCCTACATTTCAAGATCATAAAAAGGACAAAGATGAAAGATGCCAGACGAAGCCTATGGGACAGCACAGTACAAAATAACAAACATTAAACCCCAGAGTCCCTGTTGGTATTGCCACATCCAATCCCCTGCACAGTTACTGCTAGAAACACCCAAGCAGACAATTTGTAGCAGCTCCTTATTGGATAGTGGGGTCCCAGGACGATAGGCACCACATAGGGGACCTCCTATCACAGCAGGGGGAAGGCTGCCTATCTTCGCCCCTGGACACCAGATGTTACAACTAGATCCTCAAGGTTACTTTAGGCTTCTCCTCCTCACTCCCCCAAAATATCTGATTCCTGAGCCACTGCCGTGTGTGGCTGATCCTCACCCAATGGCCCGAACCCCCCGCAGCGTGGAAATGGCTGCCTTGTGGACAGAGTTGGGGGCAGGGGTGGAAGCGCCATCTTCCTGGAGCAGCACTTTAGGACTGTGCAGGGGGGTGGGGGAGGAGCAGCTCGCGGGATTCCCAGAAGACGCAGTGACTCCTTCCCTTTCTCCTGTGTTGGGAAATGTTGCTTCCATTTCCCTTAATAGCTTCCTTTCTGCAGTCCAGGGGCTTTCCCCACATGCCCTGCTGCGCTGCTGGAAAGGATCTGGGTCCTCTCCAGGTTGGGAGATCCCAGAGGGAGGATTTCCCCTTCGCACTCATCTCGCCCCCTCTGGATAAGGCAAGTTTGGGTAGCACCAGGCATTGCATGGACGGACCAGTCTAGTGGGGGATAGACAGATGAAAAGAGTGTGGCACGGAGAGAGGGGGATATTTTGCTCCTATAATAACTCCCTCTGCTCTCATTTGCTCCTTGGTTCATGATTCCCAAATTCCCCTCTGACTCACACACACACATCGCTAGCACTGGTAGGGCACTGCTGGGAGGAAGCTCACTGCCAGAAGGGTGCTAACAGCAACAGGTATCTATCGAGAGATTCTGCCTAGCTCAGCGACTAAGGGAGGAGAGAAAACCTGAGGACTCGGAGGTGGGCCAGGACTGTGCAGGAACACTCAGAAACCAGAGCCATGGTTGGCAGGGAGAGACTTTGACCAGAGCACAAAGCTACCTCCCAGCTGCTGCAGAGAGGTGAAGCCCGGGAAGGTGGTGATTAAAGAGTGTGGACTGGCCAGAGGGCGCTGGTTCCTGGGTGTGAACTGAACGCGGCAGAATCCCTGGCTGTGCTCCATCTGTCGGGGCCCAAAATCTCTCTAATCCTGGAGATTAGAGACCAGATGCCAGGCACGCACAGGTTAGCTGCAGGTAACAGAATATCCTTCTGGGAGGAGGTTATGGACACCAAAGCGCAGGCAATTAAGGATAATCCTGCACCTGTGCCTAATGAGGTTATGAGTCTCACATCCCAGCGCAGCACCAGGAAAGCTGGGGGTCTGGGACAAGGCAGCTGTTGGGACGAAGCTGACGCAGGCCAAGCTGCCCCGACGGCAAGTATCACGCCAGAGATGGAGGGCGGGGAGGGGTAGATAAACCTGCCCTGCTTGTGAGTTATTCTGGCTGCCACTGTCGTGAGTGGGCGCTTTGCCCAAGTGAAGACGGCAGGATTTATCCCTGGGGCACTGCAGGGCGAGATGGGGTGACACCCCTGTTTCTGGCACAGCTTCCTCAGGGGCATCTGCACCTGCAGCGTCTGGGAAAGAAACTAGAAAACCCCTTGTGTCATCAATTTCCCCAGAGCAAAGATACGAAAGATGTTTCCCCTTTTCCGTCTCTTTCACTATGAAATGAAACTGCTGCCCCTGGCTCGCTGATCAGTGCCCAGCCTCCAGCTCAGCAGTGGGAATGAAGGCGTCACACCGTCCTCCTCTTTGCCGGAGTCAAAGACCAGAGACCACAGTGGAAACCTCCTCCTGTGGCCTGAATGCTGCCAAGATGGGGGTAGCTGGGACCCTTCCCCTTAATGCTGGCAGCAGAGCAGTGGATGTGATGGGAAGGCATAGTGAGATGGGCCTGGCCCAAGCCCAGGATCTCAGCAGTCCCCAGCCTCGGGGGAGCTGGGATCCAAACTTTATGACTCTGGCCCAATTCTAATACTCAGCAAACTAGCCAATCGACCTTGCTGGGAGGGAGCTTGGGAGAATCATCTCCGTAATACAGTGCGGGAAGCTGAATCATAGAGAGGTTTAGAGCAACCTCTAAAGCAGCCACTGATTTTGGGTGCCCAACGGGAGGCCCTTTGGACCGCATTAAATTTCCAGAGGTGCTAAGCACTTGCACCTCCCATCCATTTCACAGGAAGCTGTGGGTGCTCTCTACTTCGGCAAACCAGGCCCTGGGTGGTGTCTTAAGCTGGGCACCCAAAATCAGCAGCCACTTTGGAAAGTGTTGGCCTAAAAAGACTTGCCCAAAGCCACAGCATCAGGCTCATATTAGAACCTGGGAGCGTCTGGCTCGGAGGTGCTCTGGCCTCCCTCAGAGTTGCCTTCTGGATATATATGAGCAGGGAGTGCTGGTGCCAATGCCTGGATTTAGCCAGGTTATCAATCCATTCTAATGGGCCCATCACCATGGTATCTAGCGGGGCTATAGCACTCCCAGCTTTTGCAAGGGCACTAAAGTGTCTGCATGGGCCTGGCAAAGGCAGGACTGCCAGCTGCTGCCGAGGTTCTGACTGGGCCAGTGTCCAGTATCAGAATATAAAGAACGGCCACACTGGGTCTGACCAATGGTCCCTCCAGCCCAATATCCTGTCTCTGACAGAGGCTTCAGAGGGAATTAACAGAACAGGGTAATTTTGAGTGACCCATCCCATCATCCAGTGGGTTTAGGGATACCCCAACCATCTTGGCTAATAGCCATTGACAGACCTACCCTCCATGAGCTTATCTAGTTCTGTTTTGAACCTGCTTATACTTTTGGCCTTCACACCATCCCATGGCGATGAGTTCCACAGGTTGATCGTGCGTTGCGTGATAAAGTACTTCCTTAGGTGTGTTTGAAACCTGCTGTCTATTAACCTACACAACCTCCCAAGGTACCCTGGCCAGTAGGGGGAGTGGTCTGCGCACACTCCCCACCCCAGCGTGCGTTACTGACCCGGCTGGAGGGTTATTCTTATTTGGCTTTATTTAGGCCTCTCTGAATGCGTCTCCTGGCCCTGGGGCAGGCCTGAGGGAGTATAACTTTTCAGAGACCAGGAGCCCTGGCAGGAGGCTGCAGTCACTCCTCACTGATTCACTATATATAAAGATCGGTCAGTGGCGTGGGTCAGTCAGAGGCGCAAACAGGCTGCTCATTCCCAGAGAGCTGCTGGCTGGACACAAGAGAGGACGGGAGGATGTTTCCTGAGACGGCTCTGTTTGTGGCGAATTATCTCCTCTCTCGGTACGTTTCACAGCCACAAGGGACCGCGGTACTTAGACAGAGGCTAGAATTTCAGGCGTGGTCCAAATGGACCCTCCTTCCTCCCCCGCAGCAACAGCTGCCCCAAACGTATGGCGGGTGTCGAGCATTGCCGTGAAATTCTGCACACGTCTGAGACCTGCTCTGCC
Source organism: Eretmochelys imbricata (assembly GCF_965152235.1). Lineage (NCBI taxonomy): Eukaryota > Metazoa > Chordata > Testudines > Cheloniidae > Eretmochelys > Eretmochelys imbricata. The sequence continues at coordinate 6,623,360 of NC_135590.1, forward strand.
AAATGGCATCCTACGCATAGCGGGACCGCAGACGCACCGCACGGACGCCATTTTGCAAAGCATGGCTTTGGGCATGTAGCCCATGGAGGTGCCCCCAAACTAGCATCTGGCCCACCGCACTGTAAAGATTGGGCAATCCTCAGTGGGCCAGACGGCCCCCCAAGAGAGGACTGCTTTTGCCTGACATGGGCGCATGCAAGGGGCTTGTGACTCCTGTAACTCAGCCTCTCCCCACCCTGGAATTTGCTTTCGGTGATGCAGTTTGACTCATCAGTGAGCACTCTTCGCCTCCCTCCCTCAGAGAACTTGGATCAGAGACCCTGCCAAGGTTTTGTTCTCCTGTCAGGTTCGGTTTCTCTGACAGCATCCGCAGACTCGAAGCGCAATCCATCTCTCTCAGTAGGAGGGTTTGTCAGGACATTTGTGATCACTACCCACCCCCCCCCCCGGTGCCCTTGATAGCTTAGAAATGTTTTACAGCAGGAAAGGAATAATTCTTGCTGAATCCATTGGAGACAGCTGAGTTCCCTGAAGATGATGTCCCAACCAGATTCTGTCTTGGGTGGTTATGTTCTGCCTCCCCAAACTCCCCCCGCACAACGAGGCACAGATATCATTTCCAGACCTGGACTGCTGTGCACATTAGATGCCTGTTCCAGCCCAGAAGTGGCTACATTTCACTGCTTGATGAAGTGACCCCTCTCTCTAGTTTGCAGAGTGCTTTGGGATCCTTTGGATGAAAGGCACTAAGGAAATGCAAGATGCTAGGGGGCTCTGACCCGATCTGCGATCAAGGGCAAATATTGCTCAAATCCACCTTCTGCTCCCTGAAACTTCTGCCCCAGGGTGGGACTGCCGTTTGGCAGGGAAATTGACAGCACGACACCCATGGGGAGTGAGAGCACAAGAGCAGCATGTCCGCAAACCAACATGCGACTCCACTGCAGAGACTTCCCTATATAAACCTCATGGGCTTCTCTCTCTTGATGCAGCAAGCCGAGGGCCCTGCTGCCCCGCAGAAATGAAGTGGAGATGCCAGTTTATGGGGGGAGGAAGAATATTGCTCTGCGCCCTGCTTACTCCAGTCACCGGGGCCTGCAAGATTACTGGGTCAGCCCGCAGAGGCGCTATGCATCTGGCAGCACATGGGCCACCCCCAGGCGGTGGCTGCTTATCCTCCCTGGGAACACAGGCCTTTCCGAAGTAGAGTCTGTCCACTGGCCAAGCTGCTGCGGATTGAAACACAACCTGGTGTAAGTACAGACCCCAGCAAAACGTGGGGCTGGGGACCTTTGCAAGGTGAAGAGGGGGCGCAGCGGTGTGGGAGCTCGCAGGGACAGAGTGAGGTGGAACACAATCCCAGCACTTAACCCACGGCTACTCTGACCCTGGGGGCTGCAGTTGGCAGCTGATCTGAGTGTCGGTCCACTAGGAGGCTGTCACCCAGGAGACACTCTCTTGGGACAGAGTGGATGGAACCAGACTTGGAGGCAATGGGGCTAGTGGTTAAAACAGGGGATCAAGAGTCAGGACTCTTGGGATCTGTTTGGCTCTGCCCTGGATCGAGTCCTGCTCTGGGCCTCGGTTTCCCCAGCTGAGGAGTGGGAACAAGTCTCACCTTCCTCCCAGGAGCGGGGATGAGGGAGGAACTCATCTGTGTTTGAAAAGCACTTTGGATTCTGCAGATGGCCGCTGCTGTGGACAAGCTAAGTGCTATCACGGGGGCAATGCTCTCCGATTCGGGACCTGGCTCACTCACCTTGCCCTGGTAGCTAGCCTTGGGGGTGGCCTGCTGGGGTCCTGTCCCCCCTAGCCACAAGAGTCAGCCCAGCAGAGTCTGGTGCCAAGTGCAGGAGGCCATGGGACACGAGAGGTGGCAGCTGGAATGAAATCGCTCTGGCCTCTGAACAGGATCCTGGGCCACTGACTCATGTAAAGGCAGGGCATGGGAGAGGGTCAGCAAATGGGTGAACCCAAAGGGCCTTCCCAAACCAGACCAGGCCCCATAATGAGCCAGGATTATCCCTGCTGGAGCTAGTCACTGGCCTTTAGCTGGACACTGGCAGCTTTGACTCTCCCTTGTTCATACTGTTAATAAAGCGAAATCCCTGACGTGGCAAATGCAGGGTTTATTTACCCTCCCTAGGTCTCACACCGAGGTAGGTTCTGCATGGTGTCAAGGGGGATCGGATGGGAGCCAGAAGGTGGGACTGGGGTTTCCTTGGCTGGCTGGGCCTGTCACCCCATCATCTTCTCACCCTCACCGTCTCCCTCCTTCTCTTTCTTAAAGACCCCCTAGGAAGGTGCAATGGTTCTGATTGGCCAAAAAAAAACCAGGAGAGGAAGGGAGATTTGCCATTCACAACAGTGTCTGAGATGCCAAGGAAAGGGTTAATTAGCTCTCTGTAGCGGCTGAGTAACAGTGTCCTGGCCTCCAAGTATGCTCGGCCAATGGATGTTTGCTCCGATGAGGTCATGCTTTTTGCTTGCATTTCATTGGCTGGGCCAGCTTGCCTCTTGATACCCTGCAGAGGAAAGTTATGGGGGTGAAGTTGGCTGAGAACTGGTGCAAACTGGCTGCCTGGAGTCAGGAGCAGGTTCTTCCTTGGTGCTCCTGTAGTTCAATTCACATCCCTTCCCAACTTCTGATTCCACTGGTGCCGTGAGCACCAGCAGGCCGAGTGCCAGGGATAAGTCTGGGCAGGTCCAAAAATAAAAAACAGGGCCACATCTGACAGCTGATCCAAGCCTAGGAATTCAGGGAGCTCCTGGGAAGGATCAGATTTAAAGAGAGTGTGTGTTCGTGCGTGCAGCGGGTAGATCTCTGCACGCCGAGCAACACACCCGAATCAGCCAGAAATAGCAATAGCATCATCAAAGCAGCCAAAAGGTACCTAATGCAACATAGAGGGAAAGGATCTGGTTTCAGCAGGTAACGCTGATGAACGTGGACCAAAAACACAGGTTCTCAGAGTCGGGAAGCTGGGGAAAATTGGACAATTTTGATCTTGTTTCGTCATGTGGTCTCTGATTGGACCTGTGCAGTTGCTCCTTTTTGGATTGTGGAGCAGGTTATAGGAACATTTCTCTGGATCCTTCTTTTTCTCGCTCTCCAAAAAATCATTTTGTTATTATTTGTGCTGAGGTAGCACATAGCAACCCCCGTCGTGGAGCAGGGCCTCCCTGTGTTAGATGCTGTACAGACGCAGAACAGAGAGACAGTCCCTGCACCGAAGTACTCACAGTCTAAATATAAATCATCTCTCAGTCTGTCTCTCACACTTTTGTTTTTCCTTTCCCCTGTGGACTCTCTCCACTTTCCCTCTTGTGTCCTACGGTTTCTAGATAGGGAAAACAAGAAACGCACCTTGGTTCTTTGCCTTTTCTGCTTTGCTTTTAAAAAATGTGTTATCAAAAACAAAGCAGCAGCATGTTCCAGTGATGGGACCGGTTGCCCAGAGAACTGGATTCTAATCATAACACTTCTGCAGGCTCATTGTGTGGCTGTAAGTAACTTCGCCCCTTGGTGCCTCAGTTTCCCCGTCTCTAAAACGAGGATGATTGTACTTCTTTGTAAAGCACGATAAGAGCTTCAGATGAAAGGTGCAGAGCATTATTGTTATTCTAGCGATAATATATTACCTTTGTCCAAGAGTGACTCATTTAGCCAGAGTTTGCAAGGCCTTCCCCAGTCCCCTGGCTCAGGGAACCAGGCAGGGAATGCAGCAGAATTTACTACTGTAGGGCTGTTCAGCTCCCCCTCTCCCTCTGAACCTGCATCTCTTGCTAACTAATGCGTCTTACTTCTAAGCTTTCTGCCCCAGTTCCAGCTTTGCCCGTTGAGATTAATGTGGGAAGCTAGAGCACCAAAGGTCTTTTTTTCAGGACAACAGTGACTCTTTCTTTGATCTTTTGACGCTGAAAGTTCACAGTACCGCAGTTTAATTGAGAGCTTCATATCCTGGGCAGAAAAGGGCCTCAGTCAAACCTCCATATGCAACACCCTCCCCAGCTCTGGGGACACCAGATCCAGAGCAGGATCCAAGCTTTGCATCTCTAGACCTGGGTGAGGAGAGAGAAAGGGTACAGTCGAAGTGCAGGCTTTGGCCGTGGAGGTTGCACACCGACATTTTCCAAGGGAAGATCAGTCGTTTGCTTCGTACGGAAAGGATCAGCCCATGGACATATATCAGGTTTCAGAGTAACAGCCGTGTTAGTCTGTATTTGCAAAAAGAAAAGGAGGACTTGTGGCACCTTAGAGACTAACCAATTTATTTGAGCATAAGCTTTCGTGAGCTACAGCTCACTGGACATATAGTAACAACTCCATGGAACATCATATTGCCATATTCCAAAAGCACCAGGCTCTCCCTGGAGAGCTACCGAAGTGTTTCCATGAACTGTTAGCAATATAGGACTTATGACACACAGCTGAGCTGTCCTGATTCCATCTAGATGACAGCAGTGGCCTGCAAACCCACAGACACATATGGCAGATGGTTGCGAAGTGGAGGGCCAAATTCCATCCTCAGTTAAACCCAGACAATCTAAGGAAGGGCGGGGTGTAACGTGGGGCAGGATTTGGCCTGTAAAGTCCGGTCTTGAGTCGCCATCATAATCCTTAAGCAGCAGCAGCCCCATGCGTAGCTGCCAAAACAGAGCCAGTGTATGTAGATCCTTATTACTAATTACACACACATGCTCATTTTGTCACCCAAACAAATTCATTTTGTGGGGGCAGGCGGGGCAGGGGAGGGGGGAAAACTAATTAGAATAAATTCAGAATAATTTGTTTCAAGTGCCTTTGCTCCTGGAGATAACAACTCTTGGGACAGACCCAACCACCCCTTGGCTCTGGGAGAAACAGGGCTAAACAGTAGGATTTAATAGCAGATTTAGAGAGACGGGTCTTTTGTTTCGAAACCACACACCAAATTAGACAATCAGCGAGAAGAAAAGCTAATAATAAAGCAATCAGACAGGTGTGGGGCTGAGGGACACATGGGCGGGGGGGGGGGGGGAGAGAGGGAGCAGGAGAGACCGAAAGGAAGGGAAAAACTAAACGCTTTGCATTTCAGTCTCTATCCATTCCATGGCTTTCTTCTTCCCTCTTCTCTCCCCTGCTTAATTCTTTTCTGGCTCCTCTTCATCTTTTTTTCTCCCTTCTGCCACTTCCCCTTTTCTCCCTGTCCCCTTTCATTCCACCCTCATAGGGGATTCCCACCCATCCTGCTGGCCCTTTATGTTTCTCTCTGTAGCAGGAGCCCTGGCCCTTTCTCTGCCATTTTCATGCGTTCTGGTCCCAGCTGAGCCTATGCTGCTCTCTCACCATCTGTCTCTGCGTTCATCAAGGCGCGAGGAACCGCCAAGGCTGGCAGGGGCGAGATCACCAAAAAGCACGTGGCACGGGGGGGGGGAGAAAGGCGCTTGCTAGCTCACCCTGGCATGGTACAGGGGTGGTGGTGCCAGGTTTCTCTTTAGGCTCCCAGGGGTAAGGAGGCCATGCCCAAGTATGGAGGCTGTCACAAACCCCATGGACATGACTGCAGAGCAAGGAATCAGTGCCAAGCTGTGTAAGGGCACAGTACCCTCCCGTGGCCAAATCTTTGAATAATCCCCTGCCCCTCGAGTGCTAACTGGTGGCATCCGGGCTGGGATTTAGGGTGGTGGTTATTTTATTGGAGAGAGAAGTAATTCTAAAGTTCTCTCTCCAGCCTGACCTGCGGTAACCCCCGCCCGTGCCCCTCCAGCTCCTCTGACTTTTCCTAGCACCTAACCCTAGGGCTCCTGCTATTTCAGCCTGTGCCTCTTCCCTTTGCCAATCCACCCACTTCTTCTGGATGTGTTTTCCTAATCAGCCGAGACCGCTGAACTCATTGCACTTGTAAGATGAACATAAGATCAGGCCTCCAGGAGTGAAAATTTAGTGTATTAACTCCTCCTGCACTGCTCAGTGCTCCAGGGCTTCTGTTTCAAAGTGCAGATGTTTTCTCATCCGTTCTCTGATCTGCCTCAACTTAACCTGAAGGGAACACCAGCATTTTACCTCCGTATCCACAAGTCGGCTTCCCACAGCCCCGGACTGGGGTCTCTCCTGTGACCCAGCCGGGGCTATTGCAGCAATGTGGACTCTTCTGGGGGCAGTTCCGAGCCAAGACTACACACTAGTTACAGTGCGGGTCCAAAGCCTGGTTTGGAAATCCCCAGGGATGAGATTCCCGGCTGGGAATGGGGCATGCAGTCATTTCAGAGGCCACAGACACAAGCAAGTGAAAAAGAAAACACTCCCCCTATAAGAGCAGATGGTGATTTATAGAATTACAGCGCAAGGCATGGCCCAAGGAGACCAGATGGGACTTGAGGGGAAGAAAGGGAATAAAAATGGAAGAGTAAATAGAGAAGGAACTTTACCAAGCTGGCACCTTACAGCTCCTATAAATATTTAACAGCCTGCATCCCTGTTCCTGTTATGAAATCTAAGGCATTAGCTGCTTGCAACGCCAAAACTCACCTTCCTCCCTGAGAGAATTTCAGCCTTCAGCTGTTGCCAAGGGAATTCCCAAACCAAGAGGACAGCAGGTCAGTGGGGCAACAAACGAGGGGGCTGGAGCATCCAGGTTTGGGCTGCCAAGGAAGCGGGAGCTGACGCCAACCGAAAAGGCATCAGGAAGGTTGTGGGTTCCTGCAAGAGGCAAGTGAATACGTTTCAAACTTTCCTAGGCTTGTGTAACCCACTCACCCACAGGCCTCAAATCCCCGGCCTCAAGCAGATGTCATCTTCCCAGGACACAGTTGTTACTTAATCTTCAATTAAATAGTTAAATTACTTGAAAATTAACTTCTGTGTAAATAACCCCCAGTGATCTGTAGAAAATAAACCACACAATGCTCCGGCTTTGGTGCTGCCCTAGGACACTAAGGAAATAACATCTGTATAATCACCGTGTCTTTGTTTCCAAGCAGGCCAGTTTAATGCTTTTTTCCCCCACTGCCTGTCCCCAGCCCCGCACTGCTGCCATCTCACTGGTCCTTTCAGATTTGCAGCCTTCAAAATGTGTTTTTACCTCATCACACAGCCAGCTGCTCGGTATAGAGCCCAGATTTGGGCCCCAGTTGCTGCTGGGCATTCAAAACAGGCTTCACCAACCCAGGAGCACACTACTCGCTGCTGCAGAGGAGCTGAGAAGGGCAGCTCAGCGCATGAATGATGAGGTCTCAAGGCCAATGCTCCTTTGAATCCTGGGACGGTTGCAATGGGAATTGGGTATAAGGACAAACCCCTTGTAAACTGGTGGAGTGGGTCAGCTGATTTGGCAACAGTCTTTGAGTCAGCACTTCTCTCTTCCAAGCTTTGTGCACACAAATTGAAACAAAATGGGCCCTGCATGTCCAGAAACCACCAAGACTGCATCTGATGAAGTGGGTTGTAGCCCACGAAGGCTTACGCCCAGATAAATTTGTTAGTCTCTAAAGTGCCACAAGGACTCCTCACTGTTTTTGCTGATACAAACTAACACGGCTGCCCCTCTGAAACCTGCTCAGATGAGTGCGTATCATGGGTATTTATACTAGAGTGTAGACTCATCACTGTCCCTGTGTAAACAACGACGACACCCGGGTATGTTTATTATTGCCTATCACCCTGAGCCAAACAAGCGAGGCTGGTTTTTGCTGTTATAATTGCGTCTACACTAGGGGCTTCTGCCAGCACAGCTATGTCACGCCGGAGTCACAACTCCTCGCACCGCAGCAGGGCTAGGCCAGCAGAAATCTGTAGTGTAGACATAGCCTGAGGGACAACACATTCCCCAGTGGAACAGGAGAAGCGGGGCTTGATGGTGGGACACTGTTACCTATCAACAACGGATTAACCCTTTAATGGGTGTCACTGACAAGACAACTCTCCTCCCATTCTCCTGTGTGAAAGAAGTCTGCACGTGTGGGTTCCTGTGGGGCTGATCAAGGATACGCTCAAAACTCCAGCTTGTCCTGCCCAATCTCTTTGGCCTGTGACCCGCCTCTCAGTCTATTACCTATCTCCCATCGCATCCCCCCACTCCATCTTTCTTTCCCTTCTGCAGATGGAAATATCGCTGGCAAAATCTCAACCATTACTACCTGGGCAAGAGAGTTCGCCGACTCACGAGCCTGTGACCTGTCACCCCTGAGGGGGTCACCAACCCAGGTAAGTGGATCAGTTCCCGTGTGCTATCTGCTGCTCCTCGGGGGACAGCTGGAGTCAGGGAAACCCTGGTGCTAAACATTTACTCTGCGAGGTCAGAGGTAAATAACGGTCTTGTCACCAGACCCAGACCGCACCCTCTGAATCCACCACGAGTACTGGGAGACCGCACGACTTATTCATCATCAAGGTATCTGAGCACCTATGGGAGCTGGGGACCCACCTTCTTCCTATTATTATTGAACAGTTATGTTACAGGAGCGCCTAGAGGTCTCAACCCCGTCGGGGCTCCATTGTGCAAGCTGCTGTACAAACATAACGAATGACCATCGCTGCTCCAAAGAGCTTACCGTATAAAGCCTTCTTCACTGTCCCCTTTCCCTACTGGGGACCTGGATGTCCTAATCAGTCCATGCCTAGCTAGAGGAGCCTGGGTGCTTTGGAAGATGTTTTGCCTGAGTAAGGATTTCAGGCCTGGCCCAGGGACAGACTTCCTCCCCCAGTGCCCTGGTTTCAGTCTCTCAAGCAGAGTCCCTGTCCAGATCAGCACAATCCCTCACCCTCGTTGCCCAAGTGGCATGTCAGGCCTTTCCAACGTGACTGAGGTGAGGGACGCAACCGAAACCTCCACAAGAGGAAACTCCGCCTCCCACGATTTCTGCATGCCCGGGGAGGTTCTTCCAGCTGGTTTTATAACCTGACATTTCAGAGGCCAATGGACCTCTGAGCCTTGCACCCAGAGGAGGAAGTGAGCCAGTGAAGGGAAAGCACATGATGATGAACACGCGTGCTGCTCTTCCATGCTCGCTGGCGTGCATGTGCCAGATTGGCCTATGGCACGTGGCAGCAACAGCTAGGGATCCCAGCAGACCCCGGCTCTTCTGGAAAAGACCTGCTAGATTTAATTTACAAAGAGCCAAGGCAGGAGCTGCCCCAAAGCAGAGCAGATTGCAGCTGCCCTCCTGCTGCGGCCTGTCAAGACTACAATTTCCAGCGTGCGGTACAGTTCTTTCAAATTGGAGCATTGCATGCTGGGACTTGTAATCTCATTGGGCTGGGCTTCTGAATGCACCACAAAAGTGGCTGCCAGAGCTCTGTGGGCTGCACTTATCCTTCAGCAGACAGAGCTGCACATGTGGTCTTGGAAGCAGCTCTCACAATGTCCAGAACAATTACTGGTGCCCAGTTGGTCTTTGTTAATGGGCCATCTGAAACCGGGAGCAACAGAGCCAGCTCTACAAGATCTAGGTATGACCCAGGCAAAGAACCCCTTAAGCTGGTGAACAGCAAGCGGTAAACGACATGGAACGGTGACAGCGCATCACATCTTGAGTAAGAACACCTTTAGCGCACAGAGCTGTCATTCTCACGTGCACCTTCCTTCATAGGAACATGGGCATTGCCAGACTGGATCAGACCCAAAGTCCATCTAGTCCAATGTCCTGTCTCCAACAGTGGCTCATGCCAAATTCTTCAGAGGAAGGTGCAAGAATCTCACAGTAGCAGATATGGAATAATCTGTAACTATGAAAGCCTCACGATGACCCCTAACAGTTACAGATCAGTTTAAGCACTGAAGAATTAAATTTTTTTATCCCTTCCAAAACTCTTTGTTTGCCTTAACTGTTATAACTCTGGGTGTTCTTATTATCCTGTTGAACATCCATTCCCTCACTCTTTGAATCTTGCCAAATTCTTGGCCTCACTGACATCCTGTGGCAGTGAGTTCCACAGTCTAATTCCATAATGAGTGGAGGGGGGGAGTATTTCCTTTTATGAGTTTTGAATTTTGCTACTTTTCAATTCCATTCAGTGTCTCCTTGTTCTTGTGTTGTGAGACAGGGAGAAGAAGCTTCCTTCTCTAGAGGATTCATTATTTTATATACGTTTACTCTGGCCCCTTTCCTTCATCTCCTTTCTAAGGTAAACAATCTTAGTCTTTTCAATCTCTCTTCATAGGAGAGATTTTCCAGGACTTTGATCATTCTCATCACCCTTCTCTGAACCCCCTCAAATAATACCCTATCTGACATGAGTGACCAGAACTGTACACAAACGCACACAGAGATTTGTCTAGATAGAAGAGAGCATTGATGTACATAATAGCATTATAATACTTTCCATATTATCCTCCATCCCGATCCCTCTTCATCCTAACATCTTGGTTGCTTCTCTGTCAGTTCCCAGCCATAGAGGGGAGGGAGGAAAAAGACAATAGCTCCCTGGCCTACTCAGCCCACTTGCCAGGAAGCATTTCTACTTGCACCGGCAAGCGGCTGAGTAGGCTTCTCAAGCCTTGCCACCATGTGTTACACACAGAACCTACGACATCCCTCCAAGCCCGACCGTCATGAGGCACATGAGATCCTCGCACCTGATCCTCTCTGCAGTGAAAGAGGAGGCTCATCCAGCCGGGTTCCCAGCTGACTCTCACGTTGGCCAGTTATACCCTGAGGGGCAACAGCAGCTAAACTGGGACCCCAAAATTCCCCTCTCCGTCTCGGAGGCTAATGGAGATTGGAGCCGAGCAGTGTCCCAGTGCTGGAATCCACGCGCACGTGCGAACTTGCACAAACGCACGTGTGCACACACAAGCTCACGCGTGCACTCACCAGGATATGAGCCCGCGCACAGGGTACGTACACACTCATGCCTGCACGACATTCGCACACGCAGACCCAGGCGCATGAGCTGTTCACAGGCTTGTGAATGATCCTGGAGCCACCCAGTGTATTGGCATCCACAGGGGGAACCGGTCCCCCCGACATACCTGGGACACCACCGAGCGTTTGCAGAGTGAAACTCGCAGTCCCTTGCAGCTGACGTGCAGTCACCTCTGCCTTCCCCTTGCCCTCTCCCACAGGAAGCTGAAGCAGCCTGGGAAATCCCTTTGGTATCTTGCAGGGGCAGTCCCTGGCTCCATGTGTCAGTAGCCATCAGGGGCTGCATTCTCGCAGTCACAGCTATGAATATCCCCATTATGTTCGGCCTCTGCCCCCCGCCCCTCCCCAACGTTTCCGTGTTGTTATTTTACACTTATGCCATTGCTACCGCATGTGATCATTTCGGCACAGCAACGGCACCTGCTGCAAGCCACGGCTGGCCGGGGGGTTGGGAGGGGGAGACAGCAGGTGCTGTGCTCTGGGCTCACCCCTCCACCCAGATTCCCGGCTATCACAACAGCATCCATCCACTCACTCCTGTTTGAGGGTGGGGTCGTGGATCCAGACACCCTTCAGCTCTGGCGATGTTTGATTCCAGGGCCAAAGACTGCGGCTAATGGCCCAAACCCAAGTCTCAGATCCAAACAATCAGAACTCCCGGCCCCATCTGCTGCTTTATCACCCCCAGCTCTAACCTTACAGACAAGGAAAACATTGTGTGAAAATAAATGAATCCCACACCACCCACTCATCACCACTTCCCCCTCTACAGCAGCTTCACTGTGGGCCTGTGCCACCAACTTAGACCCTGACAGGTTGAGAGCCTTGGCAGAGATGCACATGTCTGTATATGGCTATGCGCAGGAATCTCTTCACCTGCCCACTGATATGCAGCTACTTCTGGGGTGGAATGTGGCAGCTCTTTAGCGGCCCCGTAGCAACAATATACGACAGTTTCGGGATGGGAAGAGAAGCACGGGGAATGTGCATTTAAACATCTATGTTTCAAAAGAGACTCCATTCCATTTTCTCTACAAGGAAGGACTGCAGCTCCCAGTGGGATTCAGACCAAAAATGAACTAGGGTTGGATGCAGGGGAGCTAACAGGGTCCTGTTATGCCAGGGAGGGAGGGTTGCTGTGTTGAGGAGAAAGCTTTGCCTAGTGGTTACAGCACAAGCCTGGGCGATCTGGGTTGTGTCCCTAGCTCTGCCGCTGACCAAATGTGTCGCCCTGGGGAATTCGGCTCACTTCTCTCTGCAGCCACCTTTGAGGGGCAAGGAGTGATAGCAAGGCTGTGATCGCGCTCAGGAAGGGAGAGAGCCATCAGTGTGGAGAAGAGCGTGACTAGGTCACAGAGGGGCCACCCCTCAGGACCATCAGGGTCACAGGCCCCCATGATCTTCCTGAGAAAGGACAGGGCCAGGGGGTGGGACACATGGGGTGAAGCGGTCTGGCCCATGTCTGAGGAAGCTGCAGATAATCCCCTGCCTGAGTGCCAGAGCTTCGGGCCCTGTCTGTCCTGGGGGGCAGGTGTGGCTCAGAGAGAGAACAGCTGCCTCCCCCACCCCTTGCTCCTTTCACGGCTTCCTCACCCCTTGCTCCTTTCACGGCTTCCTCTCCCGTCACTGCCAGGGGCTCGTCCTGCTCTGTCCAGACCTTTCATCTGATGCTCTTCCTGCCAGCCCTGGAAATGGCAGGCCGCTTTCCTGTCCCAGATTCCTCTCTTCTCCCTGCTCCCCCCACCCCAGCGCTTCCTGCCTGTGACCGGCCAGTGCCAGCACAGGGCTGTGAGTCACTCACCACGACCCCCTCCCTGTCCCCATCCTGCAGCTCTTGGCTACCTCACGGCTAATCAGCCAACTTCATCAGCGTCACCCCAGGCCCCTTCCTCTCCACATGCTCTCTCCCCCCCTCCTGGCTTCCAAAGCCTTGGCTGGAGCACACCATCTGGTTAATACCCTGTCTACACTAGGAAAGTCTGTACCCAGCTCGGTGCTAATTGGAGTACACACAGGCCCCCAGGGAGGCCATTGGGTTTGTCTAGTGGACTGAGCACTGGCCCACAAGCTAGGAACTCCTGTGCTCAAACCCGAGCTCTGCCACCAACTCTGTTGTGCGGCTTTGGACAAGTCACTTAACATCTCTGCCTCTCACTGTTTCTCCTGGGGTGGGCAGATTGCGGGGCCTGAATGATTCAAAGTGTGGAAGAGCCAAAGCGCTCTGTGACAGGGCTTATTCCTCAACTAAGCACATAGGACCTGGGCTTTGCCCCTGTGAAGGGGGCATCCAGACGACCTACCCTGATCTGACCGGCTCTGTCGGAGAGGCCCACACAGCCAGAAAATAGAGAAACCTGAGAGAGGGATCATCCTCTCCCCCACTGATTTCCTTCTCTTTCTAGTCCCCTGAGCCACATGTGCTCCTAGGACAGGAGCTCGCTCCCACCTGTACGGGGAGAGATGAGCCATTTGCAGCCTTGACAAGGGCATTGTGCATGGCCCCTTGTCACAGCTGCAGGCTGGAGCTGAGTCAGCCCACCTGAGACAGGAGGAACGGAACGGGGGCACGTCACACAGAGCTTACACAAAACACCTGGCAGAGAGAGCTATGCAAAGAGCCTGGCGGGGAGGGACAGCTACCAGCACCCTGGGGAATGGTCGATTTTGAATAGAACTGTTGTAATGAACAAGATTGGGGTTTAAAATCAGCACCCAGATGCTCTCTCCCCAGTGTGGAGAGGCCAGGTTTGTCATTTTCGCTTCTGTTTTCCCTGTTCTCAAGGGTCCCCTCTGCATTAGTTCTCCCTTTACCCCACTCTGGGTTCTCACGTCCCCCATTGTGCACCCCCCAATGTTCCATTTCCTCTGTTTGTGCCCTCCAGCCTCACTTTCTCAACCCTCCTCCCCCAATGCATTCCCCATCTCCCATTGCCCCCCAGTAGCTCCTCACTGCCTCCATCTGCCTCACTCTGGAGATGAGGACCTGGCGGGAGGCAAGTGTCCCAATAGGACAGTCTTGTCCCCTGAGATTTCCAGCCTAATTCTGCAAGCCCGGGACATTTGCCTATGTTTTGATGAAGCACATGAACTGCTGCATCCTTGTACGAGCTGAACCTGACCTCCAGAACTTGAGGCTCCAGGTCCTTGGTCTCGTCCCACTCACCCCCTCAATAGATGGCCAGTGAGGGGTAGCTCTCCCTAAAGACAGGGGTGAAGCAGCAGACGAGGAGTGAGGTTCTAGTCAGAGATTGTAAGACCAGAAGGCATCAAGACCGATTTCCTGCATAACACAGACCCTCACCAGTCATTCTGCATCAAGCCCATAACTTCTCCTTTGAGCCAATGCATGTCTTTTTGAAAAATATCCAGTCTGGATTTAAAGACTTACAGTGATGGAGAATTCACAACACCCCTAGGTAGATTCCAATGGTTAATGTGTGCCTTATTTCTAGCCTGAATTTCTCTAGCTTCAGCTTCCAATCTCTGGAACTGATTATGTCTTTTTCTGCTTGATTAAAGAGAAATCATAAATCTCTTCTTCATGTAGGTACATGTAAACTGTGATTGAGTCCCCTCTTAACTTTCTCTTGGATAAACAAAATAGATGGAGCTTCTTGCATGTCTCACTGTAAGGCAGGGGTCCCAGGTCTTGAATCATTCTTGTAGCTCTTTCCTGAATGCTGTCCAATTTTGTAACATCCTTTTTAAAGTGTGGACACCAGAACCATACACAGTAAAGATCTCACTCATGCTGTATCCAGAGGTAACACCATGTCCCTACTCTGACTTCATAGAATATTAGGGTCAGAAGGGACCTCAGGAGGTCATCTAGTCTAACCCCCTGCTCAAAGCAGGGCCAATCCCCAATTTTTGCCCCAGACCCCTAAATGGCCCCCTCAAGGATTGAACTCACAACCCTGGGTTTAGCAGGCCAATGCTCAAACCACTGAGCTATCCCTCCCCCCAGTGACTTGATATTCCCCTGCTCATACATCCAAGAATCATGTTCATCCCCATAGCTACAGCATTGTACTGGGAGCTCACGCTCAGCTGATTATCCACTATGACTCCTAAATCCTTTTCAGAGTCACTGCTTTCCAGGATACGGGCCCCATCTTAGGACTGTGCCCTGCATCCTTTGTTCCTCGATGTATGACCTTGCTTATGGCTGTGTTAAAACACATGTGGTTCAAATGAGCCCAGCTACCAAGCGATCCAGGCTGGCTGGTATAACTGACGTGTCCTCATCATTATTACCACTCCAGAGTTTGTGTCACCTGCAAACTTTACCCGCAATGATTTTAAGATCTTTGCTAAAGATATTGAAGAGCATTTGGCCAAGAACAGATCCCACGCAAAACACTCCCAAAGGATAAGGAGTCCCCATTTACAATGACTTTTTGCAATCTATCAGTTAACCAGTTTTTAATCCATTTAACATGGGCTGCACTGATTTTGTATAGTGCTATTTTTTAATCAGATTGCCATGTGGGACTAAGTCAAATGCCTTACAGAAGTCTAAGCATATGCTGTTCTAGTCTATATTAATATTTCTGTCTGTGTTATCCACTGGTTAAAGGAGGAGACTGGGAGTCAGCAACTCCTGGCTTTGCCACTGACCCACTGTGTGACCGTGGCATGTCGCCGCTCTGTGCCTCAGTTTCCCCACCCCTACAGTGGAGAGAATGATACTGACCTTTTAAACTTGTATTTGCCGTGGAGCACTCTGAGCCAAACTTTTTCACCTGGGCTCACCACAAGGACAATACCTTCAACTTAGAATGGCTTTAACCAGACAGTTTCAAAACTCTTTACAAAGGAAGGTAACTGTCATTCTATTCAGTTTACAGATGGGGGTGGGGCGCAGGCCTACCTAATGAAGTCATGTCTGTAAAATGCTTTGAGACGCTGGGTGAACGGAGCCGGACCAAAGACATGCCAAGGGTCTAGCATCACCGTGGGGGCTCTGCAAGCCCTTCTGTTCTTCACTGGGTCCCTCCCCATTCTGGTTCTGGAGCTGCAGCTCTGGTTTGCCCAGCTTTTGCTGAGGTCAGTAGCTTCCTGGAGAGAGCCAGAGGGCCTCGGATGAACCAGCAGAAGCTGTGAGGGGCCCATTACTCAGCCAGTGAGTCATGACACAAGCTTGCGAGAGGCAGAACACAGCCTGTGCGGACGTGCCCCCCAGGAGAGGTGCCCCATCACGGATGGAGTCTGATCAGGAAGGTGAGTCAAAGGGACGGGATCTGCAAAGGGGCCTGGAGGGGAAGACGCTTCCGGGTCAGCGAGGCTGGAGCGCGCAGTGAAGAGGAAAGCGCAAAGTTTCAGTTTCCTTCCTCCAGTCCTGTCAGAGGTGACACCTCCTTCCCAGCCCTCTGCAGTGACGGAGAGCCTCCCCCGCAATGTGAAGTCATCACTTCCGCCTCCCTCATGTCCCCACTGGTGTCACACCAGTCCTGGGTGTGAGAGGAAATGCACCTCCCTGAGGAAAGGGGGAGGTGGCAGGGATGGGTCTTTACAAGGGTTTTGCACTATGTTACCTGCAGTGGTTTGAAACTGGTTTCAAGCCTTTATATTGCATCCACACTAGGGGTTGTACCCCTTTAACTATACTGGTAAAAAAACAGACCCCAACCGGAATTGGTACAAACACAGTGTATAGACTCATGGGTATGCTTGGCACTCTCACGCTTCTCCTCGTCGGCTCATGTTAGCTAATTAATCTTCACCCCACGCCCTGGGCGATGCGTATTTTTGTCCTAGTTTACAGATGGGGAAACTGAGGCACAACGCAGGGCAAGTGACTTGCCCAAGGCATCAGTGTCAGAGTCAGAACTGGAACTTCCTGGTTTGGGGACTGCCAGAAAACACCCATGGCAGTGAGCCTCAGACCCGGGCTCATGCTATGGCGCTAATGATGGTGGGGTCAGTGTTCCTGCCCAGGCTCTGAAGCCCACCCTCCTCCCCAGGCATCAGAGCCCAGGCGGGAATGTCTGCACTGCTATTTTTATTGCTGTAGCGAGAGTCCCACGAGACCGAGTCTGCAGATGCGAGCTCTGAGACTCACTGCTCTGGGTTGGCAATTTTGCAGTCTAGACATATCCTTTGTGGCTCACAGGCCTGGACTCAAACCACGAGGCCGTGCTTCTCTGTATACTCTTGGCCCCACTCTGTGGCTCTTGGTGGCTGTTCAGAGCCACTGTAGACCGTCATCAGCAGGGGGAAAGGGTTGCTTGAGTGGGGCTCGGCGAAGGCTCAGTCTGAGATCACAAACCATGATGTCAGCGTACGGAAACCCCGCTATGACCCAGGTGAAAGAGGAACCAACACATGCCCAGCAGCGAGGTGTGAAACACACGGTAATGTTAGCAACCCACCACGGGCGAGACCGGAATGCCGCTGGCACCTGTAACTCCTCCCTGCATGTTCCCTGATCGTGGAACAGGCGTGTTACATGCATGACCATATCAGCACCTGACCTGGTCCCCCAACAACTACCGCCCCAATGTGTGTTGCCTTCTTCCAAGCTCCTCATCACGTGACAAGGGTTCTACCTGTCGGCTCTGAGCGGCAGTGAAAACTGAGGCTCGCCCAGCCTGCTCCTCAGCGGTTCTCCTCCTGGCCTGAGACACCTACTATATCCTGAGGGGGTTGCAGCGAATATGCATGCTCCTTGGGCCCCGTGGAGCTTCGCACCATCAGGGTAAAGCTTGTCTGTGCTGGAGGGAGAGCTTTCTCAGGGGCCAGTCCAGACTGTGGAATGAACTCCCCCAGGAACTAGAGACCTTCACAAACCTGACCACTTTCTGCTCCAAGGGCCAGGAGAGCTTTTTCCATCATCCTTCTCTAACCAACAGGCAGAGCAGTGTGTACGTATTTACAATTTTTTTTAAATCCCTACCGAACCCTGCGCACACAGTTTCTCCACTGGGGAGAGGACAAGGGAGAAAATGAACCACATGTGACCGCTAGTCACGCTGATTGATGCACTGACTGCTGGAAGGTGCTCCGATGGGGATGCAGGCAGCACAAGAAGCCATCGAGAAAAGAAGAGAAAGTGGCCCTCTGAAATTCCCATCTCCACCTCTGAGACTAGCAGAGGTTGGAGCTGGGCATTGTCCCAGGGCTGGGGGATCCATTCACATGCACGCACCCACATGGCTGCCGTCTCACTGTATACTCTGCTTGTGCGTCTTCCCCCAACTTGTGTCTCTCTTGTCTATTCAGATTGTAAGCTTTTCAGGGCAGGGACTGTCTGCTACTCTGGGTTCGTACAGCCCCTAGCACAAGGAGGCCACATCCTTAGTTGGCCCTTAGGCACTACCGTGCTCAACACAATTAAACATATACAAATGCACGTGGGCGCACACACAATATACCTGGAGAGAAACACAAACACCCATGTGCACACGCACAGATACATGCAGAGGTACATAACCATCCATGCACAGCCATGCATGTGCAACACACACACACGCCTAGAGAACCACAGATACAGAAAGACACACAATCCTAGCCGAGGGTTTCTCCATGCCCCCTCGCAGGCTGCCAGGGCTTGGGACCGTTGTGGGCAGCACGGCTCCGGGGAGCATGTCCCTGCAGCACAAAGAGGGAGTTTCAGATGGGTCCTCCAAGCAGAGCAGCTGCCACCAGCTCCAGTCAATTCCCCATTCATCTCAGCACCACCAGAATGCAGACGGGGCCTTAAAGGGACACTGTGCACTTGTCTCTCCTCTGCCCCTCCCCACCTGAAAGACTCACCCTCATCCCGTCTCTGCCCTGCTCAGAATTTTTTGCCCATAAGTGAAACAAATGATACTCTGCCCAAGACTCAGGATGCCCCTAGGAAAGCTCCACCTGCTCGTGTCAGAGATCAGGAGCAAAGGATTTAGCCCTGATCCCTTCCCTGGTCCTGCAATGGGATTTGCCACCCTGGCTATCGCATAGTCATCCCTCCATGCAGGCCCTGTCCACAGCCCTGCTAGGTCTCCATCACAGGCATACAGAACACAGTCGCACCGCTCCATTTGGAGGGGTGGGGTGGGGGAGCCTGGGGGAAATCCAGGCCAGGACTCCAGAGGAAGTTGCTAAGTCTCTCTCCCTGAGCTAATGGGATATTCCCTGCTCCTCCCTTCTCCTCCCGCTGAGACTCTGTTTAAAACAGGATTCACTGGATTTGTCTCTGGAGAGCTGGGTGGTGGCCTGGACCCGCCCAGGACAGGAGGTAGGTGGTTCTCTGCTGACTTCCCCATGGGTGCAGAGCAGGGTGGGAGAAGTGAATGGGACCCAGAAGCTCCCTGGGAGGTATACTGCAAAAGTGCCTCATGGGAATTGTATTCCCCTTCAGGAAAAGTTCCCAACGGCGCCTGCTTGATCCCTGAGACGGAGATGTGACCCCAAGTGGAGCAGCCCCTCCTCTGCTCCCCAGACTCCTCCCCAACACCTCCTGGCTGGGATTGAGGCTTCTGAACAGAGTGGCTCCCTGGGCCTTGGCTGGCTGATGGATGTAATGCTGCTTGCAATAAAAGGGATGGAAAGCACTAGTGTCGTGTCCCTGACTGCTGTGCCCTGGAGGTGGGCAAATGCAGGAATCATTCGCTGATCAGACGGCAGCACCCGGGACGGGGGGCGTGTGTCAGAGCAGGAGAAGCCATTGATGAGGGCTTGATGGAGGAACAGAACTGCACCGTTTGATCAAGGGCTCTCTCCATCCTCTGCCAGGTGGTAGCCCCTTCTGCTACTTCCCGTGCAGGTACAGCAGGGCAAGGTCCCTTCCAAGTGCATGAGGGAATGCTTCAGGCGAACAGCCTGGCTGTCACCCTGGCCTGGGTGCTGCAGCCCAAAGTGAGTGTAGTCTATCGGTGCGGCTACCTCTCCAGACAGTCAGCCTGTATGTATGCTACAGCATGCAACCTGGGCTTGCTGCACAGCTGCAAATTACTCCCCACTGTGCACCCCTCCAGTACTCCTGGATCCCTGCCAGTTGGGATATTGGAGAAGCATCTGCCAACATCCCGTTTCTCCTGGGCAGGATTTGGTGTTTAACTTCAAGTCCCATGTAGGACAAACTGATGGGAAATAAGGATCTGCCTGATCAAACCCTGGTCAGAAGAACCCAAATCCTTGTGAGGGTCAAACAATTTTCATTAACTTCCCTGGTCTCCACTCCCCCTTGGCCCAGGCTCATTTGCGCACCCAGCTTTCAGAAAGGGGAAGACGTGACATGATACCAGAAGAGGTTCAGCTTGCGGGAATCCTGACCGAGCCAGTATCAGAAATAGTGTGCAGGGGTCTAAGTACAGGACTGCGAGCCAGGAACTTGTGGGTTCTAATCCCAGCTCTGCCACTGACTCAGTGGCCTTGGGTAAATCACCTCCCAGCTCTGTGCCTCAGTTTCCCATTGGGAAATTGACCCTCACCTCCCTTCTCCTCACATGGCTGTGAGGGTTAATTAGGTGAATATCAATGAAGTGCTGGGATTGCCTGCCCTGTTTCTCGACCTGAAAGCTTAGCTGTTCTGGACCTGGGATTGGGTTATAGGTTGGCCCATTACAAAAGGGGCAGGTCCACAGTGAAATCTTAGTCCCATTAATTCAACAGCAAGATTCCCCATTGACTTCAATAGGGTCAGGGTTTCAGGTCAGAACCAGGCCTCCTGGGAATGGACACTGCCTAGAGGAATGTCCTATTTTCCTGCGCGGTTCAACACAAGGGATCATTTAGCCTACAGGCTTGCTCCAGACCTCTAAGAGTCAGAGTCTGGTGGCTTTAGAACTCAGGGGCTCCTGGTTCCTAGTCCTGTATTTAGACGATAGTGCCGTGGCTCCTGATGCAGGGGATGTGACATTGACCAATGTCAAAGCCCTGCCCTGGGTCCACCCAGCACAGGGGAGTTTTTCAGGTTGCCTTCCCTGTCAGCTGTGACCATAATTGGGTGTCTCACAGCAAAGTGCTAACTGCTGTGTCACTTCCTCATTCAAACTGTGCAGGAAATAGGCATGAACAGGCCGTTCTTGGAGCTGCCCAGCGTGACTGCATCTTGGAAAAGCCACTTGGGGAATCCCTATTTCTCCTCTCCTGTGTCACGGGGACTCCCCCTTATTGCTGTGGTCAGCACCCACACACACTGCAAGCTGAGCACAAAAGTAGCCTTTAGCTACTGCACTGTTGACAGCAGTTGTGATCTAAAATCCCCCCCTACCTCTGGGTGCCTGTGGCCCTAGTGCCTGCCAAAGCATCAGCTACTTTGTTAGTCTCCAAGGTGCCACAAGTCCTCCTTTTCTTTTAGCTAGCGCAGTGTTTCTCAACGACTGGTCCATGGACCGGTGCCCGCCCGTGAGATCTCCCTGGCTCAGTTTAGGAAGGCAGCAAGCTGGTCCCTAGTAACACAAAGGTTGAGAAACACTGAGCTGGAGCAAACACAGTTTTTGTACCTATATGGCTATGGTGTTTATGGGCATGGGTTTTTACCAGTGCCATGCCTAAGTGTGGATGCAGTGATACCCAGATAAAGATGCCTCATACCCCTGTAAAGCTTATTCCTCTTCCTGAACAGGAATAAACTATACCAGTATAAATATAAACATAACTGCATCCACACTAGGACCATTTTATCCGTTGGACCAGACCAGTGTGACTAAAGAGCTACAACTTGTAGGTGTATGCAAGGCCTTCATTAATTCAGTACGATCCCCCTGCCCTACAGTTCCTGGGGCCTGAGAGCTCCAGCTCTCCACTCATCTCCCGTCACCCCGAAGCAGAAGCTGGATCACATACAGCCGCTCAGCATTTAACCCTTCATTGCAGGTGGACTGCTCCACTTTTCAATGTATTGCAGTACTAGCATGATTTTACACCATTTAGCTTAAACCCCTTCTCAAGCATCATAAACTAAACTGAAAAAAGTCACTTTGATACTGGAATGTAAAGGGTGAGTTATACAAGTGTAATTAGATGGGTTAAATTCACACCTTAGGTTACACTGAAAAAAATTCTCCATTTTGACAGGGCCTTAGAGGGATTTAGCATCAGTCAGTGAGAAATTAACATCAGCAAAGGACTTGTCTACACAGGGAGGCTCAGGAAAATTAAACTAAATGTGTTCATTTAATTAGTTAGTAGTTTTTAATTAGTTTAATTTGATTAATTTAATTAGTTTAATTTGATTAGTTAGACCACATTAAACCCCTGTATGGCTAGTGGCCTGAATTTGGTTTAGCACAATTCACTGCCCAAGTAAAAGCAAAACTGAATCAAAGTCATTTTCATTCTGGATAAGAGAGTCCACACAAGGATTTAATGTGGTTTAATTAATCTGCTCTCAAGGGTAATTCAGATTGATTACCTTTTCTGCGTTTTCATTGTGGACAAGCCCTAAATCACTATTGGGCACTCTCAGACTGAAATAAGAGTATCCACATAACAGAGATGCGCTGATTTCAAGATCAGTTTAGTTAAATCAATGCAATTTTCTCACGTAGACAAGCACTGACTCAACCCCTTAGGTTCTGCAGGCAGCCAAGGTTAGCGTCTACCCCAAGACCCCAGCCCTGGACTCTGAAACCACCCAACCAGGTCTTTAACTGGCTCCTGGCAGGTAGCCAGGCCTGATGACAGCCCAGACAGTAACTGAACTGTGGGCAATGAACTGGCAAATTAGAGTATCTGTCATAACCCTTTCTATTGTGGTGGCATTAGCACATGGTGCAGTAAACCCACAGCAGAGCGTGATGGGAGCAAGACACCTGTTCGGCCACCCCACAGTTCCTGCCTCCAAAGCAAAGCTAGGGCAGAAATGAACAGGGAGGATGGCAGAAGCCCAGAGAGTGCCATGGGAGGCAGGTGGGTCCTTCTCAGCTGCTGTGTTCCATGCCTGGCCCTGTCTTGTTGGTCTGTCTGTCTTTCTCTCCCTAGGGGCAACATTTCTCCAGTTCCCTGAGCAAGTGCTGTGCCTCTCCCATTCCTCATGCTGTGCTTGGGGGCCCTTACCCATCACACCTGGCCCAGGGCTTCCTGCAACCCATATAAAGGGTGCCTCTGCCCTCCCAGGGCCCACAGCCCTCAGGGGTAACCGCACAGCTGGGGTCGCAGACTCGGTGGCCATTCCAATCATTTTTCACTTTAAGAGAAAAGGAAAAGGAAGAATGAGGGTTCTGTGTCTGGGCCGGGCGTCAGCACTGGGACAGATTCCAGAGATTACAGAAAGGAGAATTCTTCACATCTCCACACTGACCCCCGACCCGCCACCAACAAGTGTCCCCATGTCCTGGCAGCAGCCTGGCGAGTCAAGGAAACACAGGCTGCCTGTGTAGGGGGCTTGGAAAACAACTGCACTAGCTCCGTTTCCAATTTCCACTCCAATAGCAGCGTCTTTCTTCTGTTCCCTTCCTGCGTCTCCCTCACCCTGACTCTCCCTCGCATCTGCTGGGGCCGAGCTCCAGGGACGCTCCAGGGGGGCTGGAGGTGATCGCTGTGCAAGGGACTGGATAGCGGGGTGTGTCGCCAACATCCCCCACACCAGCTGGAAAGGAGGCGGTGAACAGAGCCAACCCAGAACAGCAAGCCCCAGTGACAAACCCGGTTGAGATTTCCCCTCCCACAGCCAAGGGCCTCTGGTTCATGGGGCGATTACACCTCTGTCTAAGCCAGCGCAGAGGAATCCCACAAATGTGTCAAGATACCTGGAGCCCAGCCATTCTCAGGCACTACAAGCAGACAGGTTTGTTCTGGGTCACTGTGGCTACGGCGATGAACCAATGAGCAGATGCCTCTGACAGCCTTTGTGCTGTACAGGGCTGCTGGTCCCTGGGGTGCTGGCCCCAGAGAGGGGCTCAAAGACGCAGGGTGAACATGGAGGGAGAAGTCTGTCTAGGGGCTATGCAAATGGTGCAGGATCCCAGCTCCTGTCCACACTGCTTTCCCAATGAGGAAATGCAGAGCTGGGGCTGTTCGAGCTGGCCCTGAAACTGTTGTCCGGAAGAACTGGAATCTCATTCCCTTAAGGGTGGTTCAGGACAGCGGGATGGGGAGAGCAGATGTGGCACGCAGAGCTGGAAGCCTGACCTGGAGAGTCCGAATGGTCTGGCTCCAAGACATCTAGTCTGGGCCCATGAGAGAAGAGCAGCTGCCTAATGGCCTGCGATGGGATATTAGATGGGGTGGGATCTGAGTTACCCAGGAAAGAATTTTCTGTAGTATCTGGCTGGTGAATCTTGCCCATATGCTCAGGGTTTAGCTGATCGCCATATTTGGGGTCGGGAAGGAATTTTCCTCCAGGGCAGATTGGAAGAGGCCCTGGAGGTTTTTCGCCTTCCTCTGTAGCATGGGGCACGGGTCACTTGCTGGAGGATTCTCTGCTCCTTGAAGTCTTTAAACCATGATTTGAGGACTTCAATAGTTCAGACATAGGTGAGATTTTTCGCAGGAGTGGGTGGGTGAGATTCTGTGGCCTGCGTTGTGCAGGAGGTCAGACTAGATGATCATAATGGTCCCTTCTGACCTTAGTATCTATGAATTTACGAATCTATGCTGGGCTCTGGATCTGGTCTTCCTCAGAGTGACAATCCAGGATTCCAATTCAGGCCCATCCCTCGTATACAAATCACATGTAATACACATTTCGATACTGCTTCCCACCTCTGAGGGCTTTGGGGGGGGCTACTGAAATGAGGGGTAGGTGAGTATCAGCCCCATTTGACAGAGGGGAAACTGAGGCACAGAGTGGCAAAGTGGCTCACCCAAGGTCACCAAGCTCCTTGAACCAGGAGTCCTGAGTCCCAGGTCTGTGCCCTAAGCACAAGACTTCCCATAGAAAGGGGTCAGGGTTAGATGCTCCTCTGGCCCTTTCGGCTGCCCCACAGAACTCGTGTTGGGGCTCTGACCCTGCAGCAGGTTGCAGCTCTGCCCTCCCCAGCCAGCCCCTTGGAGCTGGGGAAGCATCCCTTTGCTAGCAAAACTGTGATCCTTTCCCACTCGAGCCTCTGAAAGAAAAGACAAGAAAAAGGTACAGGAAACACACGTGGCGGGAGGGTGTTTTCTCCAGGCCCAGAAAGAATATCCAGAGCCATGCGGCAGGCTCTGTAGAGAGGTGAGGTCATGTCACAGTATCAGAGCTTTTGACTCTCTGCCCTTTGTTTATTGCACAAGACACCTAGGAAAGTTGCCTGACAGGTTCTGCCAGGGACTGACATCGGGATCTCCTGGCCCTGAGAGGTATCAAAGGGAAAAGACTTCACAGTG
The DNA here is from genome assembly GCF_965152235.1 of Eretmochelys imbricata. Lineage (NCBI taxonomy): Eukaryota > Metazoa > Chordata > Testudines > Cheloniidae > Eretmochelys > Eretmochelys imbricata. The sequence continues at coordinate 6,648,440 of NC_135590.1, forward strand.
ACTGTTGGGCTGATGAGAGAGAGAGGCACCCAGAGAAGTGGATTGGGGAGGGTGATCGCAGGGCGCGCTCAACCCTGCCACGGAAGGCCTTCCGCTAGGGGCAAGTTTCTCTGGCCTGGTCTGCACTGGGGTCAAAACTGGCACAGACCCGACAAAGCTATTGTCAAACCCATTTTGCAGCCGTGATGGGTGCAAAGACTGGTCTGCACTGCAGAAATTCTGCTGGTTAGAGCTGCTGGGATGTTTGTATAAGACAAGTGGCCTGAAAACGGCTTGCTAGCTGGTTAGAACAACCAGCCTTTCCATAGGTTTAATAACCCACGTAAGCTTAACCAGTTCAGTTTGAACTGATTCAAGGGAAGCGTGGAGGGAGGCATTCTGCCATGACGTGACTAGTCCTCCTGCAGAGATCGGACAATAAATCAGTGGGGCTTCAGAAAACCTCCCAGAATGCACTGCTTCTGGCAGTCGAGCTGGGGCCTGTGGGATAGCTACCCAGAGGGCATTGCGACTGTCGCGGGCGCAGTGCAGAAAACCAATGCAGCAGAGCTAGCATGGACGCATGGAATCAAGCCGTGTGTGCTCAGTTACAACTGGTTCTATCCTCGAGCACTGACAAGGCCCAGGTCTTCGCATATGGAACCAAGCCCAATGTGGTGCTGGTCCATGACAAGGGCTCTTAAGTGCTACCCCAACACAACTAAACAGGTTGGACATGTGCAAAGCTTCCCAGTGTAGGCAAGGCCCGTAGCCCATTCATTCTTAGGCCGCTCTGCTGGGACTGCCAACGACGGTGCCAGTTAGGATGGTGGATTTTGCAAGGCGGGCACTTGCCCACTAGGAACTGGACTGAGACCAACAGCTTGTTTCACACAGGCCAAAGCATGAACAGATGGCAACAGGGTTTGGTCGCAGCCAATCCAGACTGAATTCAGGCTGGTGATTTTGACGTGAAAGAGACAGAGTTCCAGCCCCACTCCGTCCATCCCCCTGCAGACCCAGACCCTGCAAACTGAAGGACAACAGCTCCTGTGAGTGACTCTCCTTCTTCAGCCACTGCAAGAATTGGCTACATTGGTAGCTGCCTCTCACTTCCCTACAGCAGCTGACATGCTGTCTCCACTGCCTTGGACCCAGATGGACGTTCAAGGGAGTCAGCTTGGCCCATCAGTGCTGGTCCTTTCCTCAGCAGGCTCAGTGGCTCTCCAACCACCGCACACATGCTGCAGGATTTGTTGGCAGAGACTTTGGACACATTTCTCCAGCGCTGCCTTCTTTCCTTCTCGCCCTCCTCCTCCTCCTCCTGTCCTCCCCAAGACTCAACCCGTTCCCATGAAAACAAGGTTTCTGGCAGCCTCTGTCACTTGGTGTCTTGGGGACGTTTGCCTTGATATGCGAGATGAGATAAACATAAAGGACATAACTCCAATTCCCAATTCACTGTGGTCTGGGGACTTGTAAGTGGCTGGGACCCTTGTGGAAGCCCTGGGGTTGGGGCTTGGGAGGCAGAGAACTCACGTTACTTGGCAGCAACCCAACTTAAGAACATAAAAACTTCCATGCTGGGTCAGACCAATGGTCCATCTAGCCCAGTATCCTGCCTTCCACTCAACGCTTCAGAGGAAATGAACAGAACAGGGCAATTATCAAGTGATCTATCCCCTGACATCCAGTCCCAACTTCTGGCAATCAGAGGTTTAGGGACACCAAGAACATGGGGTTGCATCCCTGACCATCTTGGCTAATAGCCATTTATGGACCTATCCTCCATGAACTTACCTAATTCTTTTTTGAACCCAGTTATATTTTTGGCCTTCACAACTTCCCCTGGCAATGACTTCCACAGATTGACTGTGTGCAGAAGGATTTCCTTATGTTTGTCTGAAACCTGTTGCCCATTAATTTCATTGGGTGATCCCTAGTGCTTGTGTTATGTGAAGGGGTGAATAACACAACACTCCTCTGAAAAATTTCTCCACACCCTTTACTATTTTATAGGCCTCTGCCATATCTGGCTTTAGTCATCTCTTTTCTAAGCCGAACAGTGCTAGATTTATTAATCTCTCCTTATATAGAAGCTGTTCCATAACTCCTAATTTGGCCAGTTAAGAAACAGATGGGTTGGGAAGGGAGTTCCAGGTGGCTCTCATGAACCCTGGTGGCAGCCATGACGGAGGACGGACATTGAGGAGTATAAAGCAGACACACTGGGGAAACCTCAGGGCTCACAGCAATGGGGACGCTCCCCCTGGATGAAGAGGGGAAGGGAATCAATCCGTTTAGAAATTGCAATGAGGAGACAACTGGAGATGGCCCCAAGCCCCAAAATTCAGGTGTTCAGATTGAAGGGGTTTAGTTTGAGCCTATTCTTAGTGGACACTTTACAAACATCTCTCATAAGCCAGGCCTACACCAGAGAAATTCAATTGCTCAGAGCCCATGCAATGTGACTAGAATGCTTTGTTCACAAACAAAAGCATGGCAGGTGGAGAGCTGCAGATGAACAGCCCAATAACCGGTCAGAACAGATTATCTTTCAGAAGGTTTATTAACCGGTTAACACTTAATTGGGGTTCAGTCTGAGCCGTAGACCAGGCACAAACAGACTTAAATCACTCAGCCAGCCCTCCTCATACTGCACCAACAGCGCCTTGCAAAATCTCTCAGGATTCTAGGAGCTGAGCTGGGAATTGTGGGAGAGGTACCCAGAGAGGATCACCACTGAAATGGTTTAAGAAAGAGCTGGTGTGGACGTGAGGCAAAACTGAAACCGATTCAGCAAGGGTAGTGTGAGGGCACGGAATTGTCTATGCTTAAACCAGCCGCAGTCACAGTAGCTCAGACGAGGCCTCTCACCTTGGTGTCCATTTCAACCCGCCTGCGAGGCAGCTCAGTATCATTATCCCCAGTAGATCTATCAAAGGTATTTATCTGGCCCCCATCAACATGGCAACTGAACCTCTCACATTAAAGATGGTCTGCACCATTAGACACCTCAATGCCTTTAATATCTGGCCAGAAATGACTTGCCCAAGGTCCCCCAAGACTCCCAAATCGTAGGCCAGTACCCTACCCACTGGGCAATCCTACCTCTCCTATACAGCTGGGGCATAGCAAGTTAAGTGATTTGCCCTTCAGAGCTGGGACGAGACCTCCTGGCTGCCTCTTTCCCACTTGACTTCTGTGAGCAGGATCGAGAATGGATCATCATTCAAATTAAACTGGGGCTTGCTTCCCTCTGGAGCCTTGTCAGTCATTCTTACTCCGATCATGGCCCTCCGGCCCCCCCGGCTTCATTTTTGCCATCTCCAATGCTGGAACCGCCAGCACTCCCTGGTGGGGCCAGGCCAGAGGCTTCCTGTGTGTTAACTGGGCCTTGGGACTTTCCAAACCGGCTGTCACCAGGCGCCCCGCCAGTCAGGAATAAGTGGATTAAGCCCCAATCTTGTTATCTCTCTTTACAGCCTCACCCTGGCCAGCCTGACAGGGCGGAGGGGCAGCCAGAAGGGGGTGAGCGGGAGGCTGCACACACAGCTGAGCAGGGCTTTGAAGTGGGGCAGGTGCCCCTGTGGGGCAGCCAGAGCTGGGAAGCGTCTGAAGGGCCAGTTCAATGCGCCTCTGTGGGAGACTGAAGACAATGGCCTGGCCGCCTGCTGTTCCCAGAGACATAGCACCAAGGCCTTAATGAGCTGGAGCAGTTAATTAGTCAGTGTCAATTTATGTTAATTAGCCAGAGGAGTTGAGAGGCTCCAATTCCATGTCCTCCACCACCTGGCTGGCATCAGGAAAGGCAGCAAGGTATGTAGAGGGAGGAGCAAGGTACAGGGAGCCCTGTGCAGGGAGACGGGCCAGCAGGGTGCCCGGCCGCATCAGCAGGACACCAAGCAGCAGGGCGGCTCTGCTCCTGGGCAGATACCAGGGGGATGGGCACACTATAAATGCAGAGAGATGGACAGATGCTCAGTGGCACCAGCCCCATACATGCCGGAATCATGAGTCAGGCTTCAAATAATCATCAGATTGGCTTAACACTCATGAGAGGTTTGGGGTTTGTTTTTTTTATTATTATTATTTTTGTAAATAACAACTTTTGGGCTCATGTTCTCAGCCTATTCACCTGGGTACGTTGTTAAGCTTTTCTCTGCAACCGCAAAGGCTAGAAACTTACTGTTTTAAAAATGATTATTCATGAAATGGAAATTCTCCCTCCCCCACACACACCTGATTCCACGAGCTTTGAGGAAAGCCATCAAATATCACGGCGGGTTGTGATAACATCACGAGACTTGGCAACAGTGGTACTGCGACGCTAGGCACCGTCCCCCAGAAATAAGCGTATGGCAGATGTTGTGTGGGGCAATAGAGGGGATACCTGGTTCAATGGGGTAGGAGGGGCAGAGTCGGTCCCCTCCCAGGGCAGGGCACAAGATAAAGGGAAGGAGACACAAACATTTGCTTTGGATGACTCACTTGGTCTAATCTGAGCCTGCTGCTTTAGTGGGGATGAGTGTTAAAAACTAGACCGGAAACCACAGGGATTTCCACAAGGGCCAGGAAGAATCACCCCCTCAACCCCCCTCTTTTGTTTACCTCCCCATTTCACACCCACACACCAAGGCCCCTGTGCTCTGCATTCTCTCCGGCTAAGATCAGCGGCTATGGACTCAGAGGTTGGAAGCCTCTCTTTAAAGGAAAGGAGTACTTGTGGCACCTTAGAGACTAACCAATTTATTTGAGCATGAGCTTTCGTGAGCTACAGCTCACTTCATCAGCTGTAGCTCACGAAAGCTCATGCTCAAATAAATTGGTTAGTCTCTAAGGTGCCACAAGTACTCCTTTTCTTTTTGCGAATACAGACTAACACGGCTGTTACTCTGAAACCTCTCTTTAAAGGGAGAGCTGCATTTTCTCTCCCCGCCCAGGGCTGGGGCGGGGGGGGGGATGCATGCAGAAGATGACACTTGGGTGCATAGTGGCTCATGTTTTCTGATGGACTGTGGCTCACATCTGCAGTCATGCCATGCAGAGTACTGAAAATGGTACTTTAAAACATCCGCTTCTGGCTGGGTTGGTGGTGGTTGTTTTTTTTTAATCCCAGCACTTACAATCATAAAAATGAGATGGAGCTTGATTTAATACAACTCAACAGAGCAATAAATAATGCCAATAACCATAATTAATGGCTGCTATTTACTTTATAGACCGTAGCACCTAGCAGCCAAAGATTTCAGCAATGTGAATGCAAAAGCTAGGCCATTTCTAATAGCAAGTGCAAAACAGCATTAGTTACCACCTCACCCTGCCAATGTTTGTGGTTTCACACTCAGATGTTCCTGTTTTTTCTAAATGTTTCTCTCTCTCCCCTTTTGCTGTGTGCAAACTCACAGAACATTTCTGACTGTACCTATGGTGCTATTAAATCTACAAAGGAAACAGAGTACAGGGGAGGAAAGAACCAGTTTTTGCCAGTAAGAATGGGCAGGAGTGTGCTGTTTAAGTTGACGGTGTCGCTTTATAACTATTTACTGTTTACAAGGCTTACTTCACGCACTGCTGAAATGCAGCACTTCCGGGGATCCACCTCAGCAGCTGTTTTAACAGCTCAGAGCAAAACTGCTCAGCAATCCGAGGATGAAAGCAGGGAAACCATCAAAATACAGTCAGAGCCCTTGCGAAAGCCGTGAAGCCTCAAAGTGAAAGCATAGCGCCAGGCCTGGGACTTGAGAGCTGGCTGAGTGATTTCACTTGTCCCACGTGTAAACAGGGGTGGCAGCTCCTGCAGGGAGGGTGTGCATGCGGGGGGCGGGGGGGGAAGTGTGGGGAGAGGAGGATTTGGGTTGTGGGGGAGGTTTACATTACTCTCAGTGTCCGCTCAGCACTTTAAAGATGTTAGGTGCTCAAGTCCTGCTGCAAACACAATCGACAGGAGTCACGCGCCACCGCCTACCACCGGAGAGCCACGTTTTCAAACTGACCCGCACTCTTTTTTTATTTAATTCAGACACACACGGCGTTGCTTTCTGTTCTTTTAAATAAAGGCTTCGATTGTTTTAACTAACAAATCTATTTCCCCTCCTCCTCCCCCCCACAGTGTGTCACCAACAAAACAATCTGCACCCTGTGAAAAGATTTAGACAACATTGTTGTAAGAGAATAAACCCTAAGGCGGAGAGTACTGTGGGCCGCAGGGGGACTTGTGACTAACCATTCGAGGCTCAGTTTGTATCACATGGGGTTTTTTTTTAATAAAACATCCACGTAGCCTTTGACATCCTGCAGCTTTTCCAGACTCTCTTTGGCTCCAGTTGAAGGCCCGTCCCTCTTTTTTCGGTTTGCTGTATATTATTAGTTCAGCCAGAAGCTGATAGAAATCCTGGGATGGCAGGCAGAGCCCACCCTACCCCACGTGAGAGAGGCCCAGAGCCCAGGTCTTAACTGATTACTGGGGACACAGAATGTAAACACGGATGGGGAAGCAGGTCCGGTCCAAGAGGGGGCCATCGAGCAGAGAACCTTGGACTACACCCACTGCCCTGAGGAGGAGTCCAAGAAGTCAGTGGATGGTGCCCAGAGCAATTCTGCTCGGCTACGTCCATGGACGAGGGACTGAAGAAAGGTGCTGCAGCCACAGAGAATTCCCACCTCATCCAGCCTCCTCCTCCCGGACGGATGGAAGGCCACCCGGGCCCGTGCCAGGAGAAGGGTGATGCGGAGAACCAGGGCAGCCCTGGAGCCGGTGTATAGGTACAGCAAAGGGCAACCGCAATACAAGCTTCCCCCACCGGTGGCTCAACCCTGGCCTGGAGGAACCAACCCAGGAGAGTGGATTCACAGCTCCTAAAGCCAGAAGGGAGTGACCGTCTCGGCTGACCTCCTGCATAACACAGGCCACAGGACTTCCCGAAATAATCCCTGTGTGAACTAGAGACTGTCTTTTGGAAAGACACCCCATCTTGATCCAGTCCCCATGGCCCTTTCTGTCTTTGGCTTCTCTTAAGAGCCTGGCAACAAGGGATCTGATCAGCGCTGACTGAAGGGAGCGGGTTTATTTCTCACGCAGAACTGGACCAAGATCCAGCCAACTCATTTCGTAGGGGAAGAGCTTAGTCACGATAGTGGCATTGAAATCCACACCACAGGCTTGAACACACATGGAAAAGCACAGGCCCATAGACTTGCACGCACACATGGATCACGTACTCACACGCTTGTACACAGTTTCTCACTGATATGCACTTATCACACACACAAGATAAGGTACGTCGACACTGCTCTAGCTAGCTCAGGTATGAATAGCCACGAAGCTGCCCCCACACAGGATTCGGCATGGGCTAGCCATCCAAATAATTACCCAGGGGTCCGGGTGGGATGGTACAGCCCGCTCTGCTGCAGCTTCACGGCTACTGGAGACGTAAACTTGCTTGTGATTGTCCGTGTGAGCTGCAAACACACCCGGTGCCCGCACTGTAAACCTACCCTTGTCCCTTAGACATGAGACCTACCCCCTCGTGGGATCTCCGAGCCCCAGTTCCAGCCCCAGCCCGAACGTTTACACTGTTATTTTTAGCCCCGCCGCCCAAGCCCGAATCCACTGAGCCAGGTGCTGAGCCTGGCAGCCTTGCTGTGTGGACCGTCACATGCCCTGTGACACACATGTTAACAGAAGAGACACTTCAGACACTGAAACACTCGGCAATCCCTGCAGGGCAGATAAACAGGGGAGACAGTTGGAGCATTGGCCTTTCATCCTGTCTCCACACCTAGGGCGAAACTGAAGGGAGGGGTTTGTTTTACCCCGCTGCAGATGATCCGTGTGGGGGGAGGGTTATTCTCCTCCCCCACCCCACCCCCGAATGGGGGGACGGAAACCTCTCTTTAGGATGGGAGCTAATTGGGGTCTGTATGGAGCTGCCATGCTCACAACCTCAGCGTGTCACACCCATTGTTACAAGGAGACGTCCTCATGCCGAGACCATGTCAGGCACCACGGTGAGAGGCCCCGCTCAAAATCCTCCGTGGAAAAGAACCGTTTCCGTCGCCACCCCAGGACACAGAAGCACCCCCACGCCATGTCACAACGGGGCAATGCCACAGCACCACGACCTCACAATGCAATGGGGCAGAGAAGCACGGCACGGTGCCACGCCCACCTCAAGGCAATCTTGCACCAGCTCACTGTTGCCCACGCCATAATCTGTCATCGTGAAGCTTCCGTTGACCCACATGCCCACTGCATGCCAGCTGAGCCCCTGGATGCCTGGCAGCTCACGGGAGGAAGGCTCACCTCGGGCTGCCATCCTGACCCCAAAATCCTGGAGACTTTGAGAAGCCAAAACCCATCTCACTCTAAACTTCGGCTATCATTTGAAGAGCTCGGGTGGAGGAACAAAGCTAACCTGGCTGAGTGACAGCGGCAAGCATCAGGCACTGCCCCAGCAAGCACAAGCATCTAAATATAGTGCCTATCTCTTTAACACTCCAGATGAGGTGTTACATCGACTTCTTTGGACTCAGTCAGAAATGCAAATAAAACTGAAATTAAACCAGCAGGAAGAGAGAGAGAGAGAAAAATGCGTTAACTCCTTAGTGGCTGGGGCCTGTGCTGCCTAGAGGTGCTGCCCACCCCGAGGGCAAGAGTCAGTGGGCAGGCATGTGTCATGGAGTGTTAGCCCACCAGTCAGTGACATACAGCACAGGGAAAATCCCCCCCATCATCCTTCCCACTATGGTTCTGCTCTGCAGGGGTACAGAGCAACCAGCACAGGAGAACCAAACCTCTGTACAGCTCCCTGCACCCGAGTCTAGAGGGGTGGCTGGGGGGATGAGACCCCCTACTAAGTCTCCCCAGCCAGGCCACCCCTCTTAGATGGGGAGGATGATGTTCCACACCATGGGGAGGGATTCTGGCCTCCCCTGCCACCCAAGGAGAACCCACTGCTCCCTTTTCCCCAGGGTTGTGAGCTGGGCACAGGATTTAACCCTACAAATGACGGGTTCCCCCGGACCCCAGGTCTGGGATCCAGAACCTCCTACAAATCCATCACCTTCCTTTGGCCAGTCAGCTGACGGGCCCCCAAATCTACAGCTTCTGGCCATGCATTTTCCCCCAGTGACACCACAAGAACCTGATCAGCTCCAGCAGCCGCTCTGGACGTGACCCTGTTGTTCTCAGCAGGTGGGGCCTGACATTTCCCAGCTACCCACTGCTCTCAGCACCCCTGCCAAGCACCCCAGGGAGGACGGGGGAAAGCAGCACAAGAAAGCCTGGCCCTGCCATTGCTCAGGCTTTGTCTACCCTAAAAGGGTTTGCCAGTGGAGCTAGATCAATAGAGATCTGCTGGCAAACCCGCCGGGTGGAGACGCAGCTTCTGCTAGCAGAGGAGCTTGTGAGCTGGTGTCGCTTATACCAGCTCCTCCAACAGAGTAAGTCCTTTTTTGCATCTGCGCTAGGGCTTTTGCCAGCAAAGCGATGCCAGCTGCAGCTCTTCACATTCCTGGCCAACATAGCTCTATGCCAGTCAAACTGTTGTGTGTAGACCAGGCCTCTGCAGGATCAGGGAGGCTGCACACCGGCTTCCCAAGAGCCCCGCAGCAGGGCACAGAGAGATGGAGCAAGAAGGAAAAGCTGCGTGAATTACCACCAGGCGCGAAAACACAGCAGAGTGTTACCCCAGCCTCAGCCATCTACCTAGGCAGGGTGCGCCCTGGGGGGTTGGGGAGCCAGCCAGTGAGGGTGAAATCAGGATCAGAGCAGAGGTGAAGGGCCCAACTGATTGTTGCCAGCTAAGGTAGGCCGGGCTCAAGGAGTTGGGAGGAAGAGTGCATGGGGGGGGGGTGTCTCAAAAGCCAGGGGGGAAGCACTTGGGCCCCCATTTGCTCTTACCACACTGTAGCCAATGGAACCTCTTTGGACAGCACGTTCCTGGCTGTGCTGGTGAATTAAAGAGACATCAGCTGGAGGGAAACCAACCCCCTGACAGTGCATCTGTCCTTTTCAGGTTCTAAATGCTCCTGAAGAGAGGGGCTGAGGAGGGGACCCTTAGCATGGCTCTGCCCGGCTGGCACAGCTTCCTTTGTGCCCCACGGGCAGCTACGACCGGGATGGGGAGACAGTGCCTGTGACAAGAGCTTGAGAAAGATTAAAGGCAAGGAGGGAGCACAAGTGGGGAGGTGGGGGGAGAGTGGAGCAGACAAGGCCTGCACGGCTGGCATTCAGAGCCCTGATGGGGGCAGGGGAAGCCTCTCCCTCTGGAGTGCGGCGCAATGGCACAGTGCCGGAGCTTAATTAGACAGGATCCATCACAGCGATCAGGCCTCTGGGCACTGTCAGTCTGTGCTGGCCTGACCCAGTGCAATGGTGTTTAGCTGCCAAGCTCACATCTTCCCCAAAACCAGCCTCCCCCGTCGACCTGATCCCGCAGCCCCCCAAGTCAGCCCAGATGACGAGCTGATTCGCCCCGCTGCAGGGATTTTTCCGTAGCAGTTTGGGGAAGAGCGTGCCGGGAATGGTGACCGCCGGGTCCAACGTAGGAGTGCTGGGAAGCGGAGAGAGAAATAAGGTCAGCGCTGCAAGCTTGGCAGCCGCAGGCCGGCTGTCTGCGAGGGCAGCCACGCCACGCTGGCCATGGGGAGAGGGGAGGAGAGGGGAGCAGAAGAACCATACTGCAGAGACAGCAGCATGTTCACTGCATGGACCTGCTGCCTCCCTGCTTTGCCCTCCTGCAGACCCCTCCCCCCGGTCTCTGGGTGACCCGTGCGGTGCTGGCTACCAGCATAGGCTACCCTTACGTGCTTCATTTGTGGATACCTTTGAAAACCAGACACAAGCCCAAAGCGAACGAAATCCTGGGTACAGACACCTCCTGGGCTTTGGGAACGCCACAGCCGCCCTCTGCAGCTGGCTCCTTTCGCTACAAAACTTCAGCTTCCTCTCTGGAGCGCGGGAGTGTGTTTGAGGATCCATGAGCCAGGCTCTGTGCTGGGAACCCCAGGAGCGTCGGCATGGGGCCAGCGGTTGGCAAGGGGCCTGTCCCTGGTACTGTCTGGGATTCTGGGCCGCGATGGAGGCCTGCTCCAGACCAGCTGGAGCACAAAGCACTTCAGTCACTCCCCCTTCCACCCTAACCTGGCCCATGGCCACACCCATGGCACAGCCTTCCACAGAGGCAGCATAGGTAGGGTGGCCCTGTACCACCCCTGCACTGGGGGTTTCCCCGAGGCTGTTAACCAGGGCTTTGGGGAACAGCAGCAGTGCCCGGAATCAGGCCCCATGTGTTAGAGTGGGTCTGTGGATCTGAAGGAGTCTGAGAGTCAGTGCAGAGGGGTGGGGGGTGTGTGTGTGTGTGTGAAGGAGAATGCTACTTTGAACGTGTGGTTGTGTGGGGGGGGGGTGTTAGGGAGAACAGTGGCTGTGTGTGGGGGGGGTGTTAAAGAGAACATGACTGGAGCATGTGGCTGTGAGTGAGTGAGAGAGAGAGAGAGAGGAGAGGGAGAACATGATCCCATGTGTGTCTGTGTGTGCACACGTGTGCATGAGTGAGAGGAGTCCCCATAGGCTGGAGACTGCATTTTGTGCATTTTTAAGAAGAACAAGGTTAGTGGGTCACTTGAGCGCCGGAGGCTTTTTCACCAGCTGAGCTGCTTCGCTGCCAAACCCATCAGCGCTGACAGCTCCCTCGGCAGGAGCAAGCGCACACTAGACTGGAGCAGGGATGAGGGAAGGGGGTGGGCAGCGCACCCAGCACAGGACCCAGGGGGGCCGGCCCAGCAGAGACTGAAAGGCCGTAACACCTGGACCCAGCACGGCAGAGCTACACAGGGCTCTAAGCAAACAGCCAGTCTGACCTGAGCCGGTCCCATCCCTCATGCCCTGGCAGCCAATGTCCATGTTTCCCTGGCTGGAGACTGTCTTTCCATTCTTCTCCTCACAGTTTGCTGTGCTCTGTGTAATGCTTTGGAGGCAGGTTCTCCCTCTTCTAAGGAACGTGACTCTCATGCAAAGTAGTCTGCCACTGAAATGGACTGACTCCCCCCCCGACTCCAGCCACGGTGAGGCCTTCTTCCAGCAGAAGAATGATCAAGAGGAAGCAAGGCACGTGCCTTAGAGACTGGAGGATGAAGCGGAGAGAGAAGCCAGCAGCAGGGCTGGGGCCCAGCTGGACCAGTCTCCAGCAGCAACTTACAGAGGGCTCAGAAGTGGGAGCTCGGGCTCTAGGAACCATTCAAAATGGCTAGAAGCTGCCCAGACAGACCAAGGCCGGGAAAGCACCTGGGGGCTGACAGAGAGAATGGCTGGGAGGAGTGGAAGCTCTGCCTCAGGAGATGAAGGGGAGAGACAGCCAGAAGGCACCCAGTTTGTGGGCACTTTGCAAATAGCCAGCTACACCCGGAGAGGTCCCCGCCCAAGCTAGATGCTGCCAGCCATGGAGAGCCATCAGCTCCCATTGAAGTCAGCAGGGCGGAGGGTGCTCAGCGCTACACAGGGAATGGGCTCTCCCCAAGCGTAGTCCTTAGCAAGTGCTCCCGCCCCAGAGCCATCAGGGAGCTGCTGTCCCAGGGCAATGCATGCCCAGGCAGCCTTGGCAGCCCCAGGTGGGGTGGAGGCCAATGGAACAGATGAAAGGGAGCCGCTGGTTACAAGTTAACTAGCAGACAATGGGGCGTTGGGATGGCAATCCATGTGCAGGAACACATGAGCAGACAGGCCGCAGTTTTACAGCCTGGCCCAACCCAGGTGAAAGGGAACAAACAGTATGAACATGAAGTCAATTGGCCCCGGAGCATATCACCCTCCCCTCCTCCTCCATCCCCAGCTCCCACCCTGCAGAGCAACTCCTATTCTGCTCCCTTTGGAGCAGGGAAGATTGGGAACCTCGCCACCCCGACACTGCCCCTTCCCCGATTTCTTCTCTGCCTCTTTCCCCCGCATTCTTTCACCCTTCTCACAACCAGCATGTGCCGCCTGCCTTTTCTGCGTGTTTGTCCGTGGGCACAGTACGTGCAGGGGACAGTACATGTGCAAAGGGAGCGCAGATGCCTCTGTGCAGATGCATGTGTGGAAGTAGAGGTGGTCACGTCTAGGCCTGTGTCACGCGCATGCTGGTGTATGCATATGCATTTGGGCCTACCCCTGGGTCTGGGCACATATGTACAGGCATATGTGGATAGTATGTGTGCACCCAACTCTGTCGATATATGTGTATGCATCCATGAGCATAGCATGTGCGTGTGATTTGCAAGGGTTGCTGCATGGATGCATGCGTGGGCAGTGTGTGCTGTAGGTTTGTCAATGGCTTCTCTCTCATGGCTGAAATATGGGAAATCAAAATAACTGGATACTAAACGTTCAGGCTAAACCTTAAGGCTAAATCTGCAAGCGTCTAGCCAGTGCCTAGCCCAGTCAGCGTGGCTTGTACTCTCAACACCACCCTGCCCTGCTTCTACTGTATTTCCTGCTGTAAATCCCCACTCACATTCCCAGGCATATCCCTGAGCTCCCATCTAGGCCTGGTGGTGAAGGGGAGGGAGGTGCTATTGTCCTGCTGGCAAACAGATGAGCCAGCTGATAGGCACAGGAATAGACGGGCTAACTCACCATTCACTCTCTCTCTTTCTCTCCCCCCCCTCTCCCCCCCCCCTCTCCTGTTCAGACTCCTCATCCTGGAGTCTGAACAGCTGTTTCCATGGTTACGGACATGCAAGTCTTGGCGAAGATGCATCTGTCACTGAAGTTTGCACAGTGGATGGGGGGGAGGGAGTGGAGGGGTGGAGAAATTGGCAAACTATAAAGCTGCCGTGGTTTTGGTTCATAGACAGAAGCTAGCCCGAGGCTTCCTTAGCGTCTAGGACAGGAAACAGGGGACAGGTAAAGTCAGCATGTCCCCACCAGGGAACTAGAGAACAGATCTTACCAGGTCATGAGGACATGGATGCCCTTGATACTGTCAGCCCCATGGATTGTGTTTACCCCTAGAATTTCTCACCGTAGCTACTGCCTGGTTAGTTCCACTGGCAGGAGCAGTTCTAGTATAGACAAGGCTCTGGGCAGAGGCTAGCGCGGGAAGCACCATGTCCGTCTAACTCTGCTCTGAGCAGGACACATGACATGGTGGCTAAATGGAGGGCAGCCACCTTGAACCTGAGGCTTCCACCAGTGGAGCTGAATGGCCAAAGTTTAGTAAAAATTCCCTGGTGGATACAAGGCCTTGGACTGGCCCATCAGTGTGAACATCGCACAAGAGCCAAGATGCACTCTGGACCCGTTAATCAGCATACAGTGCCACAGCTACCCTCAGTCCTTCCTGACTGGTCTCTTACTGGACATCTACATGGGGACACAAAAACCGTGGCTGGCCTGGCTCAGCTGACTTGGGCTCACGGGACTTGGACTCCAGGGCTGAAAAACTGCTGTTTTGACCTTCGGGCTCAGGCTCGCGCCTGAGCGCTGGGAGGGACCTTGTGGGGATGGAGGGTGCAAATGTCTACATAGACATTTTTCACCCCACAGCCTGAGCCCCACGAGCCCAAGTCAGCTGACACGGGTCAGTCGTGACTGTGCCACGGGTCTTTTATCCCTGTGTAGATGTATCAAAAGTCTCTTCTTTCCCGCAGGGTTGGGAAAGCAGGAACCTATGGGAACTGCGGCAAGATCTCCAATGTTTTTCCCTCTTAAATTGGTAGAATTTCTGAGCTGGGAATGTTTGATTTCTGTCCTGTTCAGATACACTCACCTCCCCATACCAAAAAGAAAAGGAGGACTTGTGGCACCTTAGAGACTAACAAATTTATTTGAGCATAAGCTTTCGTGAGCTACAGCTCACTTCATCGGATGCATTCAGTGGAAAATACAGTGGGGAGATTTATATACGTAGAGAACATGAAACAATGGGTGTTACCAGACACACATACCAGATCTTCTTATAAACCCAGAGAAGCCATGCCCAAATATTTTAGGTTGTAAGGGAACGCCTTTCACTGCTTCTAGACCAAAACTGAATCCTTTGCTGAGTTTGTGACCAGGCTGCATTCACAGATGGCTCAGCCTGGTTAGGGAACAATGAAGTCTCATCTACGCTACAGGCTGGAACCATGTTGTAACCGGGTCAATTGTTACTGTCCTGCAGTGGGGCCCATTGAAATCCCACAGAATCCTGAGATCCACACAGTGTAAAAACAAATAGGACCCTCCTACCGAAGGGAAGCATCAGCCATCCCAATCGTTTGAATAATCAAAAGAGGCTGATGTAATAGCCAGCTCTTTGCAGATTCAAAGCACAGAACCTCCTCCTAGCCAAGGTCCTTTCAAACCCTGGACAAGGCCTTTTGGAGAATCAGGAATGAAATGGATAATGACATTAGCATTTTAATGGCAATAATTAGATGGTACACTTAGCGCCCTGCGGGGGGGTGGGGGAATCAATTGCACTGGGGAGACAGCCTCAAGGGCTGTATTGTCTTTAAAATGAAATCTTAGGTCCTGACTGGAGGAGAAAAGTCGCACCAGTTTAAATCAGTTTTTAAGTGATCTAGTTAAATCATCGTACCTCCCCAATGGAAAAACCATTTTAACTCTCCCTTAAATTGGGTTAGATCGAATTAAGCTAACACTATTTAAAGCCAAGGTTAAACTGGTTTAGGTGCGTCTACATTGGTTTAACCGGATCAACGAAAAAAACTGATTTAGTTAATCTGGAGCTGCTTTCCCAGCATAAGTGAGGTCTGTAACAGCAACTGAAAATCTACAAGAGAGGGCCCAGACGCCTCCAAGCTGTGGGTTTTCTGCATCTGCAGATCTATACTGTCCCTAGTTAAAGTTTCCCAGTGTTGCTAGCCCTGGGACAGCTCCAGCAAATGTTCATGATGCTGGGAGCATTGGTGTTTGAACACTGTTGCCTAATCCTGCTCAGAGCAGGGCAGCACCACACCACTGGTGGCCACTGGTGCCTTCTTTAAACTAGCCCCTTCACTACTGCGACATGGAAGAGGGAGAGAAGAAAAGGTAGTGTTGGCAAGGCTCCCCATGTCCTCCTGACTAAGATCTAGAGCCAGACAGACTGATACTTAAAACGTGGAAGGCGCTAGGTGTGGCTGGGGCCATGTGCAGTGCTGAGGCAGGAGAGATGTCTCTGGAAAAGCACACTCAGAAGCGGGTCTTGCACCTGCTATAGGGAGGTACGTCCTAGCCATCAGCCAGCATGCCAGGGAGGTGGCACTGGTCACAACTCTGCCCCCCCTTTAAGTGTATCACCTCTGACCATGACACCAAACCCCCACCCACCCACCTATCTCTTGTTCAAGGCACACAAGCACTGGGATTGTGACTGCCTGGCCACGGGGCTCTCTTGGCACATCCCTGAGGAAGCAGCCAGGATCTGGGCCCAAGTGTCGTGTCAGGGGAGCGCTATCTTGCCCTTGCCTGAGCCAAAGGACCCCTGCATCCCCCACTGGGCTCCTGCCCGGGACAAGTTCAGCATTGACATTTCAAACCAGTTTATCCAAAGCTGTCCCAGCCCAAACAAGATAGGTTTGGCAGGGCGCAGGGTCCGAGCCCAGGGGCCTCCCCCTCTGCAGGCATGTCTTTCAGAGCCCAGTGCCCCCTCCAAAAGGGGGCCTGTCCATCCCCTACATGAACTGGGGGTACCCCATAGAGCCAGGGCTAGAGGCACCAAGCACGGCCAGCCTTAGCGGCATAGGGCGCTCACCGGTTCCCTTCCAGCCCTGCCTTTCACTCAGGGGTGCTGGAAGCTCTACTGTGCCAAGTGAACCTAGGGGAAAATTCCCTGCTAAGAGACAGCTCCCTGGTGAGCAGAGACCCAATGACCCCCCCACACCCCACCCCATGGCCTCTGTGCTCCTGAAAGTCAGGAGCCAGGTGGCGGAGTCTGGAAACCTTGAGCTGCCCTTTCCCTTTCCAACACCCCGCGGTGGCACACAAGGAGGGCAGCGCACAGGTCACAGGGTCCCCGGGGGCTTCTCCACGCAGCCTCAGTCTGCAGCAGGCAGGCAGAGAGGGAGGGAGGACTTAAGGCCCGGATTGGGGGGTGGGAGAGAGAGATGGGTCCCCCATGGTACAAGCTAAGGACGTGTGTGCTCAGGCCTCGTTTCCATGGAGACCCGCACAATGGTCACATTAGGCTCAGATTCGTTTTAAAAAGGAAGTGCTTTTGTAGCCCCGATTTGTCCCTAATCACAGGCTGCTTCTTGGCTCTTTGGGGGCGAAAGGGGTTGATGATGGTAACAAAAGGGCTGCCGCCCTGTGTCGTATGCATGTGGCGTGGCTGGGAGGGGGGTGTGAGTGTGCGTGGTGTACACAACGTGTGTTTGCCGCACGTGTGTGTGTGCAGGTGATCTAAATACCCGAAGGTAATGCCTAGTTACCAATGCCCTGAAGGGGCGTGGGGGTGCGAGGTGCACATCATGTCCCATGTATTCGCTTGTGGGGGGTGCAGTGTATATGTCCGTGTATTCTGAATGATGGGTTAGATGGTACACATACACATGAATTGTTTGTACGTGTGTCTGTGTGAGAAGGTTTGTTCAAGGTTTGTGTATTTATGTGCACCAGTGTATGCATGTTAGTCTCTGTGTCTGTGCGTACAATACCTTTGCACATGCCTATGCGTTTAAGTAGCCCAGCATGCATGTATTGTATGGGCCTGTGTTATGTGTGTCTTGTGCATGTCTGTGTGCTTGCATGCACGTGTATGTAGATGTGTGCCCATGCATGTTACTGTGCGGCGTAGCCGTGTCCCTGTGTGTGTCTGAGGTGGGGAGGGGCAGCTCTGTCTGTATGTAGCTATGCTCTGTCGCATATGGAAATGGTTCCTGTCCAAGTCCAAACGCTTGTGGCTAAGAAACAACCCAAGGGAGCTGGTTCCTGATCTGGAGCAAATGCTGCTTTCACTTCACCCCGTCCCCCCTGGCACAGCCCAGCTAGCCATCACCAGAGTGAGCCTGTGGTGGTAGGGGACAGAGGCTCGGTGTGACAGCGGCTACGTTCAGTCTCCTTTGACTGGAGGTTTCTGCTCTCACGACCTGCGGCACCCGCTGAGCGCAGTCAGCAAACTCCCGGGCCAGGTCCACACTAAAAAGCGAGGTCGACCCAGCTACGTCTCTCAGAGGGATGAAAAAAAATTCACACCCCCCCCCCGAGCAATGTCGTGAAGCCGACCTAACCCCCCCAGGGCCGACAGCACGTTCTCGGGGCGGTGAGTTAACGCCAGCACCCGGAGAACCCCTCCCGCCGGCGCCGGGCGAGTCTACGCTGAAGTGACACAGCAGTGCTGCTGCAGCGTTTCCAGTGTGGACAAGCCCCTGGTCATGCTCTAAGTCTGTGCCTAAAATGGCGGCGCAGGTCCCAGTCAGGGTATTCGAGCTCCATGCTGTTAAGTTAGCAAGGCTGGTGCTGAGGACAGGGACTGGATATGTCCCCGCTCCTCCTCTGGGTGAAGCAAGATCACTCATAACCCTACTGTAATGATCCTCCGTCGTCCGTCCTGCAGCCCCCGCTATTCCACTCCTGGGGTCACCCACACAATACAGGCCTGACAAAGCACCCAACTCTCAATCTGCAGGATTGCCTGTCCTGATCCATCTCCCCAGGAGAGCTCTGCTCTGTCTCTCAATCCCAATTTGCAACACCGCCTTGCTGTTCCTGTCCTGGCTCCTGCACACAGCTCTGCTGACACCCCGCAATCCTGACCGGCAGCCCCCCTGCTCGTCCAGCCCTGGACTGAGTCTGCTACTAATTAAATACTGGTCTGGGTTTGGGCTATGGACTAACCTCCACAACGGCGTAGACTGAAACCCCCAACCCCCAAGATTCCTCTTGGTCAGGGGTGGCCAACCCGAGCCCGAGAAGGAGCCAGAATTTACCAATGTGCCTTGCCAAAGAGCCACCGTAATATGTCAGCCGCCCCGTATCAGCTCCCCTCAGCGCCTCCCCCCCCGGGGGCAGCCCCGCCGATCAGCACCTCCCCCTCCCTCCCGGTGCCTTCTGCCCACCACAACCAGCTGTTTCACGGGTGTGCAGGAGGCTCTGGGGGGGAAGGAGGAGGAGTGAGGGCACCGGCAGGCCCGGGGGAAGGGGTGGAGTGGGGTCAGGACCTGGGGCAGAGCCAGGGGGTTGAGCAATGAGCACCTCCCGGCACATTGAAAAGTTTGCACGTGTAGCTCCAGCCCCAGAGTTGGCACCTATGCAAGAAGCTGCATATTAATTTCCGAAGAGCTGGAGCCACAGGTTAGCCGCCCCTGCTCTTGCTTCTTTAGCAAATTCTAACCCTGATCTTCAGCAGAGGCAGGCTACAACCGCTGTCCCCTGTCATGCCTTGCCAGCGCCACGATTCACTGACCCACAGTATGCCCCTCTGGATACAGGAAAGACAGAGGAACAGCTTGAAATTCAGCTAGTGCTAAGCTGCTGTCATCTTCCCTATTCTCTGCCGTCAGTAATACCCTCCGCGGGCCACAGATCACCTTCCCCGTGACCTGTCAGGCGCAGGGAGCCGCAGGGTTTTGCTCTCAGGGGTCAGCTCAGATAAACGAGACACAGAGCAGGGTCGCTAGGCTGGGACTGCAGAAACGTGGCTGGACTGACATACGCCAAGCAGAGAGCTTAGCCGGGGCTCCAAGTCACACGCATCACCCCAAGACCTCCAGGCACTCCTGGCTGCCTAGAAAGAGAGGTGGGGGCCAGCGATTCTGAGCACGGGCGAGAATGGGAGGCGAGAATGAGATGTCCATGCAAAGAGTTTTCAGACATGCCCATCACCGTGGCATCTAGGCCCTGCTCTTTATCAGGGATCTGCCCCGCAAGGGCAGGAGCCGAACCTGCCCTTTCATGCAATGAGCACAGAGCCCTGCGTGGGCTCCAGCCTGCACGCTGCTGTCATGGTGACAGCACTTTCAGTTTGGTTTTTAGAGAGGGGAATTTTGTTCCTGGTAAATAAGCAATTGCTGATAGGGGGCTGGGGAAGGGGGCGGGGGGGGGATTTCTGGTGGAAAGTTGTAAACAATCCACCCACTTGGTCAGGCTGGTGCGTTATTCCCCAGCACGAGGACAGGCAGAGAGCGTCCTTTGCACAGGGCCCACCTGCGGCCTCTACTCCTCCCCTGAGCCACGCATCCCAGCATTGCTAGTGGCTAAAGCAGGAGAGGGCACCACCCTGGAGGTGGCCGCCGGCCCCCCTCTCCCCCCAGTGCTTAATTTGTAATGAAAGAGGTGCTCGGGCTCAAGCAATTTGTTTACATTCATCACTGATGCAGCAAGCGCCAGAGGTGCCAGGGCTATGAACTGCCACGGCCAGAGGGCAGCCCTGGCACAAATTAAACGTTGCTCCCTTCCCTGCCACCCCCGGAGGACCTGAATGCAGGAAATGTTTTGCTTCAATTGGGCGAAGGGGCCAAAGCGGTACGGTCCCACAAAAGCCAGGACTGTTGGGAGGTTTGCTCTGCCAAAGCCAGCCCATGCTACACCTAACAAACAGAGCAAAATTCTGGCCTTTTTGGCCCAGGTGGGCTTGAGGGCAGCAGCCCTGCCACAAGCTGGGATTTACAAGGTGAACATCAGAGCCTCAGCGTGGCAGACTGAACAGCATCTTAAAAGTCAACAGTCTCCAGTGCTGCTGAATCAGGCTTGACAGAAATCCACCAAGCCCCGCAAGCAGCAGCCTGGGGCCGACAGTGGCCATCTCACGGCTGACACTATACATATAGGGCGGTCGAGAATTCTCCTATGAGCGTTTTTTCATTGGAAAACATGGACTGGGTGCAATGTAGGTTTCTCACGCCCAGGATGGCATTTCTGGTGAGTGAGTGAAAGAGCCCAGACTAGCCAACAGCCCCGTGGCCGGGGCACAGTCTAGTTTCCCGGGGGCTGTAATACTTTGGTCCAATTTTGGGTGTAAGGGTGTGGGTGCTGGCTGGTGTTGGGATCTACAGGGGGGTCAGACTAGATGCTCTGGTGGTCCCTTCTGGTCTACGATGTGGGATACGGGAGATGCAGGTTCAAGTCCTCACTCCTCATCAAGCGGAGCAAAGATTTGAAACTGGATCTCCACATCCCATGTAAATGCCCTTGGGCTATTCTGGAGTCTCTAAGGTGCCACAAAGACTCTTCCTTGTTTTCCCCTCTCTGCTTTTTTGCAGAAGATTTCTAAAGGTCTGGATTTCCTTCCGCATTGGGACAAAACCAAAGCTCAAAACCTCAATTTTTATTTTATTATTATCGGTTTGGTTTGGTTTTTGCAAAACAAACAGAAACCTTATTTCAGTTGAAGTCAATAGGCAGATGATGGGCCAAATCCGGACCACGTGATGCTTTTGAATGGACTGCAAAAATCTTTTTATTTCCTTATTATCACTATTGTTATTGCGGTGTGAAAAACGTTTCTCTCAAGTCTGGACCTTGACCAAGAAATTTGGACTGTGACAAAAAATAATTGATTAACTCCTGCCTTATTTCTTGGCCAGCCCTGCCTAAAAACATACTATAAACTTTCCCCTCATCTTTTAAAGGCTGGTAGCAAACAACTCTGTTGCCCAAAGAGCTGAAATAACATTGCCAATGTATTCAAAACATGCTGCATTGAGAATTTAGGGGATTCTTCCCTAGTCAGGAAACACATTGGATGGGACATAGTGGGGAGGGACTTTTCCGTTTCTAAGCTCTAGGACACACGGTTATTCGTCTGGAGTTGTCCTTTCCCAGCAATCAAATAATCTTCTGCATTTATATTGCACTTCTCATCCGCCAACCTTTGATCACGTCACAAAGGCGGGTCTGGATCATCCCTCCCGTTCTACAGGTGAGGAAAGCAAGGCACAGAAAGATGAAGTGACTTGCTCAAGGTGAAGATCAGCCAGCAAGGGCAGATCCTGATTTCCAGTCCCCTGTCCTGTGCATGAGGCCCATGAGGCCCCAATTGAATTAACCCTGCGAATTCGCTGGGATTTTCTGGTAGAGGGAGCCACAGTGACAAGGTTAATGGTGTTGACACTTCAGGGCTCCTAATTAGGCTTTAAAGTTAACAGCCCATTACCGTGAATGGGGGAGTTTGCACCTCTCAGTGCCATTTGTGGCCATCCATTGTGTCACTGCCACTCCAGAGAAAACAATCCATTCCAGAGAGACCTCAGTTCCCCCTCCTCCCTGGGCTGGGATCTGCAGACACAGGGGGACAGTCTGGCCCGACTGACACCAGCAAAGTCAGGGCTGAGCCCCTGGAGTTCTGTGCCCACCGAGCTGACCAAAGAGAATCGGTACCCCGCCTGTAAACAACCAGCCAGTTAAAAGTCAACAGTAACATCAACTTCTTTAAATGTTTTTTCTCTTTCAAGCTTAGGGCTGTTTTAAAGTCAATGCCATGCCAGTGGAGGCTGCCAGACAGACATCCCCAGACCTACAGAGATCTACAGATACCACATGCAATGGGGCAACACAGGCCCCTCCATGATGCCCCACCAATGTGCTTCCACGGAGAAGCCACCCCTTGGAGATGGAAGGGAGTCCAGACCCCACACCTCTTTGCTGAGGCTGCTGACCAATGGGCCAACCGGTGCCGCTGGTGATAGTGGTCCTGTGAGGTGGACGCTGGCTGCACTGCACCAAGAGCCTTGGTATCAGGGAGAACAGAAACAAAGTGACCGAGATGGAACAAGGTCCAGAGAGCCATGGGTGTGGGGGGATGTGATGCTCGCCACTCCGCCTGTCCTCATCCAGCTAGGTTCTCACACCATGCTCATCACCATCACATCTGAGCGGCTTTAGTTGGCACCTATCCTCTGCCCCAGGCTTGTTCTCTCCTCCCTGGTATTTGCAAAAAGAAAAGGAGTACTTGTGGCACCTTAGAGACTAACCAATTTATTTGAGCATGAGCTTTCGTGAGCTACAGCTCACTTCATCAGATGATCCCTGGTATTTATTTTCTATACGGGCCCAGTCTTCACCTCATCATCTCCTCATCTTACTGGAAGAGGCTACATTGAGGACAACCTCCCTCTTCTCCGGACAGACTGCTACCCACCTCCTCATACACATCAGCATCAGCCTCTCATTGCTGGAGGGCCGAAGCCACAAACCTCCAATCCAGATCTTTGGAGGCAGGGTTTTGTTCCCCTCCTCTCAGACTCACCCAATAGCTGCAGCAAACTGCGGAGACCAGGAAAAGCCCCTTTGGTGGAAACTTCAAGAGATTCCTGCAGTTCTGCCCTGGGTTTCCTTTTTCTTCTACCTGACCTTTACTCATCATTCTGCAGAAGCCCCAGAAGAGTCACTTCTAGCTGCTCTCCAAAGACTGCTGAGCTGGCAGCAAAGAATAAACTGGAGCAGCTCCACTTGCTCGCTCACGGTAAAGGCCAGAGTATGGACAGAACCTTCCTGCCCTGGCGGAGCTTAGATCAGCTAGCGCCATTTCACAGGAAGGAGCAAGCACAGAAAAGACCCAGCAGGTTCTTCCACAGGAATGTTGCCCTGTTCCCAGAAGGGGAAACGGCAGAGGAGACCTGCCCCAATGCCCCCCCCCCAAAACACCCCCAGAGCGCCCAGGCCATTAGCGTGCAAAGCGCAGAGCTCCCCACAGCCAGACACAAAATGCTATGTTCTGCATGGCCTGTTTCCAACCCCATCTTGCTCCTACTTGAGGTCAACTGATGTTTTGCCACACGCCCCTCTCCCCTGCAAGATTTTCTGGAGCTGTAATTCCCTGTCCTCTCCCTGGCAGATTCTAGTGCAGCCCACGCCACTGGCTAGCTCTTCCCCCATCCCTGCCCTGGCCAAAACCCCTCCCCCCATCTCCACCCTCTGGCGCGCTCTCTCTCACTCTCTCCGGGATCATCAGATGTTGCTGAAAGGGAACAATACCACGTATTGTCCCTCTCTGCTCACAGGCATCAAACCCCAGCAGCACAACAAAAAGACACATTGACTGGCCTGGAGAAAGAGGCCCATACATTGCAGAGCTGCCTTTCGGGGCGGGGGAGGTCCCAGCGTGCCAAAGGGAACATCAGAAAGTGATTTTCCCGTACCCCGATCAGTAGAACTACACACCCGGGACAGATGCCACCTCGTCCGGGAAGGGGCCTTTGTCCAATGGCTGCAAGTCTGTAGTTCTCGAGCCCATTTCTGGGAGGCTCCGGTTCCCCGGAGCCAGGGTGTAATGTGATCTCAAAGGAGGCTCGGGTCTGTGGTTGCCCCAGAGTCTGTGACTCTCTGCTCTAGGGCTCCGCCGCTTAGTTTCATGATTATTTCCACTGGGGCTGGAGGCAAAAAGATGGTTTTGCTCTTGGGCAGCAGGAGCCGAGTGGAGACCAGCGGGAAGCAGGGTGAATTTGCTGGTCAGGAGATGCAGCGTGTCTGCTCCAACCACGCAGGCCTTGGGTGCACTGGACTGTCTTAGGGAATCTCCCGCCATTACACTAGCATCAGTGCAGCTCCCCTAGTGAGGGGGATGATGGGGGCACTTGTGCCGACAGGGCACTATCATTTTTATCCCTGTGTCCTCTTGCCTTGCTCCGAGCAGGGCAGTAGTAACGTTAGTGCCCTGGTCTGCCCTCTGGCTACCACCCGTGGAGCTCGGGTAGTGCAGGGATGAAAGATTTTCCCAAAGAGCGTAGCACAGACGTAGCCTTGGAGGCCAGTCAGTCATGGGCCTGGAGCAGAGACCCAACAGAAAGGGACTGATTGCTGGCTGGCACATGGCAGCACTGCCAAGCCCCAGGGCCTTACTCAGGCAAAACTCCCACCAAGTGCAATAGAGGCTCCGCCGGCGCAAACACGACACAAGCAGAAGACCCCACAATCTATTCCAACCTAAACGGAACATGAGATCTTTTCCCCGGCGCCCCAGCTGCTCCCACACGCATTCCAGCCCCATCGTCTGTAGCATCATGTCCTGGACAGAGCAGGAAAAAAAAACGGAAAACATCCTGTGGGACTGGCCAGCACGACATTCCCCATGGGCCATCTGCTTCAGTCTCAGATGCATCATCTCACACGGGGGACTTCGTTGCTGTATTGATCCAGGGCTTTCCTAGGGCGTTCACCAGGCAGGCCCTGCAGGGAAGGGATTTCTCTGGGTGTTCTCGCTAGGAGAGAGCGGCGTGCACATCCGCAGCTCCAGACAGGTCATTACCAGGCAGGACTGCTTTTGCTTGGGCTTTTTGTAGGAGCTTTGCCTCCAACTCCAATGGGAGCAGTAGCTCCAAACCTATCTGGTTTTGGCCTTGCCTGCGCAGGTGGGAAAAAACCATGGTATTGGAGGTGGATTAAGGGTTTGTGGGGCCCTGGGCCAGAGCAACTGGGGGCTCCTCCTCACCCCTTCCACCTGCAATCCCTCCCAGGCGCCCCCCCTGGCACTTCTGCCAGGGAAATGGGGTCGGGGCGTGGGGACTTCCCCGCCTGGCACTCCTGCCAAGGAGTGGAGTTGCGGTGCGGGGCCTTTCCCTGCTCCCCAACAGGAGCACCGGGTGGAGTGGGGCACGGGGTGTCCCAATTGGCCAGGGCCCCTGGGCACGGGCCCTGGTGGCCCAGTGGCTAATCCACCACCGCATGGTATAACCACATCTGAAATCCTGGGGCTGAAGCCAGAGAGGGGATGGGCATCTGCTGCTGGGCTTGCAGCTCCAAAGCAATGGAGTTGCAGGTACGCCGCAGGACTCTAATGCGCTTCATTGCATGGTTCTCCCACGGTTTTGGGGGGGCCAGTCCAACCCCCATTGTAACCCAGCCCACCCCCCCACCACGTGATAGTTTGTGGAG
Source organism: Eretmochelys imbricata (assembly GCF_965152235.1). Taxonomy (NCBI): domain Eukaryota; kingdom Metazoa; phylum Chordata; order Testudines; family Cheloniidae; genus Eretmochelys; species Eretmochelys imbricata. The sequence continues at coordinate 6,674,193 of NC_135590.1, forward strand.
TACGGGAAGACCTTCCCTGCACCTCTGTTGAGGCTCTAAAGGAAATCGAGTGGGACGAGCTCCATTGGGACTGAAAGTCACTTTTGTTTCCACTATAAACTTCCTTTTCAATGAGAGGATTCTGAAAACGAGCTCCCTCCTCAGCCCCCGGCTGTGATGTTCCTGCCAAAAGCTGACTGAGCAGCAGCCTTGACTGTGCCGGGCAGAGAGCTCTGCCCAATGCTCCAGAGCACCCTGACACCCTCTCATGCTGCCCTCCCAACCCTCGCTGCCAGCTGGAAGTCATGGCTCGGTTTCTCCCCGGAGACGCATTGGCAGCCGGCCTGCTGTCGTAATGTGACCGAACCAGCAACATACTGGATGGTCAGGGTCAGGAAGCCCGTTATCAGAGCTCAAGGGCAGCCTACGAGGGAGATAAAGTGTGTGGGGTGAGTGTCCCCATGCAACAAGCTTGTTTTCTTGGGTTGAACTGTAGCCCACGACAGCTTATGCTCTAATAAATTTGTTAGTCTCTAAGGTGCCACAAGTACTCCTGTTCTTTTTGCGGATACAGACTAACACGGCTGCTACTCTGAAACCTGGGTTGAACAGAGAGGCACAGACTGGATGGGTCATGGGATATGGAGTCTTCCCTCTCCAGCATGTTGGGTCAAATGTGGCCCAGATGAAAGGCAACAGACCGTTGTTACCGGCTGGCAGCTGTTGGTGGCCTGTGGGAAAGGCACCAAGTAGGCCTCAGTATAATTCCCAGTAGTCAGTTCTCTGTAGCACAAATATCACCGCAGTTGGTCCCTGGGTGGGCAGCCTCGGCAGAGGGATCAGGGCCTGAACGGGTCCTGGAGACTGAATTCCCCTCTCCCATCGAGCAGGGATTCCTGCAGGTGAAGGCTGAGGCTCACTGGCAGGAGGTGGGCTGTGCGCAGGGCGAGCTGGTGTGATGCCGTTGTGCCCGTTCTGTGGAGAAGTAGAAGACTCTGAGCTCCTGAGGTGCCAGCTCGGCACCATTCGTGGGCACAGAAGGAAGAGAAGGGGCTGCAGAAAAGACACCGGCTGCAGCCTTGGCCCGCTTGGTACGCGGTGGCTATTTGATTGGGGTTGGGTCGTGTTCAAATACTTGTCCTAGAAGGCGGTAAATGGCCTCAGAGGTCAGAATCAAAGCGTCTCTCTCTTTCTCCCCTCTTGACTCACAACTGCTAGTTTCTCTAGCCTCAGCTTTCTTCTCACGCTGCTGTAAATCAGGAGTAACTCCAGTCAACTCAGTGGAGCTGCATGGGCACAGGTGACCGGGGAGATCAGGCCCTCAGTCTCTTTCTCGTACGAGTGGCCTGCGTGACAACACTCATCATGCTATAACACGCTGCCCCAAAGGTGGTGGTGCCCTGATGGGATTTGCTCATGACTTGGTCATGCCTGTGTAGACAGGACCAACCCATGTCATAAGCATGTTACAGAACCAAACACCTGTGTAAACAGCAGGTTCTGTAATACAAGACACTGAGTTCTCTTCAAAAGTGCTTCCAGTGATAGGTGCTTTACAAATGCCATCGCTAGATACAAGATCACCCAGTTCAAGGCCAGTCATTCCTTATCCAGTCAAGTCGCAGTAACAACATAAGGATCCCAATTAAAAATAGATAATAGCAACAGGGGTTTTTTTCACCCATAGATCCCAAAGCACCCAACAAGCTGCTGTCCAATCAAGAGTCACTTTCTCCCCCACCATGGAGAAGCAGCCATTTGCCATGCTGTTAGCAAGCTCCCAGCAACCTTCCTCTGCACAAACCCCACTGGTATCATCAGCTGATGAAATTAGGAAACATCATCTTCAAAGCTGCCTCTGCTCCTGAAAGCCTCCAATCTTCAAACCCCTCCTCTCCCCCCTGCCTCCCCTCCGCCACCAAAACCACTCGTATTCGATGGAAATCAAACCTGCCCCTCATCCAGGTGTGTTTCAAGGACTCACAATCTGGCCATTGTTGACTTGGCTGTAATCTCTTTCCTTGCATATAACACAGAAGAGAGAGTGTGTTTGGATTGCACAACCCACAGGGTTGATTCCTTCTCCCCCCTTAATCTTTTCAATCCCTTGGACGTTGCACAGAACAGAAAGGTCACTGAGGATGCTCTGTACCAGACACCATGAGCCAAAGTTGGATGGACTCTTGAGTCTCTAGTCAAATGCTGCAGCTGCACTGAGTAACCCAACACTGTATAGGGGAGAGGGACAAAGCTGGGGCTGGCTGAGCAAAATCTTATTATTCAGGCTTTGGTTTTCCAAAATTAGGGTTGGCTTGGACCCAGGGCCCATTCTATCCGTGTGGGTGTCAGACAATTGCTCAGGCCCATCTCCACTATATAATCAATAGATCTTTCTCATGTGAACCCACACGCATCTCAGGCTCCACACCTCGGCACTTATGGTGATTTTTGGCCCTGCTTCATTATACCCGACTAGCTCATTCCAAGCAATATCCAGCCACCCTGACTGGGAAGAAACGGAGCGATCCCATCAAAGAAAGCACATCTCTACAAATGCATCCTTGTAGAAGCCTACGCTGTACAAATGGTGTGGCAGGAGCCAGGTACAATATGGTTAAAGCACAGTTCAGACCTGCAGGGTAGAGGATAGAATTACGTTTTAACCACATTCCTGAGCCATGTCACAGGCCTGCAAGGTGCAAGGCTTCAGCAGGGTTTGGTCCATGGCTAGTGCCAGGCTGAGCGTTTTAGTGACTCCAGCAGACAATGACCTCACAACCAGGTGCTGGAAATGGAAGTTTTTCTACTGGTTTGATTCGCTCACTCCCTCTCTCTAGGTGGCACCTACACCCACCCCGCTGTATGGCCAATCTGGGCATGTCTACACAGAGATGCTCAGCATTCAGGAAAGTTAAACTGAATTAGCTAATGGTGTGTATTTAAAGTGCATTAGCTAACGCACATTACACCCCTGTGTGGACATTCTCTTCCACTTTGGAAGTGAATTGAGCTAAAGCAAACTAAACCGCTTTGCTTCTGAGCATCCACACAGGGGTTTAACTAATGCATTTTAAATTCACACCTTAAATTAATCTGGCTTAACTTTCCCGAGCAGCACCATGCAGACACCGCTCAGTAACTCATCATTCATTGAGGTGACAGTTCCCACTCACGCTAGTGTTGAATGGGCAACAGTCTGCTCTTAATTTCACCACCCCATCCCAGTCGCTACAGTACCTTATACAGCATGGCACCTGTTCCAGTGGGTCAGGCATGGGACCAGGAATCAGGACACTGCGTTCTAGACCCAGATCCACCACAGACTCTTGGTAAGTCACTTTCTGTTCCTATGCCTCTTCTACAAATACCAACAGCGCTTTGAAGTCTAGGGGGTTGCATGGGTGTAATTCACTAATTGCTGCAGTCGCCTCCTGGCTGCTCTCCCATTTACTCCGTCCACTCTTTACCTTCCAATCTACACTGCCCTCATTACTCTCACACTATTACCCGGCCATTCGGTCATTCACACAAGCAGTGGGCATGATGACAACCAGACCTGTCATAGTCAGTGAGAGCTGCTGAGTGCTTAAGATGTCTGAACATCAGGTCTATTATCTAGGTATTCTGGTCCACACATAGTTTTTGCACTGGAATAGCTATGTCGGTAGGATTGTGATTTTTTTTTTTTTTTTTTACAGATATACGACCCCTAGTGTGGATGCAGTTACACCAGTATAATAATAGTACCTAGCTCTCATATAGGGCTAGGGTGCCTTATACCCATATAGCGTATTCTTCCTCCTTGGAACTATACCAGTATAAACAACTTTCCTCTGAGCTAAAGCGGTACAGTGTGGACGGAGTTAACTATCCTTTAACTATATTGAAAATGGTACAGCTTTGGAGAGCAGGCAAGGCCTAAATATGGATTTAGTAGCTGGGCAAAGACTCTGAAAGGGCCAAGGGGTGTTTGAAGGAGCTGTTCTCCACGTTCTTGCTATGCCGGTGTCAGAAGCTGTTACAATCCATCCTTTCCCAATGGCCTATTCAAAGTAGCGCAGCTTTGGCCAGTCTCTCCCTGCTGTTAGTTAATACCATTGCTATTTTCAAAGCTACATGAAAGGCTCTCTCTTTTATTCTGAGTGTCACTGTTTGTGCTGGGGGGTGGGGAGGGGGAGCTGCTAACTTGGTCAAGATCCACTAGCCATGATAAGACACTTGTGAATAGCTCTATATAAATGAATAACTAACCAAACTAATTCTTACATGCAAACTGAAGGAATAACAAAGGTGGGAGGGTCAGGGTGTGTTGCTTATTAGCTTAGATTCTAAGCTCCTCCAGGCAGGGACAATCTTTGCTTCTGTGTCTTGCAGGCTGTTGGCACTTAACACATAATAAATTTGTTAGTCTCTAAGGTGCCACAAGTCATCCTTTACTTTTTGCGGACACAGACTAACAGGGCTGCTACTCTGAAACATAAATTCATCATCGTCATCTTCTTAACTAGGCTCTGAAAGTGGAAATCAACAGATCCATGCAGGCTTCCATGAGGTCTTTTAGGAATGATCAGTATGAGGAATGACAAGGTAGGTGAGGTAACCTTTTACTGGACCAACTTCTGCTGGTGAAAGAGACAAGCTAACCAGCTTACACAGAGCTCTTCTTTGAGCTCTTCTTCGGGTTCTTCAACTCTGCGGAACCTGAAGGCTTGTTGCTTTCACCAGCAGGAGTAGTTGGTTCCGTAAAAGATATTATCTCACCCATCTTGTCTCTCTCATATCCCGAGACCAATGCAGCTACAACAACACTGCAGACAGTACTCAGAAAAGCAGCCAGACTCATCTGGCGGTCTGGTAGAAAAGCAGATAGACTGCGAGTCTCTGCTTTTCCTGCACCATAGAAATCCCGAGGAGTTTTGCAAATGGGAGCTTATCCAAAGCTTGCTGAAGTCAATGGAAAGACTCTATTGACTTCAGTGAGTTTTCCATGGAGGCCTTTTGTGCTCATCCATCTTCTCTCCTGCTTCATTTATTACAGTAATTGTATAGAATCACGCTTTTTAGACAAGAGGATTTTTTTCAATTTACAATGTAAACCCCACTGTTGTTCAGGGTGCTGTGCTGCTGCTGACCTCCACCCCAGAAGTAGCTGCACTTCAGTGGTATTGTGTTTACACGCGCGAAGAGATTTGTCACTTATCATTTGCCTTGTACCAGCAAGGTACAAAACAGAAACCCAGACAGTCCCTCCCCCGCCAAAAAAGTGTACAGTTGAAAGGTCCCAGATCTGCACAGATGGACTATTGCCCCCAGAATCCCATGCACATCTGGGTTGAGGATCAGAACATCTACACCACAGCGGGGTTTCCTGACACAGAGGTAAACAGGCCTGCTCCTGTTCTAATCCAGCATGTCCACCATTGCTAGGACTAGTTCTGGATAAAGGATAGACATTCAGTAGTGTTCACAAAGCCTTAGAAAACCGGGCACACATGGAAACCTAGAGGGGACTTCCTCTATTTACAAACACATTCCTTGGTGTCCTCACAGAAGACCTGGGGTTTAGAGGACAGGGATCAAGAAAGAGTAGGTGACTGGGGATCTTTTGGGATGAAAGCTACAGAAACACCAGCAAGATTTATCGTATTTCTTATGATGAAAAAAAGGGCCTTTTTTCCCTCTCCCCTGCAGGTCTGCATCTTGACCTGTCTCATCATGCTACGGTTCGCCCTTTAGAAACATCACGTCTGCCTCCCATCACTTCAGCTCTGGCCCATGATTGCTGTGGCAGGAGAGCAGCGGGGTATCAAGCGCTTTCCCCCCTCAAGCAAAATGAAAGAGAGATAGGTTCTGCATGGGGGAATCACAGACGGAAAACTCGGCTATCAAAGATCTGGCGAGACAGGCTGGGTAGCATCAATGCAGCTGCACAATGTGCCCAGGGCAGCTTTGGTGGAGCAGGTTTCCCTCTTATCCCCCCACCAAAATCCCCTCTTTCCAATAAACAAGCCCCGTCATCCATATAATATCAGCCTGTTCCTTCACGGAGGAAAATCCCTGCCTAGCAAACAGCCACAGGGGAGAAGGGTGCATAGATTGTGTTTGATAACACACAGCCAGCGCTCCCGCTCCACTGATCCCATACATTAATGCATTCGGCAGCAAAACCCGGCTCTGACAGACTGGCAAAGACAGCCCAAGACTTTCACTGGAGTAGATGAGACATAATATCCTACACGGAGCAGTTCCAGAGAGCGTGGTGTCAGGGAGACTACAACCACTCCACGGAGCTTGCTGCTACGGGGCATGCTCGTAGGAAGATGAAGGTTTTTGTGTCCCGTCCCCCCCAGCAAAATGATAACCTAATGCAGACTAAACTAAACCGCACACATAGGACAGGACACCACTTTATCTCCGCAAACACTGGAAAAGCCGAGCATTGGCCAGCATAGGGAAATCCAGCTAGTTTGATGGACATTTTCTTCCCATGCCTGTTTCCAGCCCTGGCTTTGGCTTTTCGGTCTATGACTGTAGTTGCATTTTCAGAATCCCCAGACCCTCTGCCACGAACTTGCTATCGCCAGAGAGATATGCACAGGTTTGTATAGGTTTTGCATGACAGACAGACAGTCATGCTAGGTGCGGAAGTAACAATCTGCTACAAGAACCACCCCACACGGGTAGGGGAGGCTAGACTGCTCAGGAGATTGGAGCCATTAATTCTATGCCAGTTTCAAACCCAGCTGAGTTTAGTGGTGACCCAGAAAGGTGGACTATGAACTGTAAGTGATGTTATAACTCGCACCCAGTCTGGGTCTTCAAACAACATAGCTCATATACGTAGATCCTAACCATGTGGAGAATGCATTTGGACCATGCCCTGGAACTGGGCTTTCATTAACATAACAAACAGGCTGTATTTGGGATCAGACACAGTTCTTCTGCTGGGTATCCAGCCCCATACACCCCTGTCTGTGGAACTGGGTTGGCCAGTTCTCCTGTCTCTCAGATCTCTGGACAAGGGGGACATTGGAAAGCGTATCACACCTGGTGAAAAACACCCTACAGCACTCTACCCTTTGCACGGGTAGCTGAAGCATGGGATAACCATAGTGTCCTCATTTTCCCAGAATGCACCAGTACCAACAAGGTGAGGCTGCTGGTCTGGAGAGGCCCAAAGACTGGACGCACTTGAGGTGGGGCATTCTGAATGGGATCAGTTGTAGCCCTGCATGATTGTGCATGTCAAAGATTACTCATGCTTACCGAGGTTCTAGGTATAGCGAAGATAGGACCGTCAAACGATTATTCGGTGGTTTCTCAGTCGATTCCACAGAACCTGGCACTGCCGTTGGTCTCCACGTTGGCAGCGTCAGGAGAGAGGCCAAGGAACGAATGGACTCCAAAGTCTGGATTCTCCTATCTCTACTTCAGTTATGGGGAGAGACATATTGGTGATGTGCTATGGGGGAAGCCGGCTGTGCAGTTCCCCATGCTGTACCTGTTTTGTAGATAAACAGAAGACAATTAGTCTCCACGGCTGTCAAGATGGTCCCCTTTCATGAGCAGGACTGCAAAGTCACTCCAACCGCTCAAAAAGAAAATTAATTAGCTATGGTTTAATAACATTATGGATTGCACTAAAACTGACCAAAGCCAGAAAACATCAAACAAGACTGATGCCTGCTTTTGCAGAAAAGAGCAACAACTGTAACATCCAACTCCCGGGCTGTTTTCTCTTTGTGTCCCAGCAGATAAAGGGGAGGGAGGGGGTTTGCTCTCAAGTTCTTTGTTTAAGAACCAAATCTTTCATGCTGAACTCGAACATTACAGTGTGTTTACTCAACACAGTGTATGGATTCACTAGACCCACTCACCTCTTTCCAGCAAACAGGGGCCTGGCTACATGTGCTAATTCTGAAAGCATGCATGTACTTTGGCCCATTAAACTTTTACCCCCAATCGGGGAGATTGCAGATTATGTATTCCTTATGACACCAATTCCTAAACCGAATTTTGCACCCCTTGATAATCTGTACCTTATTCCCTGATAACCAGAAACTTCTATGCTTAAACTCTGTACCGTTATCGTTACTTTAATATTATCTTAATAAAATTTTTTAACTCCTGTAAATCCTCAGTGGCTCCTTTGCAATCCTTGTGGCCAATTGGGCAACTCCAGATTTGAGATATGGATTAAAGATCAGGAAGACAAATAAGAAGCCACATGGCAGCCATTCAAAGGCTTTATCAACTATAAACCAAGAGTCAATAAGGACAATGTGGCCCAATATAATTAACACAGAAATATTGCTCCAGCAGGGGAAAGACAAAACATGACCTTGTTGGTAAAACAAACACAACAACCCATTGTTTTCCATCCTAGATGCTGCTGGCCTTGATCCTACACTGCTTTGTGCAGGCCGCAGCTGGGTGCGCTAGGCGGTTGCGCTCCTGGGAAGCTACATAAGGGCAGTTAAAGCCAAGCATTCACGGTTTGCATTGAACCTCAAGCCCACTGACTCCCAAGACGGCAGGGTAACCAGGGGCTGGGGAGGAGCGATGCACCTATAAGCCCAAGGTAAGAGGTGATGAACAGGATGGGAGCAAAGGGGACCCCAGTCCTGCAGGAATGAAACACTGCTGTGCAACCCACATCATAGCACAAACGAGGGCAACGTGGAGAGCCAGTAGCCAAGGACCTTATTCAAATGATGAAGACCACAGTTCAAATCATGTCTCCTTAGACATACCCATTCTCCAGCTGTACCCCATCCCTTTGCTACAGCAGCAGACGCATATGGACCACAATGCCCTTACGTGTGCCCACGTGCTAGCTTCCCAGGGTCATGAAATCTTTGGCGTCCCTACTGTGCCATGGGCAAGGACGAGCAGGACCAAGGCCTACGTATGAAATTATTGATGTATCAGAACAGACACCGCCAGGTTAAACATCATCCGGGCCTGAGTTTCAGCAACGCTGAGCGCAAACAACTCCAGCTGCCATTAACGGGAGCTGTATGTGCATGGCCCTTACGAAAATGGAGCCCATGGATAGGTTCTGAAAGCAAATTCTCCTCTGCGTGAGAGCCACCCCCCTCTCCCTATTATAGGGACACCGTCCGCTTGAAATCTAGTCACATGTTAAAAAAGGAGCTTGAGGCCGTTTCAGGTGCCACATCTGCCTTGAAATTGTTGTGGTTTTACAATGACATTTTCCTAAAGATAGGTTTCAGCGTAACAGCCGTGTTAGTCTGTATTCGCAAAAAGAAAAGGAGTACTTGTGGCACCTTAGAGACTAACCAATTTATCTGAGCATGAGCTTTTGTGATCTACAGCTCACTTCATCGGATGCTCAAATAAATTGGTTAGTCTCTAAGGTGCCACAAGTACTCCTTTTCTTTTTTCCTAAAGATCTTTCTCTCCCCTGTTTTTGCATGAAAGTCCCACACCAACAGCAAGGGGAAACCCAAGGAACAGGGGAACTGACTTGACACAAAGTGCTGTCAAATGCACAACACAGACAAATTTCAGAGTAACAGCCGTGTTAGTCTGTATTCGCAAAAACAAAAGGAGGACTTGTGGCACCTTAGAGACTAACCAATTTATTTGAGCATAAGCTTTCATGAGCTACATAAATAAGCTTATGCTCAGATAAATTGGTTAGTCTCTAAGGTAACACAGACAAAGTGAGGAGGAAATGGAGAAAATGACTTCTTGGAGCTTTAGACATTTTAAGTGTGTGTGTGTGTGGGGGGGGGGAATTGATTTGTAAGACCACACCGTACAAACTTCAGACAGAAGGGTGATTTTTAAGCAGCTGGACTAACTGGAAAACCAAAACCAGGGCAACCATCCAGTTCATTTCCCACCCTGTATGTGTTTATTTCTGGCTTTGACTCACCTGGTAGAGTGAAAACAGACTGGTCGGTTCCACTTCTGTTTCCAGCCAATTTTACTTTCACACTGCAGGTGGGGAAAGGGGGGGGCAACAGTCTGATTGCCACGCCAATCTCTTCCCTCCCCCCCGCCACGAGAGCCTCCCTTGATGCTCCGAAGTCTTGCCAGACCCTTCACTGCTCCCTCCAGCCAAGCCAGCCGGGAAGCCAATAGAAGATAGCCTCCCAGTAAGAACTGAGCAGGGCTGGAAAGATGCAGCGGCCCCTCTTGCCTTTCCCCCCCAGACACGCACCTAGCACTCCCTCTAAGTCATCCCCCCATGCAAGCCACCCCTGTAAACCTCCCCCTTTGCAAACGCTGCGGGGCGTGTGTGTAAATGGCGGATCTGCCCCCTTTTGCCTCCCCCAGCCCCAGCGTGCTCCCCATTGCAAGGGGGGGCGGGGGGGGGGAGGAAGCGCAGCTCCCGCCTGTCCCCACCCCGCGCCGGCCATTGGGCGGGGATTTAAATGCCCGACACGCCCCTGGCTTTTGCGCGCTTATTAGCCGGCGCTGGGGGCGGGGAGGCGCCTAGTGAGACTGAGTCTGTCCGGCTGCAGGGCGCGGAGCTGGCTGCCGAGCCCCGGCTGGGACCCCGCTGTGCGAGCAGCCGGCAGACCGCGCTGGGCGGCTGGGGGAGGACGCCGAGCTGGTCTCCCGGCTTTGGGGGCGCGTCTCCCTCGCTCCTCGGATTTGTCGCTTTGCTTTTTGCCCAGCCAGGACTTTTTTGCCCAGCAGTTTGGGGCAAGCGGGGAGTGGCTCTGCCCGCCCGCCCCCACTCGCCCCGTCTCAGGATTTGAGGCGCTTAAACGGTCTTCGCTGATTGCCTGCCTCTCGGTTGCCCTCCAGCCGCCATGGGAAGCCAGGGCTCCAAGGCCGCCAAAGGAGACGTGATGGCTCAGAAACCGGCCGAGCGTGCGGCGGTGTCTCCCTCCAAATCAAACGGCCAGGTGGGTGTCTCTGTCCGGCTCGGGGAAGGGGGCGTTAAAAGGATCTTTGCTTTGTTCCCTTCCCCCCCCTCCGGTATAAGTCGGGGGGGGGCTCCCCGTGGGGGAGGTTTAAGCCCCCTGGAATGGCTAGGGGTGGGCTACTGGAAAGTCTTCGCCCCTTCTCCCCCCCCGCCCCGGATTTGGGGAGGGGCCCCTCCCGCTCTGCGGAGGCGAATCAGGCGATGTCCCCCCCCTTCTCTGCTTGGAAAGCAGGGCTCCTGGTCTGCCCCTGCGACTGAGCCCCCCCCTCGAAACCCGCCTTTCTGGGGGGGGTCGTGCCCCAAACATGGGGGAAGGCGGGGTGCGGACCCCCCCTGCAAATCTCCATTTAACCCCACCCACCCCCATGGCATTTTACTGCCATAATCTCCCCGCCGCCTGTCCCCCCTGCCCTGGGTCCGGCTGGAGACCGCGGCGTGGGCTGCCTTTGTTTGGCGCTCCAGCCCCGGCAAACCCCTGGGCAGCCCCGAGTGCGTGGAGGAAAAACAAAGGAAGGATCCGGGTCCAGCGCGCGGGGGCGGGGCAGGGCGATGGCCGCATTCCAGGGCGAGCCCCGGCGAGCTCCCGCCGGCGGCTCGGGGTGTCGGGTTTGGAGGGGCGAGACCTTCTCGTGCCTTTTCTCAGCGTCTCCAGTTAAAGGGAGTGTGGGGGGGGGCCCGGCGGCTGCGTTCCTCTGCCCCCACCCCAAATAAATCCGTGGCCGAAGCCCCAGGGGATCCCACGGGTCCCAGGGGGGCGTTCACTAGGGCGCATTCTGGAGGCGGGCAAGGGGGCAGAAGCCGCGGGGAAGGACCTTTGCAATTCGAATCACTGCGGGTTTTTCTTCCCTGGGCGCTGAGACCCCCCTCCACCCCCGTGTCGCCTTATCCGGGGGGGGGGGGGGAGGCGGGGCTGGCTCCCCCCAGGGCGGGGCAGGGTGACTGTGGAATGGAAAGCCGACATGGGGCAAGGGTGGTGGTGTAAATCACGGCTCAGCGGCCCCCCCCCCTTGCTTGCACCGTGCAACAATGCCTCCAGCAGCAGCCAGCTCCCCGCCCCTGCCCGGGCTCTGGCGATGGAGCGCCGGCGCCAGCTGGTGGCGGCGAAGGAGCGGCTCCTCTTAGGCGAACCCCCCGCCGCGCGTATTGGGGGCATGGCTCACCTGCGCTGGCAACGCACCAGCTGGGACTGAGCTTCTGCCGGGCTCTCCAGCGCTGTTAATGGCCGGGCACGGCCGCTCCGTTAGGCTATGGGGTTTTCCAGTTAGAGGGTTGTGTCTGCACTCCCCACAGCACATGCCTCCCTGTCTGCCAGTTGTGCCTCCTTCCCCCCACACCATGCCTGGTCAGCAATAGACCCCCCTGGACTGCAGCAGGAGCCCAGGCTCGTTTGCCTGAACTCTGTGGGAAAAGAACTTAGCTCCAGCCTTATGCATTAGCCACTGGGAAATACTTCCACTCCTCTCCCTGCTCTGTGGCAGGGGAGACTGATGAGCTGGCTAGTCAGCATATCATGGGGCATGCTCCTGACCTGAACTGATCAGGAAGCAAGAATTGGGTTTTACAGCCAACACGAACTCATCTCTGGGAGGTGAAAACACATTTTAATCCTACTAGTTAAAGTCACTGGGGGAAGTGGTGGTATTCTGGATCTCCAGGGTCTATCTAATATGTTATGGTTCTCTCTTCCGTTAGGAGAACGGCCATGTGAAGATAAATGGGGATGTCTCACCCAAGGCTGATGGAGAAGCCCCACCACTGAATGGCAATGGATCTGCTGAGCCAGTCCAAGATGAGGCCAAGGCAGAGTCTGGCAGTGGCGATGCCATTGAGCCAGCCCCAGCTGCTGAAGGTGGGGAGGCCAAGCCTGATGGCGCTGCAGCCTGCAAGGAGACCCCCAAGAAGAAGAAGAAGTTCTCTTTCAAGAAGTCCTTCAAGCTGAGTGGGATCTCCTTCAGGAAGAACAAGAAAGAGGCTGGGGATTCTGCTGTGTCCTCTCCCACAGATGACCAGGCCAAAGCAGAAGCCAAAGGAGAGGAGAACCCTACCTGCTCCACTAATGAAACTGAGCAGACCAGTACAACACAAGAAGGGAAAGCTGAGGAGAAAGCTGCTGCAGTGGACAGCAGCCTGTCTGCTCCTGCTGCTGAGGGGCAGCAGGAAGCAGAGCCTAAAAGGGAAGATGCAGAAGCAGGGGAAACCAAGGAGAAAGAGGAGCAGGAGCAGCAGCTGGGAGAAAGCCAGGAGGCTACAGCTCAGCCAGAGGAGTCCTCAAAACCTGTGGAGTCTGAGGCCAGTACAACACCTGCAGCAACTCTACAGAAGGAAGAGTAGAGCCCACCTGACATTGTCATAAATTAAAGACTTTTTGTGCCATCCTCTTCATCCCAATAACACTGACTTGCTGCCTTGCCCACACACCTGTATGGTCAAAGTAGAACTGACACCTAAAATTAAAATGCCTGAATTATTTGTCCCTCCCCCTCCATGCAGCTCACCTTTAGAAAACTGGTCTGGATTCCCACCACCACAACTTGGGACTAGTTTGCCTGAATCCTTTAAAACTGGAGGAAGACGATCCTGGACATAACTGGAATCTAGTCAGGCTCCATCTATTACACCAAACTCTGGGCTCCCTGCTGTGACCTACTGTCTCTTTTCCACTAATCCTCCATGCAGCTTTCAAAGTCCAATAAGCCACTGACTGTTCAATGGATTCTTTTTCTTGGTTTAAATTCCTCGTTCTGACTTCATTTAAAGTATTTGGGGCTTTTTATAGAAACCAACAGTTTAAAAGCTAATCTGGTTAGTTTTTTTTATAATGTCTTACTATTGGCTTAAAACCATAAAGCTTGTAAGTCCGCTGTGCTTAATTTTACTTCTAAGGGGTAACTTTTCTGGGGTGGGGGAGGGAGAGTACAAGCTGTATAATGTGAAGTTTTTTCTTCTGTAAATAATTTTTAATGGCCAAAACATTTGATTTGCAATTTTCTAACTCTAAAAAAAAAGAATTTTCTGGGTTTCCTTGTAACATTTGAAAGGAATAAATGGTAACCCCTTTCTGGGTATACTTGTTGACTCTTTGTCTGGGATATGGATGCTGGTGGTTGCTTATTTAGCCTAATGGGTGCACTTAATCACTTTATTCCTAACTGTACTAGCACTCAGTTGACTTCAGCACATCAAAAGCTGGACAAGCTACACCCTGTTCTGCAGGGTCTGTCCCAGTTTGCCCCATTTTGTGTTTAACTTTCTTGCATGTTGTGTGAGCCTGACTCTGCTCCCTACATGGAATCCTTTACTTGGATGGCCTCTACGCCTTATTGATCATCTTTAAACTCCAGTCTGAGGTGCACACCACATTAGAGTTAGCTTCAGGTAATAAGCTAATTCTAACAGACCACCTGGCTTGATAGCCTGTAATGACTTCACTGGGGATGTGACATGCATGGCTGATCACCTGGGAGAGGGGGAGTGCTTGGTAATTTAATCTAGAGCCATTGAGGTAGGGAGTAAATATTTTAGTCAGAATTCAAGCACAGATTAGGTGGCTTGTCCAAACTCACCTAGGAGCCTGTAGTACAGCTGGAAACTGAACAAGTGAAGTCTTCTCCATTCCCTTAACAAGGGGCCAGGCTTCTTCTGTAAGACACCAGTGGACAGGAGCAATAATGACATGACATGGTTACACCTTTTAAAGGCTCACTTTACAGGATTATACTGGGGCTGTAGTCTGTACCTATCATTCTGGGGTCCTTTTAAATAAACTTTGAGATATGTCTTCTCTGAGGTCTCCCAGTCAATGACAGTGCACTGGGGAAATGTGTACTTATAGGCCTCTCCTGCTAAAGGGGTATTCTTGCCTGTAATAACTTGATTCTACTATAGCATCTATGTATGGCAAAGTACTTTACACCATTAACTATTCTATGGTAGAGCATTCACCATCAGTGCTATGAGGCTAAATGTGACCAATCTTGTAACTAGATTCTAGCTCAAGTCACAGTATGCCAAGGGGGATGCTCCCAAATTGAGGCTCATCTCCACTGCATGAGATTGGGTTATGAAACTGGTACCTTCAGCACAGCTGTTGTCCATACTGTCTGGCAGAATTAAAGCTATCACATACTGCAGGTCCATGGAAATGGGCACAGCTGCACTTATCTAGTAGGAATCATTCTACAACATATGCTCTTACACATGCAACAGTATGAATTGCTCTAGGGTTAACTGCCCCAGTACTGAATAGCTGTGTGGCAGCCATTTTGAGTACTGCAGACCTACAGGGAGACTTGCAGGCTAATGTTCACAAGCTCACCATACATTATGGGTTGTAGTCACTTGCATCCCTTGGAAATGGAGAGATGCCCACATCCTGCTTCAAATTAATTGACAAAGGGGTAAATCAGGTGTTCTCAAACTAGGGCTTGAGATCCCTCCAGGGGTCATAGGTTATTACATCAGAGGTTATGAGCTGTCAGCCTCCACCATTTATAATGGTGTTAAAGATATTTTAAAAATTTATAAGGGGGTCTACTCAGAGGCTCACTGGGTGAAAGGGGTCACCAGTACAAAAGTTCAAGAACCACTGGGATAAATGAAAGAAAGGTAAGAGGATTAATTATGACCCATTATCACTAGTAGGCTTGCCAGTGGAAGAGATTGCTCCCCATGCAGGGAAATGCTAGTTTATGAACCTGTGTGAGGTGCAGAAAAATCTGACAAAATAGCAAGTAGGAGTCCTGGAATTGAATCAAGCACAATAACCCACTCATCTCATTTGTTTCTAGTGTTCAGTTGAACTACAGCAAAACATTCCTAGACCTGACACCATTTTTTCCTCTTCCAATTATAGCAGGAGTCAACTGCCTCCTAATTAAGTAGCAGATTGAAGATAATCAACTTCAGGAAAGACAAACAACTTTCTAAGCAATGAGAGAGACTTGACCTACTAAGTTCTCCAGTGGAAATCCAAACCAAGGTGCACACCCCAGTTGCAATGAGGATAGTGCAGCATGAGAACAGCAAAAAGAAATGCCTCTCTAGTGCTCAGCGTAAAATGTAAGGCAGGGGGATACCATGGCAAACAGACCAAGCCATTCATCAAAGGGGCATCTGGAGAATTAAGATACCTTAAACATTTTTTTTTTTAAAGTTGAAAGGAAGGTAAGGCCCTTACAGAGGCCTGTAAATGAAATGAGCAAAAGTAAGCATCAGTAAATTCAGTCTTGCTATAAATACATTAGCTTCAAAAGATGAATACAGGTCAGTTTTCTTACCAATAGGAGTAGAGGACACACTAAGCAATCACCCAAAGCCTCTAATTTCAATGGCTACGTTTTTCAACGGTGATCTACGCTATTTTGTGATCAACAAAACAAGTAGACCCCCTCCCTCCCTTGACCACAAAGAGTAACAATTCACACCAACTTAGAAATGTCATTTTTATTACAAAGATTTTCAAAATTCAAAATAAAAAGCATCTTTTAAAAAACCACAATATATTTCCCCCCCCCAGACACACAGATACAGTGATCTCTCTCACTTCACAAAAATGTAAAAAAGCAGGAGGAGCCGCAGTCAGCTTCAAGAGACTAGACATGGTGGAAAAGAAGAGTACTTAAAAAAATAAAACATTTAAAAATAAACCTAAGTTAGC
The DNA here is from genome assembly GCF_965152235.1 of Eretmochelys imbricata. Classification (NCBI taxonomy): domain Eukaryota; kingdom Metazoa; phylum Chordata; order Testudines; family Cheloniidae; genus Eretmochelys; species Eretmochelys imbricata. Next base: position 6,690,734 of record NC_135590.1, read on the forward strand.
AGCATTACTGGAGTTGAACCCATCAGCAGCGCTCAGTGGGAGGTACAGATATGCTAGTGGACAGAGGTATCCCCCTGAGAAAACAGCAAGTGAAAGCTGCCTGCAGAACTTCTGGGAGGCTGGAGCTCAGTGAAGTATTTCACAGAAAGCTCATCCAATGATTAGTCATGAGAAGTGAGATGCAAGGTAAAGGCCAGTTCTGATCTCAAGCGACAGTTAGGGAGTGCTGCTGTTCCATTACGAAGACAGCAGCTTAAGTTGCAGGTTCAAAGGGTTCCCCACAGTTACTGGCCTGGACAACAAGGAGAAAGGTCCTATCCAAAAACATTTGTGCTTCACATCAGATGAGAATTTTCAGCAAGTGCCAAATTGACAAGCGGTTTCAGCCAGGCTCTTCGCAGTCTGGTCTTTAGCTGACTTGGGATTTCTGTAGTGGTTTCAGTCTAGGACCTAGATCAGCACTCAGAATGCACATTATGTGATCACGGGTAGCTGAATGGGGAAAAAGCAGGAGGACAATGGGCAGTAATGCATTCCCCCCCCACACAGGGATTTTGGTATATGAAGAAAAATATTCCTTTGAGCCCTTCTCTCTTGTATGAGATGTATAATGCTGCCACACTAACTTCACGTAAAAGGATCCACTTTAGAAAGTTTTATTTAAAAACACCAGCTACCTGGTAGTTTTCATTTTGTGCTATACAGATCTATACCTTAGAGCAGGGCACCTTGGGCTGATACACCAGGGAACTTTACATATTTACTTTCAAACTGCCTCAACTCCTTCCACAAATCCACTGCATTTAGCCAACTGTATTCAAGAACTGCACTATTTGACCCTGAGAACTGGCATCAGCTTGCAGTTACTTACTATGGTGTAATTGGACCAAAGACCATAGGAGCAGTTTCTCTCACAGGCATAAGATGGGAACTCAAAGTTCTCCCACAAAGTTTCATGGCCATATTTCCACCTGACCTGAAAGTCAGACACTATTTCTACTTTAAAAAAAAAAATCAAAAAAATCCGTATTCTCCAAGGGGTTATTTCAAAGAGAAGGTAGAGGGGAGGAAAATGATTTAAAAAAAAAACACCACACCAAAGAGGCAGTGGAAGGCAAGAGTGAAACTTCCCTGTCACTAATTCTGAATAGTGCAGGTCTGTCTACTCAGAATCCTCCCCATCTGCTCTCCACGGAATGCAGCAAGGAATAATTTACAGTTCTTAAGTCATTTATATATTTATATAGAAATATATACAGAAACATATAAAATATAAATCCTGTGGAATGGGAGGCTACCAGAGAAGCAAACTTATAACTATGTACTGAAAGGTATTGTCCAGCTGCAATCATCTTAGGCCGATTTAGTCTCTTCCTTTACCCTGTAGAGCCAAGAGTGGAGAGCGTGGGTTAAGCAACTGACAAGGAAGACTTAAATTGTGATCAAGTGTAGCAAAATAGTGGAGTAGCATGTTAAAGACTTTACCCTTAGGTCCTGTCCTAACAAATGCACTAACATCTGTCCTTATCTTCCACACAATGCAACATATTTTTAAGCACTTCTCTAGCACCTTTCATCCAAGGACCTCAAAGTGCTTTACCAAAAGAGGGCCTTGGGTATTATCTATAATTTACAGATGGAGAAACTCAGATACAGGCACCTACAGGGAGCACCTAGAAAACCATCCTGCTCAACTCGCAGGCACCTAAGTCACATTGCATCCTAAAGTGGGGAGGGGAACATTCATAAGGCAGAAGTAGGTCTCACCCTTTGGGTTCTGCTTTCTCCTCTTTGGCTTTTTCCTCTTCTTTCTCATCTAGAAAAGAAAAACCCCAAATAGCAAAGAGGCAGAGAAATAGCAACCACTCACCAGCCCCACCTGGCAGAATCAGACACCAGTCAGGGAGGTCCGATTACATTAGAAATCACTGGTGAGGCAGTCATTTTCAAAGTTACCTTAGAAAAGCGAACAGATAATGCCAGCTACTCTGCATGTGTGGGGCAGAGTTTGGAAACCGGGGAACCCTTCAGGTATCCACATTTGAAGCCATAGTCTGGTGCAGCAACCTGTTTTGAGCCACTTGTGGCACCCTGAAGCTCTGTTTTCTATTGTCTTCCAATCAGAGTCATAAATCTTCACAGTAAGTACAGCAGTTGTCCCAGCAACAACAACAGACCAGACCAGCAGAGACTCAGACAGCTTGTGTTTGAGGTCAACTAAGCTGCAGAATGTTTTTGGGTGGCAGTGACAAAAGATTTTTGCAAATCTGGCAACAGGCTGGATTATACCAGATCTCAGGGAGCCCGCAATGATACAGCTCAGGTTGTAGCCTTTATGTAGTTGTTCTGAGGAGTCCCCTAACAGTCACATCATTCTAAGCGTGTTACATGCGTATTTTTCTTTGGAACAGGTTAGAACGGTCAGTGGCTCAGGCTGCATTTGCTGACATGTGGCCTGTGGTTTGTTAAAGATAGATTAGCCACTGATTCACAGCTCTACACTCACTCTACCAATGAAGAGAACTGTCGCCAATGCATTGTTGATGAAATAGAGACACTCGGAGGGCCCCACTGCGGCAAGCCAGTGCAAAGGTAATTAGGGCAAGTGGCTAGACACTATGGTATTCTGAAGGAGTTTGGGGTTACGAAGCCCATAACCCCAAGGAACCAGACAACTCAGATGTTTATTCCTCCCCTTCCCAAAATACCTAAAGCCTCACACTGAAGCTTTAGCAGAGGGATGATCATTATTAGGCCAGTTGGAGCAGAACGATGAGGGCAATAGCACAGAAGTATCAGACATTGTCTCAAAGCCCAAGGAATACTTTGGTTTTCCATCTTAGTGGTAATTGTTGGGATGGTGACACAAGGACAGAATTTAACAGTTGTCAGACCAGAGCTGACCTTGGTAAACCCACCTAAAACCAGAATCTGAGAGTAGAGTCTTTTTTGCCTTGGAAAAGAAGAAAATTCCCTAGCCTGGGTGAAATTAGAGCACTCATGGAGAGTACACAAGTCAGTCAGTGCTTAAAATGCGAGGGTGGGGACGGTTAGAAGAGGTCACAAACCTGGCAACATTTGTTGTCGTTTGTTTTAATTAAGCCAGGTTGCACTTTAAGCACTGTCTTATCAAAGCAGCTGCCCCAGATTATGAGGCCCCCACACACTAACACGCTCTTTCCAGATGCGTTAAGCACTGTGGTCAGTCCCATGTGTCACTGAGGTGTTTCTACTAAACTCCTGTTCTCTATTAGCCTGCCATGCAACCCGGGTTTCAAATCTGGCAGCTCCTTCAAGGTTCCCATTGATAGTGGAGTGGTTCAAACGTCATCTCTCTCACTCCCACATATCAATTGTCAGCAATCTAGAAGATGAACCGCAGAAACGTTAACTTCTGCAACAGACAGCTTTATTCATCCCTCACATTACGGAGTCCTGCATATAGGACCGGCTCTTGGGAGCAGTCCGACATACTGCTAGTTCCAGTTTTACACCTACCTTTCTTCTCCTCCTCCTCCTTATCATCTTCTGCTTTTACACGCTTTGACTTCTTAAAATTGGCAACATTTTTGCGACCACCTTCCCCTTCATCTTCAGAGTCTGAGAATTCTTCATCACAGGCTATTCTCTTGTCAGCAGAGCGCACTGAGAGCAAAGAGGGAGACGCTACCTCAGTCACACTGGAGTCTTTTTCCCAGGGGTCCGTAAGGCAGTAAACATATTTAGGAAGGTACATGTGCACACATGGAATGCTCTCCAGTGCCAAGAAACTTTACTACTGTGCAGAAATACAACAATCCTACTGGAGTCACAGCTTAGCCAACTACCTGCAGCAGCCAAGGTCAGTTTCGGAGATCTCTCAGTGTAACACGTATATGCGCCTTGGATTAAGTTTACAGCAGGATGTCTAGAGCTGCCAGCACAAACAGGTTAACTAACTTCACACTGGGAAAATCTGACTCCAGACCCAAAGGGCATAAGACAGTCTGGATATAAGCTAGTGTTTTCACAGCTAATGGGCGACTTTTGCTAGAACAGCGGGAGCCTGTCTTCTGGCAGCATAAACGGATGTTACAACTTCCAGTGTTTTGTCAGTCATTTCCCCCCAGGAGGCTTTGGCAATCGTTCGAGCTCTAATATTAAAATGTAGATTCTTTTGTTAAGGAAGTTATCTAGCAATAGCACTGCGTCACCAACGGAAGGTTCAGCAGCTCCGTGATCACGCAAGGCAACCTATGCCCACAGCCGGGCACCTACTTGAAATGCGTTTGTCAGGATCCTCTTCATCTTCATCTCCGCTGTCCTCCTGCACAGCATCCTCAGGAATTGGCTGCATCTGGACACCAGGGGCATGAGGGAGCATGCGTAGATTCTCAAATAGCCGCTGCCTACAACCAGCAAAAAAACAAACAAACCAAAAACCCCACACGCTGGTGATCTAAAAAGCATCATCAGAAACAAGCCCCCAGTGTAAGGGACCAATCTCACTAGGAGTAACAGACAACACTTACTTAATCTTCTCAAGATACTCATTGGTGTTCTGGTTGGTCATGTTCGAAGGACTGATGTGGAGCTTAAAGTCTGGTCCAAAGTATTCAAAATAGTCATTATATGGAAGCTCTGCACAAAGATTAGAACACAGAATAACCTTGATTGGTTACAGGTCTGGTATCGAAATAGCAAATATCACATGAGCTTCAATGTGCTATGAGAATAAATGGAACATTTCCTTTTGGGGGTGACTGGAGCTCTCCTGGGATGCTCAGAAAAACATAACTTTGTGACAGTGGGGCCAAAGACTATTCGCTGCTTTAACCCCATGGTGCCCACAACAGGCCTTTTAGTTTCAATGAGATGGCAGGACACCCCAACCATTGTGTGGTGTAGGGGAAAAACGGTTTCTCAGGAGGTACTAGAGGACTAGAACACCCCACATATGCAGCGGCAGCTCAGAGAACTCAAACGCAATAAAAGTCAGCAGCTAGCGAAGTGTCCAGGGTACTTCACAGGTCTCCTACACCTACTCAGAGCAATTTAATTTCCCCCAAGCTCTATTACTAGACACCCATCCTCTCAATACAACACACGATAGCCTTACCATTTGGAATTTCCGTGTCCAAAGCCACAGCAGTCTCATAAGTCCAGCATCTAGCCACGTTGCGGATTGTGTAGCCACCCCCTCCTAGCATCAGCATAGGCAAGTTAAAACTCTTTACGAACTCCACACACTTGGCATGACCTGCAGCACAGGGAACAGGAGAAAGTTCACAGCCTCACTAGGTAACTGGACAGTAAGCTTTTCAACACAGTGATTACATCAACCACACAGGTGCCACCACAGATACTGTATTTTACATGTCTGAGCTTTCCTCAAGGCCACCCCCCTGGTTTGACTGCTTTGCTAGAAGCAGTGTGCTCTTACCTTTGATGGTCAGATTAAAACAGCCCAATCTGTCCCCTGACAGAGAATCCGATCCACACTGTAAGGCAACTGCACTAGGCTGGAACGTCTCCATCACTTTAGATATCACCTGGACAAGAAATCCGTTGTTACACACTCCCGTGGGACGATGCCATAGCAACACAATGAAATCCATGTCAGCAGCTGACATGGAGATATTCCCTGATGCCTCAATGGCTGTTGCCTCCCTCCCGTATTGGTGACATTGAAGCTCTCACAGGTAAGAATCTGCAAGTGACTGGCTGTAATTGTCAAGTAGAAATAAACACTAGGGAATCTTACAGCACAGGATTGCAGCTCCCCTCATCAGAGCGTCACTAGAAAAAGACAAAGCAGCATACCAGACTCACTCAGAAAAAGGCTTACCGGCTTAAATATCGCCTCATAGGATTCATCGTCAATTCCATCCCGGAGAGGATAGTTGACAGCATAATACTTGCCTTTGCCTGCACCAATATCCTATTAGAGTGAGACAGGAAAGACCACAGGGTCACCAGAGAAAAAACACCAACATACACGTGCCAACGTAGAAAAGGAAAGTCTGGGATTCCACCAGGTTTATCAGAATCCAAGCCAAGGCACTTGGGGACAAATTCAGTCTTGGCATAAATGAGAACGATTCCAGTGACTTCAACAGAGGATTAGCCGTGGAGTAAGTGGGTACATTTGGCCTTTGCATTCAACTAATCAATCTAGACATAACGTAGCTAACGGAGAGTAATGCGAGGTTAGAGTCAAGAAAGGGAGTAAAACAGCACCTTGGAATTCTACTGAAACAACAGCCCTTGCCTCAGCATCTAGTCAAACATTCAACTGAGTCAAACTGGAGTCACAAGGTCTATGTAACTTGGGCCTCATTGAGAAGGTCATTAAAAAGTCCAAACAGGTGGGCTTTGTATTGCCCCCAGTTACAAGCCAATAGCAGATTTAAAGGAAACAGGTTCCACAAGCAAGGATGCTCTACTGAGAATACTTTACTGCTTGCCCGAGAAAGTTCAATCCCAGGAACAGACATGAAGAGCATCTTGCTGTGATATGATACATGGGAAGGAACAATCCCTAGTGACATCTACTGTCTCACTCTGGGCCTGTGAGTTCTCAGTTGCACATTCTGCTAGTAAAAACTGTGCATCGTGCAGATCCAGTAGCGCTGCAGAAAAGCCAGATTTTATTCTTTCCTGCATCAAGGACAGGGGAAACTGGCCATCAAGATTCCTGTTCCAGACTCCACACTGTTGGCAATGACGTACAGAGCCAAATGCGAATCAGGCTACAGTCCGATACCAGCCTGAGCCTGCAGTATTGACAGTTAGAGGAATCTTGGAAGAGTCTAGTTTTGATTTTTAAAAACAATTAAATATCTTCTATCTACAGAGCACACCACCACACCAAAGCATTTGAGAAAAAAAAAATCATTTCACTCACTGCTGCAGCGTGGCCGCTTGTAGGATCAAATGTGGCAGCTAGCTACAAGTATATATCACCGCATAACTTAGGACAGGCAGTGACAACACTACACCCACCTAAAACTCAAGGGGGAATTTAGGTCAGAATGCCATTACCCTAACTGGCATCAGACCATGACCCTAGGGTTAACATCCCTACCTCTTGAGAAGAGCACGGCATTGTCAATGACCATAAGCAGGCAGGACCCCAGTTGTGTCTCATTTGAAACACAGCACCTCCAGATAACCATTTCCCAGCACGGGCCATTAGGCTCAGCACCAACTCAGAGGGAGGAATGCCACCATCAGTAACACTTCCGCAGCACAAGGTGCTCCTTTGTCGGTCTCCCATTCAAGTACTGGCATGGCCAGACCATGTATAACTTGTGAGATCAAAGCAATAGGGCCACCAGGGGAACATGGAAGTCAGTCTGCCAATAAATATGGCCCACCAAGATGTTCAGAGTCCCACACTATGAGGCTGTAGAGTAACTGACATCTGATGTCTGGGCATTGTTACTATATAAGACTAAGCACCCGCTCAAAGAACAAAAGTTAACTGCCACACACATTTCCCATTAAACAAAGGCTGCTATTTTGAGAGAGTCCATCTAAACCAGTGAACACAGAAACAGCGTTTTAGTGAAATTAGTTGGACAGTGAATAGATGGAACAAATCAAATTCTAGGGGAAGTTTCTACTAAGCCTCCATTCTCACCCGCAGATCCCCTGTTCCTGGGAAGTATTCTCCGTACTTATGAAAGGATGCAGTCATGACACGGTCTGTGGTGTAAAAGGCTTCCTCCACGCCATCTCCATGGTGAATATCAATGTCAATATACAGCACCCTCTGGTGGTACCTAGAATCAGAAGGGAGTCAAAATGCTATATTTCTTCAGAATGGAAACGGTCTTCACCAGCAGAGTAAATGGGAGGAGAGCAAAGACTGTGGTGCTAACCCCCAGGCTGTATGGTTACCAACTTGCTGTCTCTCTCTCTTGGAGTCTCTAAGCAAAACCGATGCAGAGCACGGACATTTGCCTTGAACTGGTCGGCAGCGGAACAGAATCACCGAGGAAACCGAAGTGGCTCTTGCTGCAGCACCTGATCGCTGATCAATTCAGTTTACACAAACTCAACCCGTGACTTGCACATTTTACCTCCAAGCCTCCTACTTGGAGCTGCCTCATGACAAAAGCTGCCAGGATGGTAACGATCACGACACGTTACAGGAGTGCCACTTTTGTGCGCCAAGGAAGAAGCACCAAAGAGTGATCACGCAATGCCTCCAGGCCTTTCATCTACCGCATCATACCATAAGTACAGCAACCCCTGCTGAAGAGAGGGCACTGCATCCAAAAAAGATGTCTGATTAAGCCCTCCCAAGAAAAGACACAGCTAACAAGGTAACAAAAAAGAGCAAATTGGGAAGAAAGTGGTAAGGACTCAAAGAAAATGCATCAGAACAGACAAACAAAAAGGATAAGAAGTACTGCACATACTTTAATAGCTCCAAGATGGCTAACACAATGTCGTTGACATAACAGAAGCCAGAAGCCTCCGATTTCTTGGCGTGGTGAAGGCCTCCTGCCCAATTCACAGCAATATCTGTCTGTTGCTTGTTCAGCTTCACAGCGCTGGCTGCAGGGAGAAGAATTGCAGAGTGTTAGCATGAAAGACAGAATGGAGCCCTGACAAACTCTGGAGAACACACAGAGACCGCCTGCCCTGTAGGGTCACGTGTGTCATTCCATATGCCTGTGTGTGTATAACAATACAAATATCAAAGATTTAAACACTGGATTTCTCATACAAACCGGTAAGGCAGAAGACTCAGCTAAGGGGGGACACTACACTGATCTCTCTTCTACAGAGATACTACAGTAACGTAAACCAATTAAGCATCTATTTTTGCAGTACAGTCTTGGTCCTGTTTCACACCGGTAGTTCAGAACATAAATGGGGAGCCTGGTTTGAAAACAGGTCCACAGCCCGCTAGCTCTTGCTAGCTAGAGTCACAGTTAAAGTACAGTTTAGTTTTATTTATCAGTTTCCTAAAGATAAACCTTTCATGGATAGCTTTATCTCACACACACAGTTAGCTTTGTTTAGTCCTTTGTATAGATAACTAGGCAAAGGGATCCCCCACAAACCTTACAGCTTGCACACAATTCCACTATGTGGTTCCGTTTGGTTCAGATGGTTCCATTGTGTAATGGTTAGCACTCTGGACTCTGAATCCAGTAATCTGAGTTCAAATCTCAGTGGAACCTAGAATTTTTTGCCAGAAGCTGGGAATGGGCAACAGAGGATGGATCACTTGGTGATTACCTGTTCTGTTCATTCCTTCAGGGGCACCTGGCATTGACCACTATACGAAGACAGGATACTGGGCTAGATGGACCTTTGGTCTGACCCAGTATGGCCGTTCTTATGTTCACAGACTTCAGTGCAACTTTGCATGGGTCTAAGGGTCAACACAGATGAATCCTTTTGTAGGGTCAGAGCCTTAGTGATAAGAGACTGGAATAGCTACTTCAGATGTATCTGTCAGCTGGACAAGCATATGTTTATCTTTTTAATTTTTGAGTGTAGTCAGACTTTATATTTCAGAAAATAAGGATATCTATCAGTCTGTAGTAAGCCTCAAAGCTTTTAAGCATGTGCACAGTAAAAGTCTCTCAATGCTGCATTACTCTATGGCAAAAACTCACTAATAAGGATGCCATTTTATTTTAAATGATACAGATTTTAGAGAGTTTATTGAAATCTTCCTGCTTTTGTTTTTCCTTCTTATCAAAAAAAGAGACCAGTGGATTTCATTTTGTAAAACAAAACACCTGCTCTGAGGCTGAGGTTACACAGCCCTGGAACAAGTTTTTATAAAAAGCAAGATATCTTTAAATAAACCAAGGTTTCAACAACAAAGATAGCTAGCTTTATTGAAACAAAGTCATTCACGAGGCTTTCATTCCATACACAGGTTTCAGAGTAGCAGCCGTGTTAGTCTGTATTCGCAAAAAGAAAAGGAGAACTTGTGGCACCTTAGAGACTAACCAATTTATTTTAGCATAAGCTTTTGTGAGCATCCGATGAAGTGAGCTGTAGCTCACGAAAGCTTATGCTCAAATAAATTGGTTAGTCTCTAAGGTGCCACAAGTACTCCTTTTCTTATTCCATACGCAGAAATTCCTCAACATGACCACTTAAGTGATCTTTGGATGAGAGAATATGGCTCATATTGAAGAGCCAGACCTTTCATATAGTCATAAAGCATTCTCAACCACTGACCAATCTCATTCCAATGCATCGGGACTTGAGAATGATCACGTCAGCCCAGTTATTTTAAGGAATCTAGAAACGTCTCCAACATCACATTTCTTTTCTGACAGAGCGACATTATGGACATTCTCCTAAAAAGAGAAAGCATCTAGGATTCTTGTGCTTACCAACAGAGCCTCCTGCAGACAGCTGACAAAATTCAAACAACCCATCAAACACCGGGCAATCTTCCCCAACATTGACTTGAAAAAGAAAGAAAGTGTTTGCATGACAAGCCTGCATACAAGAGGCAAAGTTTATGATGTAAATCTAACTTAAGGACATAAACAGACTCAGTAGAGCAACAAATATCTTAGCCTCGTTTATGTAATTTACATGTATATAATAAATAAAATGTTCAGTGAGAAGTAGACACTCATCCCTTCACTAAAGATGTCATTGTATCAGTCATCAGTTGTTGCAACCTTCCATTCAGTCTTTGCTCAGCCCACTGCCATTACTGTGACAGCTTGCAGGAAAGGACAGAACCTGCACTTAAGGTTGTAAAAGCTCTCTGTTGGTACAGAGAGATGCTATAAGTGCAAGTCCACCGCTGCTCTTTGAGAGACACTAAAGAATGAAACCAGCATTTCACATGCACTGTGGATCTACACAAGAGTTGCACCACCTAGTGGAATAAACTATAATAAAACCCAATTGTCAGTCAATTGTGTTAGAAAGTGAGTCGTGACACTATTAATTTAAAAATCACATGTTGCAAACAGGTCTCCTTCAGTGTTACTAACATCACCTTAGATTATCAAGACTGAACATTTCAAAAGTTCAGTTTGATTCTCATGAGGTATGCTGTTCATTTACTTTGCGCATTTCATATCTTGGATTAAAAAAAAAAACACTAATTTGTCTTCTAGGTTCTCAAACCTGAAGCACGTTTGGGTTGGAAACACTGCAGGGAAACCATTTATTTCCATATAATTTTTCCTATTAGAAATGTTTACATGATTTTTTAAAAGTTTCATTGGGCCTATGTTTTGCAAAACCTGTTTTTACAAAAATCTGTATGGTGTAACAAAATTGAGCAGAACTTTTCCCTTTGTACTTAGAGGCAGGACCAGTCAAGCTTGAATCTTCCCAGCATGAGAAATGCTGCCTTCATTCAATTCCTCGCCTCCAAAAAGGCTAGCGAAAAATCATGTTTGGAGACCGAACAGATGAATGAGAAAGTTTAAGTAGTTTCCAGATTTAAATGGAACTCATTTCTTATGGACTGTACAAATCAGGAAAGTCCAAATTAAGTGTTCCAATTTGTACAACTGTTCCAGTGGGGTATGGTAAGTAGCAGTGGTTGAATAGTTCCCTCATCAGAGATGTGTGGGAATCTATTCCCAGCAAGTGGGGAGGTCTGTTATCAGTTGCTGCAGAATGTAAGCTTCCCAATGCAACAAATTAAATTTCTAGCCCTTATGGCTGCAGTATAATCTTCTTGAGTCTTCAGACAGAGTGTATCGATGGACTGAGATTAGAGAGACCGTTTAGCATCACTGCTACCATTCAGAACCTTGTGGGCTGCAGCAAAAAGGACAATATTTGACAGTGTGACTCTGCTTCTGCTTGGCAAAGATATGGCCCTCTGTATAAGCAGAAGCAAATGGTGGAGTTATTCATTCATATGGAGACCTCTTCCCGCCAAGCCCTTCAAAGCAGCCAGGAGATCAAGCCTTTTACAGCAATATGTGGCTCTGGACGGGGAAGAGAAAAAGTTCTCTCTCATTTCCAACAGCTAGAGCAGGGTCAAGAGCTTCATATGTATGATAAGCCCACTAGTCAGAGCCCAATATAATACTACCTAGCTCTTATATGGCACTTTTCCTCAAAAGACCTCAGAGCACTTTACAAAGGGGGTCAGTATCATTATCTCCATTGTATAGATGGGAAAACTGAGGCACAGAGTGGCAAAGTGACTTGCCCGAGGTCACCCAGCAAACCAGTGGCAGAGCCAGGAATAGAACACAGGTGTCCCAGTCCAGTGCCCTACCCATTAGGCCATTCTGCCACTCTTATCAAAGATGGGAGTCCCCAGGATAGCACCCCTATGGAAATCCCAGCACCCACTCCTTTCTCAACAGCTAAGAACAGAAAGGAGACTAGGCTCTTCACCAGGGACTGGCCTTGCACTTGGGTGGTGGGGCCCCATCACCTCCATCTTTAATCTCTATTTCTGGCTCATAGGATTAGTCCTCTGACTAGGTGGTGGTGGACATATTTTCAAAGCCCTGTTAAGGAGGGGACATTGGACTGAATTGTGAATTGGCTTTTGTCTCACCTCCATATGTACTGAAAAATTTTCACATTTAATTTCCTTAAAGTAAAACCCTTCCTTGGAAGTACAGTACAGAAAATGCCAAGCTGACCAGAGGGAGACCAGTGTGGAGGTTTATGAACCATTCCAGTCTCAGCGGTAAGCAGTTAGGTTTGTGTAAATATGTACTTTAGTATGTTAAGGCATATTATTTACCCCAGGAAGTACTTTGGTACACATTACACATATTACTCATTCCTTTAGTCGTTGCACTCATGTGCCTAAATACTGTGTGGATTTTGGCTCACAATAGTTTAAAACTGCATATAATTCACCCTCTAGACCATAAATCTTTCAAGAGAGTTAACAGGGGATTACATACACACTTCATAAAAATAAGCCCCATGGGCCAACAATTCTACAGATTTCAGGAATAAAGAGAGTGCACACAACCAATATACTGTTTTAGGGAACTCCTAGCAATTGTATTTGTCCAAATCAGCCAGAAACTATAGTTCATTACCTATTAATTGTTGAAAAATGTTAGCACAGAGCTGCAGAAAGTCTGAAAAGGTATTTAAGATTCTATAACATGAAAGCTGCAAAAGATTTTTCCACATGGAGGGTGGGGGGAAATCTATGCATCTGAGGATATTCTAAGGCCAGAAAGAACTTTAGTCATTTAGTCCAACATCCTGCATAATACAGATGAAGTTGCCTGTCAGGTACGACATCAGAACGGAAACTAACACCACTTTCAGCACAGAAGGCCTGGTCCTGAAAGCTCTCAGTGCACAGAACTTCAGCTGAAGTCCATTTGAATTCAGGGCTTGCAGGATCTAAATCTTGGTCAGAACAGAACAAATTGTGAAGCTGGAATTTAAGCAGCCAGATTTCTTGATGCTGACTGATAAATATCACAGAATATTTTATACTCGTAAGGAATGAATTCCACAGATCTCTAGAAATAGCCCCAAAAGGAACACAGTTACCAACAACATACCCCCTATTGCAATAGGAAATAGTGACACTGGTGTTCCCAGATCATGAAAATATTACACAGATCTCTGCATATCTACCATACAACAGTACTCCTGCTTCAAAAAAACAAAAAAACAACCCATCCTCCCAATATCTGGGAAAGGTGGTCCCCAGAACGTCCCCATTATTAACAACTCCAGAATCTTATGTTACAAGTTGCTTATGCAGAATACCTATTGTACAGGTATGTCCACGCTGTTCCATTTATAAGCTAGAAAAGAAGATGAAAGCTTCCACCAACCTCAAGATCAAAGGTGTTAGGGACAGAACCACAATGGAGGAAAACAGTGTAGAACTCTGACAAAAAATAATAATCTAATTGGTTAGGTGAACATGGAAAAAGAAAAGAAAAAAAAAAGTTTCATAAGATTCTCCCTCCTCTTTTGACAATGAGCTCAAAGAGCTAACCAGGGTTCTCAGGACTAAAGCAATTCAGGTTAGAAGCTGCAACACCATACGCATAGCTTACATCTCTGCATCTGCTTGCTGTACTCAGACATGTTATCAGGGCGAATAGATCTCAGAAATTTAATGTAGTCATCACTATGATACTTGGTCATTTCTTCCGCATTTGCTTTGTGGGGGCGCTGCAAGGAGAGAACAAAACAAGGTTTATTTGACATATATTCCTTCTCCCTCTCTAATGCCTGCCTCCAATCCCAAATTTACTCTCAAGAATAGCAGCAGCTAAAGCCAGTGCTATTAAAGCAAAAATAAATCTACTTTCGAAGGGGAAGAGGAATGTTATGATAGGAGACTGGAGCTTTTTACTATATGCCTAGGCATAGGAAATAGTCAAGGTACAGGGAGAAAAACATTTCCCATTTTTATATATAGACTACCTGATCTTTGGAACAAAACAAGGAACACCCCGCTAAACACAGGAGCAGTGGAAGTCTTAAATTCAACAATCTCTTTAAATTAACTTCACCTGGACGTTGGCCATTCCCCAGGAATATTTTCCAACTGTTTTTCCTCCATCTTGCTTCTCCAGAAGTTCCCAATAAAACACATGAGAGTCTGCAAGACCCTGTTCCATTGCAATACAGTGACAGCATGGGAAGCGGGTCAAGCCCCCTCCATACAAGCTTCCTACTTCTCTCTCCATGTCCGGGCCTATACTTACATAGATCTCCATTTTTCTGTAAAGGCCGTAGTTCAGCAGTAGGTTGTGGGTCATTCGGATCCTGTGGGGTTTCATTGGATGGCCCTGGCCATAATAGTAGTTTCCAACATCCCCTGAGAGTGATAAGCATTTGGTTATAGTGGAAAAGAACATTTTCTCCTCTGAGCAACATCACTGCAGAGGAAGATGACAGGAGTCACCTCTAGTTAAGTCCCATCTGACCTTTATTTTGTCATTTTCTCTTTTCTACAGCAATATGTATGCTTGTCATGTCCCCCCCACCCCCCAGATTTATACCAACTCTATCAGAGTCTCATGGAAGACTGGATAATTGAGGTCTTGGAAAACCGAGGAAGTTTTCAGTGCAGTTAACAGATGTTGGGGAACATGACACTGTTGCAAATCATTGAGGTTTGGTTAATCAAGTTTGTACCATACATGGAAAGATCCCACCATGTACAAAAGCTAAAATGAAAAGGCTGCAGCTTCTGTGGGACAAGAACAGCACTGACAGGCATTACACATAACTGTCCCTTAGTGCCATCATCTCCCAAAATTAGAAACCTTCTAGAGTCACCTCCATATGGTTAGGATCAATTTTCACTGCTGTATTTAATGAAGGTACACGTTTCCTTGAGAAACTACTGTACAGCCTAAGTTTTGGTCTGGAGCCAGGAACTCTCAAGTTCTAACGCCAGCTCAGACAATGTCTTGTGTAATAGCCTCAGACAAATCACTTGGACTCTCTGCCTTGGCTTCCTCATCTGTAAAATGGCAATAATGTTTCCTAACTCGCAGGGACAGCTGTGTGTGTGTGTGTTGTGATGCTAAGACAGTTAAGGCTTGCAATGCACTTTGAAGATAAACGAAATCCTAGTATTTTATGGCCCCAATTATCTTAATTCATCCGTCCTTACCAGCCTGTGCATCCAGGCCTATCCTATCGGTAACTCACACTCAACATTGACACACACAAAAAAAAAAGTTAACTAGTTTCACAACCTCAAACCATCCTAGGAGGTGAGAGCGCCAACCTCGCCTGGCAGGTGACTCAGTTGAGAGTACATAATGATTTGTCATAGATCTCAACATTCACGAGTAATTTGCATTGCTCCCGCAGCCAGCAGAGACTGAAACCTTTTCTACGCTTCCCCTAGTGTAGACAGAGTAAAACCACAGTTTCCACTGCTGGAATTTAACTCTGCTTGAAAGTGGGGTAGCCTGCAGCTTTCCTGGTCTACAACAGAACTCTGTACTGGTGCAGCAATACCAATGCTGAAAATTAGGTTAATTCCAAGCATTAACAAGGCCTGAAAGAACCACAGAGGAAGCCGAAGAGCCTAGCTAGGTAATCATCTGGCAGCCAGCACCTTCTGAATACCGAACTAACAACTGCCCAGGAGAGAATGGTCACTTGTCTTCTACCCTCCAATGAAATGCAGTGGGCAACTCACAAGTGATTTGAACTGAGCAGTCTATATGGAGGTTTATTTTGCTAAACAAAGTTATTTACCGGCTCTCTTTTTATAAGCAGTGGGGATATCTTTGCAGCCTCTAGGGTATGTCTACACGGCAAAAAAGGCATGTTCTTAATTTGGGTTAGCTAAATTAGGTTAAAATAGCAGTGAAGACATGGCATCTGTGCTTTTAAGTTGGGTTAAGGGCTCAAGTTAAAGCCTACGGGGAGCCTGGGGCTGAATTTGAGCTAACCTGAGTTGCCGTACATTCACTGTTCTTTTAACCCAAACTACCTAACTCAGATTAAACTAAATTAAGAGCACCCCCACTTTTTTTTTTTTGGCGCTGTGTAGACATACCCAAAGATGCTATTACAAGCTGGACTCTACCAGCATCCTAGTCTATGTATATACCGATAAAAAAAAAAGTTTTATCATCACTAACAGGCATCACCTATCCTGCTGTAAGAACACGCTGGGAGACAAAGCACTATAGTTTTACTGTTAGATCAAGCATAGGCAGGCGGTGGGGGAGCGAGAGTTCTGACCTTGCAGCTACCTTGTGATAAAAACTACAAGTGCCTTTCCCCACTTCAGATTTTACAGCAATAAAACTAAAGCATGTTAGTTATCCGCTGTAAAAAAAAAACAAAACC